>NW_024104433.1:0-600000 GCF_003945595.2 Pipra filicauda
TTATAACAATAAAAAGGATGGTTACAAAGTTGTTAGAATAATCATTGTTGGATCTAAATAAATTTGATGATTGCTGCCATCACCATGGCAGTGTGGAAACAACAAGTGTATACAGTACCAGACAACTGATACATCCTCACACCCTGTAAGGTATCAAAAAATACTCCCAACCCATCTGGGACTTGGAGGTGTTCAGTTTTACACACACACAAACAATGTAAATAACCACAACAGAACTCTTACATTTAAATAGTGCCCCTTCTCCTTTATCAGACAATGCAGATTCATTTAAATGAAAATGATGTATATTTAGTTCAGTGACATTTCAGCAAGAAACCATATCCCAAAGGACTTCTATGCATTTACTCATCAACATGCAACAGAGATGGTGTTTCAACCCAGTGATATCAGCTCAAAGGTCAGTAGTGTTCTTCCAGCAATAAAGTGGTAGAAGGAGTTTCCTTTACAGAGTTACTCCTGCAAATGTCATCCCTACCTGATCTTAAGAGCATATTTTTCCCCAAACACTTGCTTTTCATGGAAAACTACTATTAATTGGCACATACAAGAGACCCTACTGCCTAGGCCTGATGTTTTTGACACCCTTAACTGAAAATGCATAATTTCTGCTGCCAGGGAAACCTCCTCATCTGCGTAGGGGAGATTTGCATATGGAAATAACTGTTCTCTTTTTATTGAGCTCCTTGTTCATACCAACGTGAATCCAAATTATTAACAAGTCTGAGACAGTAATAATGAAGTGACCCAAGATAAGAAAAATAAAACACTGGAAAATCATCTCCTCCAGGAATTTGAGGTTTTAGACTAATACTGGTATTCATGTCTGCAATGGAGACAGCACCAACCACATTTTAATCATTACCTGCCAGGTTCCTTATTCTCCATTACAATTCCTTGTTAACTTAACATGAAATGGTGGTAGCTTAGTTATATTTGAACAGAAGACTGTCTAAAAATATCTAGAAGCAAAGTAACCTACACTTGCACAGGTTTTCCCTGTATTATTCAATTTTACACTGTACCAAAAGTAGCATGCAATATTTTTCCTTCTGTAAAAAAATGAATACAATGTTCATGTCTTTGAAGATACACTGGCATTTCTTTTAATATTTTGGTATTCTACAGTAAAATAACAGGGTAGATTTATTTCAGAACTAGTGAACATTTTAGAGCTTCCTTTTTTGATATGACACCAGCTTTCTCCTCTTTTCCTCTCTGCTGTAGAAAATAAGAATGGAAAGATGTGACGGAATTAGTCATCTAGATGCGTCCATGCACACAACCCCTGTGCATAAGAAGATATGTAAATATATGCACACATATATGTTTATGTATTATCTGCTCTTTTCCTACCGCTGAATACAAGACAAAGTCTGTATGATCCTTTGCTGCAATTTTGCAATTTATGGAGAAGACCAATGTAGCTCAACAGCCAAATCCAGCTGTTTCAGACATCAAAGATGTGCCAAATATATCTATTCCCCTTCCTGATGCCATGACCTAATTATATCTCATAATACTAATTTAATCATAACACCTTCTCCATACTCCATTCCTAAAAAAAAGGAATTTGAGAAAAAATAAATCAAAACTTTGAATATTTTGTATTCTAAAAACTTATGTAATTTCAAGCCTAAAAATATAACCAAGGAAACTGTAACATTACTTTTAAAGTTCTTTTACAGGATGTGCTACTAATCTAGCCATTCAAAAGAGCTGGATCAAACTCTTCTGTGCTTAATTTCAAATCAAAAGTAAAACAGTCCACTAATATTTAGGGAAGGTTCATAAAATATTTATCCTATCTCTGAGTGTATGTACAACATTCAAAGAGTTTTAAAAACAATGAGGAAAAAATTAGTAAATTAGTAACAAAGTTTCCTTATAGGCACATGAGCACATTTGCCTAAGATTTCATAAAAGAAATCTGAACACAGTTTGACATTCCCAATTGCCTCCATTCTTGTTTCTCCCTTCTAAAATACAAACAAGCCCCCCCCCCCAAAAAAAAACAACAACAAAAAACCCCAAACAAACAAAAAAACCCCTCGCAAACACACACATACACACCAAGAAATGTATCTGACAAACAGAAAGGATTAAGAGGAAGCAAAACTAAGCGTTTTCACAGACAGAGTCTTGTGAGGAAGCTTCAAATACAAGTCAAGAGTTTAGAAGCCAATTGACTGAAAATTCTTAATTATGGTATTTATCCGCTTTGAGCAACAACATCCTAGTTCTTCTAGGTAAGAAAGGCAGATGGAGGCACTTTCCCAGCTCAGGTTTTCTGCAGCTGTAACTTTGCATTCCAATTAGATCAATGGAGACTCTTAATCAAGATATAGTATAGATAATTTTAATAACATACTACCTCCTTATACAGAAAACTGTTCGGAGTTCAGTCAGTGGCTCTTATATGGTACTTCAAGAACATGAACATGTGAGTTGATTTATCAGGGGCCAAGATAAGAACATAATGCAGCAAAAGCAACCTATACCACAGGCACACATGATGTTATTTTCTGCTTTGATCACACAAATACTTTCAGCTTTTTTACATAAATTGGTTTCTGTTCCAATTCATGCAGAGCAACACTTTTCCAAAAGCAATATTCCAATTTGAAGTTTAAAACCACAAGCATTCTCTGAGCATTGGACCTGAAGTAAGACCACTGACACCTGTAAAGGTATTTTTACAAAGTGCTTTCACATACCTCCTTTAAGTTGATAGTATTTCAGTCCTGAATATATTAATCACTCCAAAGAAAAACTTTACTTGTAAAAATCTGAGAAATAGCATTAAAATTAACAGCTCAAATGGTCCAACTGCAGTGGAAAAACTTCAGTGCCTACTGGTTCTCAGGTTTGCAATGTGTTTGTTAGCAGAACCCTGAAATTCAAAGTAGCAGAGTCAGCATTAGCAGAAAAAAAGTCTGCCTACAAGTTTAACTTCATTTTGCTTTGCAGATGTGCCAATTGACTGCAATGGGAAAATAGTAAAGTAAATACTGAATACTTATAATAAAAAACTGTACTGGATGCCCAGAACCACCTGCAGTGATTATGGTCTGATTAATGAACTGTAAAACACACAAAGAAAAGCCAACTTATTCTGAAAACTGAAAAAAAATAATTATATGAGTAAATATGTGTAACTGAGAAAAATACAGATATCCCCTTGCATCTGTAATCAGCTAATTAATAAATTAAATGATTTAATCTAAAATTATTCAAGGCAATGCTCAAGGTATTAGTTGTTGTTTAGATGAATGATCTCCATTACAAAGGGGTTACAGGTAGAGGTCAGACTGACTGAGATCAGAAGAGAAAAAACAAATTGGGTTTAGTTCAAAAAAGCACAGGTTTTGTGCTTTCCTAAACAAAAGTTTTAAAAGAAAATTAAATGTATATGGAGTATGTGCCCTGCCACCAATTTATAGAAAGTGAACCACACATCCAGCTACACATCAGAACCACCTGAGGTTGTACTTGAGACACAGAAAATCAGGTCATTCCACAAAGCCAAGATACTCTTGTGAAAATGTACAGTAGCCTTAATTCAAGACCAGATTTGCATATGAAATCCAAGTCCAAATAAGTCCCCACATTTTTTGTTTTAGGTTTGGTGCTTCCCTGGAAAATCACTTCTCAGTGACTTTCATTAAAGCCATCAGTTGCATATTCACAACATCAATTGTTATCATTTTTTAATACGCTGCAGAGCTAAAGTGTGACATTCTTTGCAACCTGTGTAGTGTTAACAGGTGCTGGTTAGTACAAAGCAACACGAAAAAAATTGCAAACAGAACCAAAAAAAATGGTTTTTTACTTTGATTATTCTCATCAGGATGAGAAAGAGCTCTTTAAGGAGATAAATACGTCATCAAGGATTTACAACTTCAACTTCCAGAAAAGGAGACATTTATAAACTGCTTGGGTGGGGTCCAGGAATGAGCAGTCTCTCCTATACTGGTTCAGTTCTTCACAGTCTTATCTACCAAAAGCTTCCATGAAGTTATAGCAAAATCTAATTATTAGCTACGTACACAAATTTTAGCTTTCGAGAGCCAACTTCAGTAACCCCGTTCTGAACTATGGTTCGTAAAGATCAGACTCATTTTTGGTGGTAAACCTCATTAAGCCCAGCTGCTTGAAGCCAGAACTTGCACTCTGCATCCATACAGGAATTCTGTAAATATCTTACACAGGGAGGTAATTGTTCCAATTTGAAAAAGACAGTAGCAATATCCACACAAATATTAATTTCTTTCTTTGGAGGGGTTACTTTCATCCCAGAGTTATAGTAACTGGTCCTTGATGTCAATCAGTTACAAATGCAACAATAGCATTTTATCTCAGGGGAAAAAAAAGAACTCACAAAAAATGGGCAAATGAAATAAGAAAGAAGGTTAAATATTCACACAGATCAGTTCAGAAGAGATTTTGAGAGAGTTATATGTATGATAAAATGATAGCAACAACAAAAAATCTGTTGCTCTCTGTTGAATGAAAGAGAAACATCACCATACAAAAGCTACAACACCGGTAACAGGACATACAGAAAATCCAGGCAGTAAATTAGTTCTCTTAGATTTATGGGTTCTTAAAAGAATCTGTTAGAATACATTGATAAAGGGTAGATAGTATTACTCAATGGAGCTGGAATAAAATTAATAAGTGCTAACATTCCTTACTGAACATTTAACATATATATATATATATATATATTTGTCCTTCTCACTAAAAATTCTTGACTTCTCTTAAGAAAAGACATCAGAATTTTTGCAGTGGAAAAAAAAGACCACCAAAACCCACAAAACATCAAGCTCTCCTTCTTTTCTTAAACAATACTAACACAAGGTTGACAGTTAAAATGTACAATTTAGAAGGGAAGAACATAGCAGATTTATAACCCATTCAAGTCTGGCTGCTCAGACAAACACTGAAGTAAAATTGGTATTTATTAAAACAAATGGATTATAAATACATTAACAAATGCTATCCTTAAGAAGAAATATCTGCAATTAATGTAATAGAATATGGGGTGTTCACTAGCTTACAGCCAGCAAAATATTTGATATCCACAACATATGGCAGCAATTTCTCAACAACCTTTGAACAGCAGTTTTTCATCAGGACCCCTGCATGGAAGGACTGGAGCATTATCATTTACATTCTGCACCACTCAGGGAAGCTGCCACTGTATTTCCACAGCTGAAAAACTTTAGCAAGAAATGGGCAGTTAACTCAAATATTTTTCTATTGTCAGTTCCATTTTGTCAAGACAAACAATGGGTTGGAAAATGACAGCAGGCAGTAGTGTGGTAAAAAACTGCTCTGCAATTATCCATATTGTACATTTTGGTTATCTTTTAAGGTTGCTTTTGACATGAAATTGCCATTGGATTTTTTTATGTTTGCTTTGCAAAAATAGTAAATATTCCATATAAATAAACCTTGGGTTGCCTGTCTTGCTTATACAGATGACTTAAAAAGCTCATGCAACTAAAAAACCAAAATCAAACCAAATAAACCTGAGTTACTCTGGGAGTTTGAAATCTGAGAAGAGAAGCCCAACACCAACAGGGTAAGGACTTCCTATTGTAGTTAGACTCAGAGATAAATTTAGTGGTGAGGACAATGAGAATGTTCAGATCTGTCATATATTCATTTACCAAAAATACAGAGTCATATATCCTTCTTTTGGGAGAGGAAGATCAGGAAATATCATCGGACAGCTGAAATTAGGTTTCAGTGGATCAGGTGCTTACTGTCAATGAACCACAAAAATTATACATTATATAAGAATTATATAATGTATAATAATAATTATATAATGTATATAGTTGGTAAACCTTAAAAAAACCTAAAATTTCCTTTTGCTTTGGGAAGATTTGAAGGCACATGTGATGAAAAAAAAAAATAAAAAAAGATGGTACTGAACAATTTGATAAATGTCTGTGTTATAAGGACAGAAGGTTTTTTAATGCTCAATTAAATAGTCACATTTCTAAAAACCTTGACACAAAAGAAAAGGTTCCTACAAAACACATGGCTACAGTAGAAGTGGTCATGTAGTTTTTGCAATTTGCAAGAAAATTCTAGCAAGAAACCTCAGCCTTGCAGCTGATGTTATTCTTTTATATAAAAGCCATTTCGAATTATTCATATTACAAATCTGTAAGAGGGAGTGCTTAAACTGAGTTTATGTTTTAAATCTGCATATCTCATGTTACCCCCTTTTTTGTTTTCATGAACAGAAATGAAGGATAGAGACATGAAGAATAAAACTACTAATATTAACACAAACATCATGTATAAACTAAAGTCAAACCACAAGTACTTAACATTCTCTGTGCTAAAAGTCAACTACCACGATGATTTCGATTAGTGCCCTGAACATTCAGGTGCAACACGAATCTAGCCACAAGTGTCTAATTCTGTACAGCACATTCTATGACCGGATGGCAATATCTTGATTTTAACACTTAATTTAGTGGTAAAAACAATGCAGAACCCAATTCTTTAAAATTCCTCTCAACTTTTTTAAAGCTGGAAATGATTTCATTTTATAATTTAAATCTGCACTTTGACACTCTGTCCAGTATTTGCAAAACACAAGTAGCAATGGAAAAGGCATAAGCAGTTGCTTGTCTAAGATGGGAGTTCTGCTCCAGCCTGAGAGAAAACTCAGTTTCATTCACGGATATGGATATAATTTTGTCATGAGGAAATTGCAACATGTTCACCTGATTCCTTCTTCTGGAATTTCCTAACTAGCTCTAAACCTGTAACATGAATACTTTTTCTTTTTCTAATGCTCTCTAACACACACAAAGATGTCAACACATAGAGCCAAACTCACCCCAGCTTCAGCTGTTCTGTGGGTTTCAAATATTCAGTTTTGCCACTACATGTGCTGCAGAAAAATGGGAAGGCTCAGGTTTAATTTACCAGGAAAGCAAGTTCAATCCTTCTGTCATGTTCCTCTCCCCCTGTCTTTGGCCTTTAGTCTGCAACTCATCTCTCATCCTCACACAGCAGAGGGCAAACAGTCTTATTTGGTCATCACAGCTTAGCTCAACTATGAACCCCAAGAAAAACAGCTTCAGAAGCACCTGGCAGGGCAAAACCTCATTTTCCATTTTGTCCCTTCATTCCACAAAGAGGAGGAACAGGAGGAAACAAAGTCTGATATTATAAGCAATTGAAAACAGAACTATTACATTAACAGGTGTTTTAAAAAAAATCTTGACAGTAGGAAATATAATGTTTTATTCTTCTTATATGTATGTATCATATTAGATATCCTGTCATATCTATCTAAATTCAGTCTTACAAGCTCACATGTGCTTGATGGTTATAAAGCCATCAGATTAGTGACAGCAGTAAAAGACAAAGTGAGAAATTTGAAAGCGTGTACTGGAACAAATGTAAGGTTACACATGCCGTGCCCATTTTATTCCTTCAGACATGCTTCTTTAATTACATGATTACATACTTCATTCTTGCAGAATGCATTCAGTTTGCCACTTGAATGTCAGGTAGCGGAAAAAAATACAGGTAATTATCATTTTAGTCATCACCCTTCAAGTGATTAACTTTTACTTAGTGAAAGTATTTTTGCAAATCTCTTCCAGACTCCCATTTCATCCCCTACACGTGATCTGCTGTGCTCACTAAGGGTTCAAATAATCCCTGTGTTATACAGGCATCCTTTTGGATTAACATTTTTAACTCTGTACCTAATTTCGGCTAAAACCAAGGCATCTCCTTGTAGGAATGTTCAGGTGATTTGTCTTTATTCCAACTTCATTCACCTAACAAAAGTACTAACTAAAATAGATTACTGAAATTGCAAGAGAATGTACCTGAGAAATTAATTTAGGGAACGAATCCATCTGTGTTAGAGAAGAGCACCATCAGATGATAACAGGGTTCTGAGTTTTCTTTGGGATCCCACACACTGATAGGAACTCCAGTTCACTTCTATTAATTTTGCTATGTGGAGAAACCAGCCTGAAGCACAAAAGTACCAAGGGATGTTTTCTCCTGACTTAACCAATGGCTGCTCTATTTACTTCTCCAAAGTCAAAACAAGTAATTGATAATAATCCCTACTCCTGATCTTACTCTGTTCTGGTACAGCCACCATTTGGTTTTTCAGAAAAGAACAAAAAATGTAGCCACCAAATAAGACAAACAACTGGTGCTCACTTTCCATAAGGCAGAGAGTTACCATGTAGATGATTTAATATGGAAACAATGGCTAATAAAATGTCTCCAGTCCAAATTAAATTAAATCAAATTAATACTTCAATAACTAGCACTTACCCATTGGATTACCATAACCAACACTCTCCCATCAAATTACAGTAAGACAACAACAACTTTTAAGTTCAAAGCAATTTATTATATTAACCTGATAATTTCTTATGTAGGGAGGGAAAAATACATTAGTGTGTTCTGCTGGCCCCTAAGCAGCATTTCACAATGAAATTAAACTATACATTTGCATGGCTTGGCAGATTGATTATTTCGACTGATCCCTGTCCTGTAATGCTGCCAGTTAATCTAGAATATCCCAGTCAGAAAATATTAATTCATAAAACTTGACTAAACATGCTTTCAAAGCAGCAGGATGAAGAAAGCCTTCTGTAGTTAGCACTTTTATGTCTCTAAAATCATGAAGATAATCCAAAAAGATTCAATCTATCCAGGCAGCTGACAAGTGTTCTTTGCTTTTATTTGAGTGGTTTATTTATGAAATACCAGGAAAACCATCTTTTCTCCTGAGAGACTGTTGCACAGCACATCCCTCCCAGGGCAGCTCCAGGTCTCATTTACACAGGTGTAAAAGCCCACTTAGGAAACCTCACTTCTGTTCTTTACTAACTTTAATAACATAACAAAAGAAAGTTTATTATTACTAATAAAATATAATTAATTAATAATTACTAATAATATATTAATAAATGATTACTAATTACAGAACCACATATTCAAAAATTAAAAACCAAATTAAAAAAAACCCCACAACAACCACAAAACAGCAAAAAAAACCCCAACAGCAACAAAGCCACAGAATCTAAACCTCTGTTTTTTATTTTCCATGAATAAGGTAGAAGTGGCATACCAAGTTTTATTCTTTATGTACAAATTCTAAACATTCTTTTAACTGACAAAAGGCACAATGCCAAACCTAGTGACAAACAAAAAGTTCCACAACACAGAAACAAAAAAATTTCAGTAATGTACTGTACATTTAACTCTAAGTCTTGACTCTCACAGAAGTTTTTTTTCATCTGAGAAAAGTTAAAATACCTTATGGCTACTGATATTATAACATGCATAAAATTCTCAATTCCTGTTTGGTTTTAGGACATTATATACCTTACATTATTATAGATTTATTTATAAATTTATAGATATATCCCAGCAAATGTTATAGTGGATATTTTAGTTACTGATATAAATATTTACTCACTTTTTAATCTTCCCAAGCACTTGGTCTATGTGATACCTTGTTGCAATTAGTTCCACAGGTTATGTGCTACATAAAGATGTATTTGCAAGTGACAGATTTAAAGGTTTTGTTTGAAATTAATTTCAAGTGAACACTACGCGTGCCCTTTCCCCCACAATTAATAATAACTACTCCTATTAGACATCTGCTTTCTCTTTGGACTCAATTAATTAACACCTCTGCTTCTTGAGGATTTCTCTATTATTTTCATATTCAGTTAGCCTCAATTGGCTACAACAACTATAGAGTTAATTGGCTGCTACATCTAGTATTTCTGGTATTTCTGATCTAATATAAAGGCAAAAGCAATTATATGCAGTAAATAAATTAGAACTTTCAGATGTATTGACCAGCTTCTTAAATACAGAACTGATCTATGATTCTGTTCAATACTGAAAAGTAAAATTCTATGTGGGAAATTAAAAGAAAATTTGTGTACAAGGGAAAAACAATCCCTTCTTTAAAAGAGATTAAACAAACCGACCTGCATTTATTGTCATCAAATAACTGCAGCCTACAGATAAAAGTTTTGTATTGTAGGGTTCCAAAATTCTTAGGCTCTGTCTGATGTCAGCTGGAAGTTAGAAACCGTCTCCTGAAGCTGTTTCTCTGAAAACTGTTCTAAATATGTTTTTCTTTTAATTCAAAACACTTCACTGACCTGAAGTCACAAAGCCTTTCAATCATTTTTCTACAGACTAAGTGACTCTGTCCCTGTAAAAGCAAAAGGCATCATCCCCAATCTTTGTTTGCTAAACAAATTGTGTTATTCCCTTCTGGATCCTCAGTAGCTTTAACGCTAAAAAACTCATTTGAGCTTATGATCACTTTTCCTCTTCATGATTAATCCTCTTGTGCAACATGATTCAGTACAACTGTTAGCTGGCCCCACCACTGATTAAATCATTCATTTGAAGCTCATTTAAAAAAATATTAAAGTAATTTATAACAATTTTCAGAGAGCTGTAAAATTACTTAGAGTCTCTGCTACAGCCTGAGACTGACAGTAAATGATGCTCGGTGATACTGTAAATATGAGCAGTGTTTAAGAGAGGTGTCTGCACTGGTGTTTACTGCTGCTCTTGAGGTATCTGACAAAGCAGTATATACTGCTGATTAAATGCTGTCTTCAGCTACAGAAGTGAAAAATCAATTGGGCATTTGTAACTGGTAGCATTGCTTCAGAATCACATAGAGCAGATGTGATGATTTTCTTCTTCACACTAACTGCACGAAAACACCAGGCTGAATTCAGTGTGGTTTATTTTCTTATAACAATAAATAAAATTTAGTGTCTTTCTCATCATGGCAGCTGACAGGCTGCAACTCAAGCCTTTTAAAAAGCTGGAATCAGAACCTTTACCCCACAGTCAAAGTGAAACTTTACATACTAAAGAGAAAGCTGCTTTGTGAGGACAGAATTTCCTCTTTCAAGTGAAGCTCATGACTGTGCAACAAAACCCAGTTACACCTGAACCTCAGTGAAAATATCAGGATTTTGTTTCCTGTAGCATAACTCGCTCTCATCCTACCTCTACGTCCACAGAATACCACAGGGGGTATCCTCATGACACATCCCCTGGTGTACTCTGGGAATGGAAATCTCTCACGAGCCATTTCTGAACAAATCTCTGCTTAGGACCTGTGTCTGGAGCCCCATGGACTTCATTCTGCACTCATTTCAACTGCAGGGCACTTCTGCTTCCATTTGGGGGCAGAGGAAATGGCAAAGTAAATGAAACTCTTCCAAGCTCACACAGACTCTAAATAAAAACATGAGATGATTGCACTTTGTTTCATATCTAATCTGGTGATTAATGTGATTTTCTGTGGTAACAGAGATTTCATAACAGCATCTGAGCAGTATTGAGGGCTCCTAAATACTCGGTTTACATAAAAAATTAACTCCAGCCTATTTACCAACTCCAGTGTCCATTGTGAAAGTGTGTGATGCTACACAGGCCTAGAAGTCGATACCTACAGGGTGGTCTGTCTGTCTATCTATCTATCTATCTATCTATCTATCTATCTATCTATTTTTCTATGTATCCATCTATCATCTATCTATCTCTATCTATCTATCTATCTATCTATCTATCTATCTATCTATCTATTTTAATTTTTATTCCTATCAAGCTTTTACTCTGATTACTTATCCCAAATTTACCCAAACCCAGGGTTTTTCAGTTACACTTTAACTTAAGTGATTCAGATAAGGAATTAATGGTAATATAGTTAGATACCTATATTCAGTTAAATACTAATTGAAGGTCTTACTTGAGACTAAATGCTACTGATTATTCTAATGAAAGGGCAAACAAAAGAAAAAAAATGTCATGCTTGCCTGTTTTTTTAAGCAGCTACTTTTTCCATTGCTCTGTGATCTTCTTGCCAAAAAGAACATTCTATAGTATTTTCGCACAGAAGATGTTTACTCAAAAGAGCACTGTGGATTTAAATAAAGGCTATTTTAAAGTTACAAAAATTGCCTCTAAGGAAAATACTTGCCCTGAGGAACTTCATGGCAATTAAAGAGTATTACAACTGTGAACTGAAAGAAGAAAAAAGTGCAGTCAAGTTCTTCCAATAAATAACTATATATTATGTAATTTTCTCAGTAGAGCCTTTTTGCTTTACTTTTGTAACCAAGCAGATCCACAGAAGCACAAGTAGCATTTCAATGGTACTGCACATGCTACCAAAATAAGGACTGAAAATGAAACATTTCACTTGCCTCAGTTTTGCATTTGTGCAAACCAACTTTTTATAAAATACTTATTCCCAAAATGCACTGTTGTGTGAGAAAGCAGAACCTGAGTCTAGAATGTTTAGTAATTTAAGAGTGTATATCTATATCTTTTCTTGAAAGTTTCAGTTCTTTGCTGGAGTCCCTCAGCTGTGGAGACAGACTGAGAGAGTCTCCTGTTTGGTTTTAGGACACTATGTACTTTATATTATTATATATTTATTTATATTTATTTATATATATATATAAAATATATAGATATAGATATTCCACCAAAATTATAGTGGGTATTTCAGTTACCAGGAGCTGCTCTATGCTGATGACGCCGCCCTTGTTGCCCACACAGAAGCAGCTCTGCAGCGTTTAACATCCTGCTTTGCAGATGCTGCTGAACTCTTTGGGCTGGAAGTCAGCTTAAAGAAGACAGAAGTTCTCTATCAACCTGCACCTCAGGAAGTCTTCCTTCATCCCCATATCACCATTGGCCAATCAGAGCTCAAATCAGTCCAGCAGTTTAATTACCGAAGTAGCCTCATCTCCTTGGATGGTAAGATTGATGGGGAGAAGACAACAGGTTAGCAAAGGCATACAGTGCCTTCGGAAAGCTTCATAAAAGAGTTTGGCGAAATAAACACCTGAAGAAAAGTACAAAGATCAGTGTTTACAGAGCCATAGTGCTGTCTACTCTCTTATATGGATCCAAATCATGGGTCATCTACCGCCACCACCTGCGACTCCTAGAACGCTTCCATCAGCGCTGTCTCCATACAATCCTAAACATCCCCTGGTCAGATTATGTGACCAATACATCTGTTCTAGAGCAAGCAGCAGCCACAAGTATTGAGGCCATGTTGCTGAGAACACAGCTGTGCTGGGCAGGGCACATCTCCAGGATGAAAGACCACCACCTTCCCAGGATCTTGCTTTCTGGTGAACTTGCCATTGGCTGTTGCATGAGAGGAGCTTCAAAGAGAAGATACAAGGACTCCCTGAAACAACATCTCAGCCTTGGCCATATTGATCACCATAACTGGTCTACTCTGGCCTCCAATCAGAAGGTCTGGAGACACACCATCTTTAACGCTGCTGCTTCTTTTGAGAAAGCACACAGGATCACTCTTGAGGAGAAAAGACAACACAGAAAGAATCATGCCTTGCAGAATATACCACCTGGGGAGTCTTTCTGCTGTGCCTTTTGCAACTGGACATGCCTGTCTCGTATTGGCCTTTTTAGCCACCAGCGTGCTTGTAACAAATGTGGGTAGAGCCCTTCCCAAATCTTCGTTCACGAAGCCCAGCCATGATAATGATAAATACTGAATCCTTTTTTGGGACTGCTCAGTCTGGAGAAGAGAAGGCTCCAGGGAGACCTTAGAGCAGCCTCTAAGAACCTAAAGGGATCACAAGAGAGTCAGAGAGGGACTTTTTACCAGGGCATGGAGTGATAGAGCAAGGGAGAATGGCTTTAAACTGAGAGAGGGCAGGTTTAGATTGGATATTGGGAAGAAATTCTTTACTGTGAGGGTGGCCAGGTAACATAACAGGTTGCCCAGAGAAGTTGTGGATGCATCCATACAGATCCAAGGTATTCTGAGAATTAATCAGCATATTAATCACTAATTTACTTAAACACATTTGAGCTAAAGGCCACTCTAGATTTATTGGTGTATTGTGGCCCCCAATCCAACAATATACTGACACTCATAAGTCCTTGTTATTTCTCTTGTCTATTTTTAAATTGAAAGCACTTATTCACATTAAGCTTGCAGAACACAGATCTGTATCACAGCAGCATCTCATCTGGGTCAAAGTAATAAAATTCATTGCACTTGTCCAGAGTTAATTGGCTGCTGCATCTGGTATTTCTGATCTAATATAAAGGTAAAAACAACTCCTAGACCAGTGGCATGAATAACCAGTTTGTTTCTTTTCAGAAGTCTCCTTCAGTCTTTGATTTTGTGCATACTATTGAACAAAAGACTTATTCCAGCAGAAGGCACCTGGATTGGCTTTTTGGATTTCATAAGCAGGGAACTCCTCTCTGGCCTGACATAAATCCATAAGCCTTCAACATTATTTTGTTGTTGAAGGCTTATGGATTTATGTCAGGCCAGAGAGGAGTTCCCTGCTTATGAAATCCATGTACATAAAATAGAGTAACAATCTGGAGGAGCAGGTATCAGCAGCTGTTAATTTTTTTGTCAAGAATACCTCTTCATCCCTTTCATTACCAGACCACAATGAAATTCTGAAGTTGTATTCTATTTCCCCACTCATAAAAGATATAGACATACCATTAGTCTCAAAAAACCCCACAACAAACAAAACATAAAACAAAAACAAAAATCAAAACAAACATAAAAACTCCAAAACAAACAAAAAGCCCCAAACAAACATTTTTCCTCCACATCAGCAATCTTCAAGTATTTAAAAAAAATAAATTCCGATTGCAAGGTCACTACCTTGAAAATTTTCTTTCAGGTGTGTCCAATATCAAATTAATACAACTTCTATTAGCATAAATTTCTGGTATCTTTTCCATCATAGAAAGACAAGAGACAGAAAGTGTAATGGAGCAAACATAATACAAAATCCTTCACAGCACACTGCCTTCCAAAAAGCAGTATTTGCATTACTTACATCTTTTTAAAAACAAAGAATAATAAAACTACCTTTTGCCCTCTTCCCTCCCAAAAAGCACTCCAGAAATAACCAAGAGAGACCCCTGAAAATTATATAAAGCCAAACAGAGAGAGAAAACAGCAAACACCTCCAAACACACATTAAGAATCTTCTTATTCTTGTATTCTCAGAACTGCAATTGTTGTGTGTCACCTGGAAACACCTCCAGTGTCATTTAAAAATCAGTGCCAAGTAAGGCACTGGCAAAACCCACTGTGTTGACTCCTTCTTGCTCCTGACAAATGAACAAGGCATTGCCTGCAGGATCCTTTTGTTCCAGGTCACTACATCTGCACATAAACTGAGAAGCCCCAGCAGACTGGAAAACTTCATCAGGAAATTCCAGGGTCAGTCTCTGTTTTTACTCTGTTCTTGTTCAATCAACAGCCTCTAAGAAATAAAGTTTAGGTCTTTAGGATCTGGTTCTATTTGGACTTAAATTTAAATCCTGAAGTCACCCAGACCACAGGTACCTCAGGAACCATCAAAACTCTGCTTCTTTCATCTCTTGTCCCTGCAACTGTGGTTAGGGATCCTTGTAAAGGATTCAAAGCACACTCTATTCTTGTTTTTTACCCCAAACAGGTAACAAAACTATGACAATCAACCTTAGCTTTCTTTTAAGTTGCCCTCTTACCTCCTTCCAAGGAGAAATTGGAGGAAAAAACTGTTTGTGTTATGACAAAACACTTCATTCTGTGTTCTGTCAAAGCTCTTTGCAAATCCATGTGAATGTCTGCTTCCAAAATGGTGCAGGAGCCAGAACCAAAGCAGCAGACTATTGTTGGTAGTTTAAAACGGTGCCAAGTGCTGCCAGCAATGTATAAACCAGCCTTTAAAAACTCAGTTAATTAGTATTAGAATAATAGACCTTTTGCATTCGTGTAACTCGATAACATCTTAATTTAAATATTTATTAAGCATTTTCAAAGGAAGTTACAATGGGGATGTGTTCTCTAAACGATCCTCACCTGTTATGATTTATTGTAGCCTCTCCTTTACACATATGCTTAAAATAAGGCCCATTTCTGGAAAGGTAATAAAAGCAATGCTAAGAAACTTGCTTTCATTCCCTTGTGGTGTTTCTTCTCCCCAGACTACAGCACAAAGTCTTCAGAAAAACGCAGCCCACTGCTCATTTTGATGTGGTGACTTCTATCATAGTCCTTTTAATGCAATCATGTTATTTACCATCTGTTCTTTGTTTAGTCAAAATAGATTTTCTACACAGTTCATTTGGACACTTGAGAAAAATAAGCTATTTATTCCCATCAGTTTAATGTTTCAGCTACTAGAATTTCGAAAAAAAGAAAATCTTTGCTACAAGAAAATGTGCTCTCAGATATTCTCCAATGTAATATATATTTGAATAATGGTACCTTGGCTTATTACCACCTCTTAAAAAATAAATTACTTATGTTCTTTGCTCTTTGTTGAGAACATATACAAGAGTTTTAAAGATGTTTAGCACTGCAATTCAAAATGAATTCTGACAAACAACTTTTCCACATTGACAAGTTTCCTAGATTCACTTATTTGAGAAAAGAAACTGCCCTCACAACTAAGTATTAACCACAGTAAAGGAGAATCGGGGCCCACACTGTACCACCAAAGAAGTTGCAATAGAAAGGTTTTATGCAGTGTATTTGTGATACATTTGTGGAGAGAGCAGCATTTCAGATGAGGGGAACCTGATTTAACGTTTTCCAATTAAAAGAGATTCAAAATACTAAATCTATGCCTATGTAATTGAGGCAGCAGCTACACAGCAGGAAGGGAGAAAAAAGGAACACAGCTATGAGGCTTGATAGGAGTATGGCCAGATATATCTGGGTTTTTTTGGTAAAAACCTCAGGACAAGCTTCTCTTAAAGTAGCAGCTAGAAGGGTGACCATTTCAAATAATAAATACAGGTAAAAATAGCAGCAATGAAAGGACTGACCACAACTGAAAATATTTTTGCTGATTTATCCCTAGATATTTCTATCTCTAGCACTAGATAACTTTGTGTTAAAAGGATATTATTTTTCATCACCACTTCATTGTTATACAAAACTGATTTATACATACATTTATTAAATGTATGTCATATTACAGATGTATCATTTCACAGCACACAAGGATGTTTATTAACATCATATATGGAATTCCAAGTATTGGACTCAGTGTAGAAACATCTTGAAAAAGCAATTTCCCTTTTGCACATTTAGGTTTTGTCCCAGCCAAGCAGGTGTGTTCAATGTGAGTCTTTCTGAAGCTCAGATTGCTGCAATTTTTATCCTGTAACATTCAATCACCTCACTTGTCTAAAGAAACAGATGATACAATGCCATTCATACATACAAAGAAGTTCATTATCACTCCTGTTAACTATTGCATATTAAAATGAGAATTAAAATGCAAGATATGATCAGTTTAAACCTGCACGGCTCAAGAAATATTGACAACACATTGACAGTGTCTCAAAGTTACTCAGGTGCCTCCCAGTGTTGAGCAAACAAGAGGCCAGCACACAACACACATGCATTTCTTTTTAATGACTGCAGTTTTTAAAAACCCTGCAGTTTGCTCCCTGTTGTCATTGCCCAATGGTTTTATAATATTAGATAAATGTCAGAGCTTTTTTGCTTTCTGAATCAGAGGCACCCTGAATGGTAGAGGACAAATTCTGAGGCTGAATCTTTGAGAAAGTCTGCAGAGATCTGATACTCGGTCTTACACAAATGATTCTATTTCCCTACACTATTTTATTAATACTGGAAAAAGGCAGAGACTATATAAACTTTCTTGATTTGTGAATCTCTTACCCAATTATTAGAAGCAATATTCACTCAAGATTCATTTTTAAGCTCAGTCTATGGGTTTTGACTTATGGTTTCTTGTGAGCTTTGCTAGAGGTAGTGTTGGAATTATGCTGGATAGACACTCATTTTCCTTCAAAGCCATTTAAGTTGTTTTATTAGAGCCATTAGCATAGATATTTAGAAATTACAGTATGAAAATTGTCTGTTCTAATAGAGCTTCATTACAGCAGACAGGTGGTTGAGAAACCAAATTCCATTTCAGTCATACATTTCTTACTCAGTTTCTTAAGCGAATTCCACTAAACACTAAGTTTTTCATTGAACAGTTTACCCCAGATATATAACATTATGTTACTAAGCTAAATTGAGATGAAAAAGAAAATAATTGTCATAAGTTATCCTCATATCTCCTTTACACTTACCTACTACAGACAAAAGTCTATTGCCAGAATATACCATCTTTTGCTAATGAAAAACACCAAAACCTAATCAATAAATTATCAATTTTAGACTTGATGATGCAAACAAAAAATTAAAATATCTCTATTTTCAATTAAATCAAGTGAGGGATATTAAAGAGTCAGTGGTTTTGGAAATCCTTTTCCCCTTGAACTGTTTCTCGAAATCTAAAACTTGAAGTTTGTACTAAATTAACCAACATGTCAAAGTTTCCTATTAACTTGAAAAATCAGGCAGGTCATCTCAGTCTCTATTTACACAGATAGACTGAAATCTGGAGTTTAAGGGGCAAAGATGACAGGAAGGGACAAATGCTACTGCCTCTTTCCCTTCAGGTTTGACCTAAGGGATTATGGGGGGGTGGAATAAACAACAAAAAAAAAACAAAAAAAACCCGAAAACAAACAAACAAACAATAAAAACCAAAAAACACAAACAAACAAACAAACAAACAAAAAACCCAGGAGAATTAAGAAACCTGGTCTTTCTCAATTTCCTGCAACCACAATAAAGGAGGGCTGAGGATGGAGAGAGAAAAAGCAGAGAAAAGTAATATTTATCTGTTATAACTGAGTTTTAGTTGAACTCAAAACCCTACCATAGTCAATGTTCTACCAGTGATCAAGCCAACCAAAAGGTGGATTAGTAAACCACGTTTCATCATAGAATCCTTAAGGGACCAATATTAAGTTTTATATCCATTAATTAGTTAATGGTGGAGGAAATTTAACTGATCCTCATAAGAAGACAGAATTTGAGGGGGCAGATGAAAAGGTTGTTTTCCTTGTATAGTACTGTCGTAACTTCATGTGATTTAAATTTCCTGTACTTTGCTAAAATCACAGATTTATCAAGCCCCAAACAGAATAAATAGTCCTTTCAGGCTTTCAAAGAGGAAAAACCTTAAAGTGAGGTATCAACTTTGTGAGATCTCACAAAGGAGATCAATCTAGTACCAGCTACTGAACTGTTCGTGCTTCCAGGAGAAATACACCCACCTCTACAAAAAGGAAATAAAATTCCCTGAAAATAAACAACTTTGAGGTGATGAGGAAAAAAAAAAAGAAATGCAATACCTTTTTGAGTTCAGTGTGACTTTAGAAATTGGCAAACATTATGCTCTTGTTCTGTCCACCAAGACCATTTTAATATCTCAGTGACATTTGCCTACTGAAACGTTTTCTATAGCTGACATTTTCTCAAACACCATGAACCTTACCTTGGTGGAGACACAGTTTCTCAGGCATGATTGTAATAGGATGACACAGCTGTTGCCATTTACAGATATAAGTATTATCAACTGTTATAAGGGAGCGTGAGATCTCCAGAGCATGAAAAAAGAAAAGTTTTTAAAAAGAACAGTAATTCCTTTTCAGAGGAACTTTCAATTTCAAGCCTTTGTCACACTTCTACTTCAAACACACAATGCAGAGTTAAGGCACAGTAAGAAAATAGCATTTAATCCTTCTATGGCTTACTCAGAAATGCAAATAGACTTAACAGAGGTTTTAGCAAACTAAGAAGAAATGTGATTAAAATATATTTCTCAGTTCATGAACTTCAGTTTAAAAACTGAAAAGCCAAACTGCTCACAAGTTAAAATGCTGCACTCCCTTGAGGGTTTTCTTTTCCAAGATCTTTCTGCAGTCCCAGTGGTTTGCAGGCAGTTCTAAAACTCTCTGAAGTAGATCATAAGACAAGCCATATGCTTGTGCCTATTCCAAAATTTGGAGGCCATTTGCAATGATAAATGTTTCAGTGCTGGGCACACAGACACAGCAGAAGACAACTTTCACTCCAAGGAGCTTGTGCTTTTAGTACAAATACAGAGAAAGCAGGTAAAGTAACCACCTAAAGGTAAGGGCTAGGACATAAAACTTGAGAGTCTTGAAGAAGGTTCCAGATTAAACTTTTTAAATTGATCTCAGGGTCATGCGATTCCTTCTAATACCTACCTCCTCTTACAGGCCAGATTGGTTTTGGAATATAGAATACCTCTCACCCCCCTCCAACATCAATTTTATTTAACTTTCTGCTCAGATTTAAGTGAAAACTTGTGTAGTCTCTCTCTGCAGCTACTGCAAAACCAAACTTGAGCTGGGCAGCAAACAAAGGAAAAATTAAAACAAAGAGCAAGAATTTCAGTTAACTTGAGAAATAATACACACTCATGGGAAAAAAAAAAAAAAGGCCAACAGCATCAGAGCCTCTGTTAACGAAAAGTGTTTCCAGCATATCATCCTTCCCTTCTGCTCCACACTGGTGAGGCCACCCCGAGATACTGAGTCGAGCTCTGAAGTCCCCAGTCCAAGGAAGATATGGGCTTACTGGAGCCCATCCAGTGCAGGGCCACAAAGACGAAAGGACTGCAGCATTTGTCACATGAAGAAAAGCTGAAAATGCTGGCACTGTTCAGTCTAAAGAAAATAAAGCTTAAGGAAAATGTGGTGAGGGAAAGGAATTTAGAAGAAGAAGAGTCTTGCCCAATGGGAAGGACACAATGGATGCAAACCCAAACACATGAAGTCCATCTGAACACAAGAAAACACTTCTCTGTGAAGTTAGCCAAGTACTGGGACAGGTTGCCCTGAGGTGTTCGGAGTCTTCATCAAGGAGGTATTCGTGGTGCTGAGCAAACAGCTCCAGCTAGTGCTATTTGATTAGGAGTTTTAAGCCAGATGATCTCCAGTGGTTCTTTCTAACCTTAAAGATTCTGTGCTTTTATGCTATTAGTATACTGTGGTATTACCCAACTCACAGACTCAGTCTATGTATTAAGGTCTTGGCAGATACATTTTGATTCACAACAGAACTGACAGCTGTTTTGCAATTAGTCATGGGTACGACCATTTTCATTCTCTTTTAAAGTATTTCCAGCCATACTAATCTTTTTTAACAGCAAAATATAGCAAATGATCTTCCAAAATACTTAAACAATGTAACAAACCATTCTTCAGTGATGCACGACACCACTCCTGCTTTCTCACAGTTTAACACCCGGAATCCGGACCCAGTTGCAGCTTTAGATTAACCAAGACCTAGAAGTATATCTTGTGCTAAGAGCTTTGGAAGTTGTGTAATAATTTTCAATTCAACCAGAATTACTCATTTTTCCCTCCTGTTCTGCCTTTTGGTTTTTCATATTCTTTTCCAGTAGGGAAATGACAGCTAAAAAAGTAACTGAGCACACTACAGTCTGGGGAAGAGAGACTCTCTTCACAGAAGATAACAATCACAGAAATTACATTTTTATACGTCTGAAGAATATAGAGAGAAACAGTTACTTCCCCTCCAAAACCTGCACAGACTGTGCTCTTGAGGCCAGAAAGCTTAGATCTTTCCCTTTTTAAGTTTTAGAGCCATCTCTTACTCTCCATCAGGGAAAAGGAACCCAGGTACGTTCACAGAGTCCTTTAGATCCCACCCAACATTCATCTTCAGCTGCAGAAGACTGTTTTGTCTTGTCCCTTGATATTTATGCTTTTTTCACCCTCTTAGTCTCTTTACTCAAGTCAGAATCCCTACAGTTTCTCCAGCTTCATTTCTCATTGCTTCTGAACAACATTCCTACCCATTCTTCCATTTTCTGGATGATTAAGGAGATATGGCAGTTACAGGCAGCAGAGCAGGAAAAAAAATAAAAAGGAAAATCACAAGTATTTCTTATTAGCCAGGGAGAAGGATATTAGTTACCTTCTTAACCCTTTCCAGGCTTCAGTAACCTGGGAATTGAAGACCCCCTGCAGTGACTGTAAGTTTCTAATTAGCAGAGCACAAGACTTTTACCAGAACTGAACAAAATTATGACCGTGCTGAACATCAAAGTTCTACTTCTGAGCATCAAAACCTGCAAAAAATTGCAAAATGTCTATTTAGTGTTTCTGAGGTATGAGACACAATGGTGATATAAAGAGAACACCAACATATTTCAGCACTAGAAATCTGCTGTGTTAATGACAGGGTACAGAGCACTGCACAAAAGCCACAGTGAAAAGCCAAGTGCTCATGAGTTAAGAAACATCATTTTAATTTACAAGTTTCAATGCCCCTAATTTATTCCTCTGACATACAAATACACACACACACACAACTTAACCAGATGATTACATTTTTTCCCCTGTAGGCCCTTTTTCATTCTCTGCATAGGATAGACCCACTTGCAGATCATCTGGCACTGAGCAAGTTGGTAAATTAATTCCAGAAAACAGAAAATGGATGTGTATTTGCTTCTGAGCACTTCAAATTTATTCCTACCATCACCACAAAATGAAAAAATCAAAATAATGTGCTGCCTCTGGTTCTTGTTTTATTACTCAACATACAGCACATTCACTCAAACTTTTCAATTTCACATTATTCAGGAAATTAATAATGTAGAATGCTCAGTATTTAAAATCTAACACGTGAGTAGGTGCACACAACAGAGGCTCTGGCACACAAAGTTCATCGGATCATTAGTCCCTGAAACCTTTTCTGTCAAAGAATATATTGTCAGGTTGAAAAAAATTCAGGTACAAACAATGACTGGCTGAGCAGAAAGATGGTGAAAGACAAGAGCTATTTAAGCCAAATGAAAATTAAGGAACCTTCATAACAGGCAACTGTATTTTAAATTTTTAAAATTTGTTAAGTAACTCATTTGGAAACCACTGACCAGTTCTGTTATGGGGTGTCTTTCTATTTGATGCTGAAAACAGTTTATCTGATGACATTATAATATTAGAGATATCAGAGAAAAACACAAAGGACAAAGACAAAACATTAAGAAATAAAAATTTTAAAATGTTCTATCACTCCTACCACTCAAATAACATCAGTCATTGTAATTTGAAGAGGCAGATATCAAGTACCTCTGGTTTTCTTGCATTACAGAAGACAAAAACTTCTCACATTTCTAGCACATGTAGTAGAAAGAATATCTTAATATAAAAGTATCAAATAGAAACATCCTTTTTAAAAAATAACCCCCCCAAACTGTCTTGTTCAATGCAATTCAGTATTTAGAACAGCATTTTTAGCAATTATTCACCAAGTCTACTGCTTATTCAGAGCAGATGCTACATATGTACACACACTTTCTCACACCACACCTACAGTTATACAGAGCTTTTGTTCCCTGAAAGTTGCAGAAAAAGATGAAAGGTGATAATTAACTTGCTAAAATAAAGCACAAAGAGCTTCCCCTTCCCTGTGTGCACATATTCCAGAACAATGCCTACATCCACTGCATGCCAACCTTACATAAAACCTATTGAGTAGAATGGGCTTTGGCCAAATCCCTCCCATCTCCAGAGCTGTTTGCATTCTGCCTCCTGAGGAGCTGTTGCTTCTTTTTGGTGCTGAATTCCACAAGGAATAACTTATGAAAGTATCCAAGAGTTGCACTAATGCTCACAGGGCAGCCCCTCTTCCTCAGGCAGCTCTGCTTTGCAGAAGAGGATGAGAAAGAGGAGAACACATGGAAGTAGCACAGAGAGACCGGAAAGAAAAACTCAGAAGATGACAAGCACACCTAAGTTGTTCTAAAAATATAGTGGAGCAACAATGATGCTTTAGATAAATCTTTCCCAATCCTTTCAGCCAACACTTCATTTCTGTCACCTCTTCATAATCAGTGTCTGTTGGGGTTCGAACTAATCCTTCACACTTCACTTGCTGTTTATAGAGACTGCAACTGGAGGTTTACATTTCAGTGAGCTGGCATCTCTATTGCAAACTTTTGTCATTTTTTTGGTTCAGCTAATTGTACAGGAGGGAAATCGTTCCAGATGGAAACAAGAAACACATGCACCTAGTTATCCTTCCCAGTATTTGAAACATTTACACATGATTAATCTTTGCTCAGCAGTCCTGGTATTTTGTCACAGAATGTTGTTTGATAACAAATTAAACCCAAATCTGGAGTTCCAAGTACCAAAAGAAAAACCCTCTTTATGTGGCACAAACCACATGCCTGCTCTAAGCTCAACTCTTGTTCCATACTCACTCAAAAATCATGTAACCACCGCCCAGAAGTCACTTTTCCCCCTCCTAACTAACTTCTTTTCCTTAAGGATAATGGATAGTTCTTTTATTCTCTGTAGTTCAGAGCAGAAATTGGAACATAGCAAAATTTGAAGACAGATAAAAATGACAGTACTGGTGAGAAAATGAAGCTGTTAGTGAACAGGGCAAAAGACCAAGAGGAAGGTACAAAACTTTTTCCTCATGTTCCTGAAGTTTTTAAGTTTTCCATTGACTAAAGTAATGCCTCTCAGTCAGCAAATTGAGAAAATAGTTAACATTTATGCAATATGTATGTAATTTGTATGCATTGGCAGTTAAAAATTGACAGAAAATAGTAAAAACTCTATCCTACAAGTATAGCTCAGTGATTTCAAGATACAGAGGTGTAACACCACTTTATTTGCATGAAATGTCTGAATCCTGGAAGTGTTAAGTGGATACTAAAGGAAAACATTCTGCATTTTTGAAATTCCAACTGTTGTCCTTCACCTACTCTGAGTTTTCTCAGTTTTATGTCACTCAATACCACCATTATTACACTCAGGTTTCTAAAAGGTCCATATTCAAAACTCTAGCAGTGGTCTTATGTTTACTCTTGTATGTAGTCCATTTTCACTTGATGAAAAGAAATGTGCAGAAACACATAAAAATACACTTTAGAATTAAAAATGTGTTAGTCGTAAAAATCACCATTAGAACTTTTTAGTTTTGATATTAAGAATTTATCTGTATAGATATATATGTATGTTCACATTTCAAACTTTCAGAAGCTCCTAGGACAACAACACTGATTATTTTGTTTCGCCCACCGATTTTTCAATATAGCTCTTACTGCACAGTTGTCCAATTTTATCTCATATACAGAAAAAACCCACAGAAAATTGCACAAATTCAAAATAATATGCTAAAGATGATTCTGTCCATTAGGAAGCAAAATCATCTATTAAATATATTATATTCTTATGTTACTCAAGTTTCATTATTAGACTGTTATAGCTCAAAAGTAGACACATATTTAGCCAACTTGAAAACAGTTTTAACAGACCTTCCAAATATAAAGAGGCTGATTTTATTCCTGGTAAATATTAGAGGCAACAAGCACAAAACTAAAGTTCTCAGCCTCTTGCAGAGATTATCAGAACTGCCAGAAAGGAATCCTGCAACCCCCAGTCACTGATAACTGATCATCTGGGACAAGAATCCCCTCAAACAAGGCAGTGGTTTGGGAGATTATGAGAATCCTTACCCAGATCCCACATTTTTGACTTGGCAGATGTCTGTAATCCAGCACCATTTGAAACTAGAAGGATCATATCAGACATCAGGAACACAAGATATATATCATGCAACAGCTTTTCATCTTTTTTGGACACCTAAAAACTTTCAAATTATTCTGTTGTGACAAAGATGCCTTTGCTATGCTTGTTTCTACAGCAAAGACCTGACTTTATTCAGCCTAAGAATGTGTAAAGTCTTGTATCTTTGAGAATTATATTGGGGAAATCATGGGATTTTATCACTGCATACCAGAATCCAAGTATTGAATTGCCCTGCTTAGAAATTAAACATTTACCAGCCATAAATTTAAGTCATTTGCAAGAAAAATATCAAGAGAAAAAAAAAAAGATTAATGAACAGGTAGTGCTGTCAGGCAGAAATTGCAGCATCAGAACAACAAAACAGTGAGGAGGAGATAATTTTGTTTAATCAGGAGAGGTCTTTGATGCGACACAGGATAGGGAGTACTTGTACACTGACAATAATTGTTTTTCCTTCATTTAATGTCAGGGTGAAAAAATTGAAGTCATGGAGGATCCAACACTATAGCAGATAATTTACTGACTTGATAAGGTTCTTGACAGCATCCAGTCCTTTCATATTTCATAGTGTTCTTACTGCTACAGTTGCATTGAATGGATGTTAAAAAGCTCAATGCAGGCGAATGTGCAGAATTCACAGCAGAGCTCCACAAACATAAGAGAATGGAAGCAAAACTACCTTAAATAATCACTTTCTCAAGCATACCAGAAATACTCAAAACTAAGCATCCAAAAAAAAAAAAAAAGAGCAAATTATTGTAATGATGACATTTAAAGAGTGGCAGCTCAGAATTAAAAAAAAAAACCACCAAACCTAACCAACAAACAAACCAAACAAAACCCCCACAATAAATAAATAATAAACACAGAAATAATCTTCCATGATATTTTAAGAATCTAATTTAAGTAGAATTAACATATTTTTAACCCCTTTTCAACTTGCCTTTCATAGAAATCTGGTCCGGTAAGGGTGCTGAACGCTGTCAACTCTAAAGCCTGGGGGAGTCAAAACTATCTCTGCCTTCAGCTCAGGTCCTTATTTTTGTTCCATGTGATTGACATTTGCTTTTCTTAAGGAGCTCAACCACCTCTTCCCATCCATTTGCCCAGTGATTTTATGCAAGCAGCATTAGTTAATTTATTTATTTAGTTACATATTTATTAAAACATCTGTAAATAGGAACAGTAGTTGAGGCTTCAGTTTCACTTAAAAACAAGCTTTGGGGCCTACCTACTAAATCGCCAAAGAGCTTATACAGTTTGTATAAATCACTCTCAAATAATGTCTTAAAGTTTACACTGCATGAAGGTACCTTTTTGTCTTGTGCCTCCTTTTTCTCTCCTTCTCAAACAGCAAGATGGAGTAGTGGCAGTGGCAGCTCTCCCCCATTTCCTTGCTGAACCCCTCCCTGTGCAGTGTCTACAAAGATTCCTAGAAGTATTTCTACAATATCAAGGGTTTCTTAACAAAATTATGTGGAAAACAGTCTTTCCCTTTACGCCAAATGAGGTCCAACTGGTGTAGCCCAATAAAGGTATGAGATTCTTTGGAGAAAACTTGTCTAATTAAACCAGAGAATCACTAAACATTCTATAAGCAGAAGAAAGAAGCTACACAAATTCTTTGCTCAAAACATTAAAAAATAAAAAAGTAGGGGGAGGCAGGAGTAGAGGGAGAGAAGAAAAAAAAATCACAGAAAAGAAAATTAACTTATTTCCAGAACCAAAAATCATTCCCTACAATGTACTCCTGATATATTTTTAACCTTGACAATTTCATTAGTCTGTGACATATATTAACTAAGGATGAACAGCAGAACCTGACATGATTAAATACTAGCAATGCAGTATTAAACTCATTAGGTTATACCACTAATACCACCAATGCCACCCTCTGCAAGAACAAACTTGATGAAGATTCACAGATTTTTACATGTTTCTGAAATTCATCAGACCTGAGCTTTAACCCACATCTTCAATGTCAACAGAGCAACACCACTTACCAGTTAAGGGCATCAGTGCAAGGCAGTGTAGGTGTGCATTGTAAAACTAGGGATAAATTAATCAAAACCCCATGTGAAAACAATCTGAATTCTCCATTACAAAGATTAGACCTTCCTATAATTAAAGCATAACAGGAATACTAATGGATTAATGGAACACTTGGCAGATGGGCATTGCTACCAGGGAACACCACCACCACCAAATGCCATTTACATGCCATTCCTAATGTTTTCAAGCCATGATTCTTCCACTGCTTTCCATTGAACCGGGAGATACTACATTCTGAAAGCCACAAAAAGGTGAAACATGACGTTTTCTGCTATAACACCAAAACACCTATAACACACTTCTCTTATGAGCAGCCAAAAGGAGCAGGAGGTAGAGAAAGAAATAGCTCTTTCCCATTTGCTTGTTCAGCTCTGATCCAAACCTCTTTCTGTGCACAGCAAGTGTAGGTACCACCAACCTTTTTTTAAAGGAAGTTACCTAGAGAAGAATTACATTTCTTTTCCTTATGTCAAATGGGGCTACAGTAGAACAGCCTAGTAGCAGTAAGAAATCTCCTTTACAGTCCAAAGAAAGCTGGAAGACTGAAGACTACATAACATAACATATTTAGGAATATCTATTATCTTTGTTAGTCAGCATCTTCTATTTCATTCCACTTTTGTACCTAGCCAGCTTCTCCTGGCCCTCATGTAAACAGTATCCAAAAAAGAGCTACCTTTAAAAAATATGAAGAAAAATTAGCAGATTTTCTTTACTTTGGTACTTCAAAAGCAACCCTCTGCTGGTTTCACCAGGGTTCTCCTTTATTCTTTTAAAATCCACAACCATCCTGTCACACATTATGGCTGTTATTTCAGAATTAAACGTGGCATTTGAGATCAGTAAAGTCCTACTACCAGGTATCTTGGTCATTGTCATAAAAACTGAGTTTTGTTTCCTTATTTTAAGAGGTGTGTTAGAAGTGGAAAAAAAGAAGAAAGGTTCTGGAGAAATTTTATTGAATAAGAACAATTTATTTTTCAATCTATACTTCAGAAATTGAATTACAGAAAAGAACCAATTTATAATAACCTCAGGCTTTGACTCTGACTATATTCCTTCTTCTCCCTGCACATGATGTCTTTCTGAGAGATGCCAGTAAAATTTGATTCATTCTTTACCATAATATGCTTGCTTTATGTATGCCAGCTTCCTAATGAGCTGGCACATTAGTCAAATGCAATCATGGTAATAGCCTAATTCAGGTTTAAAATATTATCAAGATGTTCTACAAATTAGCTCAGTATTTAGCTATTCAACATACATTTATAAAGCACCTTTCATGATGAGAATCACAAGGCATTGTACAGAGACGGGGGAAAAATAATAATCCAGCAACAGGAGAAGAGACTTCACAGTTCTGCCAAGGTGCCAGAAACACCTGAGATACTGGTTGTGTACTCATCTGGCTTTTCAACACATCCACAGAACTAATTTGATCCACAAATCCAATACCCTGGGCAGAGAATTTCAAGCCCTAGAGAACAGATGACATAGGCTCCAGCATCTGACATCCTCAATTTGTATTTGGAGATGATTAATAAATGACAATCTATTAAATATATGGGACAGGATGACATGTGGAGGAAATGAAAGTTTAGCTCAGCAAGACTAAGGTCATGAAAGATCTCAGAGTCCAGAAGTAAAACAGGAAGTGAAAACTTAAGCAGAAACCAACGTATTTATGCTGTGACTGAAACATACTCCTCAAGAGGCATTTATTAATGTGTTAGGAGCACTGATACATTTGGTCCTCAAACTATTAAAAAACTGCTGATTGCTAAGAGAAATCATTTATCATTTCATGTGTACTGAATAAATCCCTTTAACATAGGAAACAGCTGTTACCTAACTGCCTGTGAAATGAATTGTTGTTCCCCTTGACACTCACAGGACAAAGTGCATGAAGTGCAGCAAAGATCTACTATGGAGATCATCGGCTGCCACTCTTGTTAATGACTGAAAGTGTATGAAGAGAAAACTCTCTTGCCATCAGAAATAGCCTATGAGGTTCAATTTTAGGCCCATTAAAAAAAAAAACAAACAAAACAAAACAAAACAACAAGCAGCCAAATAAAAAACAAACCAAACCAAAACCAAAACAAACAAATTAAAAACGAAACCAAACAAAAAACTCAAACAAAAACATATTTAAGAATCTGGAAATTACCACTCCTTGTAAAGCCAGATGAGTTATACAACTCCAGCCACTCTGATTCAGCTGCCTTTGACACTTCATTTCAAACAATGCCCTCAGGAGTGACAATAAATGTCACCCAAATACAACACTGGATGATGCTGAAAGGCACCCAAGTTTCACTGTGACACCAGGGTTGAGTAAATGTTAATATTATCCTCTGCAGCATTTTCATAGTATGTTCTTTTTGTGTCAGAGGTATAATTTACCACTTTATTTCTAACTGCAGGATGTAATAGATACCAGACTGAAAAAAATCTATTAAAGGTCTCCATTAAATGACTTATCACATACTGTGAGAAAGGTTATATTTGGTCAGGACACTAATGTTGTCCCATCTCTTAATCATAGAGACCATAAACACCTAGTTTAGAAACAAGATATTTAAGACAAGCAAACAACTTCAAAATTCCTGAAGATTGAATTTTCTGTCTGTTAAGTAGCTTATTGAGCAGAAAACCAAATGTTGAATCATGCCGAGACAAATAATGTGTCTGCATGTACCACTGGCATGAAGAGAAACAAGTTATTCACTGCAATCACTGCAACCTCCAATGTCTCACACACCTTTCTTTCCACAGTGTTCTTCCAGGGGATTTTTATAAACCTTTACAAAAATATAAGTCTTTAATGAAGTTACAGAAAATGGGTTTATCTTATGAGACCAAAACATAATTTCTACATATTTTTTCCTGTTCATCTACTTTTTACTCTGCTTCCTATTTTATATAAAATTATTATACACTATAACATTCACAAGTAAGGTAATAATTTAATTGGAAATATTAATGTTAAACTGTGAAGATTTGCAAAGATATATGGCTGTCATAAAACAACAGTAAGTTATTCAGGGAATGGGTCAATATCCAATGAATCCAATCAATGACTTCCATTGATTCTCACCAGCTTTGAACCAGATTTTCTGACCTGGAACATTCCTGGCCTCACTTTTATGCTTCTCAGTCTGTGTATTTAGTACTGGCATTGCCTCTGGGGGAACTGCTCTTTGAAGACCTTCCAAATCATGAAGCACTTTGAAGCTTCAATGAAAATTATGGGTTTATAACAAAATAATTAGTCAGGATAACATGCAGAGAGGATTGGAAAAGCAGGAAACCCAAATTTAAAACTTAATTTTCAAGTCTTATCTCCAGAACTAAAATCTAGTATAATAAAACAAGTAATTCTCATAGCTTGGCAGTGGAAATGGATGTCAGACATTATGGGACTTTCCATAATAAGTGTTTCAACTAACTTCCTTTCTTTTTGCTGTGTTTTTTTACCAGCAGACATTACATATGTGAAAAGCCAGTAGCTGCAGTAAAGTAACAGCTGAGCAGACAAACCTAGGTACAATACATTAACATTTCAGAGACAAGAGTGTGGGTCATTCCATCTAAAAGTGTACTTTTAACTTCCCAAAATAAAGATTCTCTTCCCTTTGCACAACCAGGCACCACCTTAAGAAATTAATCACCTTAAGCTTAAGAAATTCCATGATACTTTAATGATACCATAATGCAAATAAGCAGCATTTGTAGCATTCTAACAAATGCTTGGCTAGTCAAAAATGCAGAATACACCTGTTTAGTAAAAATCAAACAGCACATTGACCCATTCTGTTTCACTTTCCTGTTATCAACTCTACTGCTAGAAGGGAAAGCTTGAGCAAAATCAGGTTTGTACTTTTAAAGAACTACAAGTTTTGAAGAATTGTGCCCTTGTTCATTTTCAGATGTGTTTTCTGTTTGATCTGGTTCTCTTCCCCTGATTTGTTTCTTCATATCCAGTTGTAGTATAGAGGAAAATAAATCATGCCTGAATTTAATTTTTTTTTTGGAGGGGGGAATAAGAGGACGTGGATTTGGCAGAGGGAAAATACCAAAAGATAGTTGCAAAGATCTTAAGCTATTCCTTAACAGTACACTAGAATATTCATATTAATATCAGTTTATTTACTTTCAAGACCCTTTACTAAATCTAGGCTCAACACTGAGTTGAACTTCAGGAAAACACTAAGCATTTCCGTAAGAACATGGAAATATATTTGATAAAATTGAGAATCATGATCTCTTATAAAGCCATGAAAAGATAAATTTCTCACAGAAACAACAACAATAAACATTTAAATTTAACAGATCAAGATTCCTACAAGTGCCTAAATATTAGAAATTAACCTCAAAAGGATGATTTTGGAGGAATCTATTCCCTAAAAAAGATCTTGTATTCTTTTACTCCTGTTTTCGTTGATGTACTGCATCTGAATGCCCCTTGAAGACATTGGCTGAGTGTTGCTGAAGCCCTAAAAATAAAGTTTAAGTCACACACTTTGCACTGACCTTCCTTTTAGGATTTGATGTAATCTGTAAAAGTCAGGCACCAGCTCAAGAGTCCACTCAGTCCACTATGAAGTGTAATATTCCAGTTCAGCAACAGCCAAGTTTTCTACACAGAATGACTGAGCTGGTGATGTGGCTTAGAAAGCACTATAAAATAACCTGCTTTAAATCTTTAGTCACTCTCCAAGATGATGAGCATTATCTGCCTCTTCAATTTGGATAAGGAACAAGGTCTGGCAGTTTTATAGGGCCCATAACCATATCACACAGTTCAAGACATCGTAAGCCCCAAGTAATGTGACATTTGCTATGTGTACTGTAAAATCCCCTTTTTTGTAAATAACAGTATTGTGTGTCTGGTAAGTAACTATAAAACGAAACTATCAGCTCATTGATAATTATCACTTGCTTGTTGTTGTTCTGTTTGCAGTTAACCACATATGTTCCTTTTTCATTCCCTGTTCTTATATGAATAATGCAGAACTGCAGCACATAAATCCATGTGACAGACTATTTGTCATTGCGGTACCTGTTTTTTGTTTTTTATTTTCAGAGCCAGGGCTCATGACTATATGTAAATAGGAAGAAAGCACCTACACAGAGGGATTCAACATTCAGGAATGTAATGCAACGTTGGTTTTCATTCCTTTTCACTTTGCATTGGCATTTGTCCAACCCATGAAATGATACTTCAGTAAGAACTGTAAAGCATTCTTATTTCCACACTATAAAAATATACTTCATATGTTTTTTTTTTAGTAAGCAGGTTTTACATAAACTATTTTTCCACACAGGATCTGCCAAAAAGAAACTCGTTTTCTTCCGTCATATGGCATCTTCTCCTCCATTTACCTACAGAATCCCAACTCCAATGAACTCCCCCTGTACCAGTTTCTTGTGAAGTGGAGCAAAAAAAGGTAAAGCTTAACAATTTTGTTTCTTAAATACTGGGTAATCCTGTGGTCCATCAATAGACACTTGTTTATTACCTCTATTCTTAATAGCTCTGCTCCCATAAACTTACAATCTGGCCAAAGACTCTCTACTTCACCTTTCTCTTTGACAGAAGGTGGATCTGCTCTGGTGCCAAGGACCTGGTTCAGATACACCAGGTTTCACACAAAACTTTGCTCCATTCAACCTTTTCAGGTTGTTTCTTTCATTGAGTGGCTGCTTAACCTGTTTTTGAGAATTATCCATCCCTGGTATGACTGGGGACAAAACCACAACTCCCGAGGAGTTCAGAGCTGAAATGCATCACTGTCTAAAACTCACTGACCCTAAAGTTACATTACAGTGTTTTCTACACTCCCAAACATAACAGGGCTGAGCCCATGACAAATGTGCGTCCAAGTTTAGCTTGCTGACAGAACAACTCAGGCAAACAGAGTTGGAAAGTCTCCAGGATCCATGAATTCTGATAGCCATCACAGACTCAGTTTCAGTGGATGACATTTTACAAATTCCAGAGGTCTGGCTCATTCATAAGAAAGCATCTCTTAACAGATCTTATCCTCTTGTCGAGAAACGTCCTCAACTAGAAGCAACACATCAGGGCTATGCCATAGGGAAGGACAACACTGAATTTTCTTCTAACAGGTTGGAGAACCTTGATCTCAAAACAGAAGATGAACAAGTGAAACCCAGTACAGGAGGTTGGTTTGGCCTTAGAAATAACATGGGTTTTATAAAAAACCCCAAACTAAAACACACACACACACGAACAAACCTGAAAAATCTGCTATTTTTTCCAGCTATGAATAAAGAGAAATAATAAAAAATGCATTTATTTTAGTGTTTATTTTCCTGCTCCTACTGAATGCTAAAGTAGAATTGCACTATTGTGTTATTAGTTCAATGTTTAAGTTGTAGCTATGGCTGCATTTCAATAATAATCAAACACTTTGCTCAAGATTAAGGAAACTCTGTAAAAATTCAAGTATGTCTAAAATGCAGTGACAAATGAGCAAACAAAGGCAGTACAAATGCCAACTCAATTTTCCACGTGCCTCTTCTTCACATTGCTGTTAAAGGGGAGGTACAGAAATGGGTCTACAGAAATACAGGACAGATACCAATAATTTGAAGCAAGTGCAGTTGAGGGCCAGCAAAATATGAAGGAAGTTGAAGCACTGACCAAGAATCAGTAGCAAAGGGAACTGGGATTGTCTGGCCTGGAAAAACAAGTGCCTGAGGAGGGATGTGACAGCAGCCTTTCCATCTGTGAGGGCAGGAAGGCATTGGAGCAGCTGACCACAGAGGTTGTGTGCTCTCTCTCCATCCTTGGACAGTTTTGAGACTCAATGAACTGAGCTGTGATCAGCTTGGTCTGACCTGGAGGCTGGGATGGAAACCTTCTAAGAGAGCCTCCTTCTGCCTGAATTATCTTATACTGTCATTCAAAAAGTTCTAGGAAGTTGAAGGACACCCCAATCACTCATTTGAGGCTTTAAGGCCCATTCAAGGTCATAGTTTCAGTGGATGGAATAGAACTTCAGCACAATGGTTTCTCTCAAAATTAAGTATTAAACCAAATTATCAAACTTAAGGGCCAAAAGTCATAGTCTTAACTTATCCTCCTTTTTACACGCATACTGTAGAGGGTAATATAATTTTTTTAAGTTGTAAAATATCTAGCAGTGCATGCAGTTTGGATTCTAATTCCAAATTAGCATACCATCTGAACTTGGGCGAATTTTCAGTATTTCATCACATAAGTCATTCCTCACTAAAGGAAAAAAGGCACTACACCACCAAAACACAGAAAAACAAAACCCAAGACTAGCCCACAACAACAGCTTTACAAACACTTACCATGAGGCAGATTCAGTTTAGAATTAATTCTAAGGCGAAATTCACTTGCTATAAAACATCCTTATCTCGCCTTCCACCTATAAAACTATAAGAGGCAGAACTGGCAGCAGGGTGTTACAACTAACATTATCTTAGAAAACATTTATCAAGGAAAAAGAGTTTGCTGATACAATACCAGAAAGAAAAGAAGGACCAAAACAAACTTCTGGGTTTATAATGAAAGTCTTCATTGATTCCTTTTTGTGTTAGAATTAATAGATAAAAAATTCAGTATTTGAAAGACTAAGCCTCTGTCAGATCTTTTTGAGTTCAAAGCATTTCTTTATATTAATTTTTTTTTGGCAAAATTGATCAAAAGGAGCTGGAAAATATGCAACTGTTTGATAATGCAAAGAAAATTTAAGGAAGGAGAAGAATATGTTAAGATTTTCTTGGGTATATAAACATTTTTATTTTTACAGTACTTCTTAATATTAATTTGTAAATAATTATGTACATATGAAAACATGTTTTTATTTTTCATCAGCAAGTCTTTCCAATTCTTAGTCTGTCAAACCAAAGGTTGATACCAGGGAGAAGAGTCTAAAGGAGACTGGAAGCACCCCCTGCTCTGCTCTCCAGTGTGTGTCACTGCCAGCTGTGCCAATATCCAGACCCAAGCAACACAACACCAAAGGACAGGGGGTATTTCTCTACCCTACAATGTTTTTAAGAAATAAATTTCTACAAGTACTCTGAAGTTTTTGGTTTCACACGCTGATCCTCTTTTTTCTTTCTTTTGATGCAAACAGGGCATCACTTCAGGAACCAGACTCTCTCATTAAATTCTTTAAAAGTAAGCAAAGTAATCAAAGCCCTCCTTCTTGTAGACATGTCCCCTCCCACTGAAGAAGATTTTGCACATGTTGACTTTGTGATTAATAGCCTGGTACTCTCATCAAACACATCCCTCCTCCTTAATAATTTTTCTCCACTGTTCTCAACCCAAGCATAACTTCCCCAAACACCATTCCTGACTGCTTGTTGCTCCACAACCAGTTGTCAACTGCAGTTGATGGCTGCAGTGATACATCACAGAGCAGAAGCACAGGGAATGAAATACCCCACCCAAACCAGACCAGACTTTGAACTATCCTTTTACTGGGATCAGAAATACTGAGGTGGGACTCCTCTTTGCTGAAATCCCCAGACCCACAGTGGTCATGACAGTCATAACACATTCCATTATACAGTTTTCAGGGTCTTTTCACGGTCTTTTCACCTCAGTCCTTGCTGTTGTCAAACAGGTGCATTATCTCGATATCTCTCTGCCATCTAAAATGCTAATTTTATTTTTTCTTGAGTTTAGCTGAGCTCAAATTTCCTAATGCTCAAATAGTTATGCAGTCACGGGATAACCATCCACACCAATCCACAATTCATGTGCTCTTCTTTGCTGTTTTCATTACCATTTTACAGAAATTATTCATTACCTTCTATCATAAGTCAACTTTTTTTGACTTTCAAGTTTTATTCACCCTTACTTCTTTCTGTAGAAAACCCCTCTATCCATTAAACAACTCATCCAACATAACAGGGACAGGCATCCAGCATACCTGTGAACCAAACATCACCACTGAGGGCTTAATGAGATGGAATTAACATCCACAGGGATCCTTTGCCCAGAAAACTCTTCCTTCATGATGCTTTAAACGTATTTACCAAATTTGTTGGTAATATTCAGCCTGCACTATTCAGAGTACACTGTGTCACTTGCCTTTTTAAGTGGGAAAATAAGCAACACCAAATGGCTTGTGCCTGCTGTAAGAGAGAATTTCCAACTTGAAAAAATGAATAGTCACAGTATACAAAATACAGGAACAGAGTTATGAGGCAAAAGTACTTCATTAACATTTTGCATTTGGTTTATTGACAAGTCTGAGAAAGATAAAGCAAAACTCAGTATTAATTATATCTCGACAATCTCTGTCCATGTAATGACTGTGTTTTCAATTTGTAAATGTGTTATTAATTTGCATATAAACTACATTGGAAAATCTCAAATATTATTGCAACTGCCTAATTTTCTCATTCATCAAATAGTATCATCTCAGCCTTTAATTTTTTTTCTGGTATTTAATAATTTTATTGACATGCTTATTATAAAGAACAAGAATACTGTTATTTTCTAATTTACATTAACATAACTACCATTTTAATGGGTTTGAACTGCCTGAAGTAAATGGGATAGCAACACACAAGCTACTACTTGTCTATCATGGAAATATGCAATGGTTTATTTCAAAATGAATTCTCAAGTAAGTTTGCAGAGCAGAACATAAAATGTGCCACAAATGGCCCTAATGCAAATATAAGAAAAACTGTAGTACCCAAAATAAATCAAACAGTTGAGGAGAAAAACAAAAATTGGTTTTCCCTTGTGTAACTATGTCCTAATCTTTACACTTTTAATAGCTGCAGAGAAATGAATCTTACCTTTCATATTTTCTATGGGAAATTCATTTTGGTTGATAACCAAATCACAGAGAACTAAGAAACAAATTTCAAAGGTACATATTTGGCTACTAACTGGAAAGCAGCTAATGAGCAAAACATTCTAGTCTGAGTATCCTTAAGAAAAATTGAACCCTCTGATTATCCACCATCCTCAGTTGAAAACACCTATTTCCATTATGGTTGCATCATACAGTGAGTCAAGAGTATTGCACTTTTGACAATCCCCTGCAGATATCAAGCTATACTGACAACCCCTGACATGATAGATATGGTCCTTTCTAAATATGAAATATTAGATAGATGGCCCTTTCTAAAACATGTGTTCCTAATAAAAACTTCTATCTACATAGTCAAGTTGTCTAACCTAATTTAGCTAAATGTAGGGTGATTTCAAGTTGGCTTCTTGAAGCATTTCCATTCTCATCGAGGAACTGGGTGTGGAGGGCTGTGGCAATTGCTCTAATTGTAAATAGATTCCACCACCCTGAACAAAGGTTGTCTTCATCAGATATTTTGACTATGACAGAAATAGAAATGTACAATTAATAGAAATCAAGTAGTTCAAATACAAAGTCATCCAAGTGTCACATGAAAGAAGGCAACTCAGCAATAAGGAAAACATCTCTGAATTATCAGCAGTGTTTTCAGTACAAACCCAAAACACAGCTCCATACCGGCCACTGTGAGGAAGATTAGCTCTACCCCAGCCAACCCCAAAACTCAGAGAGACAGCTGAGCACAGATGGTTACTCCTTAATCATTATTTCTATGAATAAATTATCCCAGTGGCATCTCTTCTTTGTTATTTCTCATCACTAGAGGGATAGAACCTGGTAGATCGCTTCAGAAAAAATGAGAGTTGAGGGATTATCAAAAACCTAAATAAAATTGTCCTGTAGAGGAACACACTACCGCTCCAGTCACTTAAATTCATCTACAGATACCAAATTTTACATTGACTACCATGGATAACACCCTAATGACCACCTAGTTCTGTTGTATTTAAGGAAATAGCCCCCTTATATCTGCTTTTAGTATCTATATAGAGACAAACTAAGCCATAGTCTGTCTTTAACAATATTTGAGTAATGTAATTTCTGCTCTATACTCTACACTTTCTACACAGAAGTCCCAATACACTTTTAACTTCATTATAGACCAGCTGCATTTATTATTAGACTGATGATCAAAGCTTTCAGAAAGAGAAGAGGCTGTAGTTTAATTATCCCCCCTGTAACTAGATTAATACCATTTTGATTTGGCATCCCCTCATGGCTTTAGAGCATGGATTGATTTTTCAGAACTACGCTTGAGAAACAAATTACTTTCTCCCATCTCTCTTCCAACTCCTTCCCAATCTGCCCAATTTGACTGGGAATACCCAAAGCTGATGGAAGTGGAGGGAGGGCAGAGGGGCCGGGAGGGAACAATTAAAAAATAAGTTGATTTTTATACCTGCTTTTTGCAGTATTGAGATTGCTCAGATTCAAGCATCCTGACTCAACAAAAATATTATGAAGCCCAAATTAAAAACAGAATCACTTTTTTGAAAAAATTTGTAACAGTTTTCAATTTAGTAACTTGCTTTCTAAAGAGACTATTGTAAGTACTTGTGTTCCGATCTTTTGTTTTACATCTTGTATGTCTCATTTATTTCTCCTATAAAATTATCTACTCACTAAGCAAAGGCAGTTTTTTCATCTCAAGCTTGGGAAATTTAATTTAGTAACTTTTAAATAACATCATTCAGGTTCCTAAGGCTTCAGTCTGTAACTTATCTGCCTGTTCAGAAAGCATTAACTACCATCACATTCAAAGTCATATATATCATACCTGATTGTAAATCTATCACACTACTCCTTTGTATATATAAGCTTAATTTTTGTTGACAAGGTTAAATTGGAATTTAACAGGAGTGCATTTAAATGTAAATTTACTTTTTTCCAGCAACAGATTTTCCAAACTGTGCCTGAGAAACCTGAATTTAATCAAGATATTTGCACACACAATTTCCTGTGAAAAACAATCATGCAAGTACATTTAGCAAGCAAGTTATTTCCATTTGGTTGCAAGTGTCTGTGTACATACAATCTGACTGAGTAAAGCTTTGTATATGTACAAAATCCAAGCGAAAACTACCTTGAAAACTGACCAAAAGATTAAATGTCAAGAGCTAAAATTGTTGGAAAGATTAGAATACTAAAGAAAATAATACTTTAGATCTCAATGTGTTTCTTAATTACCTGATCACACATTTGTATCAACTTCCACATTAAAAAGCAAGAGCCACTGAGAAAGGAGAAGAGTGAAAAGGGACATAACCAGATTGTCTCCCTTTGTTAAAGATACTGTTGGAGTATTGTCAACGTGGAAACAAACGTCAAAAACAGAGAAAAAGTCACGGAAAAAGCACCATTGTTTGATTCAAGGGGTCTGCAGAGACATTCACCTTCTACCAGTTGAAGAATAAATGCTTCTGATTTCAGGTTAGAAACTGAGGTGCCAGTAAAGATTTAAAAGAATTCTAAGGTAAACAACTTCCTGGTAAAGTCTATTAGCAGATGAGATAAAAACCTGTGGAGATTGCTGCAATAACTGTGATGTAGAAAAAAATGTAGTTGCCATGAAAGTTCTAATAATGTTCTAAACCAACAATCTACTTAGAGATTAAAATAAGGTTCTATTTCACACAGTGTTAATGCTGTAGCAAGAAAATAATTTGGATGGAAAAAAAAAAGTGGTTTATCTTTAAAATATCTAGAAATCTTTAGAAAGGGGAATTCACTCAATCTTATTGTTGGAACAAATGGATTTTTCAGAGAGTACAGTGTAGAAGCAGTGGTTTCAATACACAACAGGTTTGGGTTTTCTTAATTTTTTGTTTGTTTTTGGGTTTTTTTGTTTTGGTTTTTGGTTTTTGTTTTGGTTTGGTTTTTTGTTTGTTTGTTTTGTTTTTTGTTTGTTTGTTTTTTTGTTTGTTTTTGGTTTTTTGGTTTTTTCTGCTTTGTTTTTTAATACATTATTGTCAAGGAGGTCAGACCCAATTTCCAGAGGCCCATGGCAGCCCATGCCTCACTTCACATCAGCTTCCCAGAAACTGCTGCATGGGCCCTTCAGATACTTAGACACATCAACTATTTCTCTCATGATCTCCATAACAGTTGCTCATAAAAAATGAAAAGAATTAACAACTAAAGTAAAAAATGAATTGCTAATGATATTAAGTTTGTTAACAGTCTCCCAGATTTAATTCCCAGGAAGATGATCTTTCTATGGAAAGATTCCGGCTGCCAAATCATTTGCATCCTTTCTTTGCTTTCATTTCTATATGAGGGGTATAAAGGAAGACTCCACTATAAATATTAAGACGGAAGACTCAGGCTTTAACTGAAAATGTGGTTGCAAGGGGTATTATCATCACACCAGGGCCATAAAATATATGGTGGCCTTTCCACCTGGATCTGAGCCTGTAGTTCAGAACAAACAGATGGGTATCAGCTTGCTACTAAAATAATGTAAGCACAAACCATTCCATACTATCAGATGTAATTAGGGCTTTTAAGTACTTGGCTTGCACTGTTTTGGGGGTGGGTGGGGAGGGGAGTTGTGTCATATTTTAGATATAGATTAAGATACCACAAATTCAAATTTATACTGCACAACAGCTCATCTCCATATGTACAGTGATCCTATAAATTTTTCCCAGCCTTCTGTGTATATCACTTTGTTTAATTATAATGTACTGCATATATTCTTTTCTTTTTTGATTTGACTGCTGAGTTATGGAAAGCCACTAAGTGTGAACTGTTATGAATTTTATTCCTTTATAGCCCTTCCTTAGCTCCTTCCCTTTGGAGATTTTCTGGTCTAAAAATAAAAAAAAATATCCTGGGTTAATAATCTCCTTCATTCCCAACAATAACCAGTGATGCCACTGATTTTACAGTAGAAGTAGACCAACAACATCTGAGACACTGTCATGCAAGTCTGAAGTTTTCATTTTACTCTTACAACATAACAGGTGCTACTTGCAAAAGAAGGAGGTTGAATGCTTTTTCTTTTGGTACAGAAAATAACAATCCCCACATTCCTGTTGGACTATAAGCTTATGTGCCTGAAAACTTGACCAGTTTCTCCAACCTAAACAGAATGAGTAAGAAGACAGCAGAAGTTGAGATTCAAGCTGCTATGGAGGTCATTAACAACCACAGAGGCAGCAAAACTTTGATTTAGCCAACATAACACACTCAAGTTACTATGAAAAGCTAAAATCTATTTCTTTCCTTGTAAATAATGAGAATTTTCAGGCATGCATCAGGCAGGAGATGGCTTAAGTGTTAAAGTCATTTGGCGCTGAGTATGCAGCACAAGTAAAACTTAAAAATCCTTCTAATTTTCATTCCTGTGCAGGATTGTTAGTAATACATAGTACAGATAATAATATTAGCACTCAAAAACCCCAATAAAATTGAATGAACCTTGCTTAGCATAAGATACATATCACTGAGATGTGGCAGCACGTTGCTTGGGGGTGGAGTACCTGCTTCATCTAAACCTCCAAAGCAGGGATAACGATGGCTGACAATTCCATAGTGAAAAATACAGGATAAATTGAGTCATGTGCAATTCTGTCAACAGAATGGCCTGAAAAAGAACTGGTAGCAAATAATTTTACAAGGAGGAAAAATAAAATAGTGAATATATGTAGACAAGAGATGAAGATTTATTTTTTTAATCATGTTATTACCAGAAAAATAGTGCTACATTTAAAGCAATAACATCATCCCTAAGTGTACAATAGTATTAGAGCCTTATTTATTACACTTTAACCAGTCAGTGTACGAGAGAGTTCAAGCCCTTAAGCACAGCTATTAAACACACTCCTTCAGCCACTACATACTCAAAAGAGAATTCAGAAGCAATCTGATGTTTAAGAACTAGAATATGCACAAAGTGAATGCAGATAAATGTAGTGTGACCCAATTAAATCTGCAAATTAGACAGCTACAGATCAATTACTTCTCGGAAGGAAGTGGGTAAATATCAGGACAGCACAGGTTATCAGAAAACTGATCTCAAGGCCTGGAGCTACAATAATACAACAGAATAAGGACAGATGAGTGCCTTCTGTCTAAATTTGAACTGAGAGTCTGAAATAAGAAATTTCAATGCTTCTGAGATCCAAGACACACAAAGGCAATAAAGGTCCAGTCCTGAATGATGCTGACAAACACAACTGCTACTCTGAGCAGCCACCGTCAGTGAGAGTGGTGGTTAAATTTTTCTTCCTTGAAGGGAAGCAAGCCAAAACACTCCATAAAATTAAGTACTTAAAAGCTTTAAAAATTGGACAAACTTGTTAATACCGGCTATCACAGAGTTTGTACATCCCTAATTAGAACAAGTTAGGACAGTAATTGCACAAACTACAACAAAATACATGTGATAACTTTATCTTACTGCACCCCAGGATCTAAAATAACACTGTATATTTGGCAAATAAATGGTAAGATCTTAGAGGAATATTGTAATTCTGAATAATGTTTATTTAGACCGCAGAATACTAATTACTGAAAAGAAAAATATCCAATCACAGAGCGAGAAATTAATTAGATAATGATCTTTTACTACACTCTCTAAAAAAATGAGTAGAAGGGCTATCCTTTGTCAAACACCTCGCTTTAGAATCATAAAAATAATCTATTCACTGCAGGAGGAGAGAAACAGAGTAAATTAGCCACCTTATAAAAATACAATATAAAATTCTACCTTAACAACAGTTATAGGAATTACATCCTAGTGATGTATTAGAATTGACTTTCACATAATTTCTCCCTCTGTATTTGCTTTCTCCTGAGTGCTTATATCTCCTTAAATACTTTTTCAGTCTTTTTTCCCCCTACAGGCTGCTATTCTCATCATCTATTTCAGCATTGTATTCAATACATATAAAACTTTCAAATCTTTACATTCTTGGAACAGGCACTGCTTATTCTACTAACTCTCAAATGGGCTGCTCTCTTTTCTAGGTCAGCATTACCTAAGGAATGACACTTAATTCCCAACAGTATTTACTGGGCAGATGTCCAGTGACAATGCAGGAACAGCATTAACTCAAACTCTATCAGTGTCAGAATGGATTAGGACACAAGTAGTGGTAGTGACTCTTGAGGCCTTTTTACCTTGAGGAAGACCCTGAAGTTGTTTTTTCTTTCCTTACCTCGCAAATAAGTCTTGAACCAAGATGCCAATTTCTGCTGCTCCTCCCTTTCCCCCTCTTGGTTTCCTGATCCTCACCGCCAGGAGCTGCTTATCCTCAGGCTTACTCCCTTCCATAGTTCTGGCAGCTGGACAAGTAGGCTGTTCCCTTCTGCTTGCTGTCTTGCTACTATTTACCCGAAATTTTCTCTTCCCTGTCAAAGTACAGATTAAGAGTGTAGGGACCTTTTTTATCATCAGTAACCTCAGCTACCGACCATGGCAAAACAGCTGTCCATAAATCAGCAGCAATGACATCTCCTTCAGCCTGTGATGGGAGCTGACCTTCCTAGCCCACACATGCTGTGAGGTTCTGCAGTGGTGCTCCACCTCCAATATTTCTCTGGTCCTATCTTGATTCTAAGCCACTGTTCTTTAATATTACTTGATCTTTTGGTATTGATCATATTGTCCAGATCAGGACACATTTGGTATCATATTTTCCAGATCAGGACACACTTTCTCTAATTCCAGGCACCAAAGTCTAATGAACCTTTGGGTGTGCTAAGCACATCTTGTCACCTGATTTATCTCCATTTCACCTTTTTGTTCCTAAGAGATTTCTTGGAGGCTGATAGCTGCAAGACTTTTACAGTCTGTGTATTTATTTTTCCCCTTTCTGACAGACCTCAAGTAGGACTTGAAAAGTGTTATAATGAAAATGGTGAGACCCAACAGAAAATATGTTCCCAAACAACATAATGTTATCTAGAAAACTGTTGCCTGTATGCTAAAATGTAACTCTTGGGTTGTTTAATATACAGGTAACTTCCTATTAGGTCTTGCACTCATGGCCTGACAGTAGAGTTCTGCTGGTTTAGTCCTAATCTATCCCTGCAGGAAAAACCAAAAGCAAGGGAACACTTAGAAGAGAAATCCCCAACACCCATAGGTAAATCAACACCCATAGGTAACATCCCCAGACAACAACAAAATTATCAGAGCTTAGTTATGAAGCTCTAAGAACAGGTACTATTTACACAGCAGATTTACAACCATTCAGATTTGCCCATCCAGAACAGATTTTAACTCAATAGAAAAATATAGACATATATACACATACATACATACCCACTCAAACACATGGATAGATAGATATATGTTCCATTCAGGACAGCATTTGCTTTCTCAACCCAAAGAAAGCAGCCAAAGTGCTCATTGCATTTTTTTTTCCTCCCTTAGTTGGCTTTTTTCTTCCTGCATTTTTCTCCCTGTCATAGAAAATACCTGAGACTTATACCTGGCAGGCAGGACTGAAGTGTAAATGGCCACAGCCTGGAAAAGATCCAAACAACTGAAAATAGACTTTTACTATGGCAGGTGCTGAATAGCTTTGTCTGTAGTCAATGATTGTAATGCCACCACCAATAATCATGAAGATGTATTAAGGTTTCAGAAACAAATGGATAAACATTTAGGTGCACTACTATAAAACAGCAGTAAAAATGGTAGGGTGCAAGATCTCTGTTTAAGTGCCAGTAATCATGTAAGTAACTGAATGGCACAGCATTAAATTTGGTATTAGTAACATCAAATTTAAGAGTAGTTTCAAAAGAAAAATTTTTATAATAAATATCTACCCTATAGAATGTTGAGTTTATCATAACCAGTTATTTATAACATATACTTTAGCATTACAGAATAAAATATTTGAAGATTACACTTCAAAGAGTCTTTTTTCTCTGCAAATTATAGAGCTACATAATGATTTGGGTTGGAAGAGACCTTTGGAGATCATCTATCCAATCTCCCTGCCTTGGGCAGGGACATCTTTCAATAGACCAGGTTGCTCAAAGTCCCATCAAACTGAGCTTGAACACTTCCGATGATGAAACATCAACAAATTCTCAGGGAAATCTTTTCCAGTATCCTACACAATCTTTACAGTATTTTTTCCCCCTTATTTGTAACCTAAATTTAACCTTTTTTGAGTTATTCAACTATGTAAGGGTGTAATTTAGTTATATTTCTAGATAGCTCAGTGTACTGGAAGACACAAATTTAAATATCTGTATTTTTTTTGATTTTTTTTAAATGTTTTTGCTTATCCTGACCAAATCATGGCAATAAACGAAGGGTTAATTTATACTCTTCACTGTACTTATACATAAGGTTTCACATTATTACATAACTTATTGTCATTACATAGTATATTATTATATACTGTTTTTATATAGAGAGAGATGTTTTTATGTAACATATTACTGCATCAAGCTAATTAAAATTCAAAGGTCCTCTTGATCTTTTAAGTACTGTGCCTTAACGTTTTCAGTCCAGTGGTAATAAGCCCTTACTTCACTGCTTCACTTCATACAGAAACTTGTTACCTCCACTATAATCAAGTTGATTGAAGTCAATATAGCAACAATTATTCATTTTCTCTGTCCATAATATTGCTCATGTGATTCCATGTTTGGGCAACGGTCACCTAATGGATGCATCTGATGCAAACCAAAGAGAACACACCAAAACAGGGTGAGCATATGTGGTTTATGTGCAAATGAGGTATTTTGATAAAGCAGAATAAGATTAAATATTAATTCTTAGCAGTAGAAGTAGTATTTAGTCAATTCTGTAGTGTTCAAGAAATAAACCTTACAATGTGTCCAACCACAGAGAATTCAGAGCACACCCAGGGCCTGCGTTCCGTTATCAACAGCTTTAAGTCAAGGATTAGCAGCATGACTTTTTAGACAATATATTAGCAACATATGCGCAGACACACTGAGACTCTTCCCACCCCTTTCCTTTTTTACTGGGGTATTTCTGCATAAACAACAGCCCCAGTCAAGCCTTTTCAGAAGGAGCTAAAGAAGGAGCACAGAAACCTCTGTGCCTACAGAGTAGACCCACCCTGACTAGTGAGCTCTCCTGAGAGAAGTGACCTCTGCCAAGCAACCGGAAAATCTTACATACTCCAAATCCTTCTGACTACTAAGAAGCACCATCAGTCCATAGAAAATGATGTTCCTTCCCTGGGAAGAAATCACAGAGGTAGTTCTTGATCAAATAATTCCCTGCTGAAGACCATAGTTCAAATGTAGCACGATGGCATCTCACACTGCTACATCGAAATCAGGGTCTGATTACTCCTGTGTTAATCCTTTCTCAGTGTACATGTGGGTTTTTTCACATTCAGGATCCCTACAAATCAGTTTATTTTTGACCCATTGTTAAAAGGCGTCCCTGCCTACCAAAAGGGTGCTTAGCCCTTTCCAAAAATTAAGTCATTTCAAGAAATTTCATTCAGATTATGTAGTGGTGCACAAAAAAGAAAAAAAAAAAACAAAAAAACAATCACCAACATTTATCTGCTTTCAGGACTAAACATTACAACATTTTTTTTCCTGAGAGAAGCTACATATAAAAAGTGCACTTCATTACTAAGAGGACTGGACAAAGGGGGCAACTTTTGCCATCCAGTAGAACTAAAGGTCTGTGCTGAAGTTTTTTGGGGTTTCCTGTTTGTTGGTTGGTTTTTTTTCCTATTGGAGGCAAAAGGAAAAGGAAACTATTTGCAAGGTTATTCTGGAAACTGTTTTTTTAACCCTTTGGGATGGGCACTCTGGCCACTGGGAAACAGAACACTCATGAGTTTGGAAAGATACACCATTTAATTTTTCCCCCCAAAACACAATTATCCAAAAATAAAGAACTGCAGGAAAAAGAGATTCACCCTCTGGTTACTTCTTACTTAGCCCTTAATTAGAGGTTTCTACCAGTATGAAAAAGATCAGATACAGTTTAGAAAAACTGCAGTTGAGAAATGAACATACACAAACTCTAGTAGTATAGTCTTGATCCAAATCTTTTTTTAAGTGTGACTAAACTTTTAGTAGATAGAAAAACATACTTGCACATCTCAGGAGCATTCACAGAAAAAAACCTATCCATTAAGGACATCCTTAAAAGCTGTTTGAGATTTTTTCAGTTTAAAACATTTTAGTTGTGAACTGGTAAGAAGATACAGTTTTATATGACCAAGAAGAACAATCACACAGCACATAAAGAGTAGCTGACACCAATGATTTGTGTGGATGTCAAGTGGTTTTTATGCTATTTTGAATAATTAACAAATACATTAAACTGTGACAACAGATAACATACAATGAGGGAGAGAAGAAAGTATGTTAAATACAGAGCTCACACAGTCTCACAGAAAATGAAGGGAATATCAAAATTATGCCCTCATACAGGGCATTATGCCCTCATTCAGATCCCAGAAATTACTAAAGCTCCTTGGCAATCTCAAAGACAAAAGGGTGGAAGCAGGGACAAGCAGTCTGTTAGGAACACAGAGAGATTTTCTGAGCAACTAAGGGTCAGGTTAGGAAAGCTAAAGCTTTAATGGAATTAAACTTGGTCAGGAGTGCCAAGGGCAACAACTAAAGCTTCTATAGGTGCACTGGTGATAAAAGGAAGACTGGGAAAAATGTGGGTCCTCTGTGGAAAGAGACAGAACAACTGGTTTCCCAGGAGGTGGAGAAGGTTGAGTTACTCAATGACTTTTCTGCCTCAGTCCTCACTGGCGAGTGCTGCAGCCACACTACCTGAGTCACAGAAGGCTAAGGCAGGGACCAGGGCAGCGAATAACCACCCTCTGTGAGATGATCAGGTTCAAGACCATTTGATGAACCTGAATGTGCACGAGTCCATGGGACCTGACGAAAGGCAGACTGAGCTCTGAGCAACCCGGTCAGGTGGAAGGTGCCCCTGCCCATGGCAGGGAGGTTGGAACTCACTGATCTTTAAGGTCCTGTCCAACCCAAGCCTTCCTAGGATTCTATGATATACAGAGCATTCCTGAAGAAACAAGTTGTGGATGGGACACACAGGCCAAGGATGTAGGGTGATGGGAACAGAAGGGACACAGCAATCAACAGAACAGAACTGCAGTTAAATCCCTTTGAATGTGCACATATAAAGAAGGAAGTGCCAACAGAACAGCCTTGTGAGAAAAGCTCTAATCTCAGATTTGTGCTGGTCCTAGTAAGTCTTTAGCCTGATTAATCTGGAGGGCAGTAACTCTCAGCTTTAAGTAATACAATGCTAGAGTCAGAAGGCATAAGAAAGAGCAGCAAGAAATGAATGGATCCAGTTGTGAACACTGTTTGCTGATGTTCTTTTATGCTCAAGGAGTCTTGTGTCAAAGGTTATGACTAAAGCCACCTCCCTGGGCTAAACAACATCATAACAGAGGGGAAAACCAAACAAATGGGAGATTCTATGGCAGCTATATATTTCTTTTCGTTGTTCGGAAGCAATATACCTGAACAAAAAGGCATTGTATTGAACCTGCAACAGAAAAAAAGAAAAACAACAACTACAAAAATACGACAAAACAAAACAAATAAAGAAACAAAAAACAGAAAAAAAAAGAATAAACCAGACAAAACCTGTAAAGATAGATACAGTGCATTGTCATAGTCTAGACAGTTTTGATCCAGCCAAGGCTGTTGAGTGATAATCCCTAAGAGGCATTTGTTTAATATTCAAGACAAATAAGCAGGGTGGCTAGAGAATATTAAAAAAAAAAGCTTGAAAATGAGAATGCCTCCCTGGGGATAACTGCCAGATTTCATACATCTCTGAATATCTCTGAAATCTCTAAGCAGTAAAGAATAAAAGAAATCTTCCGTAAACTTCTTATATCCAGGATGACACCTGTAGTTCATTTGGTTTTGTTTAATTAAAATATCAATTAGTCTTTGCAGTCCTATCAGCCTTCTGAAACTCTTTAATCATAATACAAGCCCTGCTGTGATCCAAATTGCTGTTTTTTATAAGATACATATTCTTTGGGTTTTGTCTTTCTGTATCCATTTTTTTTTAGTATCCTGGCATTAATTCTGCCCACATAGCAGGTCCCAGTGTGCTCTACATTGAGAAAGAAGTGACCTTTGTGTGCTCTCAAAGAACTGTCCTTTAAAGCTGATCAGTTTGCTCTATCACTCACAGGACTGTCACCTGGAAACCTCATGAACTCAGGGTGGAGTGATCATGCCCTGGTCATCATCCTTGTTCATCAAAGATAACTTGATTTGTCCGTGACTGGAGATCAGCAAGAATAAAGGTATCAGGTAGCTGACAATGAAACAAGAAGATGGTTGAATCTGAAATAAGAAAAGTAACTTATATCTCAAATTGAGAGGCAGTAACATTGTTATAGGTTAGAAATTTTTCTTCCCCCTGCCTCCACTGTAGGAAAGACGGAGTTTGAATGGAAAGGGGGGAGGGAGTCAATTAGCTTTACAAAAGATCTAGCTGGCAAAGCCAGATTCCTAGCTAATGGCCCATCAAAGGCTGGAGTTGGGGGGGGGGGTGGCGTTGAGATTTTTTGGACTACTGCCCCGTCCGGGGGCGCCGGGGGGGGGGGGGGTGGGTGGGGGGGGGGCGTGGGGGAGACGTCAGCTTTGGCTGGATTCTCTTTTGGACAGAGCGGGTTGGTTTTATTTTTTTTTTTTCTTTCTTCTGTGTGCGTGCATTTAGAGAAAAGGCCTAGCGGCCTGTCTTTCTGGCTTCTTGTCCTGGTCAGCCCTGACTACTGTCCTCAACTTGCCTGCAAGCTGTCTTTTCTCTCCAGCCCGGACCTGCTGCCTTCTCATTGGAGAGTTTTGTGCTCACTGGGAGAAAAAAAAAAAAGGAGGAGCCCTGAGACACCGTCATCTGAGGACAACAGTGAGTTCCATGGGGGTGGACTGCTTTCCTTTCCCCCCTTCTTCCATTGGGGGAAGGGTCTCTGTTTTCTTTTCAGCTTCTCCCGCGATCCGAGACCACCCCCGGCCCCTCCCGGTGTGGGGACGGCAGAGCCCGACTGCGCCCCCTGCAGGTCACACCGAGCACTGCAGGCCTTGCCCCCCGCGACCCGACAGCGCCCCCTGCCGACCGTGATCGGAACTGCGCTGAAGGACAGAGAAGTGTCAGACTTGTTCTTTTGTTTGAAGGGGACTTTTGGGTACAGGACTATTGTCTAGTTTTTTTGTGTTCTGTTACTGTTCTTGCCAACATACATATATCTTTTAATAAAGGGTTGTTATTTCTTCTGTTTTTCCACACTTCCTCGATTAAAGCCCCTTAATTTTGAATTAACAATTGCTGAGAGAGAGGAGTTTGGTCTGTTTCATAACTCACCCTCTTTAGCAAACATTCCAGTCTCTTCAAACTGAGACAAACATCTTTGATATGCTTTTCATGTGCTTCAGAGAAAAAAAAAATCCCATTTTCATAGCAAGGGACTGAATTAGCAGAAACACACTTGTCTGAGGAATTCTGATGTTTCACCCTCACCTGTCCAACATTAGTGGGAATTAATCTTCAGCTTCCTGTCACCTTTCTTGGCTGGCCCAAGCTTCACATAGAAGTTACAGAACACCTTCCTGAAATGGTGTCACTGCAGCCCACTCAGCACATAACCCGTACCAGTTTGGCTGATCTTGGGGATCGTCCTGTGCAGGGCTGAGTTGGACTCCATGGTCCCTGTGGGTCCCTTCCAGCTCAAGATATTCTGTGATCTACTGTCTCTGCTCCATCCCTTCCTCAAGTCTTCCAGCCCAGCGCCAGCAATCACAGAATCATGGAATGGGTTGGGTTGAAAGATCATCTAGTTCCAACTCCACACCACCACCACCACTCCCCTCAGGGATGCCACCCATGAGATCAGGTTGCCCAGGGTCCCATCCAACCAGGCCTTAAACACTTTCAGGAATGGGGAACAGGGCATCTACAACTTCTCTGGGCAACCTGTTCCAGGGCCTCACTACCCTAAGAAAGGAATATACTCCTAACATCTAATTGAAATCTCCCCTCTCTTAGCTTAAAATCATTCCCCCTTTTCCTATCTGTGCATGTAAAGCATCATTCTCTCTCTTTTTTATAAGCCCCAAGCTTTTCATCCACCATTAAGTACTTCTCCATAAGGCTGCTCCCAGTAAGTTCTTCTCCCAGTCTGTCTGGGATTGCCAGGACCCAGGTGCAGCATCTTGGACTTGCTGAACTGCATGAAGTTCTCATGGGCATGAAGTTCTCAGGCTTGTCCAGGTGCCCCTGGATGGTATCCCATTCTTCTGTTGTAGCAACTCCACCACTCGGAGTCCTCCTCACTCAGTTGTCTGCAAACTTGCTGAGGGCACACTCACGCACTTCCATGTGTCTTAACATTGTTTTCAGAAATTTCCTCTGTGATCTTCCCATGCACAGAGGTGAGGCTCACCAGTCACCTTCAGCTCATCTTTTCTACCCATTTTAAAAGCAGGAGCTCCTACTGTCAGTATTGGGACAGTGGACTCTGTTTTGCAGGGAATATTCCTATACTTGTTCAGACTCTGCGCATTTTAACAGCCTCCTCTGACAGACTTCTAAGTGTTAAGAGAAAGGTGGAAAATAAACAAAACAAAAGCAACAATAAAAACAGCTTCACAGCCTGATCTGACAGCAAGAAGGAAAAAATAGTTTCCCAAATGGAACTGGTATCTTCCCTCAGAAGCTCAGCTCTACTCCAAAACAAGGTGCTGAAGAAGACAGAGTGCTCCCTTGCACCAAGTGTCACCCTGGTTAGGTAAAAAAATTATAAGTGCACCAAAATCTCGGCAATAAACTACTGCAGCATTTCATAAGACTATTAAATGCAGTGCTTGGATATGCCAGTCACCATGGCTGACTCTACAAGGACAAAGGAGGGAAGAAGCTCAGAAAGAGTTCCTTCTGCAACCCTCATAAATCTGCTGAGGAAACAGGATGTGGACAACTAAGCTGTTCATACAGGGGCTGTACTTTATTCCTCAGCAAGATACTTACATCTCATAGCCTCAGTTAGGAGCTCTTCTGCTTTTCGTGTTTGCATTTGTTACCAGCACTGTCCTAGTTAGAACAGTTGGGACCAATTCATCACTGGGTGGGTGTAATCCAAAACTGTGCATTCTACAGCCTTCCATGCCATTTCCCAGAAACTGTTATCAATAGAGCATTTACACCCTCTGCCAAGAGCAGCCTGACTCCTCAGGCTATAAACTAGGCGTTAAGAGGCCTGCGAGATAGGAAGATGTTCCTGTCCTCACACCCTTTTATGGAATTCCCCCCTCTGAGGGAAGGACTGAGCATTCCTGCCTGAACTGGAGAATATATAACTTGGAGTTTTGGAACCTTTTTACCACTCGTGGGATCCAGAGGAAGACTGCAGCTCACCGCTCTCAACCAGACTGAGACCACCACCCTCAACTGGACTGCAATTACCACTTTTGACCGGACTGCAACAGCTCTCCCACCAGCAGGTTTTTCCCCTCTCCCTTTACTTTGGACTCAAGGGGGGGCCCAAGGAACACCACTTTGTTCCTGCCCCAGGGTGCTGGGTTATACATTTGGGTTTTGTGGGTTAAAACCAATTGTTTGTCTGTATAATTGTACTTATTGTATTATTTTATTAAATTGTTATTCTGACTTATAATCTCTCTTTTGAGTTGAGTTCATTTCCCCTGCTGGTTAACTTTTAAACCAGCACAGCACCTGTATGAGGAGTTATAGAAACACCAGGGTATGTCCTTCTGCATCCTGTGTTCTGAAATATGCCCCCTTTGCCATCAGTTTTTCAGATATCATTTTATGGCACCCAGACATCCCTACAGATGGTTTAATAGTATTCCTAGAAGCAATGAATTCCAAGGGAAGTGGAAGGTTTCCAAGAGCCCCCACCAGCATATCTGTGCTTTACATATTGTATTCAAATGAGCCAAACTGAAAGAACAGGGAATATTTTTCAGGCAACAAATTATTACTGCATGGTGGGAGAAGCTTATGTGTAGATGTTGATATGGGTACAGTTCAAGTCCACAGCCTTTTTCTGAGGTATTTCACTCCTTTTCTATTATGCCTTGTAAAGTAACAATAGAAAATGTATTTTTGTTCAGAAGAGCTGTACCACAACATCAAAGTTTTCAGTTAACCACTTCTTTATACACTTGTCTCCATTACAGCTGAAGTTTTCAACAAATAAAAGCTGTAGCCATTATCCAAATTTAATTTGAACATTCTTCTCAGCTCTGTACATAACAGAAGAGCAACAGAATCTATTCAGGTGAGTACCTGATAAAAGAATGGGTTTGCTAAAAGATTTGGGTCAACAAGTCCCCCATTCTCTGCGAATTTTTATCTAAGGTGCACTACTACATAACCTCACATGTGTCCTGAACTCATTCTTAGTGTCAGGATTAACTGTAGGCTGTGATGTTAACCAGGAGCAGCTTCTGTGAAGAAAGTGCTGAATGTTTAAGGATGAATCTGTTCATTACTTTATCTCCCAAATTTTCACCTCCATGTCACTTCTACCACAGTAATGCCACACCACTACAAACTAGCTACTCTTTTCACCTTAGCAAAGACCTCAAAGGCAAAAGAATGGAAGGATTGAGCTATGAAAGATATATCTTCAGAGACACTTGTGGAATATTTTTAGCAAAGCTGTACTGCTCCATGTCTGTCTGCACTCAGAGAGCTAAAGATTCCATAAGCTTTTCCTTTTTATTCTTCTTAGTCACATGAACCAGCCTTAGGAAGCTGGGGAAAGGCTACTGCAGATTTTTCAGCTCTCTTATTTGAGTCCTGCTGTATAAAACATAATACAAGACTTAAACAAAAAAGACCTCACAAAACATTAAACTGCTGTTTATAATGCAATTTATGATTATCTTGTCCTCTTAGCAGCTTTCCATACTGGGAATCCAATAGAAGGTAGAACACAAATCAATAAGAAAACTAAGTCGCTTGCAGCCAATGAAATGTGATATCTTTATTTGCTAAATTGTCTATACTGGGTAAAGTTTTGAGAATTGGTGTGCTACCTTTGTGGATTTACTACCTAACTACCTTTGTGTAAATACGGAATAAACAAATCCTTCAGCTCCGTGTGTGAGGTTGGTTTCCTACACACTGCACACGGATGGTGAATCCTGTTTTTAGGGACAACAACATGGGTTGAATAACCAAAAGCAAAATGGTGGGCTTTGCTTTAGCAAAAACTAAACTATGAACTGAGATAGATTAAAAACCGACCACTACTGAAAGAAAAAGAAGTTCCTACTCTCACCTTCCTTTCCACCATCTCTCTGCCACCAACCACTTGCCATCCTTTTACTTTCCCCTTTCTGACTCCAAATACCAAATATCATATCCAATGGATATGATTGGATAATCGTAGCTACGAAGGAAGAGGACTGTGTTTGCTTTATGATTCCCACTTTCCAAGTAAGAATTCCCTCTTTATCCCCATTTTTTCCTCTCACTGACAGTACCCTAATAGTTGACTCATTTTCAGGATCATTAACTCACTTATTTTTTATTAACTCTGGTGTTCCACTTTATCAACTGTTCAAGCTCCCACCCTTCCAAAACATCACTTTATCAACACTTTCAATAGTATTAACTGTGTACAACTTTTCAACACATCTTTTCTCTTCAAAGTCCCCTAAGCCTTGACCATAAACCCAATGCTTTCTCTTGGAGTATCCTTGAAAATGCTGATGTTTTTACCATGTCAGGTTCCCCTCTCTTTTAAGATCAATGTGACCTGAAGCTCCTTTTGTACTGAAGAAGATCCAAGCACTGCAGGTGCACCAAGTAATACCGTGGGCTTTGGCAGTAGCCCAGGGCTTAAAAGACTCTGTCTCTCTCTGACCTACTTTTCACTCAACATGTAGTTTTCTGTGTCAGGAAGACCAAAAAGACTTACCTGGGTTGAAAGGGAAAGCCTGGTTAAGCCAGGTGAAATCATGCTCTGGACAAAGCCAGGTACAACACCTATGCCCCAGGTAGAGTTGGTGCAAGGGAAAAAGAAAAGAAAAGAAAACAACCTGAACACACACAAAAACTACATGACTGACACGTGGCAATCCTGTGGCTGCCACAGGCCCATCCTGCATCCATCATGATTTCCTTTCCCCATCATAATAGTCCTATCCTGCTGCATTGCTTTTTACCTTTAAAATTAGCCAGTTCTGTGCTTTTCTTTAATAACTTTCAATCAGAAAATCGGATTTGACTGATTTCTGAGCTGTATAATGTTGATGAGTTCACATTACATGGAGTATAACACATTTGGATTCCTACAGCTCTGAGAAGACAAAATAGAGCGAGGTATAAATAGAACTATATCATCCTGAGTTTTCTTTTGCATTTTACTCATTCTTTTGATATGAAAAGCTGCTACAATTCATTATCTTGGCAGAAGGCACACTCTGAGGATGAAACAAGTTGTGATTTGAGGTGAGCTAAATCGAGATGGAAATATTTTACTACGGGAAAGCTGCAAGGAGCAAAAAAGAGTAATTCTGCTATTAAAAAGTTATTGCCAAAAACAATAACCTTTATGGAGTCATCATGCCTTTGATTTAGCAAAGCACAGAACTGAGGCTTAAGTGTGAGATACCTCTGCAATATTTAACAAAGATAAATGATGCTTTGGATGAGAAGAGGCGTTTCTTATTACTTCACATATCAGCAGCCTTAACTTTTTCCACTTACTTTGGTTTATTAATTTTAAAGATGATGACACTTAGGGGCCACAGTTCTCACAGGTCTAGTTTTGTTTGCTGAATTCTGTAGACCTGAAGGATTTAACACAAAAGATTGTTAATTCTTATTGTTTGCATAAAAAAAACCCACCCACACTGTTTTGAGAATGGCAGATGAATGGTGCCAGTGCTGTGCCCTTACGTTCTTCATATAAAATGCAAACACAATCTTTTAATATTTGTAATACATACAGCTAAGTGAATTAGCATTGCAGTGTTAGATTATTTTTTCTTGAATACAGGAAAAGGTCAGAAGAATTCTTCTTATTGTACTACTTGATCTTTAATGAATAGATATTTTGTTCCTGTGAGGATCTAGCCCCAGGCTTTGACAAGAATGGAAACATGATACACCATTTGTTGTCTGAGATAAATACTTAACATTTAATTGATATTAATTGATACTATGCCAATAGTAAGGAAAAAGTCTCACTCTTCCTTCAGAGACCTGAGAATGCTCGGTGTGTTTTGAATTTGACCTCTATCTTTATAATTAGAAAAGGTTTATAACTGTGGCAACCAAAGTAGCATTTCTTTTGGCAACTCTAACATGCTGTTGGCTTGTCGTTGCTGTCGCGTTACACAGAAAGTCAGTTAAAAAGTTATTAAATTACTTTTCCTATCATAATAGTCTTACCTCACTGCACTGTTTTTCACCTTTATTAATTTTTGGGTTTGAATTTGGTCTTGGGTGATATTTAATGCTTTCAGGGAATTTTCTTTTTTGTATGTTGGACAGGTGCAACCTGAAGTTTCTGAACTCCCCTTGTTTGGGATGCCAGTGCCTCGGTGAGCATTAGTCAGGACATCAGAGGAGCAGCAAGAGGAAGAAATACTTGTGATATGATGAATACCCCTTCTGTGATGGATTTTTACTCTGGAATGATGGACACCAGAAACAAAAAGTGACCTAGGTTTATTAATTTATTTTATTCCTGAAAACTACTGTGTCCTTCTCCAATCTTCATTGCCAAGAATGAAACACCAATTACTCAACGAGCAGTCACTCTCACAGAAAGGGCAACATGAAAGAATTTTCTTTTATAACTATTTTATAACTTCTCTATAACTATTTTCCCCAAACCTGTAGACCTCCAGGCATTACATACTTTAAAAGACTGTCTCACTTGGAAATCTGTGCTCTCCCTTGGGGGTTGGTGATATTTACAGGGTTACTACCTCGGAAAACAAGGTGAAAACTCCTTTCATTTTGGACAATGAGGAGGGATTCATCTACCATATGCCAATCCTCATTTGCAAAGCAGGTGGCAGTGAAAAGAATGGCTAAAAGTGATTAATAGCTACCTGTCAGCAACATGCTCTGCCTCCACTGGCTGGAACTCCGTGTTCCTAAATATACCATACAAAGACACCTTTGAACCACTGAGCTGTTATGCTCTCACTACATCAACCACACAGATGGTAAAAAGGATTTTGAGGTGGATTGCCAACAGACTGCTGAAAGTGCACAAACAGTGGTGGAGGAATCCTAATAACTCCAGACAGATTGGCATGAGAAATGCACCAGGCAGACAACTTTGCAGACTTAGTCCACCAAACAGGGAGGCCAACAGCTGTGCCATCTTCTCCACACTGCCCCATCACCGCGCTTCACTGCTGACCTGGAGAGCCCACCACCAGAAGCAAAGAAACATCGGAGTTATTTTGGCATCTCTGACGAGGCTGCTAGCAAGGGTGCCAATTAGTGCCAGGTCTCATCACATTTGTAAGGTTGAAATGTGTTTACTCAGAACTGGGCTGAGACTACCAAATTAATTTTACACCAACTGCTCAGCCACTGGGTGGTAACAACTTGCAGCTACTAATGATTTGGCTGGATTTGAATCCTAGAGGTAAAAAGTGAAAGGTTGTCTGTCCCACAGCTGGTCCCTTGACATACTCTGACCTCTTCTAAAGTTTTATAATGAGGAAGGAAAGCTGTACAGCTGTTAGGCACACCAGGACATGGGGAAGATACCTGCTCTCATGTTACTTCCGTCTTCAAGCCCGCTTAGGACCATGTACCACACCCCATTTGAGAGGACTGCTGGGAACACTTTACAGTCTGAGAGCTGAAGTAAAATCACTTGTTCGTGTAGACCACAAAGACAGCCTTCTGCCAGTCAGTAAGGATTTTTAATGCTGTTCATGATGCACTTTGCACTGTTTCACTATCAGGAAAATCTTCTGGAGTAATGTTTCCTACCCCAGGCCGTGAGAGGTCCATTACGTTTTATTACACAAGACAAATATTTCCAAATGTCTCCCATCACAAATATGCAAATAGCACAGAAGCATACTCAAAAGAATATGTATTGATCTTACAGTTGAGAGTTGTACTCAGATTTTATGGGAACAAACACCACTACAACCACTCTTTTCTGTAGTGCAAACATCATCAATTTGAAAAAAAAATGAAGCATTCTAAAATCTGTCAATTAAAACCAAGTCAAACTCCTTATTAACCACTTTTTTATTTCAAGAAAACAGCCTAACTTCTTATAAATAACTTTGGCAATGCTGTATCTTGTAACCCTCTCAAACACCAGGCCACCAGAAATATATATGTGAGGCACTACAAAATTGCCTGGTGCTATATTTAACAGGGCATCCTTTCTGGCCAGGTTCTTCTTCATGGTGAGTCTATTTGGGTGCTACTTTTTTTCCTCACAAGAATGTTCAAATTGCTTTTAAAATTACTAGGAACAAATATAAAGTACTTCAGTTCCCATTAGAAGAGGGATTAGTAGAGCAATCTATTCAGCTGAAGTGGAATGAACTGCATTTGGAATCTGAAACTTGTAGCCCTATTCTACATTAAAATACACCTTGTCAAGCTCCACAGGCAGATACTATCCTCCAATTTCCATAAGGTTAAAGTAAAAAGAAAGGTCCTGTGCTTCATTTCAGCTAACCACCCAGAAACCTTGCAAACAAGTACTTTAGCTCAGCAGATTGGGCCAGGGCTGGGACAGGTAAAGACAGGAGTCTGTGCTTTTTCCTTGGGGTAGAATATGCAATGCTTAAAAAAAAAAATAGACATAATTCTCTATCTTTCAAAATTAGTTGGAGTTTGGAGATAAGTTCAGGGTTTCTCCTTGCTCCCCTCAACCCTTTCCCCATGGAAGGGTTTTCTGGAGTCCAATACCATCCAGAGACTGCACTAAACTCTCCTCTCTTCTGGGCAGGATGTTCATGACAGCTTTACCTTCAGGAGATCCTTTGGTGTCAAGCAAGTCTTGGGCTCACTCTGCAGCTCTTCCATCAGCTGTCAGTAATCCCCTATCACAGCCCCTGGGGTCTAACTCAGAGACTCCCATGTCTTTGTGAGCCTGGGGTAAAGTTGTTTGCTCTGTTGGGCTGGTGTGGGCAGGAGAGACACAAAGCACACTAGAAATAGGCAATCGCCTCAACAATCACCTTGAAATCAAGCTCTCTGAAGAGTGACCTTCTTGTTTTCCTTTCTTAAAACACTGGCTGAATTGTGGAACTTTTTCACAAAGCACAAACCTTATAAATATCCAATGCTGAAGGGGAGATGAATTTATTTGGTCCCCTGGGATAGGCTTATTTTTACTCACTTAATGCTGTCTTCTTTTAAAAACACTATAGAAATGTTCTCAACAACAACTCCACACTCATCTAAAACAAAACTAGGGGAAAAAATTGGAATTATGTTACTTTATCTTCTGCAGCACTAATTTTTAAAAGGAGCTTAAAAATTGTGCCCTTTAGCGTAAAATTTCAATCATCCAGATTCTGAAAACCTGCCACCATCTCCCCACCCCACTGTGTGAATGCCTACCCTTTATTTGATACATAATCCCATTTCTAGAGAAAGAACATAATCCCATTTATGGAGATTTCCTCATCCAAGGGCAACTCAAGACTCACAACAACCACTTTTTCAAACCACCAGCTCTCCATTTGCCACAGTGCTTTTATGTTCACACAACCACAGCAGCAAGTAACCAAACCCCAAGTTACATCTCTCATCCTCTCCACTGAATTCAATGTTTTCTTATCAAGGGAGAAATTAATTTTTGGTATTTGCATTTGAATATCATGTGCCAGTTGTGGACACGTGAAGAACCAGAGTGAGGCAAGTGGAGCAATGCTCTCAGCAATGCTGCCCAGAGCACTGACCTCACAACCTCTTCATCACCTACAGACTAAATCTCCCTGCTGCTTAAAGGCAGATTGGGGTTCCCCAAAACATCAGTAGTTGCAAAAGGGCAGGATGCACAGGCAGGCCCACTTCTTTTAACAGAATTCACTGGGGCCCTTCAATGCTTGTCAGGAGACTGACAGACTCAGACTACCACAGTCACCCAGAAACCTGTCCCTGAACTTTTGTGCAGCTCATACACACCACAAAAACCTGCAACTAGACCTCAATTATTAATGAGGGTCAGGCCCCAGGCCCAAAAGAATTTCTCTTATATCCTGGTACAGCTGTGGGATGTGCCCAAGATCCATGGACAGCCCAACATTCACATATTTAAAAGTTCTAGGAAGACTCAGACCAAAGTTTTCCTTAACAGATAAACTGCCTGGAAGTAAAAACGGTTTTCTTAGAGGGAGGCAGCAAAGAGATTTTCCAATTCCCAATTTTCCTCTCTATGTATCAGGTTATGTTTCCTTTATTGTCAGTAATGCTTTACTTTTTCTTTCTTAGTTCATGTTGACAGTTTTCCTTCTGTTTGGCTCTTACAAAGCTCCTTTGCCATAAAGTGAAATACTACAGTTTGGAGACAGAGCTTTGTAAAAAGTATTAATGCTCAACTTCATTTCCTGGTTTTCTAGTACAAAAGAAATACTTAAATGATTGCTAAAAGCTGACATTTTGTACAGCTTATGAAAATGCAACTAAGTGCTTTCACTTATAATTACCAGAATAGACATCAAAGCAATGACAGATGAAGATATGCAGAATGAATCTAGAATGCTCCAATCTATTATCAAATAAATACACTAAGAAAGTGGCTTTTCTGTGATAGTTATGTTTGCTCTTCGAGAACTATTGGCTACAAAGAGAACTTTGAATCTTTCCCCTTCCAACTCCACTGACTGACCACAAAGGTTAAATTATTTAGAGAGATAAAAGAGAGTTACAACTTAATGAATTTTTTTTTTTTTTTGCAGTAACTATTTAGCTCTTATGGATGTGCATGGCAACCCACGTTATTTGAGTCAGAATTGTCCTCCATCTTGGAATGTCCTCTACAGGTTTCTTTCAGTTTTCAACAATTTTATTCTCTTTTCTGAGTCTTGGTCGCTCATGGTGTCTCTGTTGGTGTTCTCTGAATTTGATGAAAGTGCTGATTAACTGCAAGAAGTGCAGCTTTAGATCGGACCTCATAAATAAGTATCTCCAGGGAGGGGTGAGAGGATGGACCAGGTTCTGCATGGAGGTGCCCGGCAATGGGACAAGAGGAATGGGCAGGAACTGATACCCAGGAAGTTCCACCTGGACAGGAGAAAGAACTTTGCTGTGCAGTGACCCAGCACTGAACAGGTTGCCCAGAGAGGGTGTAGAGTCCCCCTCACTGGAGATGTCCCAAAACCATCCGGACACAATCCTGTGCCATGTGCTCTGGGAGGGCCCTGCCAGAGCATGGAGATTGGAGCAGATGACCTACTATGGACCCTTCTAACCTGATCCATCCTGTGCGATTAAGACAGTGCTGAAAACACACCAGTGTTTGGGCTGCTGCTGCTCAGAAGCACTTGCACAGCATCAAGGTTTTGTCTTTTTCCTACACTGTCTCTCCCAGCAAGCAGGTCAGGGGTGAGCAAGAAGCTGGGATGGGACATAAGCAAAACTGCTGACCCCAGCTGGCCAAGTGGATAATTCTATGCCAAACAGTGTCATACTCAACAATCCAGACACGAAGCAGAAGCCAGCTTTGGGAGGAACCCATTGCTCAGAGACTGGCTGGATGCCAGTGTGCTCATGGGAGATGGGGATTGCCTTTGCATCACTTTGGGGATTTTCTTATCTGCTTCTCTTTGTCTTTCCAAAATTTATTAACTATCTTTATCCTGACAATTTTCTCCATTTTGCCTTGTTTTCTCCCTCATATTGCTGAGAGGGGAAAGTGAGTGAGCAACTGGGTGATGGTGCCTTAGCTAATGCCTGGAATCAAACAACAATCAACTCTAACAGAAAATATTCTTTAAAGTACTATCCAAAGTACCATTCCAGCTATTTCCCTCCACTGAATAAGGTTAAGGAAGAATAAGGAAGCTGACATAGCGCAGATAGTGCTGAATTTAGAGTCCAATTTTAATAAAATGCATTATTCAAATTAATGAGATTTAAGACAGTCATTTAAATTCAAGAACAAAAATTTAATAGCAGATGTTCTATGAACTCTATTGTTGAAATGAGCTTGTGTGAAAGAGATGAGATGCTCAAGAGGAAAAGTGGGAATGGTGTGGCACACAAGTAGTCTCCAACCTATTCTGGTCCCATATACCTCTACCAAAATCCCAGAAAGGAGGGTGGTCCTAATTGTCTTTATATTTAACCCCAAATGCTACTAAAGCAACACCTTCCATAGCAATCCTTGTGCTACTTCCTTGTTTTCAGTAGGCTTGTCAATCATATTATTAAGAGTACTTCAATAACAAAAAAAAATAAATAACATCTGAGGGTACTGGGACAGATTATCCTCCAACTAGTGATGATCATCTTCATTTCAAGAAAATGCAGGTGTGTTGGGGGGAGGAGGGTAAACATGGAAACCCCACTGTTCTTAACATTGATTTTGCTTTATGTTGTACTCACTCAATGAACACTATTCAGGAAAAAAAAGAAAGATAAATCAGAGTTGACACTGTAAGGGGAAAGATCAACTTTTCTGCTTTCCTCTTGCACTGCTCATCCACTCAACAGCCCAGCAGGTAGAACACAATCTTTCTTTCTGCCTTGCTACAGTTCTCATCTAAAAAAGAGTAGCTGCTTTCTTTACATATTTTAGAGAAAAAAGGCAAACAAAAAAGCCACCATGCACTCTCAGGGGAGGGAAGCTTTACCTAAAAACAGCAATGCAAACCATGAAGATGCATTGGAAAGATGGAGATACTAAAATTTTTGATGAGAAAATGGTCCAAAAAAACAAACCAGCTAGGAAACCTTTGATTTCACCAAGAAACTAAGTCAAAAGCTAAAAGGAAACAACTGAGAAAAACAGAAAGGAGATCACCAAAGCCATTTAGGAGAAGTGTTTTGCAAATAAGCAAAATTTCACACAGTCCTAACGAGGTCAATGTAACCACTCAGAAAGCTCCAAGTGAAGCACCTCATGGCACAGACATACCAACCAAGTTCCCAGAGAGGAGGAAAGACTACTCAACTCTCATAGATGTTTGCTTCTCTTTGTACCACAGGGAAAAACAAAGAGAGCAATGCCTTTCTAAAGTCTGCCACCAGCAAAATTAATGCACAGAGTAACTTGGCCTCTTTCAATAATCACTCAACTCATACCCCTGTAATTACTCAAGTTTAAATAAGCAATAATCTGTCTTGAAAGACACAAAAGTCTCAATTTTGTTTCACATATGTAATTTACAACAATAGCACGAAACAGCAACAGCACAATGTCGGATACCTACAGAGAGAAACTGAAAAATTGAGTTGCAGTACACACAATCATTCTCCCTTTTTCTTCCCTAACTCTTGTTCTTCCTCCTGAGAACTATATGGGTTTTTTAATCAATAACTTAATTGAAACTTCTATAATAATATTACCACATTCCATGCTAATTTTGCAAGGCCACAACTATATCAAGGGCTGTGTGCAGTTATCATTGGAGTTTATCCAGCCTACGGCATTAATAATACAGATAAACTTAACCAAGACCCATAATTCCTTCATCCACTGCAATAAAGCAAATGGTGTGTTTACAGTTTGTCTGGAGCATTAATATAGTAAAAATGTCAAGCACAGAGTTTTCTTCCAATTAAACAGACAGAAGAAAGCCTTCTATTTTTAATAACTCTTTCATATCTCTGATTGAAAAGCAGAGCTGGAAATCAGTTCTGGAAACAGTATCAGGCTAATAAAAAAAAACCTAAACACCCTTAACAGGCAGTGTCTTCACTCAGTCTCATCATATCCAAACCAGCCTCTCCACCATTTTTCACTTTTACTTTGAATAGCAAAATAGTCCACTGATGAAAGAGGATTTATCCAATTATTACGAGCAAAGTAGCTTTAACTTCCTTTAGATATCCACTAACAAGATATAAAATGACACTTCCCGGACACATCGCCAGCACAATACAGCCTTTATTGATTTTCATATCATGTTCTTCAGCCTGAGATGACTCTCTTGAGGATTCTGCTTCCCAGCAGGAAAAAAATTGCCTTTTCTGTGTTTGAATTCAATCTATTAATGCACCCCTTGCTGGAGACAGTGTCTTTTTAGTTCTTTCCCTCTGTAGTTGATGTGTCTACATCTTGCTGGCTTGGGGTTCTAATGGATCCCAGGGTTAGAGGTCAAAGTACAAAAGCAAAAAATGAAATTGCCCAGCTTGGGAATCAATAAGAAAGAGAATCTTTCTAAGGGTAAAATGTGCAACCAATGAGGCGTGATAAGTGTGCTCAACCTTGTGCCAAAGCTATAAATAGAATATCAAATCCAAAAGAAGTTACACACTAAGACTAAAGACAAAAAAGAGTTAATATAATTGTTCAGCTTGCATTAGTACCATCAGGAAATTCACAGCTGGAGGAATAGATATTCTTTTTATCTGTCATTGTGAAGGTTTCTCTGGTGCAATGCTGACATCATCTCTTTGCTGTACAATTTAAAAGGCTAAAAGACAATCTCAATAGTCAAAATACTTCTGAGAGGTAAGTTTCACAGATCAGGATAAATTAACTTTGGTTACATGTCTGCATTTACCCATGATTACAAAATTCAATCTGGGAAAAAGAAACAGTGACACAAAGTCTTGGAACTGGCAGGAAGAAATTCCCACGGTCTTCACTTGAATTTGAAAAGTACAGCAGATTAGCTGTGTATGTGCATCCTCTGGCTTGCAGGAAAGCATGACTTTGAAGAAACACTTCAAGTTTACAATATAGAAATAACTATATAAAAATACAACACTTGATGTGTTGTAATGCCTGATACATACTAATATAGTACTTAACAGTCAACATTTACAGAGCTTGGATCACTGGAAGCTGGAAAAGGAAAAGTTAAAAGGCACAAAAATAATTTTATGGCTCGATTTTTACCCGTCTATCTTTCTAAAAGACATAAAATACAACTGTGTTACAGTTCTGACAGGAGTTAACTGAGAAAATGAGGAAATCACTTGACAGCTAAAGAAGTGCATTCTAATAACAGACACTACACGTAATGAAAACAAAGCTCTCAAACCTGAACCCTACTACATTCACCCTTATACAAATCAACTCTTTTGGGCAAGTGTGTAGGAGAGGGTCAACATCTGGACCACGAGGTTTAAGTAACCTTCATTTCCCATAAAAAGTGTCCTGCATTTTAAAGGAATGGTGCGCACACAATCTTCATCAGCCCATCTTTCTTGATCCTGGTCTCTAATTCTTCAGGCACATTGCAGCCCCAGGCCATGTACATGGCCCCCCCTGCCAACTGGGGGAAGCTGTAACATCTAAAATCTTTTATTGGATCTGCTGCAGCATCCAGAATCATTCACTACAGAGGAGTATCACAGGTTTAACTCTGAGGGGTTAAAGGGAAGTTCACATCCACATGGACACCCAGTGACAGTTCATATGAATTCACAGGAATGACTCACAGCTCTTTCAGTTCTCTCAGCATCTATTAAGACCAAAACTCATGCAACCAATGGGGAACTGTATGCCTTGTTGTTTGCCACAGTATGTTTAAAACAGTGACCAAAACATCAGTTCTTGTCTCCATGAGTTGCATCCCTTCCCTGCATTTTTGAAAGAAAGTGAAACTGGGAGAACTCAAGTGGCCTTGGGGTACAATAAGGAGCATAGTGAGAGGAGTGGACTGGTAATTGGAAGCAATGTGGATACAATTCATCACTGAGCTGTGAGAGTCCTGCACAGAACTCTTAAAACCAGCCTTGCAAAACACAGGCAATTAAACACAGTCTTTGCATCTGCACTGCTCTCAAGTAGTGGCCCCCAGCTCCGCATCTCCTCATGGCGTTGTCCTCCTTGCTTGCCTGCCTGTGACCACAGACAGATCTCAACAATGTTTTGTGAACATTCCTGCCTTCCTGGCAAGATTATCAAAGGAGTTAACATACAAACCATCCAGGGAGAAAAGTCAACCATCCCGTCATCTGCCTCTCTGACTTGAAGTAACACAGTTACCAAGATCAGCACTAGAAGAAATCTGGCTCAAGGCTTTATCATGCACATTGTACCTTGACATACGTACAGCTGTAGAGCTCTGCTCTCTGGTCCTCAAAAGTCAAGTGCAGCAGGTCATTAAAAAGATAGTCCTGAACTCATTTATTTGAGATTGATTTTGTATTTTCTTGGCAGACTGTGGGCATCTGGCAGATTTCTTTGGGAAACATCTAGTTCCTTAAATAAAATGTTTTCATCTTAAAGGGGCACTGCCTTCCTTATAAACATGTGAACATGGTGCACTGGTCTCTTAACATATAATTCAGTCTGTCTTTGGCCCTGGAGAGCTCCCTGGACCCAAAGACCTCCCAAAGACCTCCTTGGAGCAATCCCATGTTCTAGGGCTCTAGAAGAGAAGGGGGTCCAAGAGAGCTTCAAAGCATCGCTTCCTCCAAGCTCAAGACCACTGTACCCCCATGACCAAGACAACAAGCAAAGGGGGCAGAAGACTTGCATGGATTGACAGGGAGTTTCTAGAAAACCATAAACTGAAAAATTAAATTTATAGGATGTGGAAAACAGGACAGGTACATGAGAGAGCTACGGAAACATTATCAGAGTGTGCAGGGACGTGATGAGGAAGGCTAAGGCTTACTTGGAATTGAGTCTAGCAAGGGATATCAAGGACAACAAGAAGGGTCCCTCCAAGTACATCAACAGCAAAAGGAAGGTTAGGGAAAATATGGGGTTGCTGATGAATGAGATGGGTGTCCTGGGAACAGAACACAGAGAAGGCAGAATTACTGAATTACTGAAGTTTTCTTTGCCTCAGTCTTTACTGGTGATGTCAGCCTCCAGGAATCCCAGACCTTGGAGGTAAGACAAGCAGGATGGAGAAAGGAAGACTTTCCCTTGGTCATAGAGAGTTGGGTTAGAGATTGGTCAGGCAGACTTCAAATGCATAAATCCATGGGACTCTGGTGGGATGCACCCACGGGTGCTGAGGGAGCTGGCAGATGTTGCTAAGCCACCCTCCATCTCCCTAACAATTCTGTGTTTCTCTGTAAGCCAGGGAACACTGGCAATCTTAGTAACATAGGCTTCCAATTTAACTATGAAGTGAATTCCTTAGACCAAAAGAAAAGCTTTGTAAGAATTCCCACATGCTCTACAGGGCACAGAACTCATATATATCCACCACCTATGTAACTCACACTGAAACACACAGTCAAGCCTCACAAACCTACATTTTCAGTAACTCACTTGAAGGTCTATTGTGTTATTAGCACCAAATGAGTAATTAATCATATCCATACATTATATGTCATTAACACTTACTAGGACATCTATGACCTGCTTGAGGGGATATTTGCCATTCAGTTCTGCTGGCAGAACACCTGCTGAGCAAAGACAATCCCAGTTTTGGCTGGGATGGTGTACAGAATGTGCTCACGGCAGGAACTCTGCAACCATGACTTGGCCAACTGATTAAATCTGAGCTATGACCAGCAGGTGTCCTTTCAGTGTGCTTTGAATGGCTTCCCGGGAAGGCCAGTGCCGGTGAACTGAATGCACGTGGCTTTGGTCGTACACCAGCACGTCAGGATGTTTTAATGCAAGATGCAAGCATCGTTCATTGGAAGCTCTCAGAGGCAGCAACTCCCCATATGCCTCAAATTTAGGTATCTCCTCTGGAGAGCTCTCTAAAATTAACAAAATAAAAGACAAGAGGAATGTACTCATTTGAGCCCACTTTGATGAAGCAAATGAAACTCAGTTTGATTTGTGGCTTTTCCTCCCCTTTCTTTCCTGTTTTCCAAGTAAAGGATCAGAGGAGTGCTGCCGTACCAGCCAACTCTTAGCTGAAATCTGCCACTGAGCATCTGAAAACCAGACATTTGTTTCTATTGTACCACTAGCTTTCAGAAAAAAACCAAACTACTGGTTTACTTCTCTCACATTCTTCTAGCATACATTTTGTGGAGTTTGCTAAAAGGCTCAGGGTAAATACCCACCCATGGAGAGGACCCATTGCATATCACCTCATACCTGGAGTTTACTGAAGTTCTTCTAGATCCCCATGATACAGACTCCCTATTCAAGTGCATGGAAGACCTTTCAGTAGCGTATAAGAGGCACAGACACAGAAAATTGAGTTCTTCATTGAAAGTCCAGGAAATTCAAAAGCACAGCCATTTGTTGTTTGTAGGAGTGCATCATAAAAAAGTAACTTTTAATGTAACATGATTTTAAAAATACCAGCAATATACACACCACCATCCCCATCAGAGTTTCGAATATCTGACTGAAATCACTGTGCACAGAGAGGAGTTATTTGGAATTGGCTTAAAACCAAAAAAATTTACACATTTGATCTCTGCAACACTTGCTGTAAAAGGAGTCACAGTATTCTCAGTCCCTCCCCTCTTTTCTCAAATGAAGATGATACTCAGGTGTATTTCAGATCTAAATTTTACGCAGCTCTTCAATACTACTGGGGGGGGGGGGAACAAAAAAACCCCCCAAGCTAAAATTCTTAACCTTGACAGGCATATCAAGGGCTTTGATCTTCCAAGCAATTACTTCTGCTTCCATCTCAGGCAACAAGCACAAGCAGCACTGAACCACAGAGTCCAAAATGCCCATGCCTAAGAAAGTTGAGGGTTTCTGGTACATCTCTTCTTCATGTGATTGTCACCTTCAAGTCTGGCTCTAACTCCAGCTCCCAATTTAAGATTTGGGCAGTCTCACTACTCATTCAAAATAAGCCTGGCTTGCCATGAGTTACTGCCCAAAAAACCACTGGAAAGCACTATCTGGAGTATCATTTCAAATACAGCCAGAAGTGTTTCCACCAACACGAAAGGCTGAAAATATCCTTGAGGTTACAGTTTCCATAACAAACTGAATCACATCATCAGACTTATTTATAAGCTGGGAAAGGATTTAAAAGTGCTTGACCTTCAGGAGTCCAAGAAAGACGCAGCTGTCCTCGTTACCATCTGAAACTTCACTGCCACTTGCTGAGGCAAGTGCATAATGCATCCTCCCAGCTTATCAGTAGAAATGGTAAATAGTCCACATTAATCAGAACATAACCATCTCATCTCATTCTTTTGGAGATGAAGGTCCATTAGAGAATCAAAAGCAGATAAAGCAGAACTTCAATTACTTGAAGCTTCTACTCTGATTCTGCCTGAATTATCCTTGTGTTCCTCATAGAAAAAGGGTGGAGGAAGTGATTTATTTTCTGAGATATTCCCATTAAAAAACAAAAGCAGCACAATACATTCCCACTTTCTTATCCAATTTTTTAAAGTACATAAGGGCAGGCAGATGTCAACAGGAGTGACAACTCAGTGTTTCCTGGATTTTCAGCAAGTAAACTCTTTACTCTGCATTTCTAAGATCAGAACAGGTGAAGGTGCTTTTAGGCAAGTTAAGCAAGAAGAGAAAAATATAAGGGACACCGGCTTTTACTCTGTGTCTTTTTGAAACAATTCGACAACCACTGTAATTCTCAATTGTCAAAATTAGCTGAAGTTAAGAACATAAGCAGCACAGATTGGGATGTACACAAGCCATTATCAAAGGTGTAGTGAGTTCCTCATATAACAAGAGGTTTGAATCTCAGTGACCTTGCTCTGAAGATCAAGGCAAACACTTACAATGCAAACACCTTATGGTGGGGTTTTTCCCAATTATATGACTTTCAGCATAAATAAGAGTTCATCTACACATATTTTCCAAGAGCTATACTGTGGCAGAAAATTTGATGCAGGCACACAACACTGATTTAGACAGCCAGGAAACACCTGGAAAACCACGGATTTCAGTTCCTTGTATCTCATTCGTTTTCATTTGCAGCAGCGCAGTACAATCAGGACTTACAGAACACATCTTTTCTCATTTAAAAAAACCTTTAATAGATACTTCGACTTCTCTCCCTGCACCTGAGAACATTCTGCAATTCTCACTCATATTCCTGCCACCTTACTCAAGAAAAGTCCAGATAAGTTCAGCTGAAATCCTTCAGGCTAAAATACTTTTATGGTCCATAATGAACCAGCAAAAGATGGAAGAAAAGACTTGGAAATAAAAAGACTACCTGGATATTTCCTGTAGAACCATACTCTTCTTTAACCACCACACATTGCTTCCCAGTACTAAGCAACCTGCAAGGAGCCAAATTCTAAAGAAAGTGGTATTAAGTGACACCATGGAGCCACTCATCATTCAAAGGAGCTTTGTTTTAATTTCTTACGTGCAATGAGATGCTCTGAATGCTTGCCATAAGTACTAGGATTTGTTTTTATTAAATCCAAAATAGTAAAGTTAATTTCCACAGCAACTCGTAACAACATGTCACAACCATTGCAACGTTTCTTGATAGGAACAAGATGAATTTTTGTCCCCTCTGTGAGGGGAGGAACAACTCCTGCAAAAAGTCACAGTGTAAGAAATTCTCAAAAAAGGCCTAACAAGCATGTAAGGCTGCTTAGCCAGCAGTTCAGATGTTCCTTCAAAAAGCTGAAATACACCACTTCCAAAATGCTCCTTTTTAACTGATGTTTCTGAACAGCAAGAACAGAGGTCTACTTCTAAAATAAATTAAAAAACAATCATAAATTGCTAGTTCTCTCAGATTGAATCCATTTAGCAGGGGCTGACTTCATGTAAATCCATCCAGAAGACACAGTAAAGTCACATCAAGTAGCACTGTGATAAAATACTGTGCACGAGTCCACACTGAGAAAGTGTTCCTTTACAAATTCCTTTTTCCTTACAGTGGGACACAACCATGCTCACATCTTGCAAAGTGTTCTGTTTCGCATAGAAAGCATTGATAGTAAAGAAAATATGTGTATTGGATTGCAAGTTCTGTCATTTAAAAACCAGTTATTCCTAGGGGGGGAAAAAGCCTATTTGAATCTCCAGCTTGTAATGTGTAATTTCAGTTTTCATAGCTAGGCTCTTTATTTAATGATAAGCCTCAAGACTGATCACACCTGAGAGAGGACCTATCCAATATCGACAGCTTTACTCTGCCACGGTGGATCCAGGCACTGAGGGGAACTACTCAGGAACATAAGCCCGGGGAAGTAGCATTTCTGCTGCTGCATGCAAAAGCAGATGGCACACTGGAAGGGAGCACTTAGAGTGTGACAAATTCAGCCATTTACATTCAGAAATTAAAACTGTCATTCTTGGAAGAACGCTAAGCTGCTTTGAACTTCCTTTGTGCATTTGCAGGGCTGTTCCTCAGGTTATGTTTGCTTATGGTTTGATGTTCCTAGCATGGTGCTTTGTACTCCTTATGAAGGTCTTTGCTTTAGAACCTTCATCACCAAGTCTCCTAAGAGATGACCAGTGCCTGGAAAAAAATTATTTATTGAAAGGAATTTATCTGAAAAATATTGACATTTGCTTCGAATTCCTTTTGACATTTCATTATTTGACCAGATCCAGACACTGTCCAAATCCAGCAAATAACTCTTTCAACATTTTTTTCACAGCTCCTGAACTCCTGTTTAGGAATAATGACTTTTATTATTTGACCAGCACACCTGTCAAGCAAGTATTTTTTCCCCACCTTCACTGTAGTAGTACTACCAAAGCAGAGGAAGGGGGACACATGATGCCATTACTGCAGGAGATCCAGGAAGGGCTTTAAACACCAGAATTACTGATGTAGAAGGGTTCAAGGTAAAATGAAGACCATGGGATAAGTTTGATTAACCAAAACATCTCTGCCATCACTCACACAGAACAAAGGAACAGAGTCACTTTTCTCCACTCAAAGACAATGTGCTTGTGTTACAAACAGGGCAGCTTTTCAAAACAGTAAGAACAAGCAATTGCAAAAGGAGCAGGTGAGTAAAGCATTTGCACCACTATTTTTAACGGTGAGCTTTTCCTGATGTCACAAGGAAATACTATCAGGTAAACAATAAATAAGCTTTCCACTACAGAGAGCCAAGATCAACTATTGTATACTGTAGAGAAAAAAAATAAGAGTCTAAATATAAAAACTGAAAGCAAACTTACTGCTTTGTATTGCTCTGTTCTTTCACCCCTCCACTACTACAACTCTAATGTAAAGAATAACTGGAAAGGCAGAGAGACACATTTTTCGGGGTTGTTACTTCCTCCACCCCTCCTTGCAACGAGTCAGCAAAACATACTGGTGTACCAGGTACAAACTAAACCTCTCCTTCCTTGTACTTTCAAGTTCAGCCCTTTTAGCCTGAGGAATTCTCTTGGCTCACGGGTTTGATGTCAGCCCTTGATTGTGTTTTGATGTTTCTGCAGATCTACGATCGAGTTCAATTCTCAGCAGCCCAAACAGACATTTGTCATCCTGTATGCATCAAATTTCCTGTGGCACGCTGCCCACTTAATCATGCAGGCAAGGGGAGCTCTGACAGAGCAAGGGGCTGCCTGCAAGCCACCCTGACCCAGCATGTGTGGAGTCACATGTAATTACCATTACTTAGAAGGATCACTCCAGGCTTCCTGGTGTTGCTGCACACCAGTTCAACTGCTCTAGAGTGTCTGAGTAAATATTTGCACGCAACAAGGAGCTGTTGAGAGGGTTTTGTCTACAGCCACGGCCCCCAGCGCATGAAATATTCAGCACATTAAATGTCTCCACTGATGCAGAGTGGTGGGTTTTCACTCTGATTTGATTAGCAGTGATGATTCTTTCATGAGGTGTGACTGTCCTTCTAGATTAGCATCAGCTCAGATTCCATGCAGCAGTCACGGAAAAAAAGGAGATGGGAAAAGGAGAGTCTAACATGATACAAGGGTTACTGTGCAGGGTCTCAATCAGGTCTGAGATGTCTTCTTTAAAAGAAAATGCTGGAGCCTAAACTCTAATTCATAAAAAGCATTACTACACAGAACTCTAAATTTGAACAAAAATGCAAAACTCATGTGTCAAAACTAGTAATATTTACCTAGGAAGAAACCTAAACCAAAACAAGTTTAGCTCAAGAAATGTCTTAACATGCCACAAATGAGACATCAACTCTTTACCAATAAAAAGCACTTCACAGGAAGATGTGCTTCCATATTAAGCCCAATGATCATCTCTTAATGAGCACTGCAGAACTTATTATTTATACTGAATCAACATTTAGTTGCATTGCTTTTAAAAATTTTTCACCTAAATACATCTCATCACCATGCAAGCAATTGGCAATTTTCAATGATGATAATGTGACATTGGTGGCATACTTTTAATATCAACAATTTAAACTATTCCCTGATGGTGACATTCCCATATTATTTCCATACTGTAGCAGTGAAGTGAATGTAATGGAAGCAAGCAAATTCTGCAGGAAAAGGCAGTTTATTAGACAAACAAAAAAGGGCTGTTACTCACAAAAACTATTTTTGTTTGCCAGTCTGATCAGTTCCCTTTATCAGCCTTGGTTTAGACACAGTTCTTACTTAGACAAATCAGGTTTTGAAAAGATTTGAAACTCTGTAGCAAATATGCTGCCTTAATAGGTAAGGTTGAATACATACCCACTTAAAAAGCAAGGCACTAACCTCCCAAGTTAAGTCTTGGTGTGTATGTTAATACTGGCTGCACTAGACACAAATGTAAAGTCTCTGCACAAATTCACAGCAAAAGAGAAATTCTGAGGGCTATCAGACAGAGAATTTTCTCAGGACATCAGCAGTTATTTTAGCAGATGAAGTTTCTGTAATTGTCACCGAGTGAGAGAACTCACAGTATTCAATAGGTTTCTGTTCTCTGGTTCCTCTGTGCGGGCTTGTTTAAAAAAAAAAATTAACCAGAGAAGTGTATCAGTTTTTGAAGCCCAGGTGCCTTCCACGTGAAACAAGTTTAGTAACAGGATGTCTCACAATCTACTCCAAACCACTAAAAAAGCTTTTAAACAATTAAAAGCTGGTTTTGAATTTGGAAGACTTCCCTCTCCATGGGTGAGTTCATCAACATGGTGCTATAAAAGCAGAAACCAGGAGAGCAATGAGTAGGGCAGAGAGGACCCCACCATGCTACTAAAGGAGCTCCTTTTCACCACGCCCCAGTTCCCAGGCATGATTCCAGCTTTACTTTTAGCTCCCATTTAAACCTGGGTGACAGGATGATGGGAAACACCCATGAGAGATACTGCAACTCCTTAGTAGTCCAACTAGCAATTTTATTTTCCTAATTAGACCAGCAATGGCAATGGGGAAAATTGAACTACACAAGGGCTAAATTAAGAGAATAATGATAGTAGACATCCAGTGCTCTGCTTAAAAGCAGTTTAAAACACTATTATTGTCACCAGTGCTGATTGCTGTGCAGTAAACTTCAAGAAAAAGGAGCTGTAGTGTTTCCTGTACTTCCCTAAGTTCCAGTATTACGGTTTATACTCACTGCTGTGCATTCAGGAAGGTTACCTACATACAGACAACTGATGAGAATCCTATTATGCCACCAAAAGAGAGAATAAAGTTGCATGCAGATTTTACCACACTCCATATATAAAGTATCATTTACTTCTCTCTGTATTTCCAGCCAATTCTTGCAGGACAGATAAAGCACCAGGAGCCACTATCTACCCTTTCCTCAGACTTCAAAATGATGGAAATTTGGATCAGTGTTTCGATTACACCAAATGAGGTTTTCTTGCCACAAAGGCAGAGCTCATGGAAACGTGAAACCTCCTGTGCCAGAGCAGAATATTGACCCTTAATTACCCAAGGCCTGATTTGAAGGTTTACTATAGTAAGTGTTCTATTCTATTCATCAAGGTAAGGGGTGTTAAAATTGTAAATCAAATGTTTCTGCCAAGATGAAACCTATGTGTTTAAGCCCACTTTTCTCTAAAGTAGCACCTGTAATCTGTGTTGGTCTGCAGAGCAAGTAAACTGAGTGAATCACCCAGGAAAAAATTCCCAAAGATTTCATGGACTGAAACACACCAGTCACTATAAAAGACTGTGTGAACATTATTGACTCTTTGATAAAAATGTTATCAATATTTATAGGATTTTTGTAAACAATTTCTACCAAACTTGTTCAGTTTTTTAGCTTGGCTAGGAAACACAAAGTACCTGCAGAAACTTCTGAATCCTTCTCATTGCTTAGAGTGCTTTGAAAATTAATTTCTAACTGATAGGCTGAATTTCCAATTTCTATTGAGGCACATACCGTACCTTGAACAGCTCTTTAATCAAAGTGCAACACTCCAATGATCCTAAATGCTACTAAATCACCTGCATTCCAGCATTAAGTAAACTTCCACTCAGGTTTACATTTTATACACTGGATAGGGTGAGAATATAGATTACAGAAATCTAAGACTCAATATACCAGCAAGTTGATTCTGGCTTTCTTCCCACGCCCTTCGCAAAAGCAGAGGTGCAAGTGAACTCAACAGCATTAAAAGCCACAACAGAGGAAGCAGCATTTTCTGGAAAGCAACATCCAGATGCTGAAGTACTTAGAAAAAACAACAAAACACCAAAATGAACTACAGCTGGAAAAGACGAAATTCTGTGCTGATTTTGACCAAGTTGCTTTTGTTGTTACTATTTTACCTCAAGTCAAAAATCCAAACTAAATCAAGTAAATAGGTTTATAACCAAATTCACAGACACACTTGTCCCTGAATACAAGGCAAGCGTCATATAATCCTCCTCTGCCATAAAATGTTCTTGAATTTAAAAAAAAATACACACCAAACCACACACACAAAACAAATAATCTCAATGTAAACAATCTTAATGCTCTGGATTTTCAGGCTTGGTGTTTCTAACAACAAAGACAAACAAGCTCATCTCTACTCTCAGCCTCTCTGCCAAGTTTAAAAACCTGACAACCTCTTTTGCCTCTGTGAAATTTCTAATATAAAAATTAATTATCTTGGTATCACGTGAAAATGTTATTAAGAGCTTTAAAAATAACTTAAAAAAACCCTTTAAATATTTCAAATTAAGTCTTTTAAAACAGTATCACTGTTTATATAATACATATAATACAAATATATAACCAAGTGTTTCCAGTGGCATAAGTCCAAGCTCAAAGATCCAAGAGGTGATTTTGCCTGGACTCTGTCAAAGCAAAGGGTTTTTTCCATAGTGTGTTCACAAATACTCTATGTATTTGTTCACAAATACTCTCTGATAACAAGCAATGTGGTTCATCCTTCATCAGTAAAGTTATTCTGCAGATTATGCAGACTATAAAATAACCCCTGGAAAAAAACTGTGCATATCCTTTAGGAAATGAGTATTCAGAAAGAGAACAACAAATTAAAAATTATTGTTATTAAAAATGACAAGAGGAAAATACAAGTATGTTGATCATATTGGCATGTGGGAGCTTCTTTAAGATTCTGTCTGTGTATTACCCAAATAGGATCTTAACTCAGTCACAAACCTGTAAATTAAATTATTGGCAAAGGCTGACAACTGTTGAGTCAGGAAAAGTGCAGGGAAAAGGGACTTTGGAAAAGAGGAAGAGTGTGTACTGAGCAGCTGCAAGGAACAGCAAGCAAACTGATGCAGTCACTGCAGTCAGCCTGGAAAACTTTGGTTGATCTCTGACAGCAGAGATGAATCATAATTTTCCTTTCTTATGCTGAAATACCTCAATCACTGTAAATCTGTTTTAATTGAAAATACTGAAAAACACAAAAGAAGTGAAGGTTACGAAGTTGAGTAGAAATTCCAGCACGAGGGATGAAAGAACTGAAAGTCAAAAAATATGACTAAAAACCAAGCGGAACAAAATAAAAAAGAAAAGAAAACAAAACAAAAAAACCTCCAAGTAATCAACCCAAACTTTACTACTACTACTATACATCAGGAACCTCTCTGTTGGGCCAGCCAAACTCCTGAAGTTTTCTAAACCTTCACAATTAATACAGGCCTAAGAGAGAACCTTACTGTATTTTGCATTGAGCCTTCTCTGGGAATCTTAGCAAATAGAGAAGTATGAAAGCAGTTAAAAGAAAGCATTTCAGTTTAAACCATGTGAAAAATAATGGTTGAAAACTCAGATAATTCTTGGAACCCTCTGAACATGAAGGGTTTGATGTTTGCAAGATACCAGACACCACAGGGCAGGCCTATTTCCCCAGCAATTTACAGTAAATTTAACCTTATCAGTATTCAGAACCAACTGTAGTATGGAGAAGAAAAATGTCATAGAAATATAAGAAGGGGAGATAAAAGGAGAGCAGCGAGGAAGAAAACATATCATGTCTTAATTGAGCTGAGGATAAGATAGGGAAGGGTGATATGGCCTGCAGCTGTGGGAAAACACTTCTGATGATCCAGTGTGCCTGCCAAGCAAGGAGGGAGACTCCCCAATCCGTGTCATTTTTAGAGGACAGGTTTAGGAGCATGCAAAGCACAGGAGCTGCTGTGTGCTTGTTAAAGCTGAATGAATAATTTGCCACAAACAATACATTTGACAAACTCAGCCTCTCTCTTTTCATCATGTTCTTACAATACTGTGAATGGAATTGTGTTATTCAAATGTACCCAGATCTCTCTGGATCATTTCCCTGGGTGGAGTTCATCTGCCAATACTCAGAGGGTTGCTGAGCTGTATTCAAAAAAGATAATCTGGTATTTTTCCACTTCCTAACTGGATGAACAAACGTAACCTACTTCTGAGAACAGACATGCACAGGTATTTAAAAATTGATTTCCATGTGTAACTGGCTATGTGACACATTCAGTGAGGAAAAAAAATGAGATATAGTAAATATAAGCAGGAGTCCCTTGCACACCAATAGTTAAAAGTTTACTATACAAATTTAACTACACCAAAGCCAAGACACATTACCACATGCTGAAGGCATATCTTCCTAGTAAAATTCACATTTCCTGGTTGTTCATTATATGCAAAAATTAATAAAAGTTTAAGCAATTTAAATATTTGAGTTAACAGTTGAGGCTGCTTACATTCATTTCATTGTACAACTCTAATCCAGATCCCACTTGCCTTCCTGAGATTAAGTATTAAATTGTTTTATCTTCCTTGCTACAACACTCAGTCAGTTATACCTACCTAGAAAAAAAAAAAAGCTTCCCTCTCCTTGTCCCCAGGATCTGTTTCTCACATGGTATGGCAACGAGAGCACAATTACTGAAATGAAGATGTTGGCAGCCCTCCAGGTGTCAGTAAGAATACAACGGGTGTTACTCACCAGTTCCTTATGTGCTGTTCTGGGATGGAATCTGTGAGTTCTGAAAGATCTTGGCAGTGCTTGTTCCCTCTTTCTGATGCCAGAGTCTTTTGTAAAATGTTGTCGTCTTAGATTAGCAGGAATGTTATTTATTTTTTAATTCCCTGTCGGTATTTATTTTCCCCATTCTCTGATGTGTACCTTTGGGATGGCTGCCTCACCACAAGAGCCTGGAATACAGCACGTGCATGAAATGAGCACCCAGAATCACTGCCACCTTGAATTAAGCTGAGTGCAACCAGGGCCTGAGAGCCTATCTTTGGCATTTCTTGACCTGTGGGTAATGTTGTAGCCTTTTAAAACCAAGTCTGAGCAATAATTTCAGAAAAACTGAACACGTCCCTTTGGATGGCCCCTTGACTGTAGGTATCAGTTTTGCACTCCACAAGCCTAGAACAGCGAGGTAAAACCCAGAAGGGCTTCTGAGAAGTTGCCAGACACCAGCTACAGGTGAGTCAGTCAGAGAAAGGCAAATGGAATAAGCGTTCTGGTTTTAATTTTATGTGCCTCGTTACTCAAAGGAAATTCCTTTCAGTTCCTGAACATGGGGTCATCCCCAACAGGAACACTTCCATTCCTTTGTAGGCTCTCTTCTATTATGGACATGCTTGGTCACCTACCTTCAACATTCCCAATTCCAAAGTTAAAAACCAACTCAAGTTTCCAAAGCAGAACAAGACTAGCTGATCCACAGCAAGAAAAATTCTCATTTAACAAATGCTTAGGGCACCGTAAATACCATCTATATGCATATGGGCCTTATTGTTACCACTAGATACTAGTCATCTGCATTTCTTTTTCTCCTGCCTTCTGACTGGTGAGAACATGGTTAAGCTACACAGGCAAAGGCAGATTTTATCCACTCTTTTGTGATCTTGAAAAAAGCTATGCTGGCAAAATTAGGTCATTTTTAGTGTTGAATATTCTCTTTCAAAGGGCACCAAGATCATCTATTATTTGAAATGTTAAACCTGGAAAAAAGGGGTCATATGAGCAACAGGCTTTTCTGCATGCACAGTTTCATCTGCTGGATCACTTCTCTGGTTTACTAAATTATTGAGTCCACAAGGCTGGCAGGGCTGCAGCTTTAGATGTTGCAGTAACACCTCTGCACTCTCAGTAGCAGTAATTTTCTGTTTATCTGTACATAGGTACACATTCAGACATTGACTCTTTACAAAGCTGTTGTTTTGCAACAATGTGATATATATTTTAAATATTATTTGCTTCTTTCACTTGACTGTGTATAGAATACAATGACAAAGTGATCCCGCTGTTTATGCTTTGTCAATTCCCTTCAACTTTTAAAACAGCAGAAACTTTAAGGAGAATTGTTTCTAATAATACTACATCCAAAAAAACCCTTGCACTCAATACAGACTCTTAAATAAACTAGCAGTAAAGTGCCTTAAGTTGGGGCAACTCCTTGTTCTCCAGAATTTTTACAAATATTTACTCCTTGTTTTGAACATTTTCACTAAATAAGTCAAACCAACTAAAACATAAACAAGATTTTGCTACAGCCATCAGAGCCTTCCATTAAAGAGAACTCAGTAGAAATTCTGGCAGGACATGCTCATGTCACCTCATGTGCTCTGGCCTCGAAATCCATCTCCTGATCCTTTTTAGTTTTGTCACTTACACTTGTCAATGGCATTCCAGTGCTGACGTGGATAGTGGACAGAGACTGGATCAGGCACTGGGATGAAACCTCAAAGGACCCTTGTCAGCTCTGCTTCAGAGTCTGGGCCCACCCCAGGACCTGGCACAGTCCCTCGGCAAAGCTCAGCTCCTCACCCTGCTCATTCATGGATCACAGGATCAGCTGGGTTGGAAAAGACTTCTGAGATCATCAAGCCCAATCTTTGACCAAACACCACCCTGTCACTAAGTGCCACATCCATTCTTTCCTTAAACACCTCCAAGGACAGTGACTCCACCACCTCCCTGGGCAGCCCATTCCAATGTTTAATCACCCTTTCTGTGAAGAAATTCCTCCTAATGTCCAACCTAAACCTCCTCTGGTGCAGCTTGAGGCCATTTCCTCTCATCCTGTCACTTGTTACTAGGAGAAGAGCCTGACCCCCCCCCCCAGCTACAACCTCCTTTCAAGGAGTTGTGGAGAACAATGAGGTCACCCCGAGCCTCTTTTCTCCAGGGTAAACAACTCCAGCTCCCTCAGCCGTTCCTCACAGGACATGTGCTACACACCCTTCACCAGTTCTGTTGCCCTTCTATGGACTTGTTGGAACACCTCAATGTCCTTCTTGAACTGAGAGGACAGAGCTCTCAAGGTGCAGCCTCACCAGTACCAAGTACAGGGGAAGATCTCAGAGATCACCAAGTCCACCCTGTGACCGAACATCACCATGTCAACTAGATAGATCATGTGCAGCCTTTCCTTAATCACCTTCAGGGATGGCGACTCCACCACCTCCCTCGGCAGTCAATCCCAATGTCTAATCGCCAGTGTCTAATCTGTGAAGAAATTCCCCCCAGTGAATCCCACCTGAACCTTCCCTGACGTCTTCCTGTGTGGGGAAAAACCATTGGCCATTGCCGTGTCCATTGCAGGGAAGTCTGGGAAGCTCTTCATTGGAGCCCCCCTTCATTAAACATTCCCCTGGGCAGTGTTGCTCCACTGCCGTGCTCCTTGCCCTGCCAGCCACCAGCTCCCAGGTGTAAATGATTGGGTACAAGTGCCATGCTCAGGAGTGACCCCCAGCCTCGGGACAGGCAGCCCACCCCTCCCTGTATGGGATGCATGTGCCTGCAGAGGGGCAGGGGGCTCAGCACGAGCTCCGGGTACAGCCCCACGTGGTGCAAGGCATTGAAAAAACGAGTCGTTTACGCTGAGAAAGTTGAGCTGGATGGTGGGCTGACAAAAAACATCATCTCCTGCATCATTAACATGCACAATGCAATCTTGAGCTGGGGAAACACAGAGTACCTCGCTGTAATTTAATGGGCTTGGATCTCGATCCACGGAGACAAGCTGGCATTGCTGTAACACAGCACAGCCTACCCAGACTGATGTGTGCTGTTGCTAGTAAAATTCCAGCAGGTATAATGATAAAACAGTTGTAGCCATAACCCCAGCAACTGACAATGGTTCACTAAGACATAATTCCCAACCAAATTCCTTGTGTGCAGTAATAAGTCTGATAGTAGCCTACTGATTGCATATAAGGCTGAACTCCTTCCTTGGGAGGATGTTAACAGATAGGCACTGAGCCTTGCAGCTCCCACATGGCTGTGCAAACATCACCTTTTTCATCCTTAAGTTGCCGAGCAGGCTGTATAAGGTTACCTAATTTTACATTCAACAGCTACAGCAAGCAGATTAAGAAGAAAAAAAATCTGTTATTATGCCCAGAACTCAGGAAAGACTTTCAGGGCTGGTACAGATCTCTGTATCTTCTGATATCTATATTGTTTTTAAAGTAAATACTGACTCACTAAACTGGGTTGTCTCAAGTATCTAATGGTACCCAGCTTTACATTATTTTGAGATATGGCAAGGCAAAAAAAATATAAAAAATTAAGGCTGTATCACTTTAGAGTGCAAGTTAGGACAGCAAGTTCAAAATCCATCAAAAGCACCACCAAGCTTGTTCTTTTCTACCTTCATAGTAATAAAAATAAAACATGCAATAAATAATCCATGCAATAAAAACGTTAAATTGCTTTTACCTCAAAAAATTTCAAGAGAACAGTGTGTTTTTCTCTCACCCACAAAGAAACAATAAACCCACAGGCCAACTCTGTTGCAAAATTCTGTGAGAAACCAGATGACTGTGTTTTGATTCAGAAATACTGCTGTGGTATTGAATGGGAGCAGGGCTTAGGGTGACACTAATCCCCATACACAGGGGAAAATGGGAATCCCAAGTGAGGTTTCTCCACAGGAAGGAGCAGTGGACAGCAGCAAGTGGCTTCTGCCTGGGGAGCCTGGATCAAAGAGCAGAAGTGCCAATATTACCACTCTGGAGCCTTTCTGAAATGAGCATCTTGTGTTGACTGAGCATTTCTGCACTTGCATGTTTTTTAGAGCAGAATAAGGAAAATAGAAGTATAATTTTGAAAAAAAAATTGTCAGTAGAACTGAGACGTTTTCAATCAAATCAGTTTTAAGTGAAAGAAATTCAGTCAGCTCTACTTCAATAAACTTTCATCCACACATGCCTCAAGTTATTATTTTCTCATAGAGGAGAAGACCCTAATGATTTGTTATCTTCTTAAACATAAAGTGGAAAGACTTGCCTAAGCCTCTCACTAAGATACAAAAGCAGAAATTTTGGCTCCTGAGAACCAAACAAAAACCGAGCAATAACTATTCAGTGCAAGAATTACTCATTTGGGGTGCAGCCTACTTTGCCATCCTTCAGTCAAGATCAAGTTCCATTATCACATGCACAATTAACTCCTTGCAGCTGTGATTGATACTTTCTCCAAAGTTTTCCTTGCTACGTTGGAATCATTAAGGAAAGTAAGATAACTGATATTTTCAGCTAAATATAAAGACAGTGTAACTGCATAATACACCCTAAAGCTGAGGAGGATGGTACTTTGGCAGGCAATTGGGGAACAGAAATTGTGCATGAAATTGCAAGTGGCTTCTGCTCATTCATTAAGAGAATTACATCTAGAAGGGACCATTTGTGACTTGTGACTTGCCTTCAGCATGTGAATTGATCCATTTATGGTCTTTTGGACCACAGTTTTGAGTTTTTTATCCGGCACTCAGGGACCTGTGCACTTCAGACTTCACTACTCACACAGATCACTTTAAAGATAACAGATTTTTTAGCCCACAAATCCCAGTTGTGATAACTGAAACTGTTATGTGTCCTTTTTCCCCCCTTGGTTTTCTCTTTATAGACTTAGTCAATATACCTGGGATATTCCTTGTCAATGTTCCCGAGATGCATTGAAATTATGGAATGAAAGTCATACATAACTAAAAGCCATATTGTCTTCCAGGGGCTGGATTAGCACACAAAATAGCCTTGAAAGGGTTTTCTCTCTGCATCAGTCCTGTATGGAAAAGCTTTGATCGAGTTTTCCGGGTGACACATTGAGACAGCTTCTTTCCTTTGACATCAGTAGGCTTCAAAAATACCACATAGATATTGTCCATTCACAGGGATGTGGGTTTAGATGTGAGTTTTCTCAACTGATGGGCTGTCTATTTGAAGGAGGGAGTGGTGATGGTATTGAAGATGTAGGACAAATGGTTTGGTTTATAATTTTTTTAGAAGGAAATCTTTGAGTGACCAGAAAACATGCTGCACTGACAGCATGATCAGATATGTTCATACAGTGTTTAGTGTAGCCCAGTGGCAAATTCAGTATCATAAATAGCAGCCATAGTTTACAGAGCCATTTTTCAGCTTTCCCTGTTCATCTGTAGGTCTAGAGATTTCAGTAGAGTAGGTGCATCAAACTGGAGTCACTTGCCAGATGCAAAATTTTCCACTTGCATGTCTAGAGCTCATAAAAATGACACACACCACTTGAAAAAATGATTAGCCTCCAGACAGTTTCTGTGACCATACCTTCTGGCATACTGGAAATGCTTTACTGTGAGGGACCAAACACATGTCTAAATTCACTAAGCAGTAATTCTAGATTAAGAAATAAAATCTGGCAATAGAAATTGGAAGACGACTGGATAAATAATTTTTTCATAAATGTAGGGATAAATTTACATACATTATTTAACTCGTGGAGATGTTTGCAGGAAATCTATATCAATTACAGCTAGTTTAGTTCTACAAAAAACCATGGCATGGAGCAATAAAGAAGAGCTGAAGTTTGTTATTCTGACAAGACTAGTCTTTTCTGGAAAAACATCGAGCTGACTGTGTGCACATGGTCAAAACCAGACAAGAAGGACTAATAGTACCTTCTACAGGATATTTAGCCTCAGGATCTCATGGTGCTTTGCAAACTTTAATTAATTCTTGCATTATTTTGGCGAGATAGAAAATAAAACATTACCTCCAGATTACCACCTCATCTGTAATTAGTCTCTCATCCAAGGTCACTTAGTAAAACTGTTCCCAAGTGAGGAGCCGAACTCAGGCTTTCTGGGAGTTCCTGCTCTACCAGCCAGCTGAGCCCTCCCAGCAGCAGCAAAGCAAAGTTAAAAGTCCTGCAGGTGTCTCTGAAAACGAGCACAGAACCTACAAAAAATGGGACATGAATAAACTGCTGTCAAGGCCGCTGGTTTCTGCATTTGTAAATTCTACCCCAGACTCCCTTTACCTAACATTTTAAAGTGATTTAAAACTCTCAACTTTGGCTTGGAATTCCTCTGTATAACACATAAACGCATCTATTTTGTGGGAAGGCGATAAAGAAGATTGCACTGTTTTTACTGTCAGCTACCGCGAACTTTCTTAGCTGTGAGATCAGGCTAGAGTTGGGGTTGTTATTTTTTATAAATGCTTTCAGAGCTCAAACAAAAAAGAGCAAACCCCTATTAGGATAACAGTGATGGTTTCTGTTTCTTCCACGCACTTTTAAATCACCATGGGCTCAGGCTTGAGAGAGGATTTTCCTTTGAGATCTACTTTTCTGATCAGCATTGAAATGATATTCATTATATTTTGAGGCTGAGCTCTGATAGTTAGTGGCCTTAACTAAAGTTATGAGCTTTGTTGTAATGAAGAATTCACTCCAGCTGCAACGTGTGTGAAATATCCTGATCCCTTACTCGGCTAATCAGGAGATGCTTTCACAGAGCTGTGTTTCATGAGACTGAGATGTGGTCTTAGGACACCAGGACCTATAAAGTAAAGCAGTTGTGGTGAGGGCCCATATATTTCAGACAAAGGTGGCAAAATTTATTCCCTTTTGTTCACAGAAATTCCTGTGCTGATGCCAACCAGCGTATAAAGCAATGAAACTGGCAATTTGGCATTTTTAGTACAGTATGTATGATTTTATAACTTTTTCCTTTCCCTTATTTACAGTAAAGTTTTTTTAATGGATATTATTTTGCACAGGTTTTTTTTCCCCCTTAACCACTTATTGACACAATAACATAAAATCTGTTTTATGAGCTTGATCTAGATCTGATGGAACCTGTCAAGAAGTCCTGGATTTCAACAGTTTTCTGGGTGCTAATTAGCAATATTTTACCACATAAATCTCAGTCAAATTAACTATTTTTGGCCTGTGGAACTTTTCAGAGAAGCTTCCATCATGACATCTGATCTGGCTCCTGTAAATACCAGCATTATAAACAGTTCAGAATTAAGACATCGACCTGCTGTATTTGCTGTTGTCCTGTGTGCCAAAAGTGTGCATTTGTCTGTCACTCTACTGTCCTGCCCCACTTCATCCCCTGCAGGCTCATTTTCTAGAATAATGCCTACAAACATAACCAATTAATAACTTTTATATTCGATTTCTTTTCTCTGTCTTCTGTATCAACCTCCACAAATCTAGAGAATGAGAGAGAACAGAAAGTAGTCGTACTTCTACTGGAGCAGAGAAAGACTAAACATCCTCTCTGGATTGACTTTAGATGTCTACCTTATGATTTAAAATCTTCTGTATTGTTTGAAAAAGTGTGGGAAAAAAATGTTTAGCTTCCATTTCTCTCATCCTCTGCTGCCATACCATGGAGAAGTTGTGTGCCCTTTCACAGAACTCATGGTCTCAGTTAAGACTGTCACTTAAGTAAACTGGTGAAATTAATACAGTCACTCCTCTATCACCTTATTTAAAAAGAAAACTGGTTGTAAGAGGAGGTGCAAAAAGTGTAAGTTCCCCGCTCCTTCCAAAGGAGTGAGGGGACCCAGGGGCTCTGTGCTACTCTACAAGAGCCACTGTAGTTTCACAAACACAACACCAACCTAAGGATCAAAGCAGGTCCTTCCCTAGGACGGTGTTAATGTCAAAGTCCAAGTGCTGATAGTCTGCAGTTAAAAGCATATCTTTTTGCAAAAGTTTGGGTTTAAATGTGAAATCTGTAGAATTCAGACCTTTGTGAATGCCCAGGTAAGAGAACCTGGCAGCAGCTCCTCTTTTGCATGTCCCACATCTGCTTCCTCTTCAGATTGACACAGCTTGCAGAGGTTTTGGAAAATATTTAGAACACTGTTGCCATGTGTAGACAAATGATATTGATTGCTTATACAAAACAATCAAGCAAAGAATTAAATTTTTAAATATTTACATGATTTTTGCTTTATCCTCTATTTTAAAACATGAATTCACTCAGGGAAGTTGTTGTAATTTTTCTGATTGTGGAAGACACCATGATGTATGTGAGACATTTTCTCCTTTCTGAGAAGCCAATTCTACCTTTATCTTGTCAGTGCTTGATTATTAATTCTCTGATATCATTTAAGTGGAAGGTTCCCTGGTGTGTCAGCAATGTTTCCTCCTATTAGTGGCATCGGCTGCCTCTCTTCCTCTGTAATAATCTGTGGTGTATTGTCACCTATTTTTCCCACTTTCAGCTATGCTGCTTTAGGCAGAACACTTAAAAATGTGGAGGATTAGCCAGTGGGTTGGCAGAATCAGATATTTGCACAATGTTGCTTTTATGTTAATCTGAAGTCTATCAGATATTCTATTTATATTCAGCAGTGCCTCTGTGTAATAAAATGTGCCTGTACATATGTGCATATTTTTGGCTAAGCAGAGTACAGAATAAAAGTATGATTTATGAATGGTGCCAGATTTTTTTTGCATGTAATGTGCAATATTCTATAACTAACAAATATAAACAGTTCCATTATAATGCATTAACCACTGAATACGATACCAGGGGGAGAGGCAGGTACATATATGTATATTAGATTATAGATACACCCCCTTGTCTCCTCCATTTCAAGCTTAAAATAAAAATCAGTGGTCAAATTGCAGGCACACAGCAATTGCTGTGCCAAGGCAAAGCAATCAAATGACTTTTTCAATGTATGTAGGTGGGTTCAGATGCTGGGAGACAGGTATTAACTTCTATAAGGGACAAATTGCCCAGTTACATAATATTGAGAATTGGGAAAAGAGTGGACTTTATAGTCTGAAATAACTCCCCTAACTAAAGAGTAAAAGTCCCCTCTGTGCCTGTGGTAATCACTGTTCCTCCTTGGACCTGTGTCTATTTCTAATTTTTAGTTTCTTTAAGAAAGATAATGAAGAGAATATTTGTGATGAGACTACCATTGATATGATACAACCTTACATAGTTTTACTATTATTATTTTTGAATCTGTTCTTCAGTGGTTTCCAGACAGATGAAAGTACCTTGGGATGTTGTAGTCTGCAAGCTGGACCTCTGCAAGAATCCAGATTAAAAGTAAAAATTTAAAACTGCTGTTCAAACTTTTTTTATTATTATTTATTCTATTTTTTCTTTAAATCGCAATAATTTCTGCAGTTTGACTCACCCTGAAACCCCACAGGCTCTTGAAAGGGAAAAAGAACAGGAGTGACTGGCTGGAAACTATTGGAGGAGGAACTTTAAGTGGAAGGAACACAAAGGGAAGGTGGTTATTAAGCTGAAAAAACACTGCAAACCCCTGCAAACAAGCTTAATTTCTGATTAAAGTTGTCATGAAACTAAATTATTCATTTGGCTCTGATGGCATCAGGATGATTCCTGGTTTTTCAATTAAGATCAGTTAAAGAGATATTATTGTGGATGAGGTGGGAGAAAGAAAGGGGAAGCACCTGAGAAGAGGCAGGTATGGCCAGAATTCCTGATCTTTGGAAGTGCCTGTTCCTTAAGGCTCTTGGGAACAAAAAGAGCAGCCCTAGAGACATTATGATGCCTAGTTCAGTATCAATTATTTGCTGAATGCTGAGAGCTTCTCTTGTTACTGGAGGCAATACCAGTGACTTTGTTACTGGATGTTTTTTCCCTTCTGTATTCATCTTGAGGAAGACAGTGCTCACCTCTTCGTCACTTATTTACAAATTAATAAATGGGACAACAATCAGCAAGTGGAAATAGTTGCTTAGACTTCACTGTGCATCTAAATTTAGGTCTGTAAAACACAAAAGTGAGTCTCCTTAAATTAACATGCCAGCTTATTGCTGGGCAAGTGATGCTGATTGAAGCAAGAAATCTGAGAAATGAAACTAAACTCCAGAGGGCTCAGTGAGTGATACTTCCCTACTCATCAGCAGGGACTTGTAACAAACAGAACTTTGTAGAACAAGGGAAAAAGGAAGGCTGTGGAGGTGGGAAAAAAAGAGTAAAATACTAATTTGAAAATTAGTAGGCAGTGGAAACTTTCTTTCCCTGGACCTACAGTGTGTTGGCCATAATCCCAAGTCAGTGCTCACCCCTTTGACAGATGCTCAGGAGTTAATTAGCTGCCACCTTCTCCCAGCAGCCATCACCTAGTCAGGATTTGCAGTCCATACTCACAAACCCCAGATTTTAGGCACCTCCAATTTATTATTCCCTAGGGACTCAGAGTTTGTTAACCCTGCTGTACCAGGGTCAAAACTCAAATGCCTCCTCAAGGCTGGTATAGCTGATGACCCCAGCCTTCAGATCTTTTACCCCAGTCATTTGTCAAATGCTGTCAGCACTCCCACTTTCCTTTGGACTACCTCTTTCAGGAGCTCCACCATCATCTTTGATCTGTTGGACAAAGTCAGTGCATTATAAGTTTGCTTTTATGAATATTTTCACTGAGATTCTACCAGCAGGAGAGAGGCTTTTTCTCTCCTCTCTGGTGTCATAAAGCTCTGTGCCCTCTCAGTGGTGGTGAAGGTGTTGCTTTCTGCAACATGCACAATGAAAATAGTCCTCTGGAAGATTTTGAACATGAATGCAAGTGTTAAAGACATCTCAGCTTTAAAAATATATTTGTGAAGTGATTTTTGTTGGGGTAATTTTTAAACAAGATGCCCCAATTCTTGCATAACATAGGCAAAGGAGTCCTGGCCTCTCTGATCATATCTTCTAGCTGTTCAAAAAGGTAAGTAGCAGAGGAAAGGAAGGAAAGATGAAAAGAGGGTTGAGTGTTTCATGAAAAGGAAGTGCAATGATTAATGTACAGTTAGGCGCAGGAAAAGAAGGTTGTAGCAGAGTCAGGTAATTGTCAAGGGTGAGAGAAGTTCCAGCCTAAACCAGCCAAAAGTCCCCTCCTGTGAGAGGGGAATCACACTAAAAATTGCTGCTACTGCCCAACTTCAGTTCCCGGATGATTTTCTCTACTGTCTCTGGTAAAGACCTCAGGAAACAGCCTCCTGTACAGGTCTGCTCTGATTTTGGTATCATTCTTGTACCTCCTAAACTGGCGGTCGTGTGTGTAGTTCCTTCTAGTTCTGATCCAGAGACAGCACACTCCTTAAATTAGGCTTCCATTTATCTTAGTTATCTTGATTTATGCAGCATTCTGTGGACCATTCATCATACAGCTAATCTTGAGTAACCTTGAGGAATATTTTAATCTTTCTGCCCCTAATTTTACCCTTTCTTTCTCTACCTCAGCCTTGAAGACTTCTCTTTCTTGCCCTCAAAAAAAAATAGCTTCAAAATCTTTGCAGATATCTCATACTTTCCTGCTAGCTTTTGCTCCCAAACTCTTTCCTTCTCCTCAGCAGGTCTCTTTCCTCACCATGATTAAAACTGTTGAAAGGTTTGACATGTTTAAAGGAACACCTCACTGGTGTGATAGTCACTGCCCACAAAACCTTCCAGCAAATTTCACAGCACAAAGTGAAAGTGATAAACTATTGGTTCTTGCCAGGTTTCAATACATGTGTTATTTAATTTGGGACTATGGAGGTATTTTTATTGGGAGTTTTTACTTTTCTAGAAGCTTGAAAATATTTAAAACTTCTTTAAATTTTTTGACAAATCTTGTGTGCCTCTAGACCAAATTGCTAACTGAGGCATCAAATACCTCCCAGCCATTCTCGTTCAGATTCTATTCTTCAGGGACTAGGTCTTATTTATTTAAAGTTTAATACATTTTAATCCTCAGTCATGCCCTCTGTTATTTTCATTGATTTACTAGGATAGTACTCTCTAACCTATCCACGGTTTTGCATTCCTTCCTATATTTCCCTTCTCCTGCCTGTACAAACTTCTTTTAGGAAAAAAATGGAACAATGAAAGTAATCACTCCATATTCTGTTAGCAAGTTTATGCAACTAAAGCATGAAAAATTCAGAGGCCACAATAAAAATTTATTCTGTAGCGCAATGTAAAATGTGAGGATCTAAAAGGTCTCCAAACAGCAAGTAATTTCACAAACCATACTCTATGCCCAGTAATTCAGTGCGTAGCAAGGACAGAATTGCAGCCTCAATGAGTTTTGTGCTTTAATTTCTGCATAATTTAATGTTTTAATCTGAAAATTAGCCACAGACATCCACATTGTGTAGTTCTTACCATCTCTGTGAAGCCATTTGATGAGAGTTTAGAACAGGACTTGTTGCCTTTGTTTTCTCCAGAGCTCATTTCAGAACACTTAATGAATCCAACTTGAACACAGCAAAGGTGCAGCTTTGTTGCCTCCAGTGTTGATGAGTTCCTGCTCTGGGCTTCTGCTGAAAACAGAAGAGGCAGGAAAGTTTTTATTGAGAGATTTCCCACAGTAGTATTTTATGCAGGATGGGAGGTTTGCCAGCACTGCAATATACAACAAATAACAGCCGTTAAAGAATATGTTACTGCTGACTGAATGTTTCTAACATGCAGTGTATGCTCAGGGACGTGCATCAAGCAAAAAGCATGGGTTTGTACCAGTTTTCCAGGAATGTGCCTAGTAAATAAACATATAGATCCTGGGAAACACATCCCATGCTTAAATCTAATGAATTCACACACGTCTATAAATTATTTCTGCACATTGCAGCCTTCCAGTACCTAAAGGTACTGGGTACTTCCAGTACCCTAAAGGTACTGGAAGGAAGATGGAGAGGGACTTTTCACAAGGGCATGTGTTGGTAGGACAAGGGGAAGAGGGCAGGTTTATGTTAGATATTAGGGAGAAATTCTTTCCTGTGAGGGTGGTGAGGCACAGGAACAGGTTGCTCAGAGGAGCTGTGGATGCCCCATCTTGAAGGTGTTCAAGATCAGGTTGGACGGGGCTCTGAGCAACCTGGTCTAGTGGGAGTAGCCTCCCTGCCCACAGAGAGAGGTTGGAATGAGATGATCTTTTAAGGTCCCTTCCAACCCAAACCATCCTATGATTGTATGATTTCAGAAGTTTTCCTAGTGCGAAGCAGGAAACAATGTTCCCAGAGACTTCTGTCAGTCATAAAAACCATTGCAGCCCCAAAGTCCTCTTGCTCTAGCAGCAAGCCATTGCACTCACTTGCCTTCCTCTTGAAAGCATGGGAATATTAACTATTCCTTGCTTCCAATTGCTTTAAGTAGACTGAGATGTCCATTCAACTGTCAAATTAAATCAAACTGGAAAAAGTAGCTTGCAAGGATTTCCAAGTGCCTGTTGCAGGACACTTGCATTTGTTCACTTTTCCCATCATTTTCCAAATGCCTTTTTTTTTTTTTTTTAAAAATGTTCTGAAGATCCTAAGTTTTTGGTTTTTGTCCTATTGGGAAAGGAACCAAAGAAGATGAACGCACTAGAAGTTCCTGTATAAATACTACTTGAGTTTCTCCTGGGATAAAGCAAGCCAACAACAACTTCTTTGTGGACCAAATTTTAGTATATTTTTATGGGATAATTTCTACTTGAGAAAGGTTAGTTGTTTAAGAAATATACAGGATTTCTCAAACAGTATTTTCACCAACAATGTTGTGCCATCTTTTTGGAAAAGTTCTTCCTTTTATATCAGGTAGTTCATAAAGAATATTAAATATTAAGTGAATTTAAATGCCTCTATAGCAAACACAAACCTTAAGTAGAAAATATTACCAACCTTATAAATTGGATTAGTTTGAATAATAAAAAGTAGATTTATACTCTTTGCAGAAAAGATGAAAGATATTTGAACAGTCCATCAATAATTAAAATAGTACTGAGTATGGTAGTGCTTTTCCATCTCACTGTGTGGTAGATATTTGGATAAATACACCTTGCTTTCATTGCCTTTTCATCCAACAAGGCTTCTGCTCTTTGTCTCCAGTAGTCAGCATCTGGAACAGAAAGAAAACTTTGCTACAATCATATAACTCCAAAGAAGAGCTGTCTGACATTCATATCTTCTGAATGTGCAGAGGGTGGGAATAGTTTCTAGAAGTGAGTAGTTCCATGCTGGGCAAAAGTAAAAACCTGCTATGCAGTTAAGCAAGAAAATCTCTGAATTATCAGTGAATTATTCAGTCCATTTCCCAATGACAATAGCCCAACACATCGCTAAAAACTACTGAACCTAAATAAATGTATTCAATTATTGTAAACCTAACAAATATGTATTTAGGTTTGCAGCGAGGCTTATGACTTTTCCATGAAAAGTGAATTATACAAGTCAAAACATAAATGTATGATATGAAAGTGCAGTAAGTTCTGTACTCAGGGGACTCATTGTTGAGCTGCTGAGGCTGCTCATACACAGTGAGTCAGGGAAAGTGAGATTCTCCCATAGCAGTTTGTGTCACTGACAGTGCAGTGAAAGGATGTGTGTTATGGGTGTCATGTGGGAGACGGATGCGCTGAAACAGTTACTGACTCAGCTCCATTGATTTTGGCAGGAATCTCCCTGACATGGAGCTGGATATTGAAGGATGCTGAACTCCCTGATTACACCAGGAGATGGGGTCTCAAGAGCTTCACTGGAGACGATTTCTTATTGATTTTCAGTCTGCTGGTTGTCACATGTATCACATTAATCCTGCAGGATGGAGCCCCAGTAGCCAAAGTCTGTAAAAGAGGTGCACACAGGCTCCATCTCAGTTCTGTCTTCAGACCCACCAACATGTGACCTCATAGCAGTGACTATTTTTCTCTCCTCTCTTTCTCTCTTTATTCATTCTTCTCTTAATCTCTCTTTTCCCCTCTTACTCTTTTCTTCCTCTTGTGGGTAACTTAAACCAGATTGAATGGTATTTCACTTCAGTTGTGGTACTACACTTAGGTTGTGGATTTGTAGTTGCTGAGTGCAACGAAGGTTCCCTACTCCACAACAATGCCTACTGGCTGATAAAACCCTTGGAAGGGTGTAGAAGCAGAGCTCAGAATGCTGTTTGGAGGGAGGCAGGGAAGTTCTTTTGCTCCTAGTAGCCTGCTACTAAGTGTAATGTTTTTGTAGAATATTTTCCTTGGTTGCATGTTGCTCCTGAAAACCCATTTTTGCCAAAACGCCAATTTTCTCACTAAAGTAAAAGAAATCTCTTAGAGAAAAGTGTGTACCTTTTTCTCAGCAGGTGAACTCAAGGTATTGAAAACCTAAGACTCTGGAAAAGTTTCATGTGGGAATTACTGAGGGTTGAAATTAAAGTGTAACACCTGGTAAAGCTTGAAGCTTCTGATTAGGGTATAACATCGAGTTTCGTGGGTTCACAGCCTGGCTGCACATGGGAAGGGGGACAAGCCAGGGATTTCTTCGGAAAGATTCCCTCTTCTCAGGGACTGGGGGATGAGAGGTGCAGGCTGCATGGCACCCACCACCAGTGGGCCTGACACGTGGCTCTTTATGGGCCAGCAACGCACATTCTGGAAAATAATTGTACATGGAAAAGGCTGAAGATTTCTAACTCTTTTTAGGACTGCTACTCTTCTGTGAAGAAACTGGAGTGGAAAAAAGTCTCTATGACTCCAGTGTGTTTCCATGGGAAGCAATAATTTGTATCTTTATTCACATTTTATGTCTTTTATATCTTTTTCCCATCAAGCCAATCCCATTTGTTTAGCACATGCATTGGTGTTTCTCTGTTTATAACCCTCCCAGAATAAGGTAAGTATTTACTAAATAAAGCCTTACTGTATTTATGCAGCCAAATAGTAGTATCTATCATTTTCATTCTGCAATTATTTAGCAATCCCAGGACTATTTATTTAAAAAAAAAATTAGAATTTTATGTTCCTGAGTGCGACTGCAAGTTATCTACCACACACTTACAATGGATTGTATCTGGCTTTGTGATCATGCATCAGTGCTGCTCTAAGTCTTTAAAGTTGGTTTAGATCTCCAGATGGTTTTTTAATGTTCCATTACTTTGGGATTCTAATGCAGTTTCCTGTAAGCATCTCAAGGAAAAAAAAAGGAAAAGAAAAAAGGAGGAAAAAAAGAAGCTATCTGAAAAATTAATTCCATTTCAGTCTCCCCAGTTGCTTTAATGTTCGTGGGTGGTAAAAAATCTTGGACCCCACAATGCTGGACTCACCTTCACCCTGCCAGAGCCCCTCATCAGCTGCTTGGGCAACATGGAGAATCCCATTAGTTTTTCCCATTGAATTCATGCCACACTTGTTGACACAGCTGGGTGAGCTTGCCACCAAGAGTGGGGTCAAAAAGAAAAATAAAGCCCCCCAAAATATTTTTAGCTCTTTTTACTTACAAGTTTGAAAAATGTCTTCAAGTGTTAAGCTAATGTGGTTAAGAACCATGTGTCTGCTAGAACAATTTGGGTTTTTTTGTTCTGTCCTGAACTTGACTGCACCCTGAGGGAAAAAAGCCACAGCACTATTTGGTTGTCCCTTCCTGGGACTAGAAGTCCTTGTAAAGTACAGGATCTTTAGGGACTTCCTATTGGGAGCAGCATCCAGCACTGACAGGCCTCCTGAGCCTTTTCATCAACATGCCTTTACGACAAGGTGTCTAACATTGCCTTGGAACCATCATCTGCAGAAGGAACAGAAAAATGGGGAAAACCAGGTAGAGGGAAATAGGGAATGTTCTCTGACAGCTCATTGTGGCAAAATCCTGTCCCCAATTCTGCCAAATACCAGAGAGGTGCCCAATTCAAATACCCAACTCCGTGTTCCACTGGGAATGGAGCTCCACGTGCTCTTGGAGCAAAGCACTGTGACAGAAAAGATTGGAAGAAGTTGGTGTCTTCTCACATCAAAGCCAACAAGTCCCAAATCATTCATACTGGAGTCAACTGGAAAAGTCAATCCTGTGCTCCAAAAGAAATCCCAAAAGAAGTCCTATCTCCCATGTTACCAAAGAATCAGCCAGGGGTTGATTTGCCCCTTCCACTTCACAATCAAGCTTTCTGCTATAATGGATTTCCTATGTGGGCTTTTCTGCCAGGGTAAGTTTTTGCTAAGAACAAAAAAAATGATCTGACATTCTCAATTAGGTATTAAATGAAGGCAATGGGAAAATAATAATTTTGATATCATAAGAGGAAATTAAAATGACAATGGAACATTTCTCCCTCATAAACTTTCAGCCATGGTAGATTTTCTGGGGAATATTATGTTATGTATCCACTGCAATGTTTAAAAAACACTTCTTAACCTCACTTAAAAATATATATATTTTCTTTATCTAAATGAAAGGAAAACAATTTAACCAAAAGTGCGCAGAGTAATATTTGGCAAAAAGGAATAAAACCCCCACAGACTAAAATATTTGACTGGCAACACTAACCAAGAAGCAAAAGAAGTATTTGGAGGGACTCTGCACCTCTTCTACTGACACTGAACCCACGTAGTTTGGCTCACTGTCATAGTCCAAAAATATAAACATATTTCGTGGGTCTAATTGGAATAAATTATTCTTGCTGGGTGTCTGGGGGATTGGATGTGTTCCAGTTCATCTTGAAGGCTGTTTACTGATTTGATGTGTTAGAACCTTTAATCAGATTAATTATTTATGCCATTAATTGGAGGAAAAAATAATTGTGAGTGCTTATGAACTATTGAGCCAGTTTAAAAAAAAAACTCAACAAGTTTGGATCAGACAAAAAAAGAAAACCAAAACAATCTATCTCCAAATTCTTCTACATATTTATTAGTGTGCTCAGAAAATTATTTTGTCCAAACTGCTGGTGTGCTTCTTTAATTAGATTAAAAGACATGTCACCAAGAACTTGCACCCTCCCAAGTCCTTCATTCTGCTGCTAGAGAACAAACCAACAAATCCACCTGGAATCATTTTCCCATCACTAACAATATAGGCCATGAAAAAAAGAAATAAAAAGCAGATTTTGCACACACAAGTCCCCAATGTCTGCTCTATTCTAATTGATTCGCCATGGGTTGAAAACCAAAGGCACTATATTCAACAAAAAGGGAAAACCTCTAGTAAATGCTAGCAAAATTAGAGCTTCATGGCCTTTTATGACTCAAATTATTGACCAAGAACAGAATTTCCAAACCTGCTGATCAATTTTGAGCAGGTTTTTTCATGTTTCTCCCTCCCAACAAATGATTTTTGAGGTGTTCTTCATGAAAGAAAAATGCATTCATCTGAGAGGTTTAAATGTGAACTCATCTAGCCAGATACAAAAACATAAGTCAAAAGAGCACATCAGTCTTTACAGTTTAGACAGACAAAATGCACTTTTTCAGCTAAAAAATTAAAAACACAAGTAACTTTTTGGTGGAGTGTTGGGAAAATAGGGGGAAAGGTCTTTCCAGTTAAACATAACAAACCCCACTGGTTGAATAAAAATGACACTGGAAATACAGACAGTGCATATCATCACATGCAAATGCAAACTCAAAGAGGAACTGTCAAGACCAGCCAAGTGCTCAGTTCTGTCTTTTCTCCTACCATGCAAATTCCACTAAAATATTTTGGACTGTGTTTTTGCAAAGTAAATCAGATTACAGTCAGTGTGTTACATGAGGTGTCCTGCTTGGTCCTCTAGGGGCAACTATCAGCTTAATGGTACAGCAGTGAAAATCCAACCTGTATACTTAATACATTAATTAAACATTCCCTCTGTCCAAACCCTCTTGTAAAATAGTCAGTAAAAATTCCCATATGACAGACCTGAAAGCTACCAAAGCTTCCAGTCCTATACAGCTCCACTTTAATTTTGTTCACTTTAACTCTGAGATGGATCAGAGATTAATCTACTTCCCAAACTAGGAGATAGAAGAATTATTCCCCACATTATCATTTGGGACTCAGACTTGCCCGCTATTTCTGTGCAAGCTACTTTTTCTTTGTATTTTTCTTTAGCTTTTAAAAAGTTATAATATTAATGATTTGGTTTTTTAGTAGATGACCCTGTATGTAAGTTGTGTTCCACTGCAGTCTCAGGTCCATTGAAATTGTCACCACTGAGACCTCAAATACATAGGTCCTGAATTAGAAGGACACTAAAAGATTTAAAACACTTGCTGTTCCCAGAGGGAGTGGAATATTTTTTGGCAATGCTGTAAATTAACCATAAAAAATCAGACCCTGTAAAAAAAAAAACAACTAAAAAAAACCCCTAAAAAGAGAACTAGTAATATATTAAGTACAAACTAAATGTCCCCAAGCCAGAAGCCAAGGAGCTCTGGACTGGAGTATGGATTAAAACAGTGCAGGAGAATTGTTAATTTGAAAATTAAATTGCTACATTCAATAGGCAAATATATTTCTTTTCCTGACAGAGCACATGGATACAAATTCCAGTTTTGCACAGTAGCTGAGAATAATGTATGAGAGAGGTGCAGTGATACTAATCTTCCAGCTGAGAGGAATGTTATTGCCTGTCCAAATGTGACAGATACTCTTGCGCACAACAGCAAAAATTTTTTGCTATAGGACATCAGCTGTTTCCCCCCTTAGCTCAGAAGGCTTGAGATGATGAGACAACTCAATTTGTTTCTTCAAACACATTTTTGACTTCATATGATCTAGGTAGAAATTCTAATTCAGAAAGGCAGATCCTTCCCTAGGTATGAAATGTTTCATCCTGCCTGTAAGTGAATAACAACCCCTCAAAAAACAACTGACTGACACAAACCCACTCCTGCCTCAGTTCTCCACACCAAAGTAATAGGATAAAAAGAAAAAAAAGTGGAAAAGAGAATGAGGAAGAAGATGCCAAACCGAAGCTCTTGGTTGTGCTGGGAAGGAGTTTCCAAAGCTGCTGTGTCACTGTGGTTTCTGCAGGAGGCAGCTGCCAAGAGCACAGAAATTCAACTTTGCAGCCAGCCTTCGAAGTAAACACACAGTGGAATTAATTTTCACTTGTCAGAAAACACACACTGCAGACTATACAATGAAAAACAACGTTTCAAGGATATTAAAAATTGTAATTTAAACTGTAGCTTAGCACAGCATTGTGTGAGAAAAGGATGCATTCAAAGTCTGATGCTTTTTAAAAATCATTTTAATTACATTATTAAGTCTAAATCTCCCTATTTCTAGGGAATCCATAACTTTTTCTCTCTGAATCTATAGCAGCAATTAAGTATGACTCTGCACTGACATGAATTAGTTATGCTTTTGCACATTAATGCTGCAGAAAAATGAAGCTGTTGACAATCAAAAACTGAAGCTGTTGACAACTTAGGAACTGCTGTGTTAATTTCAGATTAATTCAAAACAAATCTTGTTTACCAAATGAGAACTTAGGACTTTTAAACAAAATAATATGGATTTGAGGTTTTGTTTGTTTGTTCTCTGAGGTTTTTTTCCCCAAAAACAAACAGTGGTAGTATGAATAAGAAATGTTCTAAATAATGCCTGAATAAATATTCAGACTCAAAACTTTCTTCAGCACTGGGGTCAGAAACAAAGTGACTGGAGTTAAAATGTGGATGTTTCTCCTGTCACTTTTGCCCTGTTTCTCCACAAATTTTCAGGGTAGGTTTAAACTTCAGTGACCAAAAACAGAATCTAAACAAAGGATATAATTTTTGGCACTGCTAAGTTGTTCTGTGGAGCAGTGCTGAAAGCAGGATCGCAACATCTCTTAGAACGGCCTTCAAACAATACAGTACTTGTTTTCATAATGCTGTTTTCTGCAAAAAATGCCCAAACTATTGGTGTTTGCTGTCCCTAAAGGAATGGTCAGGATGAGCTCTCAAGGAATGGTCACTCTGTATGATCTCATCCTCACCCTCTGCTTCCCCTTTCTCTTGGTGAACATGACCTTACTTCACGAGAGCACGATGGAATTTGATTTCTTACTGTCTTCCCTGGCCCAGTGCAGCTAGGCTGCAGGACGCACTCAGTGGCAAAGGTTCTTGGCCCTAAGGGTGCATTAAAAACCACTCAGAAAAAGCAAATCCTCTCAGGTTTGTAGTTCCACCCTGAGACTATCACAGCCTCGAGTACCCGATGCTCAGGATTTTATGAAGAGGGTTTTTTTCAGTACAAACCAACACTAGATTTTTCCTCTACTTGCAAAGAAGTTGCAAAGAATTTAGTCTTCCTGCAAGAAGTGAAAGTTAATCCAAGCATTGCAGTGTCCAGTGGGAGGTTGGCTCAGTCACTATCCCATGACAAAACTTCTCCCTGTCTCTGCAGATGTGCGTTTGAACAGCAAGGAATAGGCTGGACAGAGTGGCTCTCAGGTGAGGTCTAGATCACAGTGCCCAAGAAGAACATACAGCTGAAGCCAGAAAACTGACTCTCCAGATAGATAAAAACTAATTTCTACAGCCTGTTGATTACTGTGTTCATTCCAACTTCCTCTTAACACAGTATCTTTAGCAAAAAGGGAAAATCTCTAATAAATGCTAAAAAAATTAAAGCTTCATGGCCTTTTGGGACCAAGAACAGAATTTTCAAACCTTCTTCTTTCATGTTTCTCCCTCCCAACACATGATTTTTGAGGTGTTCTTCATTTTTGGAAAAAAAAAGTGCATTCACCTGAAATGCTTAAATGCAAACTCATCTAGCCAGATACAAAAACATAAGTCAAAAGAGCACATCAGTCTTTACAGTTTAGACAGACAAAATGCACTTTTTCAGCTAAAAAACTAAAAGCACAAGTAACTTTTTGGTGGAGTGTTGGGAAAATAGGGGGAAAGGTCTTTCCAGTTAAACATAACAAACCCCACTGGTTGAATAAAAATGACACTGGAAATACAGACAGTGCATATCATCACATGCAAATGCAAACTCAAAGAGGAACTGTCAAGACCAGCCAAGTGCTCAGTTCTGTCTTTTCTCCTACCATGCAAATTCCACTAAAATATTTTGGACTGTGTTTTTGCCCTCCTCAATTTTTTTAGATTTTTGCAAAGTGAATCAGATTACAGTCAGTGTGTCATATGAGGTGTCCTGGCCAGTCCTTTACTGGCAACTATGGCTATCAGCTTAATGGTACAGCAGTGAAAGTCCAACCTGTCATCATGGCTGGGCTTCGTGAACGAAGATTTGAGAAGGGCTCTACCCACATTTGTTACAAGCACGCTGGTGGCTAAAGAGGCCAATACGAGATAGACAAGTCCAGTTGCAAAAGGCACAGCAGAAAGACTCCTTAGATGGTATTGGCAGGATACGATTCTTTCTGCGTTGTGTTTTCTCTTCTATGGTGATCCTGTGTGCTTTCTCAAAAGCATCAGCAGCATTATAGATGGTGTGTCTCCAGACCTCCCGATTGGAGGTTGGAGTAGACCAGTTTTGTTGACCAATATGGCCAAGGCTGAGATGTTGTTTCAGGGAGTCCTTGTATCTTCTCTTTGGGGCTCCTCTCTTGCGGCAGCCAGTGGCAAGTTCACCATAAAGCGAGATCTTGGGGAGGTGGTGGTCCTTCATCCTGGAGATGTGTCCTGCCCAACGCAGCTGTGTTCTCAGCAACACGGCCTCAATACTTGTGACTGCTGCTTGTTCTAGAACAGATGTATTGGTCACATAATCTGACCAGGGGATGTTTAGGATTGTATGGAGGCAGCGCTGATGGAAGCGTTCTAGGAGTCGCAGGTGGTGGCGGTAGATGACCCATGATTTGGATCCATATAAGAGAGTAGACAGCACTATGGCTCTGTAAACACTGATCTTTGTACTTTTCTTCAGGTGTTTATTTCGCCAAACTCTTTTATGAAGCTTTCAGAAGGCACTGTATGCCTTTGCTAACCTGTTGTCTATCTTTCCGTCAATCTTACCATCCAAGGAGATGAGGCTGCCTAGGTAATTAAACTGCTGGACTGATTTGAGCTCTGATTGGCCAATGGTGATATGGGGATGATGGAAGACTTCCTGAGGTGCAGGTTGATAGAAAACTTCCTGAGGAGCTCAGCAGCATCTGCAAAGCAGGATGTTAAACGCTGCAGAGCTGCTTCTGTGTGGGCGACGAGGGCATCATCAGCAGTATAAAGCAGCTCCCAGACAAGATGGTTTAAGGTCTTAGTGTGGGCCTTCAGTCACCTTAGGTTGAATAGGTTTCCATCAGTATAATATTGAATGCAGATACCATCTTCTTCGTCAAAGTCTGCCATGGCCCTTTGGACCATAATGCTGAAAAAGATTGTGAATAGGGTTGGTGCAAGAACGTAGCCTTGTTTCACGAAAATCCAGCCTGTATACTTAATAAATGAACACATTATTCCCTAGACTTGGGATCAGTGCCGTTTTGCCCGTGTGTCTATGGAGAAAAGACACTCCCAGCTTCCATTCAAAAACTTACATGTATTTTAGGAACCCTCTACTGCTGACCTTGATCTAAGTAAGGCTGGCTCTTTATTCTCAGCATAGAACCAGGCATCTCTAATTATTGCTGTTACATTTCATCTGTGATAATGTTTTTCAGCTGGAGACTGATTTGACAAAGGGAATCAGAAAAACAGATTTGTTTACACTGTGGGGCTGGCAGCCTGTGGACTGCTTGACTTTTGTTTAAAGAAAAAAGTCACTCCATGAAGTTGTTTACTGCTATCAAGATTCAGAAAGTTAGTCTTTTTACCCATTAAAGAAATATGGCATTTACAGCTTGGTTGCTGATTTTTTTTCCCCTAGTGTAAGAGTAGCTCTCAGCACATTCTGTAAAAGGAAAACTTGAAACATCCATTAAAAATAATTGAAGCTGGCAAAAAAAAATCTGAACAGATAAAATTACTAACTTCTTACTTCCACAGAGAAAGGCCAACAAGGACATTGCATGACAATAGCCAAAGGAAGCCTTTTAAACATAAAACTTCTAAAGTGTTTGGGGCAAGTGTCCTGCAGTTCAGCAGATACCAGATCACATGCATGAACACTTTTAGTTTGGAGAAACTACAGTTAAGGTCTGTGCTCCAAGTTGGTTTTCCTTGGGATTTTTTATTACTGATTTATATGCTGTAAAAATGTATAATGTTGAATATTAGTTCAATTGCCCTGCTGAGTCTTTGTCTTCAGATTACTTCAATTTTTTTTCATATGTCTGTAAATTCAATTACCAATCAAAAAACTCTTCTCACTTATTTGTCCTGTGCATAAAGCATTGCAGTCCAGTAGGTCATATACAGTCTTTTATTGCCATTCTTCCTCCTGTCCCAAGGGACAAGAACTTCCTCCTACACTCCCCATGATTGCCTCCAGGTAGTTGCTTGAGCTCCAAATGCCAACTCCTTACCATTTCTGCCTCTACAGATCAATCCCTTTCCATCCCCACCTTCCCCCAGGCACATCCACATCTATCTCTGGCAGCCTCTGACTGCTCCATCTCCTTCTCAGCTTCACACCCCTCCTCTTCCACGCTCCCCCACGTCTCCCCCTCTGGGACCCAGGCCCTGTTTCAAGCCAGGTGACTCCACCAAGAGGGGCTTTGAACCACTTTAAGTTATTTAAACCACTGCTCATGGGGAGAGCCTGGCCCAAGGCAGCAGGCAGGCAGTGTCTATTCTGCTTCTCATGGCACTATGAACATCAAGGGGACTACAGAGGAGGAAAGAAAGGCAGCAGGACAAGGGACAAAAGAACATGTCCTAGTTGGAAGTGGTTGTTTTTCTTCAGTTTTCCTGCGAATGGAGTGTCCTTCCTGCAAATCCAAGCTGTCTTTTTATTTCCACTGGACATTTCTCCAAGCTCTGGCTTGGAGGTGATTAATTTTTAATTGTTTGTGGGATTTTGTTTCCTAATACTTTGCATGTTTATAGCCAGGTCTGTGAAAGAATCTTAAAGCCCTTTTCAAATGATAAATTAAGGCTCTCAAAAACTGTATGATGTGGAAAACAAAATAATGAGGAGAGGGAAAGTGATTCACTTTAGCTCTAGCTGAAGTCAGCCTTCAAAATACCCAAGAGGAGTGGTGGTCACAGCACAGTGTGCAAGGGTTGTGAGCCACAACACAGAAAGCTGATTCCAGTAGCAGGTGTCATCAGCAAGGGTACGGCATTCCCACCTCCTATGGGGTCCTTTGAAATGTTCTTTAGCTGGTCTGTTTGCACTGACACATCTCATTTCCCCAGCTGCCATTTCAGAGTCCATTGTTGCAGTGGGTTGACTCTGGTGGGATGCCAGGTACCCACTAAAGCTGCTCTCTCCCCAGCTGGACAGAGAAGAGAAAATACAATGATGGATTCATGAGTTGAGATAAGAGCTGGGACAGGTCACTTACTGATTACCATCACAGGCTAAACAGACTCCAAGTGGGGATATTAATTAAATTGATTGCTAACAGGATCAGAGAAGAAGAGGAGTAAAATAATCTTAAAAACACCTTTCCCCCACCCCTTCTTCCTTCCAAGTTCTTCCTCCTCCCCTCCAGCAGTGCAGGGATACAGGGAATGGGGATTATGGTCAGTTGTTGTTCCTCACTCTGTTCAGTGAGAGGAGTTGGAGTCCTTCCCCTGCTCCTGTGGGGTTCCTGCCATGGGAGACAGTCCTTGATGGACCTCTCCAGCGTGAGTCCATCCCTTGGGCAGCAGCTCTTCCCAGACTGCTGTCCCGTGGGTCACTCCTCCATGGGGTCAGTCCTTCACGGATGAGCTGTACCGATGTGGGTCCCCCACAGGAGCCACAAGTCCTACCTGGGAAAAACCTGCTCCAGTGTGGGCTTCCCTCTCCACGGGCTGCAGGTCCCTGCCAGGACCCTGCTCCATCCTGCCACAGGGTCACAGCCTCCTTCCTGCATCCACCTGCTCCATCATGGGCTCCTCCATGGGCTGCAGGGGGGTCTCTGCACCCCGATGCTCCTCCGTGGGCTGCAGGGGGGTCTCTGCACCCCGATGCTCCCCCAGGGGCTGCAGGGGCACAGCTGCCCCACCCTGCTCTGCCCCACAGGCTGCAGGGCCTCAGCTCCGGTACCTGGAGCACCTCCTGCCCCTCCTTCTGCACTGACCTTGGGATCTGCATTGTTCACATGTTCTTACTCCACTCTTCTCTGGCTGCAATGTTCCTCTGCCCAACAACTTTCTTTCCCTTCTTAAATATGTTATCCCAGAGGCATTAACTATCATTCCTAATTGGCTCAGCCTTGGCCAGCAGCGGGTGTGTCCTGGAGCCGGCTGGCATTGGCTCTACCAGGGGAAACTTCTGGCAGCTTCTAGCAGAAGTCACCCCTGCAGCCCCCCCCCCCACCAAAACCTGGCCACAGAAACCCAATACAATTGTATATTTGGAGGAAGAAAATGCCATGCCAGTGCTGGCATGCACACTTCCCTCGGGAGGATTGTTCCTAGCAAAGCTCCTGGCCAACAAGCAGTGGCTTAAGCACAAATTGCTGCAGCTGAAGCACTAAGCGGGCTACCAACCCTGGCAGGACCTGTTGCAAGATCAGAAGCACAATCTGATGCTGTCACAAATATGACTCCATTGCAGTTGCTTTTGCTGTTAACAAGGTTTATTCGTCACTCTGAAAATGCACTCCGTGGTACTAAAATATACTGCTTCATTATCTCACATAAACTGGCTTAAAACATATGAATCTTTTATGGTGTTCTTAACATTTTGTCACAGTGAAACTTGTGTTTAGCTAAGGGAGAGCAGCATAAATACAAAAGAGAGAGCAGCAGAAATACAAGGGAAAGCTTCAGGACACCAATAGATCCAACAGATGGAAAGGTATTGGTAGTAAATGACGCTCATGAGAAACACAGTGCATGAGCTGTTGAGTGTCTGACCACAAGAGCCATGCATAGTAGAGGTATGTTTTCATTTTGTAAGAGTGGAAGGGTTTCTGTTGGGTCACAGTTAGGTAAAGATCTGCCTCTCAGAGGTTTTAAGCACACAGCAGAACAGAGTCTCTGTGTGTTTGAATTGCTGCAAGCCACCAGAGCTGTGGGCTGCTGCACATCACCTGTCATTAGCACTTAGCAGGACTTCATTAACAGGGTGATTTTATTCTGATACTGCAACAGCCATGTGCCAGGAACAATGCTGTTTATCTATAATTGCCCATTTTCTCTTATTTTTATCATAGAGCAATACAGGTTTTCATCAAAAGCAGATGGATGGTTTGTTTGGTCCATGTATGATTTATGACTGAACTGAAGTGGAAAGTGTTTGCTAGTTCCTGGAAATATAAGCCATATTTAACATCTGGTGCCAATCTGACCTTCCTGGTAAGGTGTATTCTGTAAGAAATAGAAGCAGAAGTAGCACAGAGTGAAATGGAATTAATGTAATCAGTCAAGCAAAAAAAACAGATGTTGTGCGTGTTCCTGTCTTCCAGAGTAATGTCTGCAAGTGTCATGGAGGTACTGAGGATATTATTTCTACAGGCCAGAAAGAATCAGCATAAGTTAAGAAATAATGCATATACAATATAGCCTAAAATGAACCACTGCCTTCCAATACTGAGAGATATATCTAGAAATATTTTGCTAAAATAGTATTTTCTCCTCCTTTGAAGCTCAGCAAACAGCCTGGAGCACTCAGATGTTGGAGGCAGGAGCTCCAAGCTGTGCCACAGAGGAGCTCAGTGTGACCTTGAGCAAGTCCTTCCTCCTTGTCTGACTTCTGTTCCCGTGGGTGTTTTTACTGGCAGTCCTTGGGGACAGGGACTGCCTTTTACTGTGTGATACAAACAGAGGTTTATCAAAACAATCCTCTTCCCTCCCACGCTCTCCCCCTCCTGTAATCCTACCAGTCTTTAGCTATTATTTGTATCAATATTTCTGTTTTCCGGGGTTTCTTTAGGCTCCTCTGAGGTTATTGCAGTGCCTCTTCCTTAGATTTTCTGAAGGAAATGAAAACTTGAATGCAAATTACTATAAAAAGCAGCCAGGCAGGGATCTTTACCAAGATGGATTTATGTGGATTTGTGCTGGCAGAAGGATGCACCTGCAAGTGTAGAGTGCTAATGGGAATTTGGCTCACAGGGTAGAAACCCAGAGGAGGTTTGTTTTAGCAGTGAGTAGTTCACCCTGCTGGAAGGATGCAATCTGTATGAGGGTGTACACATATATATTTATTGCTCTTTTTTATGCACTCACATAAAGATACTATTCTAGCAGCTGTTTCAAATAAAAAAAGTCTCTGGAATTGACATGTTGATAAAGAGAATTTGTAAAGAAAATATCTTACCACACTGTATATCTGTGTCCTACAGAGAACACTTGTCTCAGTTACAAGACTTCTGAACAGAAAGATAGAGAAAATAAGGTATCAAAAATATATTTTCATAGAAGTTTTTTTCTTTTGGGTGGAAGAACCGAGACAAATTTTTTAGAACAAAAGAAAATAATTCTGAAAACTGGAGGCTTTTATGGGAAGCTCTTGATCTTGAAGGCAGAACCGTTTGGGGTTTATTTCCCAGATGCGAACTTGGATTTGCATCTTTGTTGCCAGAATGGTATTTTTAGCTCAGAGGCAGGCCAAAAACCAACGACACAGCTCCACTGAAATTTCATAAAAGCAATCTCTAAGCCTCCTTGAACCTCAAATTTAGTAAAATTCCATTTGCTTTAGGCCACAAACCCTACAAGTTCTTAATGTGTTTTGGTGGGCAGGCGACAGCTGGCGTTTGACAAAGGCATTTGTTCCACGTGCATTTTCCGAACTTCTGGCATTCCTGGTGGGTACCTTTTCCCTCTCTTCTGGATTATTTGGAAGAAATGCAGACTCCTGTCCCACTCCTGAAGTTCTAATTTCACCAAGGCTCCTCCTTGTGCGCAGAGCAGAACTGGTGGAAGGGGACAGAAAACACCTCATTCTGCAGTGGGGTTTTTGACAACTTCATTCAGCCTTTCTGAGCTGAAAATGTTCACAGCCTCTGGACTTTGAATTCCGTAAACCACAGGATGACTTGGAAAAATTATTCTGGTTTCAGTATTTATTTTTCAAAAATTGTGGCAGTGAATATTCTACAAAACAAACAGGGTTTTTTCCTCGTCATCTACTTTTAAAAAGGGGCTGGCAGGAGATGATATCTATCCAAGCTACAGCCTGTAATGGGGCTAAAATCACATTGAAAAGTGAGGCATTTTTTCCTATATTACAAAATGTGAAATACAAGAAATATACTGTCACAACACTGTAAATAACTTGAACTGAGTTACTCTGCAGTTACCCTGGTTTAACTTGAAGCAGAAATGGGAAGAGAAGTTGACTTTCCAATTTCCATCAGAAAATTCGTGATGACAACAGAAATATGCAGAAAATTCCCACATAAGTGTGACGAGAATAAATCCTGCCAACTTGTGCTGCATTTAAAGTGTAAACATGTCATGGCAGGGAGACAGAACTGCTTTGATGAGCACAGGTCACCGCTTGTTTCTTCCAAATCCTTTCATTTTTCAGAATCCTGTTGTGCAGATTCAACCCACTTTGCTACTTCTGTGGGAACAGAGACAGATCCTGCAGCTCCGCAAGAATTTAGTTCCTTTCCAAAACTCTGGGTGTGGGTTGAGGTGATGTTTTCAAGTTTGTCAGCCTGCTTTTCTGAAAAGAATGATTGATAAAGCAGGCTCTGATTCCAGGGGCATGTTTTGCATATGGGAAATGAGGGTCTGGCCAAATATCTCGGAGAGCAGGGAAAAAGACAATATGGGGAAAACAATTGTTCAAGCCCTTTCAAAAGATGTTTGTCATGATTCTGAAAGGCCCATCACTCGCAGCAGGTGTGGATTTATTGCACAGATGTGCCCTTCATTGCCTGACAAAGTGCTGGTCTTGTGTTTGTGTTACTCTAGACACTCCCAAAGTATTAGAACTACACTGATTTCTGCACTAGAGCTTGGGTGGCTTAGAAATCAGAAAATAAGAAATAAGCTCCCACTGAATATAATTCATAATTTACTCAAAGATTTAAAAAAATCACAGGTGAGAGAGAGAAACCTCATGGCTTTGGGGTTACAAGCTAAAACCTGTTTTCATTTTTCACTGAGATACAGATATGTTCAGCTAAAACCTCATTTATTTTTGTCAAGTATTACAAATGTTATTGCAAGCAGCAATGTATGAGTCCACAAAGGAAGGGTAAAAGCTGAGAAAAAAGTAATCATTGTCTTGAATAAAAGTCAATGACAGAGCTTGCTTTTGATGCAGCAAGAGGTAATTCCAGTTCACTGTGTTCTGAGCAGTGAAAATCCAGTATGATTCAAACAGTCTTCTCCCAAAGTCCACTGGAGCCAGAGGAAAGAACTGTTGATTTCCACTGGTTGTTGGTCAGACACTTCTATTCTCAGACAGGAACAGAGGTGACCAGGAAGAAATTTCTATCCAAAGTTTTCTATTAGGACAGAACTTTAGAATATCATCACAGAAAATGATAAAGAAAGATTTTACTGAAGATAATAAAAGTTACAGAAGTGTGGAAAATAAATAGTGGTATAAACAGGTATTTTCATAGAATTTATTCCATGATATTTTCTTGGTTACAGTGAATTTCTGCATGCAAATAAGACTTAAATTTTTGGTCCCTTGGGAGTTAAATTATGTTTAGAGGAAAGTTTCTTTCTGTCGTCTTATTATTGCCAAAGGATAAAACAAGTTGTAGTGAATACTGCATGTTGAAGAGAATACAATGAAATCCAAAAAAAAAAAAAAAAAAAAAAAAAAAAAAAAAAAAAAAAAAAGAAAAAAAAAAAAAAGAAAAAGAAAAGGAAACTTAAGAAACTGCATCAGCTACTGCTGTGAAGTGAAGCACTGTCCTCTTGATGCTTTGTCTCCAGAAGCTGGTAAGCTCTCATTGTGGTTTTTTTGTTGATAGGGTGACATTACAGGCAATCTCCCTAAACCCTGGGATAGGCTGAAAGAGAACAACTTGACAGACAGTTCACAAATGCATATTTGTACCAATCTATAAATATGTTTGATATTTGCAGTGGTCACTGACTTCAAAGCAAGGGTGCTCTATGGGCACATAAAGTTTAAAATAAGAAAATCCCTTTTGAGCCACAGGAAAGGGCATATTATCATTTCTCTCAGAAATATATGCAGTGCCTGGTTGTGCAAGCATTTTCATTAACATAAGACCTTTAATGAACCTCTCTTAATAACAAGAAAACATGCACAGCATGTGGGAGGTTTTTCCCTGTTCTCTAACTTAAACATTTCCCCTCCTTTTGTCTTCTGCTTACCCAGAGGTGTGAGCAGCACTGCGAGGGTTACATTTGCTTCAGAGCAACATGAAATCTTCACCAGAACAGCTGCCTGGAGGCAGATCTCAGCAATGCTGCCTTCTCTCTGAAATGTGTGGCAATTCTAGTTAAAAATTGGCAGGAGAGTTGATAAAGCTGGCAAATTAAATCTGAAGGAACATCATCTCCTAACTGTCTAACAGTACAACGTGCAGCACCCTCATGCTGGATTCCACGTGAGGAGCAGCCCCACCTGAAAGGGTTTCCCTGCTCAGGTTCACTAAAGCAAAATGTTCCTTTCTGTGACATAAACTACCAGAAGGACACCATAGCAATTTTCCTTCTGTTTAAGGACAACAAAGAAAACGTGCTCACTCAAAAATGTCCAAACTCTTCTTTGCAGCTGCCTGAAGAAACTGAAAAAAAAAAAAAAAACAGTGATCATATAATTAAAACACGTAACTCAAAAGAGAAAGGTGATAAAAACCCACCTAATCCAGTCTTGCTCTTTGAAGCACTTGGGCAGAACCTTGTACCCCTCAGCTGGTGGTGCTCCAGGGTTGCAGAAATCACTGGGTTTAGCTTTACCTTTGTGTCTACTATTATTTTCCTCTTTCACTTCAGGAGCAAAACTGCTTCTCTCTACATATTTTTTCACAGATCCTATAATATCTGATTTATAGAACATACAGCTTTTAGATCAACCACAGTCTAGTGAAAGGGTGTGAAAAACATGAAAAAATAATGTTAAATTAGATGAAAAGGGTTAAGATTTTAATGGAGGGCTATTTAAAATTCAGGATGAGAATGATTCTTAGGTAATGAAGATGATGGTTGTCTGAATTCCAGTTCTTCCGATTGTGGAGGCTCCTGAGGGACATGAGCAGCCTACAGAAGATGGAAGACCAAAATAAAATTGAATTTTTGGAAGAGGAATCATGACTTTATCCTCAAAACAGATTTATTTTCCTCAGAAAAGATGATAAATACTGTTTCAGCCTTTCCTAGCAGTTCCCATAAAAAAGTCACTATTTCCCAGGAGGATTCTGAGTTTATTTCCAGTTATAGCATCCAGATCTTCAAGGATAAAGAAGGGAGATTACCAAAATTGCCTTCAGGCTGTGTTTTCCACCAGAAAACACATTACCTGGCTCTTTTTAGGTGGTTAGCTGCAAAACTTGCTCCCAGTATTACAATTTCTGCTTTCCACTGTTAAAACTCTGCTCTGACCACCTTTTTTTCCCACACTTTTCCCAGTCCTTCTTTCGAACCTTCATAGTTCTGTCTTTGTGACACCTGTCTTGACACCTCTCTTGTATGGTAGATCCAGAGAAACTTCAGCTCATGTCCTCAAACTCATTTTGTTTCATCTGCTTCAGGTTCTGAAGGGGAGTCTGGTGGCTCCTTGACCTGTGTGTAAGATGTACCCACACCTTTACTCCTAAAAGCTGCAAACTACTAAAAGCTCCAAGGCTGATGTGAATTTCTTAAGTTTTTCTCTGTACTTATGGAATGGGTGGGTTGGTTTGAATCAGTAAAAGGAGGGGCAGAAGGCACTTTGGCTGATTAACACAACTTTAATTCCCCTTTGGACAAAAGGTATTGAAGCAAAAAAAAGGGCAAATGCAACCCAGGAAAGAGACTGTGTTTGCAGGGTATCATTAAAGAGCACGAAAATAAATTTGCCTTTTGGGGAATGATGATGACCTTGAATTGGTCATACCTGGATTTAAACATGTAGGTTCTGATGCCAAAGACCTCGGTAAACAGCAATGAATTTAGGCTGTGATTTTCAGTGTCTGTATTCCATGGGGACTGGGTTCTGCAGGTCTCATAGCAGGCCTATTATCTCATCCCCAAGATGATTTTTCATTAGTGCTTTTATTAATTTAACTCAGAGATGTGCTGTGGAGGAAGCTTTTATAATCCCCCTGCTCTCATAAAGCTGGTTCTATTACAATCTAAAGAGAGTGCTCAGTTTACAGCCTTGTTAACATGCTAACAAGCAAGATTTTATATTCTACAAGCTCCTTATTAAAGTGGTAAATTAATTAGCTTGCCTGGACGATAAAGGTCCAAGACCATCAGCTAATAGGAATTTAATTTTGCTTGTGTTTCAAACACAGCCACACACACTCCTATGACAAAGCCTTCAAGGTCAGGTCAAGGGGTGCCAGGACTGACTTTCTACTTGGGCTCTCTTCACAAAAGTACAATTTGTCTGCTCAGTAAGAGTAATAGCTTTGGAAGAATGGCTAAAATATGGGCCTGTGAACTATTTCTGCTGATGTTCTTAACAGATCATTCGTAGTGTTTATTCTTTTCTTATTACATCCCCTTTTCCTTGATGATTTTTCAGCCTGTGTTCATCAGTGTGACTGGCATTGCCATTTCCAGTTGGTCATTTACAAACAAATGACCATCACAACAAGAAACCTCAGCCACCACTGGGGTCATTCTTTGCTGCTATAAAACCACTGGTAAGTAATAATTTTCTTCTTTAGGAGAGCAGGTGCCTCTCAGAAGTCAGTGACTTTATTAATATTTTATCTACTTCCACTCTTTTTATGCCATTGGAGAGAAAGTTGCCCACCTCTAATGACTGAAATACAAGATTGATTTACATCTTCTATTCCTACCTGGAATTTCAGAAGTTTATCCTTGCTCCTGCTCTGCCTGTATCTATTATTAAAATCTCTCCTCTGAAGCACAAGATTATTTTTCCCATGCTTTTTTGGCTACATCCTCCCACCCATTTCCCCACCCAATCTTTTATTTCTTTGTCTCTGCAACTTTTTTTTTCAAAATCTGTCCTTAGGAACAAAAAACTCGGAGCTCAGCCTGAACCTCTCACTTGCAAACCAAGTCTGTTCATTAACTTCAGGAAAACCCATATTTTGTACAACACAGGGAATCCAAGCAGCTATGCAGCCCAAGTTTGGGAATGAGACACAGCTGGATTATTGGCAACTGGCAAACACAGAAGCAAAGGATTATAGAAATTCAATCTATTCTGTGTGAAATAGAGGCATGAAATATTATAACCTATTAGCATCTGAAACATCCATAAAGCTGAGAAAAACCTATTGGAATCCTGCTCATTCTAAACTTAGTGGTGTTTTCCTGTCTTGCAGATATTGTACAGATAGATGGGAGTTAAATACATTCCGGGGTTCTGAGCTGTAACATTAGTGAAAACAGACACCAAAATCCAGAAGGGGGTATCATTTTCTAAATGAGGATAAGAGGTAATCAATCCATGTCTTTCTAAAATCTCATGATAAAGTCTAAATACTTGATGGGTAAGAGACTGAGAGAATGCCCAAGCTGGTTAACAACTGGAAACCCCCTCAGGTGATGGCTTTGCTAATGGGTTTTCAGCTGCACAGGGTCCAACTGTGGCTGCAAAGTTCTAATATTTTTTGTTATTCAATGTTTGTTTGTTCAAGAACAGAAATTTTTATTTGTTTGCTTGTTTCTCCCCCTGCAGATCGTAATCTATGGTAAGACATGAAAATTTCCTTCTCAGTCTAAAAGGTAGGTACATAAGATGACAATCAGACATTTATTGTTTACAAAGATGCTGGAGCAGGAAAACACTTGCTGACAAATCCACTTGTTTAATTGCTAAGGTTTGGTACTAAAAGCTTGCTCAAGCCCTTTCTTACCAAGTCTTAGAATATCCTGCAGACCCAGCCCAGGAAATCATGTCCTTCAAAAAATATTTCAAAAAAATATTCACTTTTCCCTCAGGTTTTCTACATGATAGATCTGTGATATCAATTAATTCATCACTTCTCTACACATTCCTTGAATGCCCATTGCAGAGAGGTCAGGATTTGGTGTTACGTAGTTCTGCAAACACCTTTGAGTCCAAAGCCTGGAGTTTTAATGTTCTTGTCACCCATTATTTTTAAATACTTTCTAAAAGTTAATCAAATAATCAGAGAAGACATAAGAACTGGGATGAAAAGCAAAATGCAATTAAATGTTGAAATAACTGCCATGTTGCATCTGAATTAGAAAGGATTTATGTTTGTTCTATTTGTTAAACAAAGTTCAAAATACATTTTTGCTGTATTAGAAGGAGAAAATTGTAGACTGAGTGGGTGGGAGCTGGATGGGCTTGGGAAGGTGTGGCTTCTGTAAGGAAATAAACGCATTTAAATCTTGAATAATGAAAATGAAGGTGGCAAGAGCACGAGATTGAAAGATAACACTTGTTCAGCAAATAATTTAGAGGTAGGCTACAAAAGGGTTGGGAGCACATATTAACATAATTGCAATTATAACATCAGGAAAAGAGGCTTCACTGTAGAATTATCTTTTTTTTTTCAGTCGAGAAAAGAAAAATCCTGCTTTTAAAGGAAGAATTAGTAATGCAACACTGTACAAGTGAGAAATGAGAAACCAAGGTCATGCCCAATTCTTGCAGCCAGTGCATGTTACCAAAGAAAGCCATTCTTACACATTTTTCAAATCCATCTTTTTTGTCCTTCAATGTCAAGTGCTTGTGGTGAGAATTGCAATGACTAAAATCTCATTTCATCTGAGCTGTCCCTTTGGCTTGTTGGCAATCTTTCCAATGGGACAGAAGTGTTTTCAATGGACAATCAGTCTAAATCAGATTAGGTTATTTTCCTTCAAAATTTCCAGGGGACTTCAAGTTCCCACCCTTGGGATGTCCCAGTAAAAGTGTATTGTGGTTGTCAGGGATGGAGCGGCCACTTCCCCTCCATCATCTTTGGCCCAGGCCTCCTGTGAGGAGAGATACCTGGGCAATAGCTCAGACCTTGGCTCTGAATTTGGGGAATTCTTGTCAAACATGAGTCATTCCATAGCAACTATTTTGGCATGGGAGAGCTGATTGTATTTGTTGTGGTTCAGATTTTCTTGTTGAATTTTTCCACAAGCAGAACTGCACAGGAATAATAAATGTGCATGGAACACAGGGCACAAGGAACTGCTACTCCTTCAGAAGCCAAGGCTGACTTCTATCCCTGCTTCAATACTTTAGAGGTATGGTCTGAAAAATCGTATCACAATATCCTAGAAGATCAACTTATTCTGTTTAACAAGAAATAACCACCAACACAAATATAATTGACTTAACAGCAGCTCTACAGAAATGGCTCATAATCTACACTAGAGTTAATAATAGAGAGCTGTTGGGAAAAGTTAAAAACAAAAAATATGCTGGAAAATATAACCAGGCCAAGACACAGAGCAGTCAATTTTCCTGCTCAGGGCTAGTGAGACCCTGGCAGGATTCATGGATTGTTGTAATATGGAATATTGGAACAAACAGATTGACCACTTTGTGTGCACAGAATGATGGAAAGGGAAGGGAAGGTTTGGGAAGGTTTGGGAGGGGAAGGTTTGGAAAGGTTTGGGAAGGGAAGGACAAAAATCTCACTGTGCCCTGGGGCTGGAGTTCCTTCCCTCTACTCCCTCATCTTTCCCAGTCTCTCTTTTACTCTTCCTTATCAACAGCAAGATTTATGTTTTCTGGAAATTATTTGCTCTATTTTATCAGGTAAGATAGGAAGATTTTATGTACAAAAATGGGAAAGATAATCGATGTTTTATCTGTGGATAATTACCTTTCATGTTGCTTCTTCCCACACAGAAGCTCAACTGAAAACGCTCTTTTACTTTTCTAATTGTATTTCTTCTGGAAGACCTTTTGCTTGTTAAAGCTTTTGAAATTGTGGAGCAGAATCTACATAGTAGGTCTAATAAAAAAAGAAAGCTCTAATAATCATAATCATAAATCATGGTCAACTCCACTACAGGTATAATCTCTCTCTCAAAAGATGATAAAAGATTGGATCAATCATTTAATATTCTAGTCATTGCAGCATTTTTCTTCTTAGGCCCATTCTCTGAACTGGATATGCTGAGTACTACAAAATATACCCTAAAAAATTTTTTTGAGAGAAAAAAATTGAGATTATAATATTTATTTGATGGAAATGATTGCCAAGAAATCTGATTTATTTTTTTGTTTTGTCTTTAATTTACATCACATGCCTTTTAAACTTACAAATGTTGAGATCTTTGAAGGGGATCCTTAACAAAATATCAGATTTATTCATCTATAAATGTCATGAGGGACACAAATCACAATCAGGGTTCTCTGAAAAGCTTCTGTCTCTGTAATACAAGTTCTACTGTAGATTTGTTAAACTGTGACAAAACCCTAGCTGTTTTGTAGAGTCCTCATTCAAAATCTAATGTTAATCACTGATGGGCAAGAGTCCCACAAAGGCATCCAGATTTCTGCCTGATTTAAAGTGGAGAAGACAAATCTGGTTATAACATGCTGCATAAATTTGCTATTAAAACTATGTATTACAACTTTGCCTTTTAAAATAAACCCCAACAAGCTCATTAATCTAACCTACACCCCCACTGAACCCAATCATCATGGTTTTCTATCATCCTGTTAACTTCTGGGTCAGCAGTTTTGCTGGCCCCCAAAACCTTTCCACTAAATAAAAGCTTAACCATTTACACTGCTCGCTCGGGGAATAAGTTAAAAAATGCCACGATTTGGAAGAAGAATCCAATAACAAATTCATCTGGACATTCCACAGAGGTTCTTAACTATGGAGGAAAAAAGAAGCAAGATGAAGGGATCAGTCAGTCCTTTGCAGCACTTAAGCCATGTTGGGAATACTGTGTCCAGTTTTGGTCTCCACAAGCTCAATAGAGACACGGAAAAATTGGAGGTGGTCCAGTGGAGAGTCACCAAGATTATCAGAGGGTTGGAGAAATGGCATTTGAAGATGAGGTGAAGGAGTTGGTTTGGTTCAGCCTGAAGAAGACAAGGCTCAGGGGAGGTGTTGTCACAGGCTTCCACTGTACAATTAAGAACAGTCAAGAGAGATGGCAGAAGCTGCATTTTCCAGCTACTCTGCAGAGCTCTTGGATGAGAGCGAATTGTGCAACTGCTGAAGGAGAGAAAAAAGGAAAGAGAAGAAGGAAAGAGAACAGAGAGGGGAGAGAAGGGTGGGGGAGGAAGCCCAGACTGTGGGTTGTCCCCCCGTGTGACAAATGAAGAGAGCAGAGCTGTCAGTTGTGCTGCCACGTCATGAGCAAACTGCTGAGCCTGGAAAGCCTTTTATTCCTGCCAACTTTGACAGGTATTTGCAAAAGGACTCTTCTTGCCAATGGAACATCCTTGAGGGATTTCACTGGATTCTCAATGGGAAAAAATCCTCATCTGTATCTCTCCTATTTCCAACTGGCAACAGGTATCTCTTGGCATCTATCAGCAGGTATCTACCTGGGCACGCTCCTGCCTGGTTAAAAGAGCCAAGGTAGTATAAACGACTGATTAAATTTCCAATTTCAAAGATAAGCTCCTTTATTTTTTTTTTTTAGGAGGACAATGACCTCAGTTTTCAAAGTGGGTGCCTGTGTTCTGACTGCTCTAGAGGATTAAATGGAGCAGCCAAAAAACCATGTAAATGTTTTTTTTAAGAATTTGGGCCTACAAATGTATGAATTCATGAAGCTGTGTTCATCTCTTCAATGTAATGTATCATCAGTTCCACTGATCTTATTGTGTGCATGTCTATATAGGCACATCATCTATTTATCAGGACATTTATTTCACTATTTTCACAGACTAACATTTTGGAACCACCTGCTGGGATGAAGTCAGAAGACATGGATGGATGTCTACATTGCAGTGTAGAGGCAAGAAGTGATGTTGTGTGAGAAGAAAGCAAGTTTTACTTCCAATAATCTTGTCCATGGTAGAGCTGTGCTCAACTCCTGATCCAGATCACCAGAGAAAAGGACTGAAGACAAATCATTCTTGTTCACAACACCAGGTAGAAACATTCAATGTCTCACAATATTCTCATCTATAAGTAGACTACAACTAAATTCATTGAAGGCATTTATGACAATAAGATTGTACCTTACATGTGCACTACACAACTTGCTTCTCTATGCAATGTCCTACACACTCTTTGAAAAGAATTTGGTTTCTGCTTGGATGATTATTTTTTTTTATGCCAAGTATTACTTTGTCTTCTTTCATTTCATGTGTACTTCACACAAAAATTATCATACAAATATGAGGGAATGTTTAAATCTACAATCTCTATACTCTGAAAAATATGTTTATGCTGATAGACAGAATTCGTCAGTAAGGCTGCATCACTTGCAAAACTCTTTGCCACTGGAGGTGGAAATGGGATTTTTGTCTTCCTTTTATTTAAAACCATTGCTAAACATAGGCGAGTTCTGTTCAATTTTGTCCCTTCACACATCTTAGTTATCTAAAGGTGCCTGACAATATCTTGATTTGGAGATGCTGAGAAAAATTTGGAAAGTGTTATCTTTGTAAATGAAATTAGTTTCAAAGAGCTGATAATTAAGAAGGCTGCACAAATTTGTGTAGTATTATTTTCTTCAGTTAATCAAAAAGTAGAGTTAATCACAGTTTCATGGGATTCAAATAAAAATAATCTATTGCTGACCCAGCCTCCAGGATAAGGTAAATACTACAGAAGTTTCTTTCGTGCCTTTAAAACGTCCAAACACTGTGAGAACACAGAGGGTGAAATTAAGTATACAAACAGAGCAATTAATAGACACTTATGAGTTTTGTTGAGTTGTTTTTTTTTTCTTAATTAGAATGTCTAAAATACTAAATTTGTAAATGAGTATAAGAGATGAAAGCTCTGCCTGTCTTCCACTGCCCTTCTGGAACAGCTCACTGAGAGTTGGCCTTACTGGCAGTATTAAGGCTGATTTTTCTTTCTCTTTTCAGGCATGCTGATGACTATTAAAGCCTTGTAAAAAGAATGAGCACCTAGGTAAAATGCACTACTGATTGCCTGAAAGCCTTGATTAAAAATTTAGGATTTTTAAAGAATGGTCATTGGTCCAAACTGGAAGAAGCTCGAGAGCCATTCCAAGCATTTGTGAGGAACTGGACTTTTTGAATTGCCTTAAAACATTGTCACTGTAGCAATACTCATAGACAATAACAACAAAAACAGCTACAATCCTGTTTTCCTTTGGAACTAAATTGTTCTAAAATAACCCAAATATATGTATCTGTAAACACTGATCATTTTGTATTGATTTACTTTAATTCAGTCCAAGGAATTTATCAATAAAACAAAAGTTACTCCTGCCTGTCAAGGCAGGTCACAACAATACTGTTTCATAGTACTTCATACAGCCATGTAATTAGATCTATACATATTATAAACTTCACAATAAGTTATTTTGCAACTGGCAAATCATTATATAAATTTAAGGAAAACTACAGTTTCTGGGCTTCTTACAAACATTTACAAAGAAAAGGGTGATGCAGTAGCTGCAGTTACCCTCCCAAAATATTCCACTTTGAAAAAACCACTGTGGTTTGTTTGGGAGGTGCTTTTTTGTTTTCTTACTCTTCTTTTCTCAGTATTATTTAAGCGAATTGTTATGGAATATCTGTGGAATATCCAAACAAATTACAAAACAGGCTCTGAGTCAAATTTAACCTCACTATATCTGTGAATATTGAGAACACAAGTCAAGCACAGGCAGACTTCCAAAAGACCTCAATCCAGCTCTTCCAGGGTTAGCAGCCTTTGGGCTGAATGTATACTGCTATAAAGAGACAGTTATAAAGGAAAAGAAGCATTTCCCCCAGGTGATGTGATTACTTTTATGCTACCTCCTCCAAAGGTGTCAGAGGAATACATTTACCTTCTAAGCAGCCCTACAATTGAAATGGGCAAGATGGCTTTTTATCTCCAGTTTTCAGTTGGGTACCAATGTGGAGAAAACATGAAGGATTTGGCCAGGAAGCCTGTGGTAGAAGCACAGCAGAAGCATTGGAATGTGCAGCAGCGTCCTGTGTTCCCTGGTGGGATATCCCCATGTTCCAGTCAGCCTCTCAAGGTGACAGCATTGCTGGTTTTAAACTCCACACTTCTTAAACTGCTGCTGCTCCTGTTTACTTAAGCACAGCCAAGGAATCTGTTCTTACCCCTTCTCTAACACTCCTACCCATGTGGGGATCCACATAGTCGACATGTGAGGATTATAAAGATTAACTTATCAAATTGCAAAACTGCAAGAAGCAGCATTAGGGAGGACCTTCAAAGTATCCCCTTCTCTTCTAAGGGGAGACAGATGCCCAGATCTGTCCCATTGAAGTGTCTCTGTGTGAACTCTCTGGCATGAGGCAGATACCTGAGAAACACACTTTTCCCTCACAGAAGCCAGAACTTGAACTATTGAACGTTACAGGTCAGAACACTAGTACTTCTGACTTCCAAACTGGCACTACCTGTCCATTGATTTCTGGAGTGTAGCGACAGAATTCCTTAGCAAATCAATATTTCTAAGTGCATCACCCATTGTGGTTTTGTGCAATTCACATGTTGGAAATTCCTTAACCTGTAACCCTAGTCAGCAATTCATCTTCTGAATGACAAATTCAGGGTTAACTGACACATTTCTTCTATTTTGACATTTTTTTCAGGTGTTCCAGTGGAACTTGTAAACATAAGTCCAGGGAATCTCTCCCAAATCAAGAAATCCTATCAAAATAGGGCTAGAAACACCCTTAATTCATCCCCTGTCTTGGATATACAGAAATAATCCAGGGAGTTAATGAGATCATCAGGTCAGAAATCTCAAATAGAAAAGGCAGGGAAAACATCTGTCAGTTGGGATGAAAGACATATTGCCTTCTTTTTCCCTTACTCTGTGCTTAAGCCATTCTTAGATGCAGCCAGGTTGATTCTTAGTCTCTGAGGTCTCATCCGCTGCAGTAAGGCCGTAAGTGACTCTTCATGAGGGAGTCCACTAAAATTTAACTAAATATAAAGAATTGTACTCAACAGAGAGGCTGGAATATGTTGTGGTCTATGTGTGGTTATAATTACACACATAGGATTTTCTCGTGGTTAGTGAAAATGAACAATAAAGATTAATGCTGGCACCCCAAAGACATTTTGTGTCATGTGTATGTGACTTCTTATAAAGTCTCATTATGTCTTTACCCACAGAGAAGTGCAATGAATTATTCTTCCATGCTACTTCACCTTCCTCTTACAGTCACAGGCAATTCTGCAAGGTCAGATACTATCAAAATGTAGAAAATATTATATATATAACATGTATTAAATATTTACTCAACATCTGTCCTCCATACCAGAAGCAGGCTGCCTGCCTACACACTCTCTGTAGGTAACCTGCAGTCAAACTGCTCTGAGTAACTAATTTTTTCTGAATTTTTCCAAAATCTTGCTCCTCAGTTCCCCAGCTTTGTCAGCACCTTCTCTGAGGACCAAGACTGACATGTTCCTTTAAATATCCCACAGCTCCATGTCCAAGTTAACCTGCACTGGCTTTGCCCTGGGAGCTCTACCACTGGATTTACAAAGCTTGGCTGAGAAGTGTGGCCGTGAGTAGAGGGTGACAGCTGGTTATTTCCTGCCCAAATCAGCTTTGCAAACAGTTTTTTCAAGGAAGCTCTTTGGTTCACCCTGGAGGAGCCAGGAACCAGCCTACTCCCTGTGCACAGGGGAAGAGACAGAGCCAGGACAAACTCACGCAGCTTCTCCTGCCGGCTGCCTTCAGCCTGGGTTTATTTGGATCAAGGTTCACCAGCGAGAAATGAAATAACACCACTCAAAGACAAACTAATCCATTCTTACGAGTAACTACTGCTTTTCTGAAAAAACTGCAGGGTTATTCCATGAGACTGACACTTATTTCATTCTTATTTCTAGCCATTCCCTCCTAACAAGGTTCTCGCATTCTTGTACTGAAAAATTTAAGCTGGAAATTTCAAGCTTGATTTCCTAAAAAGTCAGAGGAAAGTTCAGCATCTTTAGACACTAATGGAAACAGGGATACTCATTAAGTCTAATTATCCACTTTTAATTAAGAAAAGATATTTCATTAGTGGGCTAACCCATCTCTTGGGCATTTCAAGGAAACTTTGAACTTCATATTGATCCCGTCCCTGAATTATCCTGAACAGCTATTAACATTCTGGTATTTCATTTTTATCCATGACACTTTAAGAAAGCTGGTTGAGGTTTCCTGGCAGAGGTGAGGTTTCCAGGATGGTGACAGGTATTGCTGGGCTATTATCAGGATCCAGTGGTGGGCACAAGAAAGAACCTCAGCCTGATGGCAGACGTCAGGCTTCGGCATCCTCCTGGAAGGCAGCGGTGATGAAAACCTCCGTGAGCTGAGTGACAAGGAGATGAGTCAGTTTGTAATGGTTGGAGAGAATCAGACATTAGTATATCTTAGTTGCAAATTACTGACTGTCAGCTATTTGGTTTATGACTGGGATGTTTCAGTTGCTGCTGGCAACTGCTTGTTGCTCAAAATTGCATAGAAGTCTTGATAGAAAATATGATATAGCAATTTTTTCAAATAATTTCTTTTTTCTGTGGTGATAAATTTATTCAAAGTTGTATAGACATCACTGTATTTTTGATGGCAATATAAGAAGCCCATTTTAGCATTGACCTGTTTTCGTCTTTTAGCTATTTTTTTTTCTCTTTTAGGAGGACTTTAAAATTAGCAGAATAATCCTAATACATAATATTCAACTCTAAAATTTCCTTTCCCTGTCATGTTTCCTGTGGAAACAATATCCTCTGAAGTGGTTGAATAATTAAATGGCTGTATAATGCAACAGGGCAACACAATACCTGATCAGAAGGGTCTATTTTTAGATCTACTTTCCCCTTTGTGTTTCTATCCTAAAAGTTGCACAGTGTGGAGTGTGGGAAACGCCTCCTCCTCTTCCATTTAACTAGAAGGCAGCAGGTGCAGAGCTCCCATGCCCTGACAGATGAAAAAATTTGGCAGCAGGCATAAAAAGCAGTGGTTATCAAGGAAAACAGGTGCTTTTTTTTTTTTTTTTAACAGCTGCTCCATCACCTCTGCTCCTCTGCCCTGTTTCCAAGCCCTGCCTTCCCTGTGGGCACTGTTTGGGATCAAGCTCCAGACTAGCAAAGAGTGGAGCTGCTTTTATCCTGTTTTGATATCTGTCTGAGGTATCTATGATCAGCAATAAGTTAAATAGCACAGAAATAAAGTGAGAACTGAAAGGGTTTAGCCCTCTTACTACATAATGTGGCAAGTGGTGTAAATGTGATGTGAGGTGTTCATACCTGTCTCACTCCCAGGTAATTTGTAACAGCCTCAAGTTCCAATATGAAAAGCACATAGCTGCAGGGATACACGTCAGCTTCCCTTACACTGGCTGTCATTCCCTTGGAAACATAATAATTAAGATGTCTGGTGGAACTGCTTCAGCCAGAAATATTTTTATATTTCAACCCATTTCAGGAAACTCAGAATATAAGGGAAAAATTATTATGTGTTGAATGACATACTGAGGAAAGTATTCCTGATGTCAAGAGAAACACTTGAACAGACACTTAGGCAAAATTCCTTGCCAGTGATGTGAAAACTATCTTTTCCAGAAAAATATATAAATGAAAACAAAATAAAAAATAATAACAATATGAATATTAACTTGACAGGAAACCAGGGCAGCTGAACCAGAATTGAAATGTTACTGATATGAGAGATCTCCATCTGCTCAGACAGTTTCATAAGTCTGGAGGTGCTGGTGTGTCCCACCAGCTGCCTCTCCAGTGCCCCATGGACTGGCTGATGGATGGGGGTTCTTAGAAACGAGGAGGAGCTCAAGAGCACGTGCTCTCACAGCGGGGGAGTCAGAGGATCTTTCCCACCTGAGAATGGGTGGAGAGAGATGAAACAACTGCAGTGAGACAGTTACACAGTGTTTAGAACACTGCTAGGCTGTCAGAAATAGTTAATTCTCATTTAGTGTTAATGAAATAAGGCTCATTTAAACAAGTTGCAACCAGGATTAACAAGTGACATTAATTTGCCGGTTAGGAAAGGAAGGTTTTTCTGCCCAGTTAGACACTCATGGTGTAGGTTTCCATCTGTGGAGCTATTCAAGGGGGGATAAGTCTGCTTATGTTGTGTCCCTGGGCTTTTCTCTGCAAATATCACCTCTAAAAGGCTATTAAATTATAAAGCTCTATCTGCTAATATACATTAAAAGACAGAGAAGAATTCTGATTGCTCGCTCTGGAGGAAAGACCCCTGAGCTGTAAGTGCACAAACACCCCCTGCTCTGAAGCTGACCAGAGAAAGCATCAAGCAAGTAGGGATCTTGCAGGAATCATGGAATTTTTGAATCAACGAGACTGCATTTTATGAACTCCTCTGTTCTGTTACTCAGGGGGTTTGGTGGGTGGACAGGGCTGGGACCTGGAGCAGCCATAGAAACAACATTATTAAATAGCAGACTAGGAAAAAAAAGTAAAAAATAGAGAAAAAAGGTTAAGAAAGGACAGCAAAACTGGAAATGCTTTCAGTTTGAACTACCCCAACTATTCATCTTTCCAGGAAGGTGGACACTGAACTCCAACTGAGGTTAAGGATGTAGTACTAAGTGAAGCAAAATTATTATTTTGTGTTCCTCATGGAGGCAATCCCATTTATGTACATCATCATAACATTTGTTCTTCTTACAAGAACACGATATTTTTAACTCCTGTTCACCTACTAATTGTGCTGCTTCTTCTGCAAAATTGGATCTAAGCCATTGTTACACAGAATATTTTCTACCTCACACTGTCTGTGTTGCACTGTGCACTGCTTGGTGCCTTTCTCAACCTCAGCAACATCACTCTGAAGCTGAATTTTGTGTTTGAAGGATCCCCAGTTCCATCTCATCTACAAATTTGGTAAGTATGTTCCACATTCTTCTGCCCAAGTCACTCATGAGAATTTCAAGGCCTATTGAGATCTGTTGGACCTGCTTTTGTGCCTCCCTCCATTCTGACAGGAAACCTCAATGATTCCCTCATTCTGTAATTCCAGATACTTTCACACTGAGCTTACACTTTTTCCAGTTTTATTTATGTCACCCTCTTTGTGCATAAGAATGTCATCTGCAAAAATGCCAAAATACTTTATCGGGTTTCTGACATCGATTTCTTCTCCCTTTTCCAGTGAATTATGTCTCTGTCTCCGAAGGAAATTAAGTAAGTCTCTGGTGACGTTTTTCTTGATAAATGAATATGGGTTCTTATCTTCTTCTTGTCTTCTGGATGTTAACAAATATTTTGTTGAACCATGAATTTCAGCGTCTTTCCAGGAAAGATAGGTCAATCCAGTTAACCTTTATGCTTTAACTCATTCTTCTTCTCCCTTATGAAAAATAGCTGCCTTTTTTCTTATTTTTTTTGTCTTCCAGTTTTTTAGTGGAACAACTGCCTGTGCAACCTCTCCCTATTTTCTAAATAACTATTTCAAGTTTTAAGTGGTTGTCTTAAAGTTTGGCAGCACTTTATGTGCATTCAATACCCTGAAGGATTTTCTATGAAGAAATATTTATTTTGCAAACATTATAACTCTGGATAGTGGTAAAAGTAGCATGAAATTCTCTAAATTAATAAGTAAGGGGACACAAGCACCAGTCACAGGCTGGTATAAAAAAATGCTTAGCAAAGACAATACTTGAAAAGTTCGATGTTTTCCACTTAGTTGATCCTGAAAATATTCATGTTAGCATGTTCAGAGAGCTGACTTATGCAATCAGTTATCATAAGTAGCTTGTGAAAAACAAGATATTTGCATCTCCAATGTCTACCTCACAAGACGCATCTGTAGATAATACAGAAAATTCCTCTTCTGTGTTAAGGATCCAAATGTTTTTTTCCTCCATCAGAAGAAAACCTTGCAGAAGGGAGAGATTTGTGTGCACAGACTCTTGAAAGCTTTAAAACTGCTGACTGTGAAGTCTGGATCAGTCCCTGCAGGTTGCAGAGCCCTATGGAATGGCAACCGGACGCAAAGATCCACCCCGAGAAATCCTTATTATATAGAACCTGAAATACTTGTAAAGATTGGAGACATTTGGATGAGAGGACGACAAAACTTTCTCCAACAAGCTGGGTTGCAAAGAGCTTTCCATCTTGCAAGGCAGAAGAAGAAAGAATTCCATTAAGTAGCTACCAAATTTTGTTAGGCTGACAGAATGTTGTGGACCTGCTTCAGTCACAGCTCCCCATAATTAAAACATCTTTTTGAAGTGACTGATGTATTCAGTTTATTTTTGTCCTTAATCTCTCCATCCACAGAATGTTGGGGTTTTTTTATTTAACCTTCTGTACTTCCATCTGCCTTTATATGATTATTCCAACTGAAAAATTCAATTCTCTGAGCTGCCCATAAATAAATTTTTTGTTGGTTCTATTTTGCAGCTGTCACAAGCTACTGAGCAAAGGAGATTCATCTTGGAATTAGTACATCTATATCTCCAATATCTTGCAATTACTTGATTCAGATTTAACTTTGAAAGGAATTCCCCAAACTTTGCTATTTAAAACTAAATTTGCACTAAATTGTATTTCTCTAAAGCTTTGTTTCGGCCATATATTCTGACACACTCTTTTCTTAGTTCTCAAGGTTGCTTAGTTTGTTGGTGATCTGACCTTGTCATTTCAAGTTCATGTCCAAAAATATAATGATTCCCAGAGTATCCTGTATTTTTTTCCCCTCTGAATTCTCCTAGCTCTATCAGAGATTCCCAGTCCTGTGAATAATGAATGCATAATTTAAGATTCAATTTCTTAATCTGTTGCCTTCATTCATTTTACAATTACTTTGATGAGAAATGAAGGCACTAGCCAGGAATGCAGGAATGAACATATCATTTTAAAGACCAGTTCTCAGAAAAAAACAACCTAGATAGAATTCAAAGTAGTAATTGAAAGTGAAAGCCACGGGCATACAGATATTCATTAAACCCCTTTTCTTCCTAACCCCAGCAGATTAAACCTGGGGTTACAGTTCAACACAAACCCCAGTGAGTTTCACAGAGTGATAAATTTGAATTTTATCATCCTAACAGTAAAACATCAAGGTATACAAGGACAACATCAGCCATGTAAACAATTTTCCACTCATTCCACTCCTTGAGGAAATGAATATATTGCAAAACATACTTTAAAAATCTCATATATATATATATATATCTCGTTTAGGATTCTCCAGCTTGGTTCAAAACAATCTCCCGTACAATATCTTCAGCTACAGAGGCATTTCTTTGTTCTGCTGTCTTGATGATTAAAGAAATGTTAATAGAAAACATAGGAAATTTATTATCTCATTAATAATTAATATTTCAGGGATAAAAATCTCTTAGAAGTTCTTTTAATTCCATTCTTTGGAGCTTCACAGAAAATATAAAAGAGGACAAGTCAGAGTAGTTATTATTCAGAAATGATGGACCTGAGGCTCACTGGAATCTAATATTTTTGAATTCTTTAATTAAAATAATATGTTTTTATTAACAACAAGTTTATTTCCCACCTTTGTTATACAGGTCTGCATTTAGGTAAGGCCTACAGACTTAGAGAGAGCAAAAGAATTGTGATGGAAGGAAATAGATAAGCAAAATAAATTTGGACATAAAGGAGTAGTTGATTCTAACCCATAAGATACATAAATAGCAAGTCCAGCTTCCTGTAGTTTATAAATTTAAACTTATTGCTAAAAAGTAGCATGATGCATGAAATCCCCCCTTAATCACAGGAATAATGGATATCTAAATTTCAGTAGGTATCACACAATCTCTTCCTATATTTGAAAGGTGAAAAAGAAGGAAGATTGGCAGTTACTTGCTTGAAAACTTTGCCAATAGCAAATATTTGAAGAAGTTATCACGAAGACATAAAAAAGCAGCCATGGTTTCTTGAAAAGCATCTCTTGCTTTCCATGGAACAGCCTGCATTCCCATAGTGCCACGTTGGGAAGCCAAAGAGCAATGGCACTACAGAGGGAAAATTTTCCTGCTGTAAGTGCTGAAGGAAGGACTGGTGCATAATTCTGGCTGTGGTAGGACTAGATCTCTGTGACAGGACTAGATTTCTTCTGGGAGACAACACAAAGAGAAACACCTTTTAGGGAGCTCAAACAGTTCTTCCCCCCAAGAGGTTTCATGACTGGTGTTGGTTTTGTTGATGTTTCTCCTTTATGTGCCCTCCTGAGAACCAGCAGATCTCAGATATTCCTCATTGGGCACACAAACTGTACAACCAGCAATGATTTTAAAGGCTGGATCAGGTGCTGAGTATATAGGACAACATTTTATTAGTTAGAGGAGGCTTTCCTGACAGGAGTCCTAAGTCTTAGAAAAAGAAAGACAGCAAGCATAATGTGAACCTAGAGCTGGAGACAGGTATTGATAATGGAACTGCACTGTGGCACAGAAAACAACAGCAGTGAGACCCCCCCCTCACTCAGGTCTGTGAGGACAACAACCTGTATTTATCAATCCTGTTGGCATGATCTCACCAAAGGATAACTGGGTGCCTGTCCAGCTCTCCTGAGCCTCACTCAGTTTTAGAAACTATGTGTAGTATATTAATCCACTTAATGAGTTTGTGCTATCTGTCTCCAGTCACATTCCAAGTATCTTGTGCTTCCTCCTGTCCAAAAATCTTCACAATTATTTGTCCTTTCCTTCCCCAAAATGTCCCCTTGGCTACACAATAAGCATTATCATTTCCTTGTACTAAACAGGAAGCCTCCATTTCTGATGAGTTAGAAGAAGAGAACATTTAGCAGCAGGTACTGCAATTAAGCAGATTCAAAAAATACAGGGACTGTGGTCTCCCTCTTCAGTAAAGAATTGTCCATACACTGTGAAATCTCACACACTTTTCCATCACCTGCTTTCCTCTGGGTCTCTTTTTAGGAGCAACACTTAGGCAAGCAATGTGAGCTTTATCCAGCTCAAATGTGAAGCAGTTTTTATGTGCCAGAGCAGTGGTTTGCAGTCTCTTGACTGGGGAATTGTGGACAGACATAAAGTACTGTGTGGTCTGCTGAAGGTAACTAGGAAAGCAAGGCTCGTTGTGTGTCTCTTCCCTCAACTCCTGCTTTGATTTTTGCTAACCCAGCTCATGCCAAGGACTGATATGTGCTGGGAGCAGTGTCATTAGGTCAAAGCCAGAGCACCAGGTAGGCAGGTGGCCAGGAGGAGCTGAAAGGCCTTTTTGCAGCCATGGTCACCTGCAAAGTGCTGCCTCCTGCAGCTGTCACCTTTTGTCTGGTGAATTCCTCAGAATTCCCTAACTAATGGAGATGTTATACACCAAACTTCCAAGCTGGAGGGTATAAAACATCATCTAAAATCTTTTGAAGTGGATCCAACAGGAAAGAGACTGCTGAGGCTTCCGTGGTTCCCAGCGTGTTCCAGAAGATGAAGGAAGAAAAAGGATGAGCAATCTCCCCATCTGCTGGGTAACCAGTTCTTTTCTCTTACTCAGATGTGCACAATATTAAGATTCATTGGTTAAAAGCTATGACTTGAATGGTAAGTGAATTAACCTGATTAGTCTGGGCAAAAGGGGATTGAACCACTGTTTGTCATGTTTGTTTATTTTAATTCTTAATGAGTTCATGAAATAAAGTTTACATTGTCAATTGGAGACATCCAAATGACCCTTGACATGCTGTGAGATTTAAATACCTTATATAGGACTCCTTACAGGAAATGCAGGAAAAAAATAAATTTGGAGCCTAGTTGAATGTTACTACTCTGAGGTGTCCTTCTCTTCCCACAAGCAGCAGATCTTGAGCTTTGTTGAATAAAGTTTTGAGTGGTTTTCTTGTCACAGTGATTACCCTCACTGTTTAGAGAGAGCAAACATTCATTGTTACACAAGTTTCATCTAATTAACTTAACACACATAACATTTTCTAAACTAGCCTTCCAAAAAATTAAAAAGCTTCCAGCTTAGTCTTGGCATTTTTGTCCAAATAAGATCCAGCTCCTTGATGACATTTCCTTAAAATATAAGAAAGGCATTCTTACCAGTACCACAGATTCAGGACTTAGCTCCTTCTCTCTTTAAAAGAATGGTATAGTTAAAAAAATGCTGTGTTTGTTTATACACCCGATAGCCCAGAGTTCTCCAGAACTGTTTTGAAACATTACCTTAGGGAAAAAGTGGTTTATGAACGTTGGACTTAACCAGTGCCACCTTCTCTACAATAGTCACACCAGGGTTTTTTTGTCCGAGCATTGCTAAAAATGCCTCAGATTTCAAGTGGAATAATTAATATTTCTATGAAATCAGGTGTCAGAGGACAAATAGTTTGAGCACTGCAGTATTTTCCAGAGCTGAGTGTGGCTTTTTCAGATTTTCCATATTCAGAAAAGACTTTTCTTGTTAAGTAGAAAAGACATATTTGATTCATTTACAATACATTCCTCCAGAATTTTGCCCACTTTGCAAAAGAAAACATTAGCAACGTGCAGAAAAAAAATAAACAGCAAAGGTTTTGCAAAATTGAAACCAACATGACTTTCAGCTTCTGCTAGGATGTTAAACATCAAAGCCAGATGCAAATCAACAAAGAGATTTCCTTCAGGTTCATCATCATTTCCTTGAAAATTCTCAGATCTGTCCTTCTGGTTCCATTTTTACAACCAAAAATTTCAGAATGATTTTTGGCATTTTGACAAAAAATATATTTTGACCAAGATAATATTTTTCTTTCTAACACTGTTGCAAATCTGCTTCCAAAATACCCATTGCATGAATTGATTTTTCTTTTAACATTTCTCATAGCCTACTAAATCCCATCACCTCTCACACACCACCAACCCATCATCTCTCTATGATGCTCTTTTGCCAATTCTTCAACAATCCTTTTACTAACCTGAAATGTGACACCTTGAGAGAAGCCATATCTTACTCTTTTTCCTGAAGCTAATCTCTGTATTACATTATTTAAAACAAAAGACCCATCAGACAAAAAAGCCCCAAGTGCTGTTCAGAAAAATATCATTGTCAGAAGAGCATCCTGTGAAGGTCCTGGTAAATCATAAATAGGGTTTTTTATAATTTGCAGTAAATAATAAACAGTTAAATAGTCTATTCACTTTGGTACGACAATGCCTCATATATTTACCTAAAATAAAGCTCTTGAAAACAATGCCACATTTCAAAAGCTTAGCCCAAACTTTGAACATGTTTGGGGAAAAAAAAGTCCTTGGAAGATTATTTCTATCATTCACTTTTTCCATTTTTTTCTCAATATTAACTACTACAACACAAAGAAATGAGGCAATGCCAGTAATGGATGTGTTTTTGCACCCAAAAAAAGAATGCAAAATCTGTACTTGTACCTAATCTTAACATATGTGCTTAAAGCAGAAAAGAACCTCCAAATTTTGCAGTGACAGAGTTGTACCTCTGTACCTCTTTTATTGTCTATTTCTCCTAACAATTGATAGGTAGGACAGGTTTCAGACCAAGGAATTGTCCCACATAAATTACTTTTCAGAAAAAACTAAAATATTGAACTTGCTAAATCTCTTGAGTTAAACATTTTCCCATGGATATATTTAACAGCAGGAAGGAAAGGAATTTCTATAAAGGTAACAATATACTCACATGATTTTATTGACTTAATTTCATCTGTTTCAGTTGCACTTTCAAGGGCTTAGCCAAAATGATACATTCAATGGTCAGTAAAGTATGTATTACATTCATTCCTACCAAAATTTGCAGGGATGCATTGTTAAAAAAGGCCTACCAGTATTTTGATTTAGCTAATTCATCTCTGAGTACAAAGCACTGTAATGTCAAATGATTAAATTAATGTTAAATGTTAAAATGAGCTGCTTTTTCCAGCTCAGTTTTAAGATGTCCCAAGTGACGAGACTTTCACAATTTCTCCTTGAGAGTTTGTTCTAGCAAGTCTTTCTGCTTTGCAATCAACTTATGCTCTAACTTCTCTAAGTTATGCAAATTTGTATTTGCTCAGCTAATGCCTGGTTACAGAAAGTACAGCCACTTATTTACATTTTAGAGATAATAAAAAATCATCAAGTTCCAATTTTAGTTAATTAAGATTGGTCCCCGTGGTAATACCAAAGGAAATCTGAGGGCAAACGGGGTGTTTTTTTGCTATTAAAAATATTTAATGATAGATAGATAGATTGGATAGATAGATAATAGATAGACAAATGTGTCACTCACAAGCGAAAAATCAAAAGCCTCCAACATACTGACCACCCCGTTAAAGGCAAGAGTTTCAAATGGGAGATAAACTGCTGTGAGAAAAGCAGATGCATTGTCAATATATGTTCAAGAGCCTTCTTAGCAGTTTTTCCATCAGTGTTTTACACTGTCCCACTTGGATCGATTTCCCACCTGCAGAACTCTCTTGCTGACAGATTTCATTACCTAAATTCGACAATGGGGCAACAATTTCTCTATTTGGAGCAGATGGATTTACCAGCATGTGTATTTTCATCATGGCAGGAAATAGAAACACTGAAAAGGCAAGTGCTGGGCACATGTTGGTTTTGCATAACTAATTTTTGCCTTTATTTTTCTGGATACTTTGGAAAATGAATGTAAGTATTCTCAAGTCCAAGAAAAGAGCTGGAATAAACCTACCTACTCAGAACTAATTGGTATTCAAATTAATAATTACTGGCTTTGTCAAATAGATCTATTCTGATTATTTTGCTGTATTAGTACTGTCACTCCTTTTAAATTTTAACACTGTGTTTAAATCAATCTGTCCTTAGTAATTTATGTGAGCTACACAATTACACAGGTAGCAATTAGAGTGGCTTGGGCATCAAATGCAACTCCTAATAGAACTGTGGATGTGCACATTCATTCATGAGGTGATTATCACTGATAACATCATAACAAATGGACACATTATTTGAGAGATTTCTTTTCTATAGAATAATTGCTAATTTAAAAACTGTATTTAAAGCAAGAGCTATACCCATTTATGTTCTCTTTAATAAGAGAAAGACCTGTATGGAAAAAACAGTTAAGTCACTTATAAATCTGTCAAATTTTCTAATTCTCATATGAATTATGTAGAGAATAGATATTCAGTTGTTTACACGGCACATATATTTTCCTCCATTACATCATTATGTGAAATTTTATCTTTTCAATGTGATATCTAGTTCACTGCCTACAAACATTCATACAAGCTGGTATTTTCAACTTCTTGTCTTCCATAAATATTTCTGGAACCTGTGGTGCAGCATAGATTAACATGTGGCAGATACTTGTGACCAAGAAAACAAACATATTTGGCTTGTTTCAAGACAGACACAGCCAAAAGCACTCAGTTCTGCACTCCCACTGCCTTAATTTCCCTCTCAGGAACATCCCTTGCCTACAAAACAGACCCAGCATGTGCAAGTTACTCCTGTGGTTTAAGCATCCTTAATTCAGCCCTCATTCCACCCTGCCTGACTGTCAATAAGCTGTGTACATGTGACAACATCGTGGCTATAAAATCACTTATTTTTCAAAAGCATGCTACACCACCAGATCTCATGAACAGGAGTGAAAAGTTTCCCACACTCATCTGTAGCAGGATCCATATGTTCCTGAGGGTATCTGCAACCTCAACTGGAGACTGGAGATAACCAACAAGCCCAGACATTCAGCGACTAAGATGTGGCTGTTCTTACTCTCCTGATTGTTTGTTTTCCTCAGAAGTCATTTTTAACTTTGCCTTCACCAAAAGCAATCTCATGGAGGATCAAACATGTGCCAAGGAGCAGGGACTGGAACAGGTACCAGACTGGCAGCAGCTTTTTTGGTAAGGGGTTTGCACAAGTCAGCAGATATTCCTGAGCCAGCTGAGTGGGAATTCTCACAGCATTGCCACAGATGCCTGCGTACAGAAGGTAGGCATTATAAAATTATTAGTATAAAGCCACTAATGTCTCTGGAAATTTTATCTCTTGGGGATATTCAAGCATTCTGTGTTTTTCCTGGCCTATTTCCCACTGTACTGTACATACACATGCAAGGAAGATGACTGCACATAACTCTTGGGGCTCTGCAGAAAACATTTTTGAAGTAATAAGCAAGCCCTTAAGTATTAACACTACTTGCCTATTAGTTTTTAGGCTTTATGGGAGAATTCCTACTCGTGACTTGGGCACACAGTATGAGATTCAGTTCATCTGATTTTGCGTGTCAGTAGTTGAATATCTTCATGTCTGAGCTGGTGAAGATATGAATTCCTTTTATAATTGTTACGGTTTTTTCCAGGATGACATGCATATGTCTTATTCCTGTTTTGTTCTGAATGTTTGAATCAAGGAATCCCACAAGAGCACAGGCCAACATGCAGGATTCCCAGTGCCGAACACAACTCCTACTTCCTTGGAGCTCACCGAGGACAAATCCTAAAGCTGAAATGCTGTAAGGGAAAGGTATCATATGCAGGGTTTAGATGTGAACTAGGTGCCAAACTGCTCAGCCCTGGGAATATAAAAGTGGTTTCAAGCAGGCCCATGAGATGAAGATCCTCACAGGACTAGACCAGTGATTTTCTGTATCCTAATTTTAGCCAGAACACAAACTCCTTTTCATTTAGCAAGTGAAATAAGTGTGTTGCAGCAGCAAAGATCACACTAAGAGTTGAGCACTCAAGGTATTTATCTGCAGCCCACAGTGGGGTTTGAAGTCCTCAGTGATCTGTAGCTGGCTCAGCAATGTTTTTTCTGTATCAAAGTTGAGCCTCCCCTTATGGATGTGGCCTTCACTCCCTCACAGAAGTACATTATCTGGCCCCAGAGTTTAAGACCTGATTAAAAAATCCTCTACTTTGTGAAGAGGATGAAAATAAATTAAAGTGTTTCTGAGACCAGTTCATGCTCTTTTCTGAATCAAAGGTAAGTAGCCACATTCAGACCTTCTAATTTAAGAGACAGGAATATAAATTAATCACCAAAATATGTGGATACCTGCTTATTCCACACTCATGTTAAGTAAACAACTACAGTTGTTTACTTAATTCCCATACCCAGCAGCTGTTCTAAACACAAAGAGCAGAGCTCATCTTACCTCAACTGCAGTTGCATTTTGCACTCACCTTGAGCCCAGCAGAATGGTGGGGCTGCAAATTTGGAATGGTTTTCCCTGTTACTCACACAAATCATGGTAGAATAACCCTTCTTTTTTTCCCCCCCTAAACTGGTAATTCTTGTGAAGGTGCCTGAGCTTGGAAACCCAAAGTTAAAGTAACACCCACTTGTGCAATTCCAATAAAATCACACATCATACACAAAAGGGTTCGTAACCAGATGTTTATCAAGCCCACAAGCAAGTGAAATCTATTCCCATTTTCACAATTTTGACATACTTTACACAATATTTTATAACACTGGCTTGATTTAAAATAACCCCCTACTCTTACATCGGAAAAATATGTGATATTACCTAGAAAATTGATAGAATTTTCATGTTGATAGATTAATAATTACTGGGTAGAAAGAAGCACAAAAGACAAAATTATATGACAGGTTCATTTTTAGACAAGACGTGCTGTTTTGTATCAACTATAAACATTTTCCTACTAAGGCTAGTATTAATGAGAAACTTATCGATTTATTCAAACTTCTTTAGTTTTCCTCTAATCCATATTGAACTGCATTTAAACCTCACTGGCTTGTCTATAAATATTTTGCATAGCAATATGCTGATCTACAAAATATGTGGGCTTTTCTGCAAAAAATGTTGCTTTTTGTTTTGCTTGAGTGTAGAATGTATGGGTGGTGGTTAAATTGTTTTGGTTTTATTAATGCTTCAATTTGTAATAGCTGGCCATTTCCAAGAGGATATAATTCTTCAAGTTGCCATCAATAACAATTATACAACAACAACTAAAATCCATTGCAGCAAAGAAAACAATATATTTAACATCATCTAACAGAGAAGCACCTCTTTATCTTAACACTAATAACAACTGTGCCACTATTGGTGACAATCCAGTATAGACAGAAAAATCCTGTGTAAGCCAACAGAATTAGGATAAATTGAAAAAGAACGGATCCAAAAGAGGTGAACAAAAAATGGGAGGGCAGGTTGTTCTGATTTGTTTTTTTATAATTGAAAATATTAATTCAGAACACTATCCAGAGGACTGGGAATTTAATACATATGAGGTCACCAAAAAAGTCAACAACACGATTTATATTATCAAAATACCACTTCAAATTGACAAACATATTGAAAAATGTTCTCCTAAAAATTAAACCACTCAAGTTCACACTAAATCTGATGCCAGCCCACAGCCCATGGGTTCCACAGTACCAAACCAATCTGTTTTCCTGGCTGTGTGCAAGAACAGGGATTCAACGTGCCTTGGGTGTGAATCAGAATGTTCCATAAATAGGACAGAGCCTTCAATTTATGATTTTCCTCTCCACTCCCCCACCACTATAATCAAGAAAAATTGGAATACTGTGGGCACAGGGCCACAAAAGCATTTCAGTTCAGGAATTTATTTCTGGGGAAAAAAAAAAAAAAGACTAAAAACGTGCATCCCTGTTTTCCTTTGATCTGCGTTGTGTAGTTGGCACTAAATCAGTCTTCAGTTACATCCTCGGTCAGTGAAATCTGCTCCTAGCGCAGAGGTAAAACTGAGTACTATTTGTGATTTGCTCATTCTGGGATATATTTTTACTTGTTTACCTGTAAATACATATTTTTAGATGTTGTTTAGTCTTCCAACCACACTTCCTTTCTTGTAGACCACTTTAAACACAATGTACTGAAAAATGCACCACCAATGCTTTTAAGGGCACAAAGAAAAGCACTGAAATCTGTGTTGGAGGCAGATCTTCACTGCCCTTACCCACATCATTACCACAAGGGTATAAAAAAGCGTGTTCACAAAAGGCTTAAAGAGAAGTAGGGTCTATTTTTCCTCTTCTGCAGCTCACCCAACAACTTAGATCTGACCGTGGGATCAGCACAAGTCAGTGTGAATGTTTCTACAACCACACTGGCAGCTGCTCAGCACATCGAGCCTATAACTCCACCAGCTCAGAAAGATAATACACAAGGACTCTCAATTAGTTACTATCAAACCCTCTGCTCACACAAGAAGCTCCTGATCAAAATTTCTAGTCAAAAAGAGTCAGCAGAGTAAAGCAGTAAATCTCCTCAGCATCTGTTCCGATGGAGATGGAGTAATGGTTCACAGGCAGGAGCTGGAGTTCTCAATCAGCTTGGTGCAGTTCTGGGAATAATCACTACAGACAGGAGTGTTTCAGGGAAAATAGAGCTCCAGATTAACAAATTGACTGTGAATCATTAAGGGATAGGGCATGAAATGATATTAAGCCATGGCAACAAAGGACTTCCAATTATTTATGAAAAAAGTCAACCGAGACAAACTGCTGTAGCATTCATTAAACTAATGAGGGGAAGCACCATGAATTGCAGTTTGAGGATAATACCTTGAGGTCAGAATGCAATTTGATGCAGCTCTGGTTTGATCTCTCTGCTGAGAACTATGACACTGTTCAAAAATTAAATTTTATAAGGATCTGAAGTAGCAGATGCAGTTGCCCTTCCTTCAGAGAACAAAATGGAGAAAACACATGAAAAGTGCCTCTGTGGGGTAAGAATCTTGTAACCTTAAGGACTGCATTTGGGTTAGATATTAATATAATTGAGGAAGAAAAGATGGAAAAAAGATGAAGGGGGTTAAAAAGAAATAAAATTTGAGCGTCAACCACCTTCTAAACAGAAAGAGACAAAACCCTGGCAGAACTAACCTGGCTTTTCATCTGCCCCACAGCACAAGCACAACAATACGCTCAGACTCTTCAGCCTGACAATGATCCAGTGCTGTCAAGGGCCTCGCTTTCCTTGAGGCTTGATGTTCCCACCTTCCAAGAAATCAACTTGTTCTTGTCCTGTTCTAGATTGCTAAAAAAATGACTCCAAGATCTGCCCAGATCACAGGCTGTGCCCTCTCCAGCAAGCTGTTGTTGCTGTATATTCAGCCCACTCTGAGGTTGAAGGTTTTCAGATTCCTGTTTCCATCCCTTCTCCCTTCAAGCGTTCTTTGACATCCCTCCATTGAAGAACAGGATCTCTCAGACCCACCAGCTGATCTTCTCCATGATACTCTCTCCATCCCAATGTTGAGGACCAAATTAAAATTAAATTGTTTTGCTAATAAGGTCTTTACTAGCCTGACTAATTAAGGATTAACTGTTCAGTGGTGGCAGCATAATTAAGGAGGCAGTAAATTCTAGAAAGAAGGCAGGGATGAGCTGTGAGCCAAACTGAAGAAGGGTTTATCTCCCATTCTTCCACAGCTGACAGGAGCCTGGAAGAGTTCATGATTTAGATGAGGGGATTGAGTCCATCATTAGCAAATTTGCACATGACAACAAGCTGGAGGGAGTATTGATCAGCTGGAAGACAGGAGGGCTCTGCAAAGGGACCTGGACAGGCTGGAGAGTTGGGCTGATTCCAACAGGATGAGGTTCAACCATGCCAAGTGCCGGGTCCTGCACTTTGGCCACAACAACCCCCTGCAGTGCTACAGGCTGGGGACAGAGTGGCTGGAGAGCAGCCAGGCAGGAAGGGACCTGGGAGTTTGGATTGACAGGAAGCTGAACAGGAGCCAGCAGTGTGCCCAGGTGGCCAAGAAGGCCAATGGATCCTGGCCTGGATCAGGAACAGTGTGGCAGCAGGACCAGGGCAGTGATTCTGCCCCTGGACTCAGCGCTGGTGAGGCCACCCCTGGAGTGCTGTGTCCAGTTCTGGGCCCTCAGTTCAGGGAGGATATTGAGGGGCTGGAGCAGGTCCAGAGAAGGACAATGAGGCTGGTGAAGGGACTTGAACACAAGTCCTATGAGGAGAGGCTGAGGGAGCTGGGGTTGTTCAGCCTGGAGAAGAGGAGGCTCAGGGGAGACCTCATCACTCTCTACAACTCCCTGCCAGGAGGGGGGAGCCAGGTGGGGGTTGGTCTCTTCTCCCAGGCAATCAGCAGTAGGACAAGAGGGCATGGCCTTAAGCTGCGCCAGGGGAGGTTTAGGTTAGATATTAGAAAGAATTTCTTTACAGAGAGGGTAATCAGCCATTGGAATGGGCTGCCCAGGGAAGTGATGGATTCTCCGTCCCTGGAGGTGTTTAAGATGAGGCTGGACGTGGCACTTAGTGCCATGGTCTAGCAACTGTGGTGGTAGTGGATCAAGGGTTGGACTTGATGATCTCAGAGGTCCTTTCCAACCCACCTAATTCTATGATTCTATGATTCTATAATTGATCTGCTCAACAGTCTAAGAGAATATCCTGGCTAAAATGCAGACATGACCAGAAGGACTTCCAAAGTCAAAACAATAGTCATAGTATTCACAATTCTTTGTCTTATTGCTAAGCTGAAAAAACAAATTATCAAGTCAGAACACTAAAATGTATTTGTGTAAATTCTGGCATCATATATTCAAAAGTTGGGGTGCAGGGTCTTGATGCCATACACACTGTATGAGTGATTCCAAACCTGGAAGCCCTGCTTCACACACCACATTTTATCCAAGAGAGGAGCAAGTAGAAAACTTCCTCTCTGTCTGCAACTGTTTATTCAGAACGTAATTTTCTAACACCAGAAACTTGATGTGAGCGACGCAATTAGACTCAATAACAAGGTCAGAGTGTGGTCTAGACAAAATTAGGTGAAAAATTGAGAACAATTTTACCCAATGACAAGACTTATAAGCATTGGAATGAAAACGGCAGAAGGGAGACAGGCTTGGAAAAGAAAAGGTGCATTTTCCAGGGATTGCTTTCATTTTGAAAAACAAACAGAAATAAAACTGAAAGAAGTATGGTTAAGTTCTAACCAAAATTATGTTTTGTTATTGAAATCAGAAGCTTCTATTTCACAGCTTATGCCATGAGGAGATCAGACCAGACAACTTTCATAACCCATTTTGGATTTTCAAATCTTTACACCCACAGGACAAGGAAATTATCATAACACCTGGCCAAGCCTAGAGCAGGAGTTTGCTGAAACATTATGCATATCAACTCTGGAATCAAGAAGCCTGCTGTCTGACAATGAGCTGTGGCACTGGGATCCCAGACAAGAGGGTTATCATTCAGCCCCATGTCGCAATCACTTCTGATTTTCTAAAAGTAACAAAGCTGTTATTGTTTCAGACAAGAGAGAAGGAGACAAGATAATTAAGTTTTACAACTACTGCAGAAGCAAAGCAACCCTCCTGGATTCAGGTGAGCCTAAGAAGAATTTTATTCCAACACCAAGACACTGCGTTCCTCAAACTTCTGTTGAGGCACAGAAGTGGAGCCGCTTTAACAGAAGTTTGAAATAAGATACATGTGCTTTATCGGTTTTGGGTATGACACATAACTACCTGAAGTTTTAACATTAAACCAGTAGATAAATAATACTTATTATGTGCTCAAGCACTGCATAAGTAATAATTCTGCAAAGAAAATGCCATCCCAAACAATTAAAGGTTTCTGAAGTTGTAAGCAACTATAAATTGCTGGAAATACAGAATAAAGAGAGAGTGGGATTTCCACAATGGTTCATAACATTCATCAGTCAGGTCTGGTGTCCTGTCTCTGTCCTTTCCCGTACACCTCACAAGAGGAAAGTCCTCCAATACATGATGTGTTGTAGACTTTTATTTTAGAAAGAAACATTCCCCTCAAATGCTTAAAATGAGAAACCAGCCTTGACAAATGAGATTTGATTACTTATGTTTCAGCCTGAAAAACAATCAAATGTCATCACAGGATTATCCACACACACACTGTCTATTCAGAAATTATATTTGGACCAATTTTCACTACCGATGTATGTTTTATTATCTCCACATGTTATGGTAGTTTTGGATCAGAATTGAGTTTGTCCTTTAAACCTTTAATTTTCTCCTTCATGAGCTCACAATTATAATCTGGCCATGCTGTAAATTATTCAGTTATAATTTGCAAGTAGTCATGTTTTCTGCGCATCCACTGATATCAGTGAAAGATTAAAATAAAGTGTGTTGTGCTGCAGCTGAAATATGTTTCAGTGTGCTTGAATAGAGTTGCTTGAAAGAGCACAAAATAGTATTAAAAATGAATATAACTGCTAGCTATTGATTGACAGGATCAGCATTGCAGAAGAAAACGCACAAAATTGGATTGTGCTCCAAAAAGAAATGACGGGAAGAAATCAACACTACCCAAATGGGGACAAACTGAGAATAAATGTAAATATGATCATGCTTTCCAGAAAACATGATTTGTTACAAACACTGCGAACTAAAGCAAAACAAAAGGCACAGCAGAATTGTTTGACCATATCCCCGAAAGCGCCCAAGGTAGTGCTACAAGTTGGATTATGATCTCAAATATTCCTGCTGGAGCAGCTGTCCTTCACGTTCTGGACTTCCAGTCTTCAATCATCCGTTGGAGGGGGGAGCTGCTGCAAACGCAGGGAGAGGATTGGAAGTCTGGCTGTTGGATAGATTTTTTATTTCTTTGCATTTTCAATAGTCAAAAAAGAAAACCCCTCATCCATCACTTTGATAGAAGTCCAGAGGGCATCCATTTATTCTATTCAGAACACAATCCAATGAGTTCAGATCCTTATTTATGTTCTTTCAATACTCAGATGTTACATTTTCTTGACTATTATCTGAGCATTACTATTTATTATTAGTCTGCAATGGAGATCCTATTCTAATGAACTGTGATACAATGACATATTTCACGTTTGCTGGTTATATTAGATTTATTGCAATTACTCTTGAAAGGGATATTGTAATTTACTGAAATCTCATTGTGGGTAAGGGAATTCCTGCAGGAAGCTCTCACTGAATTTTCTATGAGGCTGTGCTAAGACCTTATATTCCAAGAGCTTGAATGATTGCCAGACAGCCTAAGACTCATACTTTACATAATAGAATATTTTAATTAAAAAATGAGCAATAAGTTCGTGATAGATCTCACATCAACAGAAAGAGCACACAGCTCTAGTATTTTTTTAAGATAAACCATGTGTTAAAATGAAATTCCAAGAAATAAAATGAGGAAAAGGCTTTAAAATAAAACCTTTCTTATGAAACGTGGCTACCTATTGAGATGCTTGGTGTTCTGCTTTGAAAGGTTCAGCTGGTTATTGGATCTTCCAGTGGAAAGTTCTGAGAGGAGTTCCTTAACCTGAGACCCAGTCTGAAAGCTCAAACAAAGGAGATGGCAGGAGCAGCATGAGGAGGCAGAAGGGTTCATATATTTGCAGTCAGCTCAAGAACTGAGTCCATCTGTCCCCAGTCCATCTGGTGCAGGTCAGGTGCTGCCCTGTGATCCCACACTGTGTTCCAGGCAAGGGCCAGGAAAAAACAGTTCATGGGTGAAGTACACAACAGAGATTGCTCCCTAAGGACCACGTGAAAGAGGCCAACCTGTTTTGGTGGCCTGAGTTTAGGTCTGTGAACACTAGCCATGAGTGATGAGCCAGAGGAGACCATTTCCCAATGAGTTGACTGGTAGAGTCTGTCATCTACAAGAGGACTGAAGCTCCTTTCCCAGTTCACCCATGTCTCCCAGTTACTCCAGCTTCCCCCATCATATCACACGAAGCTCTCCTGCTGGAGAAGCTCCTGGAAACAGCCTGAGCGTCTCAGCCTCACTCTTCAGCCTTAACAACACACATCCCTGAAGTGGGTCCTTCCCCTGCCCAGGGCACCTTCCTGAGGCCATCAAGGCTGTGTGTTCCACAGATATCTGACACACATTCCCAAGGGACTGCTCCATTGCCCAGGATGAGCTCTTGGATAAATACTGCAAGATTTCACATCGTTAAAAGAGGTGTTTGGATATTAAAAAATGCATTTGGAAATTAAAAAAAAAACGTTTTCAATCAAAATGATCATCCAGACACCTTGCAGTGAGTGGTGTAAGCAGTTTTCTTCACTCATTACTGGTATGTTATTGATTTTGTTGATGTTACACTTGGGATGAATTTGGCTGCTTCTCACTAAAGAAACCATTTGAAGGCTTATTGATAGTAATCAAGTGAGCCTCTCATTATATTATCCCCTGGTTTCTTAACAATAGGAGGGAATAGCCATCAGGGAAGGAGGAAAAGGCTAATCCATAAATTTCTCATTAGATGAAAGAGAGAGAAACATTTGTTTGAGTAATGGAATATGTTTAGCATCACAGCCTGCAGTTAATCATGTTTACTTACCCGTTCTTTTCCAATATTCACAGAATGATACTGCGTGGATTTTAGCACAACAGCACCAGCCACCCATATGCAAACGGACTGTTCAAAAGAACACCTAAAAATGCACATTTTTAAAGCAGTGAGAGAATACCTGTAATCAGAGTGATAATAAAAGCAAATACATTTGCATATAACACCATTACTCTATTTAAGGATCAGTAATAAGCAAAACTCAGAAATCAAGCTAAAGCGAGTGATTCACAACAAATAATTCAGCCAATTAATTTGCTCTAATGTTTTGCTTGGGAGTGTGTTTATTTTTTTTTTTAATCTACTCATTGATTTGAAAATTTTTGTTTACTGTTAGGTTTACTAAAATCCAAATTCTGTCCTTTATTTCTACTGTTTTCTAAACTATTCAGAATACAAATGAAAAACTTTGATTAGACAAATATGGCTCATTACTGGAAAGAATTTGTGACATGATCCAAGGATGATATTAGCATTGAAAAATTTTAGATTTATCTATAATATCTCACCTTAATCTTCCTTGCTGCAAGTTAGAACCATCTGCCCTTGTCCTTTTCACCACATGCAGGGAAAACAGGTTGTTCTCCTGCTCTTCATGGAAGAACTTATTTCAATACTGAATTTCTCTTTTCAGTCTTGAAGTTAAATTAAACTAAACCAGAGCTTATCCCTAATTTCTGTGATTAGATTTGGATTTCTTGTACTTTTTTTTGGCAGTTCTAGTAGAAAAATCAAAGTGAAGCTTAAGTTTTGAAGATGCAGAAATGTGGCTGGCACAGCTTAAGGCTGAACCCTCTTGTCCTATTGCTGATTGCCTGGGAGATGAGACCGATGCCCACCTGGCTACAACCTCCTGTCAGGGAGCTGCAGAGAGTGAGGAGGTCTCCCCTGAGCCGTCTCTTCTCCAGGTTGAACAACCCCAGCTCCCTCAGCCTCTCCTCACACCACTTGTGCTCCAGTCCCTTCCCCAGCCTTGTTGCCCTTCTCTGGACCTGCTCCAGCCCCTCAATGTCCTCCCTGAACTGAGGGGCCCAGAACTGGACACAGCACTCCAGGGGTGGCCTCACCAGCGCTGAGTCCGGGGGCAGAATCACTGCCCTGGTCCTGCTGCCACACTGTTCCTGATCCAGGCCAGGATCCATTGGCCTTCTTGGCCACCTGGGCACACTACTGGCTCCTGTTCAGCTTCCTGTCAATCCAAACTCCCAGGTCCCTTCCCACCTGGCTGCTCTCCAGCCACTCTGTCCCCAGCCTGTAGCACTGCAGGGGGTTGTTGTGGCCAAAGTGCAGGACCCGGCACTTGGCCCGGTTGAATCTCATCCCGTTGGAACCAGCCCAACTCTCCAGCCTGTCCAGGTCCCTCTGCAGAGCCCTCCTGCCTTCCAGCAGATCAACACTCCCCCCAGCTTGGTGTCATCTGCAAATTTGCTAATGGTGGACTCAATCCCCTCATCCAGATCATCAGTAAAGACATAAACAAAACTGGTCTCAACACTGATCCCTGGGGGACACCAACAGTGACTAGATCCCAGCTGGATGCAGCACCGTTCCCCACCACTCTCTGGGCCCAGCCCTGTCAAGTATATGCTCCCAACAACACAAGGTTAAGACCAAACCAGTCAGTGTCAGTGACATGATCCATCTCCTCAGAACTGAAGTAAGCTGGTTGCTCACCAAAACCAAGACACAGGATGGAAATACACCCAGTAAGCATAAATATATGAAGCAACACCTTGTTCTCTGGGTCTTCGAAAGCAGGTTTCAGATTCCATCATTTTTGTGTACTGAAAAGGTTATTGTTTAAATGGAATAAACTGGCAATGTATTGATTACTGGTGGCCCTTACAATACATTATGTGGTTGGGTTAATGTATTATTTTTTTTGATAGGTGTCATGGTTTGAGATCCCCAAAAATCTAATTTCCTAGTCCTAGCCCCCTGTCACATCTCAATTCAATGTGAGATGGGTTTTTTCCAGACAAAACACACCAGACTCCAAATGGGGGAAAGGGAATATATTACAATGATTGTACAAATAAATATTATAATACATTATACACACGATCACAACTATCTCTACCATGACATAAGTATTTACAATGGATCAGATCTCTTCTCCCCTCCAAATAAAAGTCCAGGAGGGAAGAAGGACAGATCCCTTCCAGTCTCTAAGCAGGAGTATCTTCTACAGCAGCAATCTGTCTTCTTCACAATGCAGCAGCTGATAGCTGGATTTCTGCCAGCACTCACGAGGGGGTATCCAAGCCCCCTCGGCCCCCGTCGTTTCCAAGCAAGGGGATCTTCCATGGGCTACGTTCACCCCAGACAAAGATCGTTCCACCACGGTCATATCACGAAGTACAGGGGGTCTTCGTGACAGTCTGGTATCTTCAGGGAATTCAAATTCCCCTTTGCAGAGCTCCTGTGCTCTGCCTCAGGCTACCACCTTGGCAGCAGTGGCGAGGGGGGGGGAAAAGCCAAGGTCACCCCCCTCTGCATTCCTCTCCGTCCCAGTCCAGCTTCAGGACGCTTTTGAGCTTCTCAGCTCCTCTCTCTCTCTCTAGTGCTGCATGTCCAAGACTCCTCTCCTTAATAGGAGTCCATCTCCCTCCTTTCTCGGAGGTCTCAAAGGAGTTTGGGGGGTCTGGTTCAGTTCTTACCCCCAGAACTCTGTAGCTCTGCTGCTGACTCTCTTTTCTCGGCTCTCCTTCCAAGAGTCCTCTCTGGTGCTGCATTCCTCTGTTGCTTCGTCTTATCTCTTCTGGCCCTGTGCCACCATTTCTCTGGTCAGTGTTGGTCTGTCGCTACTCCTGCCGCTGCCCACGGTGGAGAAAACATCTCCCAGCATAACTACAGACACTTAGCTCAGTCTAACACTGTTCCAAGTCTCCGTAGCCCCCCAGCTGGGGCTGGGGCCAAAGCCCCAAGGGGCTCAGAGCCCCTTTCCTCGTGGTTGCAGAACATGGCTACCACTTCTATCATCCAACTACAACTCGTCTCTTCCGGTCTGGTTGTGGTATGTTTATATTTCGCGGGAGCGCAGATTGGTTCAAATCTCCAGTGTCACCACCCCTTGGGGGTTACCACTTTTTCTTAGCTTCAGGGGGAAAACCTGGTTCAAACCACTACAACAGGTTTGTACCAAAATGGTCTCATTGACATGATCTTGCATGAAACCTACTGTATCAGTCTTTTATGGAACTGCAACTAAACAAAATCACAGCTGGTGACGTGTTGTTTTACAGAAAAAACCCAAGACCCTCAGGTCTTTTGAATGTTTATGTTACACGTAGAGAGTATCTGTGGATCTAGAGTATGGATGTTTTCAGTTAATTTAGGAAGTATTGAACATTACAGAAAGTAGTAACTATCAGGGTGGGAACACTAGAAATCATGCATTTTAATTTGACCTATTATTTGTACATAATTGGTGAAAACTATTCATTTTCCTTGCCATGCAGACGCAGAAAACAAAATCCTCATCTCTCATTCTGTGCCTCCAGAACTGCATTTCAAAACAGGAAAAACTGGTGATAGTGTAAATGAAAACTAAACAAAGCCAAGATTCTGGTAATGGCAACTAATTGTTGTGTGCTCAAGGTTGAATTGAACCATATTGTCTTTAAGATTTTTTTTTTTATTTAACTTTAACTCTAGCCTTTGCTCTGAAAGTAACAAATATGTGACAAATATCCACCTCTTTTGATATATGTTATTGAAATAAGATTTTTGCAAGGCAAAGGAAAAACAAACAAACAAACAAATTCCAACTAGAAATGTATTACCTTGGAAAAATGTAAGTAGCCTTTCAATACTTTTCTTAACAGAGTTGAGTTATTTGCTAAAGACAATCTGTTCACAAGAACAGAGACCTGGAATGTGCCTCCTGCATCAGCAGTCTCCCTGCTCTGCTATTTTAGTGGCTTTACCCTTTTCACATAATCCCACTTATCAAGTTATCAATGACTATCTTAAGAAGCGTCAGATTTCTTACCTCCTCCAATATCCACCACATCCACCCAGTTCTATCGGAAAAATGTTGCAAAGATTATCCCTTGGTTCTTACCAGAGCTGAACAGATCAGGCCCTTGATGGCTCTCTGGGTAGGAGAAGCTCCACTGATCATTCCCACTGCCTCTTCCCTGAATGAAGGTCTGGAGCAAAGCTCATCAGAGCTGGACACAATGCTCCACGTGACATCTTAGGTCTTAAAAATCAACAGCAGTTCTAGTTCTGATTCATCCAACATCCCTCTCTCTGCTTCTTTCCTGGCCTCCCCAGTTATTCTGAAAGAAATAATGTAGAATTTTTTCAGTTTGCTTCTATAAAATGACCCAGAAAATGCTGGTAAACCTAAAAATCTCAGTTTAACCTGCTGCACAAGGAAGAATTACTATTTTAGTTGGCCAACCTAGCTGAAAACTTTCAAAATAGCTGAGAAACCCATGCCCATGTGCTAAATCACAGGCCTACATTTCTGCTGAGCAGTTGGTCACCAGACATCCATCACAGGTTTCACAAACACACGAAGTACATAATGTACTTGGTGTGGGATGCATTTGTCTCTCACACTGAATTGACTTTGTTATATCCATGGCCAGGACTGTTTTTCAAAGCTGGTCTGGCAGTGTTGGAGATGTAAATGAGGTAGCAGGGACCACTAGAACATCATTTGTCTAGTATTGCAGAGTAATTGCCTTTAAGACCATCAATGTTGATTAGTTTACATTTCAGTGATTTTTAACAAGTTGCCTGCTTTGAATACTAAAGTTGGTAAAGTTCCCATAAAAACTGAAACGTGCTGTCCTAGAGACTAATTTTCTTACAGTCTGGCTTTACACTGTAGTCTGAGCTGCCTGACAAGAAACCAAGCCTTTAGAGATCACAAACAACCAATTTCACAGTACAAGTAGTTGTAAATAGAGCTAAATTCCCTTTAGTAATAAAGTATTCATCTTTGTGGTTCATTGAGTTCAAAGAAAAGCATTTTTCAGAGTTTAAGTAATTAAGTTTATATTTTATTTTCTCCTTTAGAAAGGAACTAATCACAAAAGCCTGGGATTGAGAAGCCACTGTGGTATTAAAGGTATTCTTTGCCTATGAAATTTCAATTTAGCAAAGCATGTAAAACCCTACAGGCAGTTAAGGCCCAATATGCTAAAGCCACTTTGTTTTCACAGTGTATTTATTTTGAATCATCACTACCCAGTTGATTAGCTGCTGAATTAGAATGTCTGAACATTAGAATCATAGGCTGAAAAAGACCTCTAAGATCAAGTCCAACCATTAACCCAGCACTGCCTAGTCCTCCTCTAAACCACACCCTGAAGTGCCAGGTCTACACGTCTTTTAAACACCTTCAGGGATGGTGACACCAACACTTCCCTGGGCAGCTCACAAGATCTACTCAAATTCAACCTACAAAGCACCTCCTACCAAACCAAACTGACAATTAATTGGCAAATTAGCCAAAGTACATGTTGAAACACTGTATATATAGTACCCTGAAAAGGGAAGCTACTCTCGCCCTTAAAGGTGTGCTCCTGGCCACTCATCACTGCCTTCCCTCCCTGCTACCCATATGACCTGCAGACCAAGTTGCCTGTGAGATCATCCCAATTTTGTTCCAGCTAGCATGCAACAGAGCACTTAAACAGCTGCAAAAGTCTGTTTTTTCCTAAATGAGGCTCATGCTGACCAAACCCAATTAAGGCTGAGAGAATTACAATGCCATGCAGAGAAAGCAGTAGGTAACCTCTGTACTGCTGCATCGCCTCACATGCTTAGTGCAGACACAGCCCTGGGAGCAAGGCTCAATTCTACATCATCCAATGACCCTCAAGCTCACCCCATCTTTCAGAGGACTTTCTTGTAGTGACAAGAGCCCGTTTCACTGGCACAATTGTCCCTTTAGTCCGCTTTTTTTTCAGCACAGGTATGTGAGTCAAGGTACTGTTCAAGTTCCCATGGCTCTCTTTGTGAGTGAAAGATTGTTATCTCAGTGCCCTGGCAAGGTTCAGCTTCAGGTAGTTCTAGTTTGTCAGCCTAAACTTGCCATGCAGATCAGACTGGATTGCTGTGCAGCTGAGCAGTCCCATTGTTTCACTGCTTCTCAGGAGTGCATGAAATGATCTCTGCACATGATTCAAATCCCTTTAAAGTTTCCCTTCAACAGCACAGAGGTAAAACCATCAGTACTACCACCACATAGTTTCATGCTAGATTTGTTGACTTACCTTTTTTACTGGTTCCAGAGTGTTAGAACTGTATTGAGTCTCTCCACAGAACATGTCTTTGCTTGTGTTGAAAAACAAGTTTAAATTATGTCCTGCAGAGGCCAGTTAAAATCCCTTCAGCCCATCTTTAGTCATGTACTGGTAACTGTTTTCTCTCAGGCTGTAGTAGATGAATTGCAGCTGAGCTACCTGCTTTGCATAGACTCATTTGTCTAATTGTGCCCTTTTATCAGGTGGGTGAAACAGCTGAGGCACAACCATGATCTTTTATTTCCTCATCTTATTTGCACATTGATCCAGCAAAATAAACTGAATTAGTAGATTTGGGCACATTTCTCTGTTACAGTTGAATTTTACCATTTAAGCTGTATAGGTTCTCATCACCTATCCCAACTGATGACTACCCAAACTGGGTGAAACAGCACTTCATAAGCAGGATCATCGACTGGAGAAGTTACTGAGGTGAAGGAGCATTCCCAGGAAGAGCTGAATGAAGACAAGGTGTTGTGATATAGATGTAGCCCTTTGAAAATCCCTTAATTTTAAAACAAGCCAGAATTTTGGAAAAAAGTAAGGAAAGAACTGGTGAAGAATGTGACCTTGGTGTTATAAAATCAGTCATGGGATCCCAGCAGCAATTGAAAGGGAGGGTTGTGTTGGTCAGGGAGAAGTCTGTGGAGAAACAAAGCTCCTAACAAGCTAAATATTCTGATGCTATAATCCAGGCAAGACATGTGGGACCAACCGAACTGGATCAAAAGGACCTAGATATCAGCCTTGGAAAGGACAGAGAGGGAGATAGGAAATGTGAAAGTCCAAAAAAGGCTGGGACAAAAGCCTCTCAGTAGGTAAAAAGACAGGCTGAAGGCATCATTTATGTGTTCAAACATGACCTATTGCTGGGGCTCTGAGGTGTAGAGACTTCACTGGGGTCAAGAGCTCAGAAAGTCTGAAACGGCTGTGGAACTTGCAAATCAACTGCATTTGATACGCCACCATATGGGAAAGGGGAAACTAAGGAAGGTGTGCACCTGGGGGGTTTAGAAAATGGATCTTCCTTGTGGGAGCAGTTTGGGAAGACACATGTTGTGAAATGTTTCAATCTGTTCTGGCTGTGTCTTACAAGGAGAAAAAATTGTCTTTGATTTTCATACGCTAGATTTAAAATTAGCTCTGTTCTCCCAGTGAGGAAGCCAGATTTATTCTTTGCTTAGTGAACATGTTTCAAGGTTTTTTTGGTCACATCTGTAGCAAGTAGTTACTCCAGCAGACCCAGTGCAAACTCTTCAGCCCATGACCCCCCCTTCTCCCTGATACGGGGCTGTGACAGCTGTTCATCCCACCATGGAACCAAAGGTCTTACCTCCCTTCAATGACCTGTGGTGGCTGAGGGTGAGGTGTGGGTAGGGTGGCCAGACTTCATATGGCAAATTATCCCCCCCAAAAAAAACATTTTCTAATGAACCTCTGCTTCTTCCAAATATTCTGCTTTAAGACTTACCAACACAAGTTTAGCCTAAGCAGCCAACTTAAATCTATTTTTAACTTCCAGGTGTTTTCTAAGTGCATTTAACTACAGCTGTGTACAGTCCCATGGGGGTGTTCATATAGTGGTTCAATATTTGCCTTAATCCAAATAAGCAACATATACTGGGAATTAGCTACACAACAAATGGAGAGCAAACTGTGGGAGGTCATGGAGTTGCCTGGGACCACATCCACATTCACAAGACACAAGAGAAGCAATTGTCATGTACTTCACTATTGACTCAATCATTGCAGCTTAAATGACTGCTGGAAGCTGATTAAAGAGATCCTGAATAGTCACTTGAAAAGAAAAAGAAAATAAATGTAAAAGTTCTTCATCATAGAGAGGATTTTTCCAAATCTTTTGTCACATTTTAGGAATAAGTAGGAGTGGATGCAGTAACAGATCTTTGGTGGGTGCTAACATATGAAATTACCACAGCCTGCATCACCTTTTAAAACAAATAAATCCATTAGAAGCTTATGTACATTAAAATTTCACCTTTAAAAACAGACCAGTATTACTCAGACTTAAAAAAAAGAAAAAAACAAACAAGTCAAAATTCTTCAGTCTGCTCCGGTACAGACAGTTTGCATTGTTGCACAAGCTATAATAGACACACACATCCTCACATCTTCCTAATTAAATAATCTTCTTCCTATTTTAACCGGAAAAATAAATCAAATGCTTTAATAATATCCTAAAGATCAAGTTGAATCACAGGTTTTTTTGCTATACAACCTTTCAACAAAAGTATGTGGGGATATATTTACAAACTCATACGACTGAGGCTCCTTTCTTGTTGCTCTGATTTTATGTGGCATTTTGTTAAATCAAACCCCACCTGGATAACATACCTGTCCCATGTTCCTCCAAACAACCCTGGGGTATTCTGACTTATTGCTTTGTCTTTCTAATAAAATTCTTTTCTTAAATCAAAGTAACCTCTCCAGGTCCAAAAAAATGCTAAATTTAGTACAGTAGTTCTGCAAATCTTGAAAATAGAAAAACAAGTTACCTCAGTAGTATTATCTTTTGATTCAGAACTCAACAAATAGATATCATTTAGTCTTCCACCCCATCCTTCCCTTTCCACGTATGATGACACGTGAACAAAAGGTCTGTAAATTTGTTGTTGAACTTCCATAAATCTACCCTTTACTCAAGCCAGAGCAGTTACTTGAGCCTCCAAAGCACTGCAAAAAAATGTATACTGCTTATATGGTATTTTTGGATTTAAAAGATGACAACACTTAAGAAGCCAAAGCCTTATTCAAGTACCGCACGTATCCTAAAGGATAGAATACTGACATCATGGTTAAGATGATTTACTACAGTTAAAGAACGTCACATCAGATGTGAATGCCATTCACAGGAGTTCTTTGGGGTACCAGCAACACACAGAGCACCTTTTCATCAGTGCTGTACCAAGCACAGTTAAGTCTGGTATCAATCCCAGATTAACGACCTGGGAGCAGTCATTGTTCCTTTCTCTGGGAGGTGGTGGTGGATAAAAACAGCACTATTCCCTCTCTCCTTTTCTATCCCTCACTCCTCAGCACTGTGGCTGAGGTGGCATTCTGGTATAGCAATGGCACTGAAACCCTCCATCACAACCGTTGTAGCAACACTAACATTCCCTACTACATTCATTCCAAAAGGCTCATGTAAGCCACTGGCACCTGTTCCCCTTTTTGTCCTTGCTGCTTCTGGAAAGGATTTTCCCCCCCATAATGTAACAGTTTCTTGTCATTACACTAACCCCATCTCGTTTAAGAAAAGACCAGCTCATCCCACTGAAGTGAGGTCAGTTTGCTGAAGGATTTTGACAGGGTCAGCAGAAAATACATAATTAAAATTGTATAAAGTTTTAAAATTCTGAATGTACTCTGTGAAGTCTATCCAGCTTGATTTTTTAAGCCAAAGCCTGTAGGGAATACCAGAAATTTGTGCAAGTTCAGAGGACCAGTGGACAAGTTCTCAGAAGAAAAGTTCACAGAAAACAAGTTTGCTTGATTTAAGCACAGAAAAAATATATTTCAGTCTTGAGTCTGGTACTAGTTTTTTCCCTTATGTAAAAGTGCCACATTTAAGTCTTTTTTTTTTATCTCCTAGCCCAGTAAGCTGGAGGCAGAATCCATAGATGACTAGAAAAGGAAGATGTCCAACCTTCTTGGTAGGTATAAAGCATGTTGCTGCTCCTACATTTCACTTAGACACTGGGCTTAAAATCAGACAGTGATTTAAATTTTGCATTCAAACCATTTAAAATAATCTATAGCAATCTAAGGGAACAGAAATAGTAAATATATTTAGTTCGCTATGGCGCTTCCCATCTGAAGGCTTCAAAACACTTTTTACCTAATAAGTTAAATACTATCATTTCCATTTTTACAAAGACACAACCCAACCTATCCAGAGCCACCAGATAGGTCATTGTTTTGACCCAAACAGCTGGATTTATGGAAATTGAAAATCGCACAGTTTAAAAGGGCAGAGTGACACAAAATTCCTTTTGAGGCAGCTTTAAAACAGAGCTCCTCTAATCTTTACCTCTCGCTTTCTCTCCACACACACCACGGTGTGGCAAAATGGAAAGATTCAGGGCAGTGTTTTGGGTGTAATTAACTTTTAACTTTTTAAGTAATGAGTAGTTCAATTCTGTCAAATATGCACCAGTAAAAGTTATATACTGCAATTTCAAGTCTCACATAATTCTACAGCTAAATTAGAATTCTTTCTGTACATGCACACCAAAATCTGAGGTTTTTGTTCACAAGCAGTGAAATCTATGCATATTCCTAACAAATAAACACTCTGTACCTGAATATATGCACAATATCAATACAGCCTCTTACTTAGATATAATTATGCCACTGTCAAATTGCTCACACTGACAAGACATTACTAGAGCAGGTTCCATTATCCCTCAAAACAGATCAATTTTTTTCTAAAGTAGTTAATGCAGCAAAATTAACTGGATTTTTTTCCTAAGGTGAGTCTGAAGGATCTGTGACATTACCTTTTCTGTTTGTTTGATCCTCTCAGAGACTTGACAGGGGTAATCTTGGGGATTCTGGTCATCCTTAATAGACTTTCAGTTTTACTTTTCACTCCTTCCATTTTTCTAGGGAGGAAGGGATATCGTGACAACATAGATTTGTCTTTTTTGTGGAAAGCCATTACAAGGAAAAAAAGTGTTATTCTATCCAGTATTCAGAGAAAAGCCTTAGGGCTTTCTGTAGGGTAGAATCACCAAAAATCTGACTACCTTCCAAACTGAAATAAAATCAGGTTTTTTTCTAAAGTTGAATTGTTCCTTCAGGTACCTTTGTTAAAATCCTGTGGGGCTTGCACATGAATAACTGAGTGTAGCCTTGGTGACAAGTGCTTCCCTTTTCCAACACTTTGTGTTATCTCTTATCTCTATCTTCTCTATCTTCTTCTTCTCTATCTTCTTCTAGCACACCTGAATCTTGGGGGACACTGCAGAGCCACGTGTGGCATGTTCTGTTTGTTGCTGGTGTCATTTCTAAAAGATTCAATAACACTGTATCTGTGCTGCTCATCACTGAGGGTAAATAGGAGCTTGTGTCAGTGCTACACCTCAGCCACATTTCTCTTCTCCTCTCATTGTGCCCAAAGACAAAAGTTGAAAAGGCAGGAAGATAAAAATCCCAGCAGGGGAACACAGGCTGCCCCTACCAAGCTCATCAAAATACAATGATCTACCATAATGTTTAATAAGGGAGAAAAATCTCGGAAGCCAAAATATTACACAATTATACTATTTCCTCTTACACACACACAAATATTATAAACCTCAGGGTCCAGCTCTCCTCCTCCCACTCCGACTCAATATATCTCCTCAAGAATTATTAAAAAAAATAATAAACCCCCCAATATTAAATTAGCAAGTAGATTTTTTTTCCACCCAACCACAGCCAAACTCTCTGTGTCTTCCAGATTTTCAAAGAAACGAAAACAATATTGGAGTAGAGACCATGTGTTACAGTAGTATCCTTTATTTTCTCCTCCTTCCATTACATTATCAGCTCCATGCTGACACACTGGCACTGACCACAGAGACACACTTTTAAGTTAATGAGTTTAAGCAAAGTGCATCTATGTTCAAACCTAAAAATTTTGACTTTAGACCATTCAGATGGGAGGTGATGGGCTAATATCTGTCTCACAACACCCAGATTCAAATTGCTTTAAGTGTTCTTGATGGTAATTCAAAAAAAGTTGAAAATACCATGGTTTCAGTTATATGAATTCTGGAAAACTCAGTAATAAAACTGTTGTCCTTGCCACAAAAACTATACTTTGCAGGCTCAGAGTCTAGTTTCATTTATCTGCTTTCTGTAAGAAAGTAACAGTATTCAGTACGGAAGTTGCTCTGCAATAAACTAAATTTTGGATTTATTAGGCAATGTTTGATAGGTGGTATGCACAATGCTTGTTAATTATTATTTATATTGACTACCATTAATCCTAAGTGCAATGTGTTCAAGCTGGCTACATATAGGAATCAAGAACTTTCTATTTTATTGGCCCTTTCTCTGGATATTTAATAATGATTTTGTGAAATCCATGCTAGAGATGACCATCCTTAAGGAACCTAACAGTGTCCTCCAAAGTTGTCTTGCCCTGAAAAAAAGTTCTTCCTTTAATACCTTGAATAAAGGACACCTAAAAATCTGACAGTATTGCTAAGAATTTTTAAGAAGCTCAAACCACCTAACCAAACACTCCTGTAAGAAAGAAAATCCCTGTGTAAAGTCAATAAGAAAAATAACAAACAAATGAAAAGGAGAAAAAAAAACATAATGCCATGCAAAGGAATTTTACCCATAATACTTGCCTCAGATTCAACAGACTTCAACTAACCTAAACTTTTATACCCTGGTGTCCTATTTGTAATCCAAAATCAGAGACCGGACACACCTACAATAACAGAGGAGGCTGGTTTTGAGGGTCAGTGTACCAGGTTCCTTTATCTGAATGTTTAATATACTTGTTTGGAGTTGTCTTTTTTTTTTTCTCTCCTGCTCTCCTTTTTTATAAGAGGAAGGTACAATCCTTTTAGCAAGCTTTTTAGCTGCAGTGAACCATCCATGACCAGATCACAACCACCACCAAGCTTAAGCTTTTAAATGAAATAGATTACTACAGGTTTTTCTATGTTCTATTTTTCTTCAAACACATATCAACTCCTCCAAATCCAAGCTTTCTATTTTTAGACCATTTAAAACTATTACATCTTTGAATCACCATACTGTCATTAGTGGCCCAGCTGCCAGGCACATATTGCTGTACCACCCTGTTTGAAAGGCATAAAATTTCTAGTTAGCTTTCTGAAACCACCATTTTTTTGTCTGAAGGAAGTTTCTCAAACAATTGTGTGTAGTTGCAGTGTAAAAATAAACACAAGGAACTGCTGGAAATAAATTGCTGTAAAATACTGACAGTGAACAGGGCCTTTTGAAAAGAAGAAAAGAAATCTGGATATGGTAGTTACTGTCAGCATTATCCTTCCTTTATCAGAGGAATTCAAAAGCAGCCATTGACACAGTCACACCATTTAGAGCAAAACCTACTAGTCCATGAAATCAGGAGCTGTAAGAAAGGAATGGTTTTTTATTGTACTAAACCAGCAGAATAGATCTTGGCTCTTGCAGCTCCTAGAGAGCCTCGGAATCTTGATTGAACCATGGATCTGCTTAATAAGCAGCTCTAATTTTGTGGTAAGTACAAACAAGAAGGCAAAAAACCTCTTTGAATTGGTTTGGAATTCCTTGACGATGCAAGAGCCTGAGCAACCTCCACCTGTGGTAGCTGCAAGCAGCTTGATTGGAACAGATTTAGGCCTGCCTCTGTTTTCTATCTTCTGCTAAACAGCAAAATCAACCTTCAGTAGGAATTAAATGAAGGAAAGTCTATGACATGTAGGAAAAAGTCACACGTACCTTTTAATTTCATCTGCTTTAATTTTTTATACTACACTTACTCTCACAGAATGAGAACAGGGAAATGATAGAACCGAGCCATAGGAAGTTCAAATCTCTCCTCCCACCCATTACAAACTAAAAAACCACTGCACTGTATTTATTTTTAATCAAATGAATAACAAGCAAAAATTAGTGTAAGATCCAGTCTTTGGAGATTACAATTTGAGGCAGAAATAGAGGCCTTGCACCTTAGAAGGTTTGTTCAATATTTAGTTCCCATGAGATTAAGTTTCTGAAGCAGGAAGAAACAAATAAATTGTTCCGAAGTTAAAAGTGCTGTCAATATTTTCACAGGCTCTTGAACAAAAAATCTGTTTATATTTAGACATGGAACAATACTTTATCCCAGGAATATTTGCCCAGTGACTGGGGAAGGACTACTTTTAAATTGAAGGCTATATGGAATCTGAGCTTTTTCATTTTTCTCATCCCTATGAAAATGAATTTTAACTAGACTGAAAAAAAAAAAAGAAAAAAGGAAAAAAGAAAGGAAGCTAAAGACCATATTATTCAAGAATACGGTCAAGCTGCTTTTTAACACACAGTATTCAAAACTTACATGCTAAGACTAGTTTAATAGGATTGTAAATGAACCACTGGTCTTTGCAAGCTTTATTGTTCCCAAATTTCACGAGAGCAGGCTTGGAATAGTAAAACAAGTGCTATTTGAAATGCTCTTACCCAATTTGAGATAGTGAATAGAATTACATTAAAAATACATAAGATGATCTATTGCAGCTGCTCTCAGCTATATTTGCTGTATTCTGCCTCCTTTAGAAATAAATTGTGGCTCTATGGTAGAGAAGATACTCAGAACCTAAATTTGTTTGAGGTAGGAAGAAATACTTCTAATAATCACTGCCTGTCAAAAATAGACTTCAACCTCACATACCTTTCTTTATATGAATACATTAGTACACCACCCAAAGTGTGAAAAGTACACATTGTCACATGTCCTTCATTTGAGAGCTGACTGTTTTCATATAGCTTAAAGAAATACCAGGTTAGATACAGATTTCCCTGATGCAAGTCACCTGGAAGACTATTTACTGATACTTTACAGGCTGCAAAAAACCTGTTGTCTGTATTTTATCACCTAATACTATTAAATATCTGCTTTTATCACCTAATGCAATTTTTTAATGCAGATACTTTTCAATAGCTTTATAAGACACAAGGATGAGCTATTTTAGAAAAAACGAGAATGAAATAAAAGATTTGTTAGCAGTAGAGAGGCATATTCTTTTTAAAACAGTGCATGTTAAAAATTATTGTACAACAAGAGGCAAAATAAATATGTTTTACTCTTCTTGTTGTAAATGTTGAACACCAAAGAGGCCCAGAAATCTGTTATTACTCATTAAAAGCTCATTGCATTTTACCAACTCTACTTTGGGCTGCTTCTGGAGCTCTGAGATCTGCATGAGACCCACATGAATAAATCTCAACTCACAAAAATAGTTTGAAGCAGGGAGCACATTCTTAAGGACTGAGAATGTTTATCAAATTTTGATGACATATCAGGACTCAGAAGATTTGTTTGTGATCCATTAAGCCTCACTTAGTTTACAGAACATTTTACAGGAATATAGTTTGCATATTGAAAGCTTTCTGTAAATATAAGCATTTATAATCATTAAACTAATTACTATTTGTAAAAACAAATTTATAATGGGTGATCAAATGCCTGTTCACAGACAAGAAAAACCTGGGGACCTGTCTTCGAAATTGGAAGAATATCATATTTGCACCCTGCTATACAGAAACGTGCATGGATGAAGTACTGAAATGCAGTAAGACTAGACAGCTCTTTTTTTCCTTATTCTATGTAAAAAATATTGCATATTTAGTACATATTTGAGTTTTCCAGACTTATTGTTTAAAAGCTTGTAATTTTAATTAGAATGCTTTGTATAACTTTCAAGCAGAAAAAAAAACCACCCTATTGTCTGGTGGAAATACTCTGCATTGGGTTCTTTGTGTGTTTTCTGTCCTTCTAGAACTATAGCCTAAAGTATTACTTCATACATCCATAGCCACAACAAAAATTATGTCTAAAAACACACAAAGATTTTGAAGAATATATTTTAGAGAACCATTATCATCATCTTGCCAGATGAGTTTGGCAAGAGTGGTTTATAGTATCTTAAAAGAACAGCTGTTAATCAAGGTGACCTTTTCTATAGGAACATTCTTTTTTTGCCCCCTGAAGGTGGGATTGAAGACCAGGATGAGAAATACCCTGTTGATGACACAGCCAATAACCCCATTTGAGAAAAAAAAACCTCTTCTTGTCTCTTGGTTAAAACTCTTACCCCTTCAGCATAAACACAAGTGTGGGGGTTTGCCACTTTAATAACAGGGGAATTTTTAGATGTGTGTGCTGTGGAGTTTTTTGTTAGATTTATATGGGATGGCATTAATTTTCTTCCCAGTAGCTGGTACCGGTCTGGGTTTTGGATTTGTGCTGCAAAGAGTGTTGATAATTCAGGGCTGGTTTTGTTCCTACAGAGTGGAGCTCACACAGAGCCAAGGCCTCGTCTGCTTCTCACTGCACCCCCCCCCAGGCCGTGGGGCACAAGGAGCTGGGAGGGGACACAGCCAGGACAGATGATCCCAACTGGCTGTGAGATATTCCAGGCTATATGGAACTGTGCTCAGCATATCAGGCTGGGAGAAGAAGGAAGAAGCAGGAGGAGGATGCTCAGAGTGATGGTATTTGTCTTCCCTAGTCCCAGTTACACGGGATGGATCCCTGCTCTCCTGTGGATGGAACACCTCCCTGCCCATGGGAAGTGGGGAATGAATTCTGTGTTTCATTTTGCTTTTGTTTTATCTCAACACACAAGTTTTCTCACTTGTACCCTTCCACTTTGTACCCATCCCACTGGGGGCAAAGGGATGAACAGCTCCATGGGGCTAAACCACAACAGTGTGTCAGCAAATGCAGCTCTGTTTTGGAGTGGTTTATAAAAATAAAACAGTTACTTGTTTGAGACAGTAAGTAGATTTGCCATCTTGAACAGCTCCTTCTCCAGGCAGAGTTTGAACAAAGTTCTGCACCAAAGACTGGATTTTGCTCCCATTCTCCATTCTATCCCAAGGCATAGTCCCAGTCCCCCTGGAGCAACAGCTGTCTTTTAGGTCTGAAGATTCTGACTTAGGTGCAAAAACAAATTTAAATCTGACATTTACATAAATTACCGAACACACATCCTGGTGCATTCGACCTTCTCCCCAGAAACTCTGCCCTCACCACAGCAGCTGCTGCTACTCTGAGGTGATGCTTGGCACTTTTGGAAGAAGATACAGGAATCTCAGGAACAAAGGAGAGGAAAAAACCAAACAGGGGAGTGACTTTTAACCTGCTAACATTTGCAAAAAAGAATTCCAGTTGATCTGAAGGTAAAACAGAAACAAAACCTTTAAGATGGATTTTTCAGCATATGGCATTTTATGTGCAGGAAACTGTAAGCCTTTTATGCTGACAGAAATTTGATTAAATGAGAAGTTGGATGGTTTTGCTATTAGGCTGATTACTGAGTTCTGTACAAACCAGTGATAAGGAATCAAGACATTTTGTTCCTTCTCAATTTAGTGGGACATTGACATTTTGATCCCCCAGGCAGCTCCAAAAGTCTCTGTTTTAATGCTCAGGTCTAGCACACACTTCAGAAATGCATTTCAACCTCTGGACCTGCTTTGCACTACAGGCACAATGCTAAGTTACCAGAAAAATAAAAAAGCTACTAATGTATTTCTCTATAGAACTTACTGAGTCACAGGAAAGAAAAAAACAACAGATATTGGTCCAATCTAACATGAAAGGGTTTTACAGCACACTGGCAGATTGGGCAAAGGAAGACAGCGGGAATATAATTTATCTGGATTTTAGCAGTATCTTTATCCCAGAACCACATAGAAATCTCAGAAAAACTGGCAAGGAAAGAACATACTATAAATAAGGGGGAGATGGTGATGGAAAGCAACACCAATTACTACAAATGATGTCACATAAGAAGATGGAAAGGTATCCTATGAAACTATATTCTCCTTGCTACCTAGGCCAGTATTATTCAATACGCCAACACAAGACCTGGGGGAATATTTCATCTCAGTAGCATTTTCAAGGCAGCAGGAGAAAGCTATAAAGTTGAGCGTGGATTTATTTTCCTTATCTTGTGTTTTTACTGAGAATTTTGTGAAATGCTTGTCTAATAAAAATGGGGGAAAAAATAAGGTATCAGTTCAGAGTAAAGAGAGGAATTCAAAGATGATCACCATGTGTCACTGTCTTTAGCCATAGGACTTCTGGTATACTTTTAAATAAAGGAAACACACTCTTAGTGGTTGGTTGTTCATGGTAAACAAGTATGAGGTGACTATGCAGTAGAAACAGACCTGTGGAAGAATCATTTCTATCCCTTTTTACTAACTTATTGCCAGTGATTTAAAGATCATCACTTCTGGCCCTCACCCCAGAGAAAAAAAGAGCATTTTCCAAAAATTCTTTGCCACGTTGTTCCTGTCTAGAAAGAGTGTGAACATTTCTCTTCACCCTGCCCTACAGTTTTCACTGCTGCATTCAGACTTCTTTTCAGTGTACAGACATTTCAGTGGCACTTTGATCTTATGCAACAACAAGCAAGAGGATGGAATGGGAGTTGGCTGGAACAGAGCTGGTGGAACAGGATTGCACAGTTCATCTGTCATTCTCATCCCGCATGGAGCCAGAGCAGCAGCCACAAGAAATAGGATGCACAGATATTATCAGGGGTCTCGGCGCTTTGGAGCACACACTGCTGTCCCACCAGGTATGGGAAGGATTCTTGGCTGCCCAGATTGAGCTGGCATTTGACTACTCTCAGGAGCCTGAGACAGCTCCAGATTGAGGGAGAACAGGGCTTGGACATCTTGCAGGAGGACAGTGACATCTCATTTAGACATGCCCGCTGTGGGAGAAGACCAGGCCCAAGAACACCTGAGGAACTAAAAGGTGCACAGGCCCGTGGACCCCAATGAAACACATCCACTGTTTCTGAGGGAACCGGGTGAGGAAGTGGCTAAGCCACTATCCATCATATTTGACAAGTCCTGGCAGTCCAGTGAAGTTCCCACTGACTGGGAAAGTTGATCACAGAGCTGGAACAGCTCCCCTATGAAAACAGGCTGAGACAGTTGGGGTCATTCAGCCTGAAGAAGAGAAGGCTCTGGGGAGACCTTAGAGCAGCCTCCCAGGACCTAAAGGGGGCTACAAGAAAGATGGACTTTTTACAAGATCATGTAGTGACAGAACAAGGAGAAAATAGCCTCAAGCTGAAGGAGGGCAAGTTTAGATTAGATATTAGGAAGAAATTCTTTACTGAGGGTGTTGAGGCTCTTGAACTGGTTGTCCACAAAGATGTGGCTGCCCCATTCCTGGAAGTGTCCAAGGTTGGATGGGGCTTTGAGCAACCTGGTCTGGTGGAAGGTGTCCCTGCCCATGGCAGGGGGGTTGGAACAAGATGATTTTTAAGGTGCCTTCCAACCGAAGCCATTCAATAAAATACTAACTCAACAAGCAGCTTATTAGCTGATGTATTTAGTAACTTTTTGCTGACACACAGAGATCATTTAGAGTTTGCAGTCAGATCAGTTTTGTAGATAACAATCTTAGACTTGACCTGCACTTCAGGAGAGCAGCGTGGTGCATGCACACACAGCTAAATTAACTTCAGAGTTAACAGTCTCACCCACTGAAGTAAAAAAAAATAGTTAGATGTCGTTAGAAGAAATAAAAATAAACAAAACAAAAATTAAACCTATGAGGACAAATGATACATGAAAATCTTATTTCTCAAATGAGGTCTGAATATACACACAGATTTACATCAACAGTGAAAATAATATCAAGTGTGGAAGAGGAGGCAAAAAAGCACCAGATACTGACACCAAAAAAATAATGAAATTATACTTCCTCCTCCCCAATATTCATATATTCTCATTGTACTGTGATCTTCAATACTAGAGAGGTAGAGGGAAGCTTCTAAATGCCCAGTAAGTATCCAGTGCTCAGTAAGTATCCAGCTGTAAGGCTCTTAATGTACTACTATTTTAAAAGTGATTTATTATTAAAAAAAAATATAAACTGAGGAAACAGATTTCTTTGTAAATCTATATTCTTGGCAAACACTGGATGAAAAAAATATAGTGTGGATGAAGGCAGAGAGCAAGGTCAAAGCTCAGGCATCCACTCCTCAGTAGTACCCAGTAAAGAGTTTCCCATTCTCCAACAAGAGTTACTCATTGCAAATTAGGTGAACCTATTTTTATTAAACATGTTTTAAAGAAGTCACCTACAACAAATGAAAAACAGACCTTTTATGCTTCTCTGGTCTTTTTTGTCTACTGCTGCCTCATATTTTACCATATACAGAAGTATTTTTGGTCGGCCTATAACACAGTCTGAGGAGCACATACACTTTTTTTTTGGGAAGTGGTGCCTCAATGAACATGATCTAGAGAATAACATCATCTTATACTCTAAAAATACTTTATAATACTTACCTGCTCTGAGAGATGGTTCATTTTTAGGCCTTAATGCTTTAGCCTGTTTAAAGGCGATAAAAATCCAAGAGGAAAAAAAGTCAATAGCAGCAATTTTTATTAGTACTGTTTTTCAGAGTTTGAAAAGTGGAAAAACATCTTAACTGTTAGAAAAACTATTTTGACAATCAGATTTATTAATTCACAACTCCTGCAGAATTTTAGTCAAGACTTCATCTAAAAGTGGAGAGGAAAGAAAAAGATAATGGCGGGAGAGAAGCATATCATAATGCACATGATTTTACGTATTTCCAGCAGAACTTTATGTTCTTGAGACTTTCCCAAGTCTTATGGATAGGGTAAAAAAAACCCTCACAAACTAAAGTTATTTATTTTCAGAATTCTATTTAAGGTAAATTCCCTTTCTGTTCTGTTTTTAAATATTATATTGCATATAGAAAATTTAGAATATGTGACTGAGTTTCACTGCAAATGTATATCTTCCATAAAATGTGAATCAGAGTCTGAACCATGAACTTATGTTTACATCACATTTCTTGGAATATAATGAAGAGCTATCAGGTCTTGAAACATCAGATTGGTGCCAGCAAACTGTCTGATATATCACCAGACACAAAGAAATTTTTACTAAAATACCAAAAAAACCTCTGAAGAAATTATAGAAAAACAATTAAACAGGATACAAAGTAACACATTAAAAAAAAGCATTAAAAAGTATGACATCTCCAAGATATATGGCTGATTTGATTTAAGGATGCTATTTAAATGTAAAATGAAGTAAGTCAGTGTTTGTTTACCCTGAAAAGTTTCAAAAGCTCTGCTGGCCACTGAGATCCCTCTCATGGGACCATGATTTGATAGACATAAAAAACCTTTATGATCATCTAATCTGATGATTTAGCTTTTGCCCATGATCTAATTTAAAGTATAAGAAATAGGTTAGACTTATGCATGACTTTTTTTCTTGTTAATACTTTCAATATTCCAATGAAGATCTCATTCTTATAGCCTATACATGCAGTAAGTACTTTTGAGTTTAATTAAGGTCAGATGTAGGATACTTAATTTTAATTTCAAGGTTTAATAACATAAACTTAACCACTGCCCACTGAGGTTTCTTGTAATTCTGTGTGAAATATCCAAATTTAACAACATTGCATTTCTTTTAAAGATAGGAAGCTCTTCAATGTGTTGAATAGAACACATTTCTGCAGACTCATTATGAAAAGCTCATATCCCAGCTTTTTACACGGCCCGGTATTTTCCCCCTGCCCATTGATTGTTAGCTTTTTCCCTCAAGACCTAGGGTGGATTAATCTCAATACAGATTTTGTCAATAGTGCTCAAACTTCTTTCTCACTTCTTTACTGGAAGATAATTAGCGATCACAGAATCAATTAGGTTGGGAAAGACCTCTGAGGTCATCAAGTCCAACCCAACACCATCTCGCCTACTGGACCACGGCACTCGATGCCACATCCGGTCTGTCCGTAAACACCTCCAGGGACGGTGACTCCAGCACTTCCTGGGCAGCCCATTCCAGTGTCTGATCACTCTCTCTGTAAAGAACTTCTCCTTAATGTCCAACCTAAACCTCCCCTGGCAGAGTTTAGGACCGAGCCCTCTTGTCCTACTGCTGGTTCCTGGGAGAAGAGACCAACCCCCACCTGGGTACACCCTCCTGTCAGGGAGCTGCAGAGAGTGAGGAGGTCTCCCCTGAGCCTCCTCTTCTCCAGGCTAAATGCTACCAGCTGCTCCTCATAGGACTTGTGCCCCAGACCCCTCATCAACCTGCTTGCCCTTCTCTGGACCTGCTCCAGCACCTCAATATCCTCCCTGAACTGCGGGGCCCAGAACTGGACACAGCACTCCAGGGGTGGCCTCACCAGCGCTGAGTCCGGGGGCAGAATCACTGCCCTGGTCCTGCTGCCACACTGTTCCTGATACAGGCCAGGATCCATTGGCCTTCTTGGCCACCTGGGCACACTGCTGGCTCCTGTTCAGCTTCCTGTCAATCCAAACTCCCAGGTCCCTTCCCACCTGGCTGCTCTCCAGCCACTCTGTCCCAGCCAGGAGCTGCAGGGGGTTGTTGTGGCCAAAGTGCAGGACCCGGCACTTGGCCTGGTTGATGCTTCAAACTTTCTGATTCAGCCACACGTCTGTACAGGCCACATTCTGTGTTCTGAAATGCCTTAATATTGCCTTGTGTAAGCTTATATTGTGCTGAGTTATGGGTGTCAAACCCTGGAATTATATCCTGCTGTATTAGTGATCTGACTCACTAATTGACAGCAGTACCACTGGCTCAGAATTTTTCCTGAATTGGCCTCAGAGCTCTGGCTGTTGACACCGCATGATTTATGCCTATTTTTGACACTTGTCAGTTTTAAAGCTTGCAATCCAGGTAGTGCTTATTTTGCTTATTCTGCATAACAAAAACATTTGTTAAAAACAAAATGCAGTTGGACTAACTCAGCTTTCTTGTTTCAGCTCTACTGCATCAATAGATGCCTTTTTATCAGCCACATCTCTGGTTTTAATCAAAACTAGGTGTGTGATGAGTCTAAAATTCCTCATATTGAACCAAGTGTAGCAACACTACCACCTCCTTCAGAGTTCCCTTTTTTCACAAATTATTTTTATATTTAACCACAAATAGTGAAACACACTTTCGATCTTCACATCACAGGAAGGAAGGTAGAAGATTAATACGTCCAAGAGAAAACGTAACAGTTTTCTAATCTTCTGACAGCTCAACTGTTATTTTGCAAGCTCTCAAAATTCTGATTTATTTTTTAAACCACTTACTCCACTGAGAAAATTAAAAGGAGGTCTTTCTAGCAATGACTTGTCCGCACCATGATAAGAAAAAACTTGGGCAGAACAAAAAAAATTCCATTTAAGGAGAGCTTAGGGCGTTATTTTTTCTCCTCTCTCCCATTGACTTCATACTGAAAATGCCTGATTATTTCAGAGAATTATACAAGAATCAAATTCAACACTTATTTTAATTCTGCTCCAGGCTAACCCTGTCAAAATTGTAAGTGATTATACAATATGCTCAGAATCAAAAAGTTCTGCTTTCAGTCTACAAATTAGGGCTCTTTTCAGCACACACAGCAGTTTTTTAAAAACCAGGAACAGTCATGCAAGGGCTTTTGTGCTCTCCAGCATATGATTAGTGAAATGATGAAATGGGGGCTTTCAATGAATATTGGTATGTTTATATGAACTCTTCTTCTTGATTTTCCCCAAAACACTTCTCAGCACATAGCATAAAAAGAAAGAATGAGAGAAATACCCTTAGTTTTTGCTTTATCTTTGAATTTTTTTCCTGCAGGAATATATTTTTAAAGCTTGAACAGGAAGCCTGCACACAGTTTGCTCCCCTTTTCACTTTTACAATGTGATTCCATACACACATAACTCACCCCCTAATACTGGGGTTACTTACTTCTTGCTAATGGTAATACAGAAAAAACAGTGCATAATACATTCCAATAATTTAGGAGAGATATCCATAGTGTTTTATGCAATTTCCATAACCAAAATCTTAGAGAAGCCCAAAGGCAAACATTCAACAAAACCCAATGTGCAATCTGTATTTCTCTTTCTGGACTATTGATTGACTTACATTGAATAAGATCCAATCTAAAAACTTATATTAAAGTATTTTTTCTGATTTTGGTTTGCTTTTAAAAGCATTTTCCTCCAATCCAAGGTACAATGGACACAACTATCTCTGGTTCTCCATTATTATGCAGGAATGCAGGCTGCAATCTGACCTCAAGCTAATGAAATTCTGCAAAGGCAAAAAAAAAAATATGTACCCATGTAGGTTTGGGGTACAGGGGTACAACTAATTAGGAGAACATCTGAAAACTCTTATACATCGTCTGTAAGAAGTAGAGATATATCTCAGTAAAGACTTGTATTTCACTTGTGGTGATCAGATCATGCCTTAAAGCACAGAGTATCTGCATTTTACAGATAGGAAGATGGAAATAATAAGACAGAATAATTTGATCAAAACTACCAATCAGACAAATGACAAACCCTCGGGAACCACTGCTCCTTCCATGAAGAAATCCATCCTTCATAGAGGGTTCTCCTTTGGTTCATTGCCACAGAGCTCCCCTGCAGCCAATAGGGCTTCCCAGAGCAAGGTGGGCTTATCAAAACTGCACCCCAAAACCACACCTTACCTGCCCTCCAGCCAGAGCTCCAGCACCACAGCTTTTAAACAACCTTAGCCTTTTGTTTTCTCCCCACTGACTATTAAGAGTGAGCTCAAAGATGAGGACTATGCAGGAAGCATTTTAGGAGCATCTTCTACCTGTACACCATTAGAACTTCACCTTAAACCCCTACAGTGACCTCACTTGGGGCAGTAGTGCAAAGATAAGGTCATGGAGAGAGGACTGAAAATTGTTATTTCTTCAGGAGAATACATATAGAGAGGGAAGACTTTATATAATACATAATAATCAAGCCAAACTGTTATTGGGTCTCAGCCTCCAAATACCCACTATACCACTTCTTCATTATCAAGGGTGCCATATCTTGCAGCTTCACTAAGCATCATGTGTTAACGTTCACTGTTAAAGTTTCCCCACTCAGAGCCATTCTAAAGGCAAAATCAGAATAGTATTTTCATTTAAAAAATTAAAGGGCTGAAATAAGAGCAGCTAATTATAGTTTAAAAAAATAGTCATAGATAAAGATCCCAGTTTTATAGTCTTGTTACATTTAAGATTAATATTTAGGACTAGCAGTGCTGGAACAGATAAGAAATAAATTTCAAATGGACTTTTGTGCAAAATGGTCTGTACTGTTTTTGATTGAGATGGCAGGAAGTTTTATTTGAGCTGAACTGGCAGAAACAGTGCTAAAAGTTACCCTCCAAACAGCCAGATGTTCCTGCCATTAACTAACAGGGATGGGTGGATTATTGGATGACCCATGTATCCACATTACTGAGCCTCATTGCCAGCAAATACAGGAGTCCAGGGAGGCAGCAGGGACACAAAAATTGCATGGAAGGGAGTGTAGAGTGGACAACATCTCTGCAGAGCAAAGCTATTTGCATTCTAGACGTCAGCAATATCTTTCATGGCATTTATCTGGCTGAAAAAAGTCATATTTTAATCTGTATTGATGTGCCCAGAGCAAGCCTTGCTTTATCCTGAATCGATCCCAGCTCAGAGCAACATTATCATTTATCAAGCTATAGACAGATGAAAGCTGTTTATGGACCCAAAGCCTGCTCACAGGCAACAGAAGGACTTTTCCCCACTGGTTCAGCACTCAGTAAAATTCTTATGATCCAAGATTTGTTATAAACACACATAGAGGGAGATTTGATTTATAAAATAAGTCACTGTAAGGGAAGTCTGCAATAACTTCAGAGTGTTATATATACAAAACCTTACAAGCCACTTTCAATTTTTTATCCCTTGTACATAAAAACCAATGAAAATACATGTTTTCAGAGGAAAACAAAATCCTTTCCTCTGTTTTTCTGTAAAAGAGGTAAAGAATGTCTTACTGCCACTTTGGTAACATTTTTCAACCAAGTTTCTCCAAGTCTTCTCTAGAACAGCAGACCATTAATGACTCCTCACAAATGGAGAAACTGAGCTTTCATGTGCTGGAGACCTGAGGACTCCAAGTACAATTTAGAACAGGTCAGACAGAAGTTTTCTTAGCTATGATCATAGTGAGAGAACATTTGAACAGCACTTCCCCCTCTCTTCTTCTGTTATCTCTCAAATGATTTCAAAGACTCAAGTTATATAGTGTTTCAGAAGGGAAAAAAAAAACCAAAAAACTCCACTCCTCATAAGTTGTGGTGAAAGGGAGACAGAGGTTTTTACTCTTTAACAAACAGGAACAGAAGAGATTGGAGGAAGAACAGGACAGGGTGGAAAGGCAGGAGGGAAATGCTGTTGGCTTGTCTGAAGCATTAAAACTTGCTAAGGATTAGTTGGAAAGACTAAGAAACTATGGGAACTTAAAGTTTTGTCACCTGTGTTTTCTGTCAGAAAAAGCTTGCTAAGCCGTGTGAGAACATTCAATTTATTCACCCTGTAACTCAGAAGATCCGGAGAAGAACGTTGGTACCAAAGTTTGGCACCAGTTAATACCTGACTCCAGCTACTTTTAGTGGAAATCAAGCCCTTAGCCAGGGGCTTGATTTATATCCAACTACTCCAACTAATAAAACTTTCCCAAGAAACAAATATTGGTCAGACTAAATTCTCTAAGCTGGCCTTCATCCCTGGATGAAGTAGCCAGAGTGCCTAGCAAATCTAAACCAGTGTTAAGTTCCAGTTTCACTGCTAAGTCACAGATGGGCAGCCCCTGCAAACTTGGGTGAAATGTTCCTGGAGAGATCTGCCCACAGCAGGGGCAGCCAAAGGGAAAGGAGCCAGGATTTTGAGCAGAGGGCCTCTTCTGTGGAAATGGAACCTCACAGAGCTCTTTCATAGGGAAATGTGTTTAAGAGGGGGCGATAAAAGCACGGACTGATCAAAACCTCCACGGAGCAACTGTTGGTGCATCAGTACTCAAACACTTCTCCCTTACAAATGAAGGAGAAGTTTCCCTCCTACTTGTCAGTTTATAAGTGAGGGAGAATTTTCCCTCCCACTTGTCAGCTTCAAGTGTTCCTTCCCACTTCCAGCAGTCACTTGGAGCAGCACACACCACACAACTCTTACAGCAAGATCGTGTTTCAAAATTCTCAGCAAGAGCTAATGGAAATAAATGCATTTTTAACACAACTCTTCCCAGTTTCAGCTTAATTTTGTTGTCTACATGACACTTCCAGTAAGTAAATAATTTCAAATGGAAAATCTGGGATGGATTAGTGTAAACTTATTGCTTGTCAAGGTAATAATTCTGAGACACAGAAATCTGAGACCTCTTGACCAGGAAGGAAATAGAAAATACATCTTAGAGAAGCAGGCTTTTATGAAAAGATAATTTAGAGGCTTCAGGGCAGTAAAGACAAGTTTAAGAGCAGTTACAATCCATTTTTAGATTGTATTACCTCTCAGTCCTTTTTCCTGAAATAACCTGCTTCTCCACCTCCCTCTACTGCAATCTTCCTTCTTTCCTTGCCTTTCTTCAGAGCAGCAAGAGAATGAACATTATGAATTATTGATGTGAGAAATACAGAAATCTCATCGGGAGACTTCTTTTTTCCCTGCAAAAGCTCAGGAGAAAGTTTGGACAGGAGCAGAAAACCTACTCAGCACAGGAAGGCATGTGCATAACCATCTGTAGCAGCTCTACACTTCCCACTGCCTTTCAAAAAAACCAGAGACAAGTAGCATAAGCAGTCTTCTAGAATAGACAAATTCCACCAGAAAAACAAACAAACAAACTCCATAAACTAAAAAAATACATTCCCTACGCTCCCCACCCCAAAAAACCCCTCAAACAATGAGCCCCACCGGCAACTCACCACCACATCCAAAATATTCCTCACAGGCATTTGACTGGATGTTACACTGATCAAGACTCTTTGGGACCCAGTCAGACCCAGCTGAGAGTGGCAGTGAAACAATCTCCATTCTTTCAAGTTACATATCAGCATCAGAAATATTCTTACCAATCTTTCTTTGGAGTTTCATATTAGCAGGGGAATCTGCTCCTTGTATTCTTACAAGAGGAAAGAGTTTTTGTCCACCTTTCTTTCCTTCAGTGACGTAGCCTTCATCAAACACCTAAGGCTTAGTGCCTCAAGGCTTTCACATTTCTTTTCTGCCTCACAAAGTGACAGCTACAAATGGCCATGTATGTGAGCTGAGGCCATGGTTGTATCCAAAAGGACCTTCAGAAGGCCGGGATACTCAAGGGTGCAATGTAGAAGAGCTTGTTACACTAATTATGTGCCTGTCAAATACCTACAAACCTCTACAGATAGAAATTGGTTACTGCTCTGCACTGAAGACCCCAGATCCACACTTTTCCTTAGATACTTTTGGGCAACTACCTGAAAACAGACTGAAACAGGTTTGCTGTTATCTCTATCCCAGAATTCCTGTGCAGAGAATAAGACAGCCCAAGATTCACTTAATATTTGGAGGCATAGGGTCAAATGTGTTGTCTGAGTACTATGTTTACTCTTTTGAATATACATTTCTGGGACAGCATTTTGGGGATTATCAGAAAAATGTGTCTCTTCAGTCTTTCTTAACTTTCTCCTTGCTCTGCTAAAGGATCAATCATGCCAAAGGTTCACTGCCAAAGCAGGCATCAATAACCTGCATCTCACTTCACATCTACCTTTTACAGGAAAGAGTAAAAAAAGTAAAAGGGATCAACTATGCAAATCAAAGCCTGCAGACTGACTGCTCAAACTGCTCAAGCTGATTTGTTGTTATGGTTCCAATACCACTCAGTTTTCCCTCTCACTGTTCCAGACATGTCTGCCTTCACCAAATGTCTTTGCTTCCTTTCCCTAAACTAGTGAAAAGTGCATTCTCATTTCTTACTTTTCTCTCCCTATCTCCCACATCTTCCACTGATGTTTTTACGTAGGTTTATGATGTCAGGCTTAGTCTCCTTATCCTCAACAGTTGTTTAATCTCAAATTCTACTTTCATAAACTATGGGCAGAAACCCCTGGCTCTTGCCTGGAAGATCCACGGGTGGTTTCAATCTTAATTTTTACATATTCTGCTCTTGATGGTTATTTCTTCTCCATAACTGCTCTCCCATCTCAACAAAAAACCCTCTTCTCACCACCTCCTGTTCTCCTTTACTATATTGTTTTCTATTCCAAGACTTGTCTGTGTTTTGTTTTTAATTTTCAGAGCTGTTTAAGAGTAACTCCTACTTTCTACTTGTGAAGTGCTATGTGACTTTACAGCCATATCAGTTATTTTTAGTGCTAAAATCAATTATTAGGATGCTCCATTTTACAAGGCTATAAACTGGTTTCCACTTAAAATGGAAATGAGTAAAATCTTCAACATATATCAATAGAACTTGTTTGTAAAGTTTCATGCTCTAGTAAGTTCCATCTTTATTGAGGCTGGAGAAGTCAGTCCCATGTGTCACATTTAGAGAAACACTGGCAGAAATGGCCCTGAAGACATAATAACCCACTAGCCCAAATAATTTGCACTTTAAATGTAAATTTCTATCTTTCAAACTCCTGAAGTTTCATCTCCCAAAAATATCTCTACAGGTTTATCATCTGTATTCAAACATAGATATTTTCCATAACTATTCTATTTATATATTGTCATTGCTTTAATGACAAACTAACTTTTACTAACTGATTACTTGACTTTCCAGCCCTACAAAGTTACTGTAGGAGCTCAGGTGACGTTATTTTTATAAATCCTATATATTGTATACTTAAAAGAGAGTATTCTATGTAGCCTGTAAAATTCTACATGTTAGAAATGCAAAGCAGTATTGCACATGCAGTTTAGAGTTAGACAGAGTAATAGAGACATCATTTGCATAATTAAGCAAACTCCTGAAAACTGCTAGTCAAGTATATTAAAACATACCTTACAAAGATTTCATGATCTGGGAGCTGTGAAAGAATACTTTGTTTTAAATAAATCAAAGAAGATGAAGTTTACTGTATAAAAACCTAGTTGTTTTTTTTTAAACAACATAACAAGCAAGACAGACTGTGCACAGCTCACAAATGTTGTCTCAACTCAGAACTAATCCTTCCCTCAATCTCAGACTAGATTTGCAGAGATATATGAAGACATCAAGGCACTTCAAGAGAAATGTTGATCTACCCCATTTCTGCTTCACATTTCGTCAGAAGCATGATTTAATCATCCTTCTCACCTGTCATTCAAGAAGAGAGCACTTGATTTTTGGATCAAAATCTACTTTTAATTAAAGATGTATTGTTGTAACTTACTCTATGCAAAGCACAGAACAAACTCCCGTGGTTGTAAATATACCAGTGGCTACTGGAATGCAAGAATCAAAAGCGTTCTCCTGATGAAAGGAGGTTAAAAACACTGCTTCCCCCTGGATCAGATGAAGGTGGAATTGTCTTTTAAACACCATGCTGCTACTGAACAACTACAAATCATTTCAAGCAGTGATTATTTCACCTATGCCTACAGAGCAGATATCTAAATTATTCCAACCTTCTTCATCCCACCCTAACTCTGGGATTGAAGAAGAAAATCTAGATGTTGTTGATATTAAAGCCTGTGGGGCTGGAACTGTAACACAGAGAAGCTTCCCATTGTAAGTAGACCTGTGGAAACAGGAGAAAACTCCCACAAGTCAGATGCTAAACAAGGAAGTTGTGGAAATTAAGGAAATGCACAAAAGATGTTGAAAAGCAAATTGGGAGAGTTTGAAATTCTGAGTGAATTGAAACACTACAAATTTGCACAGCTTTGATTATTTGAAATATTTAACAACTCGAAGGAATGAGCAAATAAAATGATTGTCTATATATACACACAGTGTATATGTAGTTTTCAAATGAAAAACCTTTAGCCTGTTACATTCTGTTCTCCTACATACCTGCTATTAAAGTTAACGGAAAATTAATGAAATTTTCAATAAAAGATGATCTAGCGCAAAGACATTAGGAGTCTGACTTAGAATGTGAAACTTCCTATTCTCCCATCTGCACAATTTGCCCACTTAATTTATGTAACAAATGAATTCCACTCACAGATTAAAATATTTCAGGCTCTCTGCTCTGACTGTATTTGATCATGAAGAATTACCTAGTGCACTTACATTTTAGGAAAATCAGGTTTTTGTACCTTTCATAGGCTATTTCCTTTCATAATGTTTTAAAGTAAGAAATATTAACAAAATAACTATATATGCTCACAATGACTCATGGTCTGGAACTCAGGATCTAGGACAGAATTTTAAATAAAAAATTTTAAAAAAGCTAACTATATACTTCTGTTAGCACGACATCTACAGTTTTATGTAACTTAAAATATTAAGGCAGGTGATATTTCCACAAAGTTGAGGTCTCATTATGCAAAATGCCCAAAGGGGGATGTAATTAGTATCAAAAATAGCTCCACTGATACCCAGAGTAGCATCTGTCTGTTCCAGATTATGCTTAAGCATGCAAAGAAATCAAATTTAAAGCACAATCCGAACACTGCTTTCAACCACACAAGGAGTGCCTAATGAGAGTTTAATTCAGAGCAGCTCTCCTTGCAAGCAGAGTATATCACAAATAAAGGAAACTGTCTGCTAAATACATGTAAGCAAGGCAGGCACCACTCAACACCTCCCTTACCTTAATATTTGCTGTTCAGAATATTTGGGAAAGTGTCATTATGTTCAATCATTTCATATTTATAACAGAAGAGGTGAATTGTGAGGAAAAAGTGATAAAATAGTCCCCAAGCTGTCATGTATCTACAGAAAAATGAATTGTGAGATTTTTTTTTAGTCATGTTCTCTGTCTTATTCCTTTAATACAGTATATGGATTATGAAATCCAATAAGGAAAGGAAAGGGAAGATGAAACTCTGACAAATAAACTGAAGAAGTTCTTTCAAGGGCCAAGTTTTGGCAAAATCCTGTCCATGTTATGCAGCAATGCTGAGGGAGGCAGCCAAGAAAGAAAAACACACCTGTTATCACCAGGGTTTTGAAAAAGAAGGGTAAAGGTTTTAGTCAGGTGGAATGACATTTGGATCCAACAATCTTGGATATTCAGTCAAGTCACTTCCTTGAAATAAAAAAAAAAAAGAGTTTACACAAGGTGCTGTAGAAGAGCAACTGCTGGCATCCTGCTGCAGGGCTGGCATTACAGCTTCGGGGATTTGGGTTTGTTCCTCTCTACTGCATGGGGGTTTTATTTTGTTTTTAAAGAAGACTTCCAGAAAGACCTGTTTTTACCAAAAAAATAGATATGTAAAAGAGCTGGAGCCATGGAACAATAGAAAGAAAAGAAGTCTTTCAAAAAGAAAGGAAGTCTTGCTCTACTGAAACAAAGCAAGTGCTGGAAAAGCAATATAATGTACTAACCTAAGCTAATTTCCTGATGTAAAACAGCAAGAAACAAGTGTAATGGTAGTTTTCTGGAATCTGAGCAAGTATTACAGCAACAGTTGTATTTCTAAAGCAAGCTGAACTAGTAGAGCCAGACTACTAAAATTGAAAAGCATACTCTGCTTCTGACATTATCTTTTTTAAGACTGGTTTTTTTTCCTCTGCTCTGCTAAAGGCTCAGTCATTCTGCTTGCCATGGGAATAAAATAAGCACACAGAAAAGAAGATGGTGTGGATCTGTGTCATAGCAGGTGAATAACTCTTGTCTCATAACCAGTATTAAGTGTCTTCCAGATAAACCAAAAAAAATATCTGGAACTAAAGTTCCTAGTACAGCCTGTAGCCTGATTCCAGATCTAACAGGGTGTAACCAAGAAGTTATTTTTCTTGTAGGATCAGTCTAAACTAAGCACATTCCTAAACAAACTTGCAACTCTCTTCTCTTGGGATTATTCCACATTATTCCACAGGAGAAGCTTAACACAGTCCTTATTCAGGCCTCTCTGTATTGTTTTTATTGTCAACCACAGCCTGATCATGAGCCTTGAAGGGGTTTCATGAGCCACCATCAGCTCACAGGCTCTCCCATCAGCACTTGGAATTTTCAGAAACATTAAATATTAAGAATATTAAGTACCTTTATCAGGCTTGCAGTTTCAACAAGAAAAAAAGCACCATCATCTTCAGAAAAATAACTTATTAAAGCCTTTTGTCACAGCAGGGAAATGAAACAAAAGCACTAAAATAAGCTCTTAAGGAGTTATATTGGGACACATTTCCACAGAACAGGAAAAAAAAAATATAGACTGCCAGTATAAAAGGTTCAACAGCAAGGAAAACAATAAAAGAGTACTTAGGCACAGAAAGTAAGGAACAAGTAATTAATTAAAAAAAAAATAACTGCTTAAAAAGCATTAAGTCATAAATACAGAACTACAAAGTTCCTGCTGCATTTTTTCAAGCCTGTCTTTGTAGAGACTGTTGTTACAAGGGTTCTCCAACTGAATGGGTAAATTTACAGGGACATCTGTAAATACAGAAGGATGCAATGACAGGCTTATGCCAGCATTTGTAACCAGATGCTCTTCTGAGGAGCTTAATTGTTATTTAACATAATTTTTAGTTAATCATCTGAAAAGGAGATTCATTTGATGTTACCACACCAACAAGGTAGGAAAAAATGTCTGTGTTCTCAGCTACAGGCCCTGACATTTCAAAACTAGGTCTTAAATTAGGTGAGAGCTACAATGAAGGTGAGAAACCTGGGAAGAAGCCAGAGAATAACACTGTGCTCTTGTGATTAGAGGGGTCCCACACAGTCCCTGCACTTTTGTGCTGCACAGTGTGGTTGGACAATGTGGCAGAAACAGCCCCTCCTCTCTTTTATCCCAGCAAGTGTCTGCTGGCCAAAGTACCTGAAGATCAGTCAGACAGCAGATGTTTGGGTGGTTTTCACTCACAGACATTGCAAACCTAGGGAAGCATATGAAAAACCTTTCCAGCTTTGTATGTGTTACCAAAACCAGGCTGGAAAACACAGCACAAGTCACTGGGACACCTTCAGCCGACTCTCGGTATGCCACAGCACAAAAAGTAGTCAGCACTTACATATGGGTGCAAGGAACTTAGAACCTTGTTTATACTTCACCCAAAGTAAAAAGGTTACTCTAGGCCACAGTTACACTTCACAGAAAACATCCTGTCTGCTAATACTGAGAAAAAGTGAAAGCAAGTTTAAAATTCCAAGTTATCAGGACGCTCACTGCAATCCAGAATCCATCTTGAACCAATCTCGTTCTGTCAAAGCCCATTGCCATCAACAAAAAAAGCAAGAAAACTTTAAGTGGCTAATCTTTTTCTTTCTCTTTAGATTAACTGTATTGCATTTCCCTGAAAAGATGCAGATTTCATGGTCTGATCCCTGATTTTGAAAGGCAAGAGCTGACACTCCTATTGAAATCCCAGGGTGGGTTGGTGGCAGAATTATGCACATTCTATTCCTCCTACAAGAAAGTGGACAAAAAGTTTTGGCATGCATGTTTATGGCGTATTAACAGCAAGGGAAAAGAAAAATGGAGGGGAAGTACATCAAGTTTGATGTTTAGTGCTTCACATTCACATATTCCCAGGAGAAGTCAGAATTTGTAAGTGTCTACCCAGAAGATTTATGTTTTTATACCACGCCCAGGTTTAAACCTGACATTCAAGCAATCAAAAATAAGTCAAACATTTGTATGGTAAGTTTGGTAAGCTAAATTGTCACATCAAGAAAACTCCAGAATATGTACAGGTTTATCAAGCCTGTCAAGTGTCAGCCAATGGAAACATTTTTATGCATAGCAAGGAAAATGCACATTACATAAGCAAGGATTGCAATCAGAATGTTAGGGTGAAAAAAAAATAAAGTACACAATTTCCACAAAAAATCAGCAGCATCTTAACAGAGTTTAGCAACCAAATCAGTTGTGTGCTGTTCATGCATTGCTTTCCAAAATAGCTACCTGAAAATGAAAGTCATGCTGAGTTGAAATGCACTTTTCCACACTCTTATTTTAGGGAAACAGTCATCACTGAATCACCACAGAGATATTCCAGAATGAAAACATGACTGACCAGACATTTCCACAGTTTTGAGGTTCTGTTGCACAAGAATTATATTTGAAGAGGGGCAATTGTTGAATGGAACTCTTGCATTTATAATAATTTGTAGCATAAATATAGTAGAAGGTCTCTTTAGTCATGTTATTAAGCTGCATTATTTGCTTATGATTTCAGGATAATGACTGAGGGAAATAATGGAAACCTCTGAAGACCACCCTGAAATTATCAGTACATTCAGTGCTTCTTGCCACAATCCATATCCTTTCATTCAGAGAGCTGGTAATTTTAGCTTTTAGCCATATTGGTGCATCAAATCAGAATGAGGCAGCAAGTGCTGGAGATCATTTCACAGAAAAAAGAAAGAAAACACTTTTAAATCAGAGCTCAGACTTTAAAAAAACATCGTTGTCTGGCAGACTTGGGATGGTAAGACTGCTTAGTTGAAGAAGTTTCCATGTGTGATCCTCCTAGTTAGTTTTAATAGTTTTAAGTCAAGAACATGACATTTAAAATAGGAGGTATACTGATATTCTCTAATTTATGTCAAATCTTTAATGTGTTTTGCATGGAAATGCTACTACATAATTACTTGGCTCAGTGCCCAAGGTAATAACACTCCTTATCCTGCTGCCTTGACTTGCTGCCAAAACTGGCAAAGTAGGCATTTCCCTCAGACAACGCTGCTAATGAAAACTGTCAAAGTCCTTTCAACACTCCTTATTTTGTTACACTTAAAGTTGTCATCTCAATTGTGCGGCTTGCTAGACTTCTGCTCTCAACAATGTGTTTCTCAGGAATATGCCTGTGCCTTAACACTGGATTGTTTCCCCTTTGTTGAAAACAGAGCTGTGAATAAAAAGAAGCTTCCTCTCTTTGAAAAAAAAATCATATAGAAACAACAAACAAAACCTCAAAACTGAAACACGATTCTTTCACTAACCTCAGAAGATGCAGGCAGATGAAATAGCATCTCTCACTCAGAAAAAAAAAAAAAAAAATTGGGCTGGGAAGGCCCTGCTAAGGGAGCTCTAACACTTTTGTTATCAGGGGCCTGGTTAACATGGCATGGCTGGTCTTCTTCAACCAGCACAAGATGCAGCAGCAGATTAAAATATCCCCATTTTCATTGCCTTATCAGAAATGGAGAGGCACAAAGGGAAGGTAAAACGAAAAAGCACCCCAAAAATCAAGCTCACCAGCACACAGGTGTGTTTTGCTGAGGTATTGATGGAAGCATAAACACAGTGATGAAGCAACACACCCTCCTCCAGCCCTGTAGGATTGGAGGAACAAAGGGATCTCTGACTAATGCTGTTTGTGGACTCTGCTTAACACACGACACAGCTCTCCCTTTCCAGGGAAGAAGGTAAATTTTTCAGGTAATAACTTCTACACGTGCCCCTCTTAAGAGTGTGAGCTGCAACAGGAGGCTCTGGCACAGAACCCCTGGAAACAAATCTGTGAGGTGATGATGAGAGATGGTCAGCAAACACAAGGGGACATAACTCAGAGGATCCAAAAACTTTTGCTTCATTCTCTGAAAATTCTTCAGTCCTGCCTCCCTTAGAAGCTTGAGTTTGCATTCCTCTCTGTGTGGCTGAAAACACCTCCCCTCAGGTGGGAGCGTTTCCTGAGGACCCCACAACGTGAATGCTGTAAAAGTTGCTCTCATTCAAGGAACTATCTACAGCTTTTCCATGACAAGGAAGCATTTGGCCTTAGTTTGATTGCAAGTATTTCTGAAATAGCTAAAAGAAATATCAGATGACATCTGTAGCCTCTGCTTCCCTGGAGGAATGAGATATGGTACAATTCCAGTGCACTGTGAGGAAGTCATCACTTCTCCTGACATCTGGATAAAAAGACAACTCTGTTTACTAGAGCAACCAAGTGCACCACTCATACAAAGAGTGTTTGTCAGATTGTCTTGTGGAGAAAAAGCATTGCTGTGCTCATATTCAATCAAATTGGAGGCATGAAAGCCACAGGAGGATGGTGGCTAGAGGCTGAGCATCTGTCTCACACATAATCTGAACACTGAAGAAAAAAGGAAGGGGAAAAAGAGAAGAAAAGCAAAAGAAAAACATCCTTCTGACTTGAAAGCTGTATCAGAAATGGAGCACTACAATAATTTCCTCCCAATCCATCCTGTCACTAGAAAACATTATCATTCTGCCTTTTTCTGTGTCTGCAGAAAGAATCAAGTGCAGCTATTTCATGCCAGTCTTTGGTGCCCAAGGTTTTTACAAGCTCACATCTGCTAATGGGCACCAAAAAGAGGGACAAGCATGAATCTGAGACACAATACACGAGAGCCTCCCTTCAACTGCCCAGAGTTCCTTGTCAGTTTTCTGCCAGTTTTCCAGACAGGAACTTCTGCCTGCAGAAGTTGATTGTATTGATAAATCAAAAAAAATTCATTTTTTTAAAATAATCTGACTGATTTCAGAGCTACATGAAAGAGGCCATGGCTGCTAAGAGGTATTTTAACTAAAAAAATATTTGGAACAGAATGTTTGAAAAGAATAGTAAAACTCCTGGAACACATTCAGATCATCATTGGATTAGATTCTGATTTACATTTCATGTAAAACAGCACAGGAAAAAATAAAAATTAAGCATGCTGATGAATAAACTTTCCTTCCTATGGCCACACAGACTCTCACTGGAACATGACTTGAGAACATTTTATGTGCTTAAACCACAGAAAGAGATAAAGAGTGAATTGGGATAAGTTAAGAATCACACAATCTGATTTTGTTTTTATCCCATTAGAAAAATCAATACAGAGCAGGAAAAGGTAACATTAAGAACTCCCACAAATTTTAGAAAGGTGCTGCACACAGAACTAGATCACATCAAATTAATTTATACAGACTACCCAGTGAAACATAAATTGTCCTCCAACCCTCATCATATACCAAGGGTATGTTTTCAGAAGAAGACAGTTAACTCCTTTCTCTATAAAAATAAAGTTAGCATTGGAAAAAAATCTTATTTTGTCACCAGTGAGTGAAAGAAAGCAAGATGATGTAACCAAGGCAATCATTTGCATGTTACAGTGCTGCAGGTGGTATCCCCACCTCAGCCTACTCACCACATTTCATCACTTCACTTCCAAATCCACGGTCTCGAAAAGAAATAACTATTATACATCACTATTTCTGTTTTTACACCAGTGAAGAAACATCAAATTATGGATCAATTTTTCCAGTATTTTTCTCAGGGGTGTCAAGGTGCACTCAGTTTTCCTGTTAATTTATGCTTTTTCTGTTTCTCTCTTCAGATGCACCCTAACACTCTGGGTGCAGTTTGCCAGTCTAAAAGGGGTGTTTGCATAGCCTGACACTACCACAAGTCTTGGATTTCACACTGGAAGAAAGGAAAAGCTCTCCAAGCACCCCAGAGCTGAAAGAGAAAAGGAATTCTGAACTAGTCCGTTTACTGCTTTTATAGTCTTTTCAAAACCAAAAGGAAAATAAGAGAAACACAGGCTGCAATTTCCTATCTCTCAGTTTATACATTCCTTTACTTGTTACCCTCTCTCTGAAGAAAGAAGACAATTAAACTAATCTGAAAAATAAACAGAAGTACTAAGAGAATATCTGTATGAAGGACATTCAAAGAAATTTAATCAAGCAAGTGCAATATCCCTCCTTCCTTTAAAAATATTCCACATGAAGAAAGATGCAAGTCTGTAAAAATTAGTACTTAAGTGAGCTGAAAAGATAACTTAAGCAACCCAAGCAACTTGATAGTTGACAAATATCAACTATTTGTTAAGAACGAAGTGCTGGCATAGTATAAAAAGTTTAGGGATCTTAACATTAGACACTGAGCTCTGGAAACTGCTTTGTTTTAGTAGCAAAAGAACCCCAGTGTAATTTGCTTCCCCATTTAAGCCTAATTCTATTAGGATCTTATCAAAACTACCTGCCTTCTCTGTGTTATGCTGGCAAGATATTTGAACACTAAGAGAACATATTCCTACTCTTGTTGGTAAGCTGGTTATCAGCATTCAGCCCTTGAGTAGTCCAAACCTACGTAACCAGGAACAGTTAACAATAACATTTTTGAATATGCTTTAAATTAAAGCATATTGTAACTGTAGTGCACACATTTACACTCCCAAATATTGGCATATGTAGTTTTCCAGAAGGAGAATGTGGAGAACCCTACATTCCCTTGGTTCACATTTAGAAGGCTCTTATTTTCAATTCCATAAGCTGAACTTCAAACTTGCACTTGAGAAAAACCACGGGGAAAAAAAAATGTAGTTAAGGAATATTCACCGTGCCATACAAAAATTCTTTTTCCTTTTTATGTCCTCACTTCATTTCTAACTTCCTTCATTGGGTATTTATATATTTTTTGAAAATTCTTTGTTTAAAACCATCTCTTATAGACACCTTCACCTCTAAACTCAGAGTTCTTTCTGCAGCTTTCTTGGATACAACTTTTGTCCCATCCCAGAGATCACATCCACCTGGGAAGTCAAAAGCTTCAGACAGAAGTCACCTGAGATGAGGAATGTTCTGGCAGTGTGCTTCCATGTGTCAGCAATCTCAGTTAATTATCTTGTTTGAGCAGTTATCCTGACTGTCCCGTATGTACCTCGGGCTAAAATGACTGTAGAGGGAGAATTTTAGAAAGTCTATGAGCCACACGGATCAGTTTTATTAGTTTCAGATTGATTCTGTGGATCAGATTAGATTCCATGAGCAAGGATCTCTGTGAAAAAAACCAAACTTTGCTCCTAAGCAAGTTAAAGGAGGAGCTACAGGTCTTGTATCAATGGTGATGGACCTAAACTAGGAACATTCAAAAAATAAATCAGGAGTTAACTTGGGAGCAGTGCAGTGACTACTCAGTGTTGGGTGTGGAGTGAGGGGGTACACAGTAGTTGTTGTTTTGGGGGGTTTTATGACACTCTTTAATGCAAGTTTGATGTTCAGCTTCCAGAATTGAAAATAACAGCCTTCTAAATGCAACCAGAGTGAACACAAGGGTCTCTTCGGGGAGTTTAGAGCAGCAGTAGAAAAGGAAGATACGACTTGACCTCGTCGTTTAAGCTTAACAATGGCAAGACCGTGGGCTTCCATTGCACACCAAGGCACAGGAACCATGCCCCTAAACGGCTTCTGTTTTTAATGTTAACTTGTTAACTAACATTAGTGGAATTTGGGAACAGTGTATTGCAAAGTGAACCATGGTGTATTCTCCCAGACAGCATTACTGGTCCTTTCCTGCATAGTATCTTATACCAGTCAGCACATTTGACCCCTGCGTTCTGAGATTAATGCCTTCCCGTCAAAAAGTGCAATCTCCTTTATTAAGTAATCAAAGCAATAAGTTAAACTGCAGCTTTTTGATGCTCTATCTCATTCAGAAGCAATTTACCCAAAAGAATGAATCACCAACACTTAACTGTTCCTCCCCACTACACTTTTTTTAAGTAACAAAATGATTAAACACTTGTACAAAGGCCACCAAACTCAACTTCCAGCATAATGCCACAGTTCAACAGGTTCACAATAAAGGACTTTCACTTTCGGGTTCTACAAACCATGCCAAAGGGTACTTAAATATATGTGTTCATTTTGGCTTTAGCTGTCTGTGATGTATTATTTTTAACAGCGAATGCACCGAAATGAAGTAAATGAATAGCCACTCTTAAAGATGAGCTAATGAATAAACTACCTTCCCTATTGGATTTACCCACAAACCCTGAAAAATGCAGAGGCAAAAAACACTAAACAGTGCAAATTCCTTAAGATACATATTGGTATCAAGAAACATATAATGAAAAATGAGAGAGTATAAACCCTTTCTAATTTCAAATGAGCAACTACTAGTTTGGGAATATCACCCAGTAGGAGAGAGGATGGGTTTTGGTTTTGGGAACACTTTTAGGCCAGAACAATCAAGACTAAAAATTTTATACAAACTTTATTTAGCTCTATTTATGTCTATTAGCTATACAGTAGAAGCGCAGGGTATTAACATCCTGGACATGAAAAGCTCTTAGCCTATTAGCAGTCATCTCAGTATTTTAAATTACTCAGTATAATAGTAATTTAAAATTCTGACATGGTTAAAAACCTTAGAAAATTATTTAGGTAATTCAATACTAGTTCACCAGACCTGTCTCAGGCTCATTTCAAACACAGAGAGGAGGAAAGGGCTTCCTTTGAATCAGTCACCATCCTTTAAATCAATGCACAAAGACAACTCTTGAAAGAGTATATACAAATTTTAGGGATTATGACATTATATTTTCATAACTAACTATAAATCTGATAAAACATTACTTTTGAGCTATCTTAGTTTAATCCAGTCAGCACAAATATTCTTTCTCTCCTGCTTTAAGACTGTTCCCATAGTAGATTCCATCCTTCTTGCTTTTCCCTTGTTGGTTGAACTGTTTTAAAGGAAATATAAGAAATAGACAACATCACACAGTATCTTCTGTAGGATTCTTCACCAAAACAAATATGACGGCCCACCCTCTACTACTCTCTATACTAAAATGCAATTAGGTAAGTCACTATATATAGCTCACAATCATGACCAAGATTTTGTAGTCCTGGCATCCAATTTACCAAAAAGTAGAATAGATTAATACTGAATAGAGACAAAAAGTCCAGGTATGGTATTTTTTGCATGGAACACAGGGATTAGCCCTACACATGCTTAGTTCCTGAACATTTAGAATTTAAAAGGATTTTTTTTTCAGAAACAGCCATTCTACCTCTCCATCCACACTTTCCAAAAAAACTAAACACAAAGACTAAGCCCCTGAAAAAACTGAGACACCATTTTTTTTTTTATCAAATAAAGGCACAAACCTCAAACTTCAGGAAAACAAAACAGATTTCCTAAGGAATCTAGGACCCTGTTGTCCAGTCAAACTTTTGTGTCCAAAATTACAGAGAAATTTAAGATGACTAGCAGTGTTTGCAAAGAGAACAAAGGATGTTTCAGACTCTCGATGTCAACTCTCTGTGCCTTGTATCTACCCGGGTCTGTCCAAGCTTATTTTCTGCAGAAGACAGAAGCAAGGAATCTGTTTCCCAGCTCAGATCTGCCTCAAAGTGTTGTCTCACAATGCTGCTTTCAAAATGACTAAAAGTACATCTGTGACAATTGTAAATATGACAAGTTAAAGGTGTCAAAAGACACACGATCACAAGTTCTCCTTCCTTATTTCCCAAATCAACCAATTATTTTAACAAATTAAATTCAGAACTCAGCATTTCAAAGCCCATCCTAGACCGAGGTACCACTGAATGATTAAAGGAAATACAAATAAAAAGGCTACAGAGCAGTTTAGTCTATTAGAACTAAAGGTTTTTAACTTAATGAACTTCACCTTTTTGGAGGTCATATGAAGACAGTGCCTCATTCTCAGTCAGAAGGTTAAAGCTGCATATAAAAACCAGTCAGTGTGATACCGTTTGTAGATTCCTTCTTTTGATTGTTGTGGTTTGGCTAAAATTCCCAATCTATGTTTCAATGAAAGAGCAGGCAAGGCATTCCTCCCAGCTGAGGATTATCTACCAGTGTCTCTTCAGCTGGAGAAATCAACTGCAACAATTATTTTGGAACAGTTTTATTTTGGTTTTCGAATCAAGCTCACACAGCCTTTAACAAAAAAAAAAAAAATTCCTTAATTTGTTCTCTCTGTCATTTTAAAAGAGGCTGAAGTTTTCCACTGTATGTTCTGAGGGGAATGATGTTAATGTATGCCTGGAGTGCCAGGATGCTCAGATAAAAGCAGGGTATGAGATGAGCCTCTGATTTATGCTTACACACTGTTCCAGTTCAAAAGTTCTTGATGGAAAGAACACTTTGTGTTTTGAGAACTCCAGGCTTACACTGGAAGAGTACAAGCTAGATATTCTTTCACATTTGTCTTCCAATGCATCACCCAAAAAGAAAAATGCTGAATAGATCAAGAACTTGGTGCATGGCACAAGTAATTATGTGGAAGACAAAAGGGCTCAAATCCAGGCTGTCAGTCCTACATCAAATTTTTCCACAAAGTTCTTGAAGGACTTTTCAGAATGTCATGAAAATAGAGCAGTCCCAGGAAGGTGCCATTTGGTACCACAGAGCATTCTCCTTCTATTTGCAAAGAAATATCACAGGAACAGCCTGTTCTCATAGTGGGCTGGGAACTGAACCTCTCCATAACATTTTCAGTGCCAAGCAGCCAGTCCCCCATCTGTCTGCCAGCAGGAGAGACAGAAAACAAATGAAAAACGGAAAGGAGAAGCAACCAGAATTTGGGCATAGGAGAGAAACATCTGCTAATGGAACAGAAAAAAAAGAGGTGAAGATAATCAGGCAAAGAATCATAAAAGCAGGTAACACAACAAACCCATGTTCCCAAAAAAGAGAAAGAGAGGGGGGGAAAAAAGGTGATGGGCATAAAAATAAAGGGAGCTTTTGGGGAAACATAATGCCAGATGTGCTGTAGGTACTTACCTGTATTAATAACAAGAGATTTGATGAACAGAATGACTGAATAACAATGAGTTTTGATTTCTCTCACGTATGGGTTTATTCATTGGTTTTGATCTTAGTTTTTCACCTTTTGAAATCCATGCCATAAAAAAAAGCACAAGTTAAAGATCATTGTATGAAAGTTATTTTCCACATTGTGGGAGAAAAAAGAATCAGCCACTTAAATGCAAACTTCCCGAGTTTTCTGATTATTCCAATACAAGCAGATGGGCATTCCTGTGTGCCTGGGTGAGAAATGTGAGTAAAATTTAGGAAAAAAAATAATTAAAAAAAAAAGAAATGGAGTTAAGTACAAAATTTTTAATCTTATTGTAGATACACACAAGTAGCTGCCACAGATGGGATGACCCAGCAAGAAGATATAATGAGAGTGGTATGATGTCAGTCCTGAACAATTCAGACATTAAAAATGTAGAGAACATCTGATTTTTTTTTTTTTAGACTGCTGCACTTTGACCATCTAAATGTCTCTCTTTGCAGTGTTGTCTCTAATTTTTAACTAATTTTTTTACTGTAACAAATATAAGGCTTTTCTTCTGTATACAAAGTCAGTAGATGGAAGTTCCATAAAAATCCTATGTGTGGTAAGGTGGGATATTACTGTAACACACAAATTTGGTGAACAGGAAAGCAAGGAAGCTCTTGGAGCTGTTGTATGTCTGAAACCTTGTCTTGTCTTCCCTGTTAAGTGTGACTGGCACAGGAAGCATGAGCTTTCACAAGCAGTTTGGAGCTGCACATTACAGAAACGGGGGCTTCACTGTTCCTTGTCCAAAGATTCATAGGAAAAATAGGGACAGTTATTGCCCTCAACAGTCAGGATGCTCTCATTTGTCACCCAAAAGACAAGGCAGCTCCCAGACGGGTTCAGGTGTCTGAAGATTTTAAACCATCTCTCAGCAATGAGAAAAATGGCCAGGACAGCTGTCTGGACACATATGATTCAAGAGGAAATTCATGTTTGAATGTAATGTCTTCCGTGTCACTGCTCTGTCTGCTGCCCTTCAGTGATGGTGTATGTACAGTCCATCACCTCTGCCAACCAGGAAAATGGGGGTTTGGAACAGCTTTGCTGGCAGTTAAACCACATCTTTTTTGACTTTCTATCTCAGTATTACTAAAACCAAAGCAACACAGCATGATACTTCATGGTTACTTCATGCCTGTTGTCACAAGAATGATAAACCTGACGCCTTCCCAAGGCCTTGCAAAGGAAAAGCATCATTCAGCTGCTCTAGGTTCTCATTACTGAGACACAAACCTAACAGACAACAGTTAAGAAATTAGATTATCATGTGGTATATTCCTACTAATACTCCTTATTCTGGGTAACTAATTTGCTGACCGTGTAAGTCTCATTCCTGGGAAGTGTTTATCTTAGCTACTACAGCATTATTTTTTTGTTTGTTTCTATATTATTGAAATCCTAAACTCTTAATAAAACCCTAAGATGCAAAGGCAGCTCCTAGTGCTCTTAGCAGCTCCTGGTACTTCTTAGCAATTTCTCACAGCTGCTCATTTTAATATTAAAAGTGCTCCCAACTTTTCATCAGTCTTGGACAAGCATAAATGGATCAAATGTTTAGAAAAGGAGAAGGAAAAAAATTAGATACAGATTTCCTTCTACACCTTGATCTTTCATGTTTTGTTGTCCCATGCAAATTATTTTACCTCTCAGTGATGCTCTCCTGGGGGTTTATCAGAGATAATTCACAGAAGGAAAATATTCTTGTCTGAAAATATAGCAAGAGCATTTCAAAAAATATCTCTATACATGTATAGCCTTTGATGTTTATTAGTCTCACTGCGTATTTAAAATTCAAATCAAGGGATCAGAAAACCCTTGAGACAAATGCATAATTCATATTTTCTATTTAGTACACTCATTGTATGTATTACTTTAATTTTTCTTGATTTCTGTTCATGAAATATTTGCCAAAATAATACAATTCTCAATATTATTATATATTCTAAGCTTTTATCTCATGAATTTCTTCAGAGCTGACCTCTAAAAAGATGAAATTAATGTCATTATTTATTCACCTTAATTTGTGATATAGTAGTTATTTTACAGATCATTAGATAGGATTATGGGACTTTTACAATCACACATCAAAATATTTGCCCAATTTTTAAGGATGTCTTTCCTACTCATTGTAAGTAAAGCTGACAATTTTTTCTTACTGAACCACAGCATCACATATCAATAGGAGATGGGTTTTTACCATTCACTTCTGCTCTAAGAAAATTGTTTAATGAAGAGCCAGATGACTTTAGCAATTTTACTGTGTTTTGGTTCTCTTCCATTTACCCCATATTCCCTTTTTACTGCCCTCTCATATTTTTGGTATTTGGGGGTTTTAGGTGTTTGATTTTAATGCTTGAAATATAGGAAGCTATTGTTATTATAGATTTGTGTGTATGTTTTGTTCTCCTGTCATTGCCACTATTTGGTGTGGCACTTTCCATTTAGATGTTTCTACAACTGATGAAAAAAATATTTAGCAAGAAAGTACTGTCAGCATGACTGAATCAGATACTCTGCACCTCTAACAGATTATACTGCATGTAGAGGGTGTTATAGAAAAATCAAATTGCAGATGATTTGAAAGGAGTAAAAAAGTGGACTAAAAAGGGAAGTCACATTTCAGAAAATCACATTTCTAAAGGTCTTCTCAGGGAAAAAAAAAAATAAATCCATGTACAAACCTAGAAATAAGAAAAAAACTTCAACCTGTATCCACAGGACATTGACAAAATCTCTTCTGTGGTTCAAAGCCAGCATGACAGAGCTCACTTGCATTAGATTTATGGAGCTTTGGACTATACACTATTATAATAATAAAATTTTACTAATTATTAAGTAACCTTTACTTAATCAGATGAATAAAAGACTTAATACAAAGGCACCATTTTAGGAAGGCTGATGGAATTAGAAGTGGGGTGTCAACCAAAATCTTCCTGCTTTTCCACTGGAAAAATACATGAGAATCTGTTTTCAGACAAAATTTGGAATCTTAATTTCTGAAATTAATACAAGATCACAGTTTGAGTTTCTTATGCCCCCATTCCACTTCTGCCCTTGATTTTTGAGGTATGACAATGCATTCTCTATTCCTATAAGAATTAGAGATAATTGTGAGTCATAACTCTGATCTGATGGAAGAACGTGGCCTGTAGGAAGAAAAGTGAGATACATGAGCTGAAGAACGTGGACTTTCAGCTGAGTCGTGTAAATTTAAAGAAAAAAATCTAAAGAAAATGAAAATCATCTAAGAATAGGACACTTCTCAACCATCCTAACTATTAAATATGGTTTAAGTTATGCTTAAGCCAGTGTTTGCTGAGAGAACATTGGTCCAGGTAGCAGCAGCTACTCCTTATCTCTTGGATTATAAGGATATTACTGCTGACCAGTTCCCAATTTTTGGGTTGTAGAGCATCTAAAAACTTAGAAAACCCTGAAGCATAACTATTTCCTATCATGAAAATAACAAAAAACAGTCTTTTTTTTTTTTTTTTTTTTTTTTTATGGCAGTGTATCTATATATGCCTTTATATGGAAGGGAGAGAGGTGGAAGGAGACAGACCCTGTATTTTCAATGTTTTGAACTTAAGGGAAAACAACTTTGCAATGAGTTAACTCACAAGTAGAATGTACAATATGAAACAAAATGAAGATTATAGAATCTATTTTTCTGTGGTATAACTTGATAGAAGATACTAGGCCTACTGGATACAGGATTTAAACTTAGTTCAGTCATAACTTCTGGAGTTGACATGAAATGGAAGATAAAATATAGTAAGATTTTCATATGATTTCAGCAATTCACAATAAAACTCCCCAGTCTTCTGTCAAATCAGTTCTCAAAAATGGCCACTGCAAGAAAATTTTAAGGAGTATCTAAGGAAAAAACTTCTTTGAACTGCACTTTTATACATTTGACCTTATACATGTATACATTTTATACTTTGACCTTATAACATCTGTTCTTTTAAGATGCAACCACGTGTTAGAGCAATTGATGATTTTAGCATTTCATGTTTAGGGAAACAAATATCCAGTGAAGAGTGAAGTGATGGAGTTCAGTTTACATTGCACACCAAAAATTCAAATGGGTTTTTCTACTTGGTCTCTGCAAAGCAGCTTAACTGGGATTGTTTTTGTAGCTGCACTTGTCCAAAACCAGCCCTGACTCAACGGGTCCAGCTCTGAGATCCAGCAGGGCAAACTAAAAGTCTTTTTGATGGAAGTCTCTGCCACGGTAAAGAGGAACATCAGTAAAAATTTTGTGCAGTTATCTCTATATACTGTGTTTGCTGAGAGGCATGAGGATGTTATTTCCCTCATAAAATTCCTCATTACTAATGGTTTACTTGTCTTCTGCAAGCCATTCCCATCAATTTCCATACAAGCAACTGCAGGATTTTAGAAGACCTTACTTATATAATCTTGCCAATTTTTAAACAAGAGTATTTTCAGTGGAGATGGATAAAATGGTAGTATCTGTATTGACATAAATTTAGTCTAAAAAAAAAAAAAAAAAGCTCGTTTCAAATCTTAGCCAGCTTATTTATCACACTCAAGCTGCCAAGAATCGCTGTGCAAAATCTGTCAGTTTTTAAATTTTAGTTGCTGCATATTCAAAGCCTCTTCAAAGGATATTTCCTTGAGTTACATCACATGCAACCACTCACAGCTGCCCACGTCCAGCCTACACGTTCAAATAATTCAGGTAGCAGGGTGACATTAACCTATCACATCTGAACAGTTATTTAGGGTTTTCTTTTAATTATTTTTTTTTAAGACAAAATTAGAACAAAAGACCTTTTCCTTTTTCAACATTAGCTTTCCAAATATCTATAGACTCTCTTGGAGACTACTTCCACTAATAATGAGTGCTGGCTGATAGGGGCCCTTTAGGTAATGACTTCTGCAGGAAGTCTTGGGGAACAAAAATTTCACCGAAATAAGTTAACAATGTCACCCACCAAAACTCCATGTTGTGAATTTTTGTACAGCATAATTCCAGCAAGGATTTCATTCTGCCACTTCAGCTCCATAGAGCAGTACTTGGCTCAAGAGGAACAGCTCCCTGTAGTTGAAGGGATTTAGTTTAGGCAGGGAAGGATTATCCACCCTGAGTCAGAATGGCAGAATTTGGGCAGAGGAGCCAGGACAGCCTTTGCAATGTCGAGCCAACATATTATTTTAAAACAGCCAGGAAATGGGTATTTCCTGAAACAAAAGCGGCTATAAAGAAAGAACAAACACAGCCTTAATTCGAGCAGGGATGCTGTTTTTAATTCATCTAATTGTGTTAAACTGCTAATAGGCTCATTTGAAGAGCCCGGCACATTGAAGAGGCTGGTATTTAATTAACAAAATCATGCTTCACAGGATGCCAGACAAGGGTCAGTCCTTTAGTGAGGGGTTCCCTTGAGAGGGAACAGCACGATTAACGCTGCAGAAATTCCTCGTTCGTTCTTCTGTTGCCGTCTGCCATTGATTGGGAAGGAGGCTATTGTTTCCTAGTCACTCTGTTTGGCATAGCTTTCCCTCTTTTCCTGTGCCAGCTTGTCTCTTTATCTGACCCCTGCATCCCTCCTCTAGATTTGGACCTGGAGCTGGCTTTGTGCACTTGTGGTTATATTTATAGACTCAAGTGGGGCTGGACTCTGACAGTGTTATCCATGCAGATTTTGCCTCAAAAATCAACCACTTTCCCAGTCAACCTGAGCTCCAGGATAACGTTGTAAGAGTTAATACCTCAATTCAGTTCTACTTCAAGGGCTTGCCCAGAATGAATAAGGTACAGAATCCAGCCCCCATTAGGACCCAAAACTTTAGCAGTGAAAAGCTACAGAGAATGCTGATGAACAAGAAGGATTATTTCAACAAAAGACATTTTCACAAGCAAAGAGAGACTACTTGGTGAACATATTCAAGACTCCTGGCAGGTGTGATTACATGGGTAGAATTCAAAGGAATTTTCAGTCAGGTGGGTTTCTTCCTTGCTCCTTAAAGGAGGGCAGTTAAAATCTGAGTTTACTGTTGCTCAACGGAAGTAAAATTCAAAATATCTATATCTATAAAGAGCTATGAGGATCTTTAAAGGTAGTTTTTGCAGTGGCAAGATGCTTTCACTCCTTGCAATTAGAAGTCTACACCTGGGGCTGTATCAAGGACAAGAGCCTTTCCTCAACAGTCACACCTCACAATTAGCAACAAGAGTTGCTTCTGGCTCAGTACTTCCCATAACTAGTATTGTGCTTGTTATCCTCAAGTATTTTATGTTAAATACTTTTAATACATTTGTGACCTTCTTTTATTTATTACATGGCAGTCATTTGGTGTTGACAAAGGCTTCAAAGAGCAAGTTTGTTTAAATGTATGTGAACATACATTCATAAACTTTAGGAAGAAAATTTACATTTATATTGCATGCAAAGACTGCAGCCTTCTCTTTATGGCATTTCTAGTTCTAGTTTCAGTCTATGGACAATGTTGATGAATTATAAAGTACAACAACACTTTTCAATTTTAAAGAAAATGGCACATTTCCACAGCATATGCAAAATATATGATTCCTCCCTGCAATTCAATCTGTACACAATACTTGAGCAAAAGATCAAGTAAAACATTTTTTGAAAGAAATATAGTTAAGAACCAACTGAAAAAAAATAGTGGGAAGGCAAAGGTGAATGTGTGGGTAGGCTCTGTTAATAATCTAAGGAAAAGGCAAATTACACTTACATTCTCTCAGCAAACAGGTTGATAAAAGATATTCATTGAACACAACCTAATTCCTTTTAGGTTTCAGTAACAACTAGCAATATGTTCTCCTCACTTCACAACCAAAATAACTGCTTTCATTTCTTCACAGGTCTGGAAACCACTCCGTTGAAAAATGTCACTTCTATTCTCTTTTGCCCATTGTATGTGCATGATTCACCAGGAATGCTCAGCAGTTTTAGGCATAGTCAGAACTTTGGTTGCAGTGGTACAATTATAGAAAAAGCAGTTTTATGCTATATGTTGGGGGGGAGCATTTTATTATGAATACAGGCATGATTTGCCTTAGATACATCTATGAACTAACTGTGAGAACTGTGAAAATTCTTTACCCTCGTTTGGGAATTGTTATGTCAGAATTAACCAGTAGAAATCAAATTCATTATTATGGGAATAACTTCATGTTGAATTTTCAGTTAATCATTTTAGAATATTCACATGCTCCCAAAATAAATCTTTTACAATCCTGTACACCCTTAATATATTTAAATACAATAAAGATTTGAATCAGAAGATAAATTCTTTTCTATAGGTGAGCAAGACCAAAGATTATTTATTAGACATTTCATTTTAAACTAAAATGAAGCCTTCCACATCTGTTCCACCCTCTGACAGTCCTTAAAGTCCATATTTCTCTATAAGAAAAAAAAAAAAGAGTAATTACACAAGCAAATAAAATACATGTTTTACTTTATTCCCTGGAGGAATATAGTCTTTCAAATGTGGGATTGAAGCTTATAAAACTCTATTTAGGCATTTAAATTTAAAGGCCATCTCGATTTTTTTTTTATTTTTTTTTTTTAATGATGGTGATCAGTGAGCTCCAAGTTCAGAATAAATGCCTCATATTTAAGGTCTGAAAACTTAGAAAACAACAGGCACACAGATTTAGCTCCCAGGCTTAGTCTGGGCTGTGCAGTCCCACAATTTACACTGGAATTACCAGTGCTCAGCACCTTCCAAACCTGCAACTCCTTGTTTCTGCAATGAAAACTCACTGAAACTTTACAGTCAACAGGTTCTATGTGGACCTTTCAATATATTTCTTGCCCCAATTTATCTTATTTGTCTATCATCTTATTTTCTATGTGTAGCTACACGTTCAAGAGCTTCCTAATAATCTTCAAGTCCTAAATGTGTTGCTGTTCTTACACTTTTGCAGCCAGTCAGTGGTCTCTGTTAAGTAATTCAGACAAAAATTTCCTTAGAGAGTGTGCTTGTGGTTCCTAACAAACTCTGGACCCAGCAGTGGGTGAAAACCATGATCACAGAGCAGGAAAAAAGTTCTTTTTATGAATCAGATTGTAGAGATTTTTGTTCAAGATAAGACCTACTGAATAAAAACCCAGAACCAGTGAAAACTAAAGAAATTAAGAATCTAAACTCACATCTGCTTCATTTGGATGCATTTCAGAAGAAAACTTAGTTGGAAAAGAGAGAGAATGGGGCAAACTGAGGATTAGTTCCATATTAGCTACATTAGTTACTTTAAAAACATAGTCTGAAGTGACTAATCAGAATACTGAAAGTATTTCATGCAGTGTTTCATAAATAGAGATTTTTATTTTTTTAATTTGGATGTCCAAGGAATGACCCTTAATCAAAAAGGGAGAGTTGTTCTTTTGTTGGGTTTTTTTTGCAAATCTCCCTTCATCTCCTTTTCCCTCCTCATGGTTTATTGTGCCTTCCAGAACAAACACCCCAGGGCAATTTCTCAACAGCTTTTTTGCTGTTGCAAAGCCACAACAGCTTTTTTGTAGCAATCCTTTCCAAACTGCAGGACAGAAATCTTGACCAAAAACATTTTGACCATTTAACACTTTGAAATTGCTTCAAATACTGCAGTAACAAAACCAGAAAAAAATTCTTAAGATGGGACCCAAGTCATCAAGAGATTTGAGATGGATTTGTCTTGGGTTTTTTTCTCATATTTTGTATTTTGTAAAGAGTGACAAGTCTTTTAAACTCAGCAGCCAAGTTTGACTAGTTGTCATGGTTTGAGAGCCCCAAAATCCAATTCCCTAGTCCAAGCCCCCTCCCACCTCTCAACCCAGTGTGAGATGGGTTTTCCAGACACCACACGAGACTCAAAATGGGGGGAAGGGAATATATTACAATGACTGTACAAAAATATACTACAATACATTATATACAATCTTAACTATCTCTACCATGACATAAAAGTATTCACAATGGATCAAATCTCTTCTCCCCTCCAAATAAAAGTCCAGGAGGAAAGAAGGAAAGATCCTTTTCACTTTCAGAGCAGCATTCTCTTCAGAGTAGCAGTCTATCTCTCTCTCTTCCATGCAGCAGCTGTAGCTGGATCTCTGCCAGCACACACGAGGGGTATCCAAGCCCCTCGGCCACTCGTCTTCAAGTGAGGGTCTTCTCTTCTGTGGGCTGCGTTTCCCAGGACAAGGGCGCTTCACCACGTCATATCATGAAGCGCAGGGGTCTTCGTTCCTTATCTTCAGGGGATTCAAGTTCCCCTACAGAGCTCTTGGGCTCTGATCTCAGGCTGCCAGCTTAGCTTAGCAGCAGCAGCGAGGGGGGCCAAGGTCACCCTCTCCACATTCCTTTGGCCGTCCTGATATAGCTTTCCAGGACGCCTGAGCTTTTCAGCTCCTCTCTGCAGTGCTACTGCACTTCACTCCTCCCTTCTAGGACGGGTCTCCAAGGAGTTTGGGGGTTTTTGATTCAGTTCTACCCCAGAACTCTGTCTCTGTAGTTTAGTCTTGCTCTCTCTGCTGCTGGCTCTCTTTCTGTTTCTCTCTCTCCTTCCAGGAATTCTCTCTGTGTTGCTGCATGCCTGTCGTTGCTGCTTGGTCTTATCTCTTCTGGCTGTCTGCCACTTTCTCCGTCCACTGCTGTTCTGCCGCCGCTTTTCAGTATCTCTTGCTGCGGCTCACAGTGGAGAAACATCCCCCGGCTCAGCTACAGACACTTAGCCCAGACTTACACTGCTCCAAGTCCCTGCAGCCCTCCAGCCGGGGGCTGGGGGGGCCAGAGCCCCCCAGGGGTCTCCTGCCCCTTCTCCTCGTGGCCTCAGAACATGGCCACCTCTCCAACAACAACCCCTACAACCACCTTCTCTTCCGGTCTGCTTGTGATATGTTTATATTTTGCAGAAGCGCTCATTGGGTAAAACTTCAAGGGTCACCACCCCCTGGGGTTTTACCATTTTATAACTTCAGGGGGAAAACTGTTTTCCCCCACCACACTAGTCTACAAGCTTTTAGGTTTTTTACTGAGTAAATTAAATTTATGTCAGAGAAGAAAAATAGCTGTGCGATAATCTGAAAGAGGCAGTTTATCATTGGCCAAATCTAAAAAGAAAGGCACAAAGCCTGAAGTACTCTGGTTTAAATGAGACAGAACATTTGGCAGAGTATCTCTGGGGCTAATTCTTTTATGTACATAGGATATTGCAAGGGCAGGAGGACCAAGAACATCACAGTCTTCTAAAACTACAGAAGAACAATCCTTCTGTATGTATTTGTGCTAAAGTTGTTAGACAAAAATAAAGTTGAGAGGACTCACATGTAGGATGTGAAATAGAAACACACAGTATAGTGGAGGCATAATTGACTTTCAGGATTAAAGGCAATGGCCTGAAGTATTGAGATACTCTTTAAATTAATTTGGTCACTTATTTGTAAGTAAGATTTGGCTTGCAAAGTAAGGTGGTCCAGCCCAAACTGTAGTACAGAGTTCTCTTTGAGCCAGTAATTTAATTTTATATACAATATTATAATTTTCAGAACCTTCATTCCTTTGCTTCTCTTGCCACTGACCCCAGTTAAGAGGATTGAATGTCCCTTAGATCTCTTGATCAGGTGCCACAGGAGTGCTTCTCACCTGCCATGGTACCTGATAATGAGGCTGACAGAGAACTTCAGCACTCCAGCTCAGTGCAGGGGAGCTACACCTGTTTTTCCAATCCAGTATCCTCATCCTGAGCCTGCTAATGACCAAGTTCATGTTTTCCATGCCAGCCTGTGAGTATAATACAGCAGCCTCCATTTGAGGCTCACTATTTTTTCTGTAAGGAAGTAAGAAGGAATATTTTTGTAAGCACTTTCGTGGCAAAGTCCTGCATTTTCTTGTTACAAAAACCTAGTGCCAAAATCTATTGTAAAGCTTAACCCTACATTCTATAAATCTAGGAAAATAAATACATTGGTCATATCAATAACCTGAAACACTTCTATTTCTTTAATTCAGAATGATAGCACCTCATGAACAGAGTAACGAAATGCTCTCACTGTTATCATGCACCACTTCTTTAAGTGTGAATAGTTTGGAATAGAATTGTACTTTTAAATCACTGTAAGTCTTCCATGAGATATAGAAGTTATAGTGCATTTAGCTGATTTATATGTATGTTTCCAAATCTTCGTTCGCGAAGACTGGCCATGATGATGTATGTTTAATATCATCTGGTTTCACTATTTCATGTAAACCTACTATTAAAATGTCTACTTTATCCCAAACTGGCATTTTTGGGTCATAAATATATTTTGCCCATAGTTAGGAATAATTCTTTTCCTGTAGTCACAGCAGCCCTGGTGCACACCACTTGGAAGGTTATCTGAAAAGAGAAAAAAAGATTCAGTGGATTTTTGTAAGAACCAGTGTTTTCCAAATTCTTGATGAAGTGTGAAATTGGAGATTGGAAGAATAAACAAGATTCCTTAATTCAACCTGAAATGAATGTATCCTGCATCCCTGCACTACCTCGCTAGAATATGTATGAATAGCTGTCATCTTAAAGGCATGGTTTGTTCCAATTCTGTAAATTCTGTATAGCACACGCAAAAAAATTAGTTCCTTGATGCATGCCACAGAATTGCATTTTTACCTCTGATTTTTTATATGCTTCAGGGTTTTTTTCGCTGTTCAACAGAACCAGAGACATAAAAGAGGCAGGTTTATGCTTTAAAAAGATATTGTATATATTTAGTTTCCTAAAAGTCCTGATGCACAATGTTAAAACTCATTATTTCACGTAATTTCACATGACTTTCCTTTTATTCCTTCTTTAGATGTTAGAACATCCTAAAAAAAAAAAAGAAAATAAATGTAAATATCCATAAGGAGATATGCATATGTGGGCAAACACACAAGTACTCATTTTCATATACTGTGATTTAATTCAAAGGGCCATTAAATGCTGAGAAATTTAACGATTCTCAGCAGAGAGTTACAACTCAGGTTATTACAGAAGTAATAAAGTCACTGAACTCTGGGGCTGTACTTCACGACCATAAACTCTCACGTGTCAATTAACTGGTTGGCCTATGGAAATTAGTGACAACAGACCCACACTCTCCCTTTGCTTTTCTTGCCCTACTTTATCTCCTAATTTCTATTGTTGCTGTCAACATTTAAATACTATTTAAATAAAAATCTTTAAATAAAAACAAAATTACACTGCAAACCATCAGCATTCTTGCAATATGTTCCATTGTTGTCTAAACCATCAATAGATCAACTCTCATTAAAAGTTCACAAAAAAACCCCCACGAAATCAAAGCCAAACTAATATCAAAAAATAGACTGAAAGACCCTAAAAAACCCTAGACGGGATATATCTGTTAAACAGAGTTTGTATATTAATATAAAATTAGATATTTTATTCATACACAACCATCTTGTTTGTAAAGATTTTCAGCATATTAAAGATTTTAGCTACTTCCTCACAAAGAAAAGTCTCATATTACAAACATGCACTTAATACAAAGAAAGGAAACTCATGCTGAGAGCTTTTTCTGGTTTGGCAGATTAGCTGGAGGCAAAGTATTTCAGCCCAAAAGAAAGCAAAAACTTGGCTTTTTAGAAAAACGTCTCCTTCTATGTCCGGGTCAGAGCCCATAGAGTGTTCTCACTCCTACTCTTTATATTAGCAACCACGGGAGACAGGGAATTTAAACTGTAGCTCTTAAGTTGCTCAGAGAAACTCCTCCATTGCCCAAAGATATGAGTTTTAGATACTCTTTTTCACAAATAGTTCGAGATTGGGCCTCTCGTATATGTAGTTTACTTTATTGCCTCCTTAGACAAAAGCAGATATTAAAATCATGACATCTGTTAACTGATCAGGGTTCAATGGAAAAGGTTGGATCTGGATGACAAGGGGAAACCTGGAGCTTAGGAGGGTGTCAGGGGGGTGCTTTAGTATTTATGAGATGCAGCCACAACAGGTACCCAAGCGACAGAACTAAAACACAAATGACTGGTGGCTGACGAGTGAATATTCTTCTGGCTTCAACCAGCTTCATTAGTCAAAAAACACTTTTTTCCTTCTCTTTATTTCCTGTTCATGGAAATCTGCTGATGTTCTAATGAGGGACACTGGACATTAACAAACGAGTTTAGCAGGTCACAGTTATTCAATATTTACACTTCTCACATTACTCGGAGCAAATCATAACATCAACACAGGCATCAGAAACAATGATTTACTACACACTCAGCTTTAGACATAATTTCCCAACATCATCCTTACAGGCTCAGCAGTGCTTTCTGTGTCTTTGATGCCATCACTACTGTATTTGGGTTGTTTAAGGCTGCCTTTCAATACCCTATTAGAATCATTTCAGATTTTCAGTTGCCATCACTGCAATGAATTGAGGGGGTTTTAATTATTAGGTTCTCCAAAGCAAGAGGAATTAGTGAGCTCAGCAAACTACATGGGTTAGTGTGCCAAGTTCCCAGAAATGCAGACAAAATATGTCATCTGCCTCTAAAAAATTGGAACACAATTTTATGGGAGAAAATACTTCTCAGCATGGTGTCCCTGACACTGCAGGTGGATGAAAGTTCAGCAAAAACTTTACAGATAATAAACTTGGTTACCTCCTGTTTTGATGTCCAGTCAGCAGCACCTCCCAGAGCTTTGCATCTTTGTGGGGAATGGTTCCCATGACAGGGGTCGACAGCTGTGACAAAAAGATTTCTATTTAGATGGACAAGACATTCTTTCCTTGCAAGCTAATTCCAAGGAATCATAATGTAGGCGATGGGCTGTCCTGAGCAAAGGAGCAGTAATATTCCTCAGAGAGCTAAATCTACTAATGTCTGGAACAAAAAAGGACCTTGAAGAAAGCCTATAGTCATGTGCAAGGCTAAAAACAGTGGTCTAACTCTTAGATTCTGCTTGAAGCCCAAATTTTTAAGAATTGTTCCAGCTCCCTATTTTAACCCCATAATGCTCAATTTTGGCTTAAGATATAGAGTGTTCTAGCCAAGGCTGGCACAATAGGGAAATTGGACCCCATTTATAAACATTGCTTTTATTCTGTCCTTTGGAACACACACTTTGCCACCTCTAAATGGCATCTTTACCTTCCCTCTGCTGAAGCACTCATGAAAATTTACTTCCTCTGTTAATCTTGGGTGTTTTGGGACTAACTAAAGATAATATGCTTATACAGAAACAGATAAAGGAATAGCCAGAATCTCACAGAAGCCTCCTGACCCTGCATTTCATTTCTAAATAAGACACTCAGGACACTCAGGCCAGAAGAACAATTGGCAAGACTGTTTTCCAACGGAAACAGGATGACATTCTGTAACTGCACATGAAATCCTCATTCTGCTCAATTGAGACAATTGGGATGCATGGAAGTTGTTAAAAACTGAATTCAAATTAGTTGCCTTTGAGGGCAAGAGGTGAAAAGAGGCTTTTCATGCATGTATTTTTCCTGAGAAACACTGGGTTACAAATTTGTGATACAAATTGTGATACAAATTTGTGCAGGGAGGAGAAACTTAGTGTCTTTTTAACTCTCTTTATCCAAGACAGAAAGTAGATTGAGAAAGCTGGATGAAGCCAAGAAGGGCTGGAAGCTGGAACTCTGCTAGCAAAGCTCTAGCTCTGAAAAAAATATGCTTTCTTGCCAAGAACAATGAGCTGTGTGAGTACACATTCAAGCAGGAGCATTCCACAGAAAATAGTGTCACCCAGAGAAAATTAAATATCCTAATGCACCACCTAACCAGTGACAATGACCTTTTTTTTTCTTTTTACTCCTTTTGGATAAATCTTTCATTTTGTTGTTTTCTCCAAAACATTATCATTATTCATAGTTATTCAAGCAGAGAGAAAAGCCAGTGATCTTGAATGTCCAACTTCAAGTCACTGACTTTTGGTCTGCATTCAGCAGGAACTCCATTACATACAATTTTTTTAATCCTGTAGATGGAGAGAAGAGTTTAGGATTACCAATTCACAGCTTTTAATGCCTTTCATGAGAAGTGATTTAATGGACTGACCTTTTATGAGACACTCATGACAAAGTGATGAGAAAGAAAACAGCTTAGAAATTTCTCTATGAACCCAAGTCTTCCACAAGGCTTGTGAAATACTGACATCATTGAAATTGGTTTAAATACCATAAATTAATTTGTTTTCACTCTTCCAAAAGTGAATGTCACTAGGAAAATTGTATGCAAACCATGCAAACTACATATAAAGGACAAATCATAAAATATCCAAACAGGTGCTGACTCAGAGTTTTCCAGCTCCGGTTAAAATAAATATTGACCAGTGCTGGTAGGACAGTGAATTAGAGCTCTTTCTTTTTCTTAACATGCAAAACAGCTTCATCACCTGTGTGCTGTAAAGAAAAAAAAACAAACCAGCAAAAGAGTTTTTCCTCATGATCAGATTTACAAACCAGTAGTTGCTTGCAAGTCCCACACTGGGCAGAGGGAAAAAGGGCAGCTTTATTGCTGGCAGCAAATGTGGTTGCAAAGGATATGCAGGTTTAGCACCCACAAGATGACTGTCTGTGGTTGCTTCTGATCAGGCCTGGAACACGCTCAAGCAGAGTGAAAAATCTGTTCTTTAATGAGGTTTTACAGCTGTGTTCCCACCTGGGAAGCTCTTCAGAGAATCCCCAAATCACCTCTTCTCCCTTCAGATGTTTCTTTCTTAGAATCTTCCTTTATGTTTGATGAGTCCCAAGAAAAGAAATCCTAAATTCCTCCCCAAAGTTTTGTGAGTTTCTTCTCTTCCTTTCTGCAAGTTTCTTTTTTTACCTTAACTATATCACTGTTAGAGATATCAAATATCTTTTTGGATTATCAAAAATTACACTATCATATTTGAATTGCATATAAATATACAATTACATCTATGCACACTGTGTACACTGCAGGACTGATGCCAAAAAGCACAAGTTGACAATAGAGAGGCATAAACACTTTTCTAAACAATATTTTTATCCTCAAGCCACTTTCCCTCCATTTTAAAGTAATACATACAGGAGGAGCCAATATTGTACTAAAATCTCTGTGCTTTTTATTGCAGTGGGTTCTTAGAACTGTTATTTGAAAGTCAACTGCCGAAATCTGGTACTGAGAGCTGTCATCTGCTGCCTGCCTACAAGCTGCCAATAGATTTTCATTCCTATTGCCATGGAAACACAGGTTGGCATGAGTCAAAGAAAAAGAGAAAAAAAAAAAAAAGTGTTTTAAGCAGTCAGAGTTTTCATACTTTGACCCAAGATGGAATTTGCCTTTCTTAGCCATGAAGGTCACACTGAGAGAGCCAGACAGGAACAGTGTGTGGCATTGCCCCTTGTTCCCATCTCCCAGCTGTGAAAGCTGTGAACCTGGCTGGATTATGCCATGGATACCTTCCCACCAAGGCACCTGCCTTCCCAAGGCAATCAGGAGTGGGAAGTGAATATCTGAGATTTGTCTCCCCTGGCAGCAGCACAGAGCTGATGAACAGGCCACATGTGGGAACCTGCACAGGACTTGACACCACAATCACTTCAGGCCCTGCCTAAACACTCACATATTGCATCCAGAAAACACATTAAACTGCGTGAGCTGCATTTCACATAAAGCATTTCTGAACTGTCAGATAAAGCTCTTTCAATGTCTGTTATATATCTTTACACAATACTTCCATTACAGTATTGTAACAAAAGAATCATAGAACAGGAGTCAAAACTTACCCAGCCTTAAGGTGGAACATTCCCCACCCCAGATTTAACAGCCATCTCCTAAGTCTGTCAGGTACTGAAACACTCAAGTAGCTGCTTTTACTATACCTGACAGTGACAGCCTAGAAATGTAGCTGCTATAAACATTTGCCAGCTTTCTTTCATCCAGTTTTTCTCTCTGATATTTTGACTTCATTTGTCACCAGGTTTGTTATTAACTCTGGAAGTTATCCCAACTTTTCCACTTCTTTTTGCAATTATCATTATGGTTGTGAGCAAGCATTTAACTTTTAAAATTAGCACAAGCAAAATTACACCTTAATTTATTTTAATTAATTAATTAAATTTGAATGCACTATTGATAGCAGTTTAGTTAGCTGCTATATTTATGGACACTTTAGTAGCAGAATTTAATGGTGTCTTGCTATTGAGTGCTTGGGCCCTCTGTCCATTATAGCTCCATGTACAGTTTTTCACAGTCTTATCTGATGTGCTTTGGTTTTTTCCGTTTCTTTACCACATATGAGTTTTATTTCTTGCCTTTTACTTGAAGAACACTAAGAGGGACCTGGTAGTGTCTCTCCTTGATCAGGGAAGTGTCCCCTGTGCCCCCCTGCTAAGCCAGACTCTGTAAGCCAGAGGCTTAAACACGTGGAAGCTTCTCCAACACTCCTTTTCTTCAGTTAGTACATCATCTCCTGGGATCACACAGAGGAAACAGATTCTGTGTGCAGGGATTGTGCCTGCATCCTCAAAAGATCTCAAAAGTCTACTGCCCTAAGCACAGACTGTCACATAAAGTGGAAAATGGACAACAAGCATATTCTTTCATCTCTTTCACTGTCACCAAAAGACTTGCAGAAACTTGGTTCTAACCCACAGCATCTTGCATTGTGCTGCTGCAGGGTAGTTTTAATTTGAGTTAGGAAAAAGAAACACTGTCCAGATGCTTGTCATAGTTTATTTTGTTCTTAAAAAATGTTTAAAAGTTGAAAAAATTTGGTAAAATAGAGCATTGTAAGGAGAAAAAAAGTGAGAGTCTTGCACTTCCATGACACAGGTATCCCTACACACCTACCTGATTCCTGCTTTAAAGAATCCAAGGACTAAAATCACAGATATTATAGTTTAACATGTTGTTTCCAGATCAATATGGTGGAGCACTAGCAATCAGGGTAAGCAAAAGATCATCACAGCTATTATTTCAGGGTTTTAGCAGCAGCTTTTCATAATAGTGGACATCTCTTTTCCCTCCATACCACCTTTTATTTTATTTTATTTTTTAAAAGAAGTTATCCTATATCACAGCTGGATGAAAAGTCATGGTACTTAAAAATAAGTCTGATCTTAATTTGGTGTTTGGTATTAGAAACCTTAGAATTGTATTTCCATTCTTCTAATTATACATATAAATGGTAGCAATGGCTTTCTGGAAATTAATGACACCAAGTGGTCACATAATCATGTCATCACTTACACATGGGAAATGAAAAGCAAAACAGGAAACAACACGACTCACAGGGAAGGACAAAAGCTGACAGGTGACAGTGTCACTACTCTGCCAGCTCACAGGACTTGGGGAAGCAATTGGGGTCTGATGACCTGCAGACAGTTACTCTGTCTTTATACCTCCTCTCAAAGTGAGCCTAAGAAAAGTTCTTTGAGATGAAACAGCTCCATTCTGCTTTGACAGTGTTCCTGAGCACCTCCTGTGACCAGGAAAAGGATCTCAAGGGGATTCAGGGACTCTGAGAAGACAAGAAAATTAAGGAAGGGAGGTCAGGAATGATGAAGGTGGAGACAGCAAACAGAGGCAAAGGCAGAAGTGACATTCAGAGAATTAAGTGACAGAAAAAAGCATTCAGGGTAAACAGAGGTGAAGAAAGACATGCTGTCTTTTGCCCAGTGGAAGCAACTGTGTTTAAAAAAATGTCAAGATGCTGCTAAAAAGTGGGAACAAGGACATAAAAAGGAAGTTTAAGGAAAAGAATGGATTCATGAAGCTGCCACACAAACACCCCTCATAAATTATAGGCTAAAATTTTGTCTTTGCACAGCTACTGCAGTGACTGAGATCCAAAACCATTGGCCCTTGCACTTTCATTAGATTATTTACTTGCAGTGGTTGTCAGGGCATCCTAAAGCCTAAGCCTGTCTTCTCTCCCAAATCTAATAAGTCATGTTTAGGGCTATTTATTTCAAAGATCTCAGATTTCTTTGGCAGCACTGATGTCTCTTGAAATACTAAGCATTAGTCAGTTTTCACTTTCTCAAGTTATTAGTTTCTATACTTTTACAGTACCTCTGAAAGTTTAAGTCTTCTTTAAAAAAAAAAAAAAGAAAAAGAAAAAAAAAGAAAAACTTTAATTCCTACTTTTTAATTATTATTATTATTTAATGGTTTGGTCAAATATCAAGGTACAGGGGTTTTTTATTACAGTTATATTACAAAAGAGGCTTGTTTGTAGGTGAATGGGTTTTGAGCTGGACTGACTAGAGCAGCAGAGAGGGGTATCATAAAGGCATCATGACTGACACAATATCAGACAGGACATACACACACAGAGCAGGAATGGAATGAAGCATCATTTGATGCTCCTGACTGATTCATTTCTCAAGACCAAAGGTTCCAAACTCAGAAACCTACTGAAAAAAAGTATAAGGATATATTGAAACCTCTGCCTGACATACCTAGGAAAGTCAAAGCCTCATTATTTTTCTGAGCATTTCTCAAGGCCTTTTCTGCAACTCTGGACTCCAGTTCTGGGGAGTTCTTGCTGGACTTGAGTCTGTAGCTGAAGAGAACTCAGAAACCAGGCACTGTGAAAATCCACTGTGGACTCAGTGCACAGGACTTCTGGACCTGTCTCCAAACAGAATAACTGTTGACTAAGCTTTGCAATTCAGTAAGATTTTTTTGGGGTTTTTTCAGTTATTTCAAAGCTTGTCAGGGCTACTGGAAAACCTGTGGCTTCTCAAAGGCCTGATAAGCCCAGCAGCACATATTAACCTCCCTTCTCTGAGTCAAGCACTTCAAAATAATTCTCCCACAATCCTGTCAGTCTCTTTTCCTCTGAGTTTGCAGAGCCAGTTATATGAAGTGACAATTAGAGGGAGGAGTCATCTTTGGCAAGGGTTCCTGCAGTCACTTTGGCATGTCACATACTGGCAGGGAGATCACTCCATGTGCAGTGGTCCTCCCAGAACCTGACAGTTATTTATATTCTGTGCTTCTGCACAAAATGTGTCTGATTTCGTTATTACAGGCACCGCTCATCCCAGAGAATTTTATCCCTGACTAGCACCACAGGCACAAAACTTCTCTCAAAGATTTTTCAGAAACTACTTTGGTGCCAGCATGGTCACACCATGCTTTGTATTTAGAGGTTGCTGAAGCATGAATGATTTTTGCTCCTTGGAGAATTCCACACATGGAATTGCTGCTTGACAAAGCCCGATGCAGCAGCATCTGTTCTCTAGTGAGCATCTCTTGGAGTGCCAGTGACAGTTCTCTCATCAGTGCTTTGTCTCAAAAGAAATATGTAACTAAACTTGACACATGTTAGGGGGTTTTCTGCCATGGTGAAAAGTGGGACAGAATTCTCCATTTAAAAGGAAATGCAATTATTTTCTCAAGAGGAGTTAATTAAAAGAAAGAGGAATATTTTGCTCTAGCAAAGAGTTCAAACTAAATGGACTTGAGAGGAGTGTCACTGGCAAGAAGTAAAGAACAACAAACATCCTTCCACAGTGGTGAGTTTTGCAGTAGTGGTAATGAAAGTCAAGGATGATCCCAAAGGCATTCTTGAAAGTAGTATTAAGGCTTCCTTTTTGTATATTTGTCTATTTATCACTCGTGATCTGCAAGACCACCCTAATTCCAGTCATATTTTTTATAAGCTGGACTGCCAATCAAGTTAAGAACTGTGAAAAGTTTCTGATGAAAGATTAATAATTTTTAAAGTATTATGCAATCATTTCTGTGGAAAATTTATCAGACTAAAGAATATTTTATCTTCTTCTTACAAAATATATAAATCAGTGTTTTCAACATACTGAGGAAACTTGGTTAAGGGAACATAAAACATTTCCATTCTCCAAAATCTATAGGCAACCAGGCAAACAAATGTTAGAAAGATAAGTGCATTAGCACTTAAAGTGTCCAGAATAAGAGAAGTTAAGGCAAAAAGCTATGATATTAGACAGAAAATATTATCTTGCCAATGCTTTTACACAGAATTTTAATTGGCTGCATAGTGAGTGCAAATTACCATTTGTGATTTGTTGCCACGACTACAATGTTTCCTTACAGTAGCTTTTGAAAAATAACAGAACAGATCTGCTTCATTTTCTATATCCTAGTGCAGAAGCTCCATGACAAATAGTAATTGCTGCATCAGAAAGGTCTGGTGAATTCTCAGTGTTCCACATTCACGCTGATAGGCCACACTAAAAAATCAGTAAAGCAATTGTTTTACAGTATTGCATTGAAAAATAACAGATAAAGGCCTCATTCTGATTTCTCACTGGCAGAGACAGGAGAGGTCTTATAGACAGATGGCCTCTTTTCCAAAAGCCTTTCTTCTCCAAATTTCGCAAAGCCATGTGGTCAGGAGTCTGGGTTCTTGGTTACTCCATAGCAAGTACCACCCTAATTCTTCCTTGGCATCAACAGCAGCAGCTTAGCAAGGGATTTCAAACACATCAGTTGCAGACTGAGAATGGAAATGTCTTATATTCTCATACCATTTCTTCAGTATGTTGAAACCATTAATTTATATAAGCTCTAACAGATAGATAAAATACTCTTTAGTCTGATAAATTTTCCACAGAAATTACTGCATAATACTTTAAAAATTATTAATCTTTCATCAGAAACTTTTCACAGTTCTTAACTTGATTGGCAGTCCAGCTTATAAAAAACGCATGACTGGAATTAGAGTGGTTTTGCAGACCACCAATGATAAATAGACTAATATACAAAAAGGAAACCTTAATACTACTTTCAACAGTACCTTTGGGATTATCCTTGACTTTCATTACCACTACTGCAAAACTCACCACTGTGGAAGGATGTTTGTTGTTCTTTACTTCTTGCCAGTGACACTCCTCTCAAGTCCATTTAGTTTGAACTCTTTGCTAGAGCAAAATATTCCTCTTTCTTTTAATTAACCTTTGAAGTTGTGTATGGTCTACTACAGTCTTTCTAACATTTATTTTCCTGTTTGCCAAAATCTACTGGCGACCATAGGGTCAGAGAGCCACAGACTCTGTCCCAGAGGGAGCTTAGTCTGACTGTGCAGATTACTTTGCCACAGAACACAAATAATGGTTAATGTGCCCCAAAAGATTGGTTCACAGGATGAGAGAAAGATTCTTTCAGTACATCTAGAGCATACACACCTAATGTATCATTGTATCCACTTAAATAGTCCATAGAAAAGAGCAAACAAAAAGATATCGTTGTCTTAAGAATGTTGAGCTTCCAAACTGAATGGTATTGAGGGAAACAATCTATCTGAAAACAAACCCTTTCTTTTTCTAGCACGTAAAAAAACGCACTGAAGCTTGCCTGCTTTGCCTAAAGCACTTTCAAACATCCCTTTGTACAACATTCATGTACTTGAACCTTGCAATCCCCTCACCTCCCTCTGTTCATCATCATCCACCATTAAGCTCTTTGGAATTCTGAAGGTTAATTACAACTTAATTGTTCTCTTTACCGTGACAGATACGTGGACATATCTGTTTTCCCCTTTTTAGTAACAAATAAATAAATAACTAAATACATTGAATTCAACTATTCCTATTTAGGATCTGTTGAGAAAGAACATATTTGAATATTGATAAGCAATTACTTTGCCAATAAACCCCAACCAGTAACTATAACATTTACATAAAGCAGTGGGGTGCATTGAAAAATGGGTTTAAAGGAATTGTGGGGAGGAAGATAAACTTTGTTACTCACACAAGAACACTCAGCTTTAATCTTGAGTGGAGTTACCACTCTGCTCACCTGCATATCAGTCAGATATGGAAAAGTGCAAAGAAATTATAACAGAAACAGGAAAACACCCCCTTATGCATGTCTTCAGGATTCCAGACTGTGGGTTTTGTTCTCTGGCTTTAGGTTTACTTTTCTAGCACAACACATGACAGATTCAGAAGATTTCAGTAGATCAGCATTACAAACACATAGACCACTTTTTGGAGACAGACTAACCTTTATGTTTATATGTAGTTTAAAATGTTAATTATTTCATTATAATATTTAGCAATTTTATTATATTTGTGCTTTATTTTCATTATAATATTATATCCAATATAATATAGTATGTTTTCATTCTCACAAAGGACCAATTTGACTTTTAGTCTAAACAGAGCCTGTTTTCTGACAAAAATGAGTTTTCTTACTGAGACACTGCATAATATTTATTCTCATCGGGCAATGAATATCTAAGAAGAAACCATTTTGAATCAGGCAAGTTTAATTTCATAGCTTTATAGTTTGGTTTAATAACAAATTCAACTTGATAAATGCCAAACCCAAATATTTCTAATCTCAAGCTGGTGAGCATAAACTTTGTCTAGAGTTGTATTCTTCACTTGGTGACAGCACTCTAAAGCAAGGATTGAATGAATATGAGGGAGGATAGAGGAAGGAGAAGAAATCATTAGAAAGGTAGGGAAGCTTAAAATTCAACAGAAGAGAAACAGAAAGAGAAACAAGGGTCTTCTAAGGAACCAGAAAACATCTGAACCAAAGCAAGGGCAAAAAGAGAGATAAATATACAATGTTCATGCACAGTACAGGAAAGGTCGTATGATAGGAGACTTGAAGAGGCTGGTGGACAACATCCAGTAAGATCAGATGATTAACATGACAGGGAGCAGGACTCATGCTTTGTATAACCCAATATATATTTTTGGTCTCTTAAAATCAAATAATCATATTAAAACAGAGTTTGAGATTCAATGGCAATGTGAACATGTAGTCAAAATCCATTGGTGGGAAAAAAGTGATGAGTATATGAGGCAGTGAGAACAGAATAAGTGTCACTGGTAAGTTAGTGGGAGACAGTATAAAGAGCTCTTGTGTATTAATCTGAGGTGCTCTAATCTGAGTAGTCACTAGAGAGGGAGTTGTTAGTGACAAATGAGAAGAAAGTGTGAATAATAACTCCCATTTTAGAGAATTTATGTGTATTCCACATGCAACAAGAGAAAATCTGATGATGGGAGGCACAAGAGTTAGACAAAGCAACGGTAAAGAGACAGGTGAGGGGAAAATGGAAGGCAGGAATGTGAGACATAAATGTGTGTAGTAGGTTGGAAAGAGAAAGAAGTGAAGGTCACAATACAAAGAAGCTGAACAACTGCACAGAAAAGAGACATCACAATGCACAGTGAGATTGTTGAGAAAGGCGTGGGTGAGCACAGTACAGATAATGGGTGTAAAACATGTTGCCCCAAAGAAAAGGAATAAAAGAGACGTCTCTTAAAGAAGTAGAGAGGGAAAAGGAGGGAGAGGTTTTGAGGAAAAAACTTTTGTATTGTCAGCAAACATTTTCATATTTGGTAAGTCTGAATTAGCTTAGATTCATTGGAACCAATTTTTGGGAGTTAAATTTCCATTGGAGATTCAAAATCTATGAAAATCTGGGTTTAGATAAATGGCATTTCCAAATATTTCTGTCCTGACATACAGATTGTAACATATATCTGATTGGACATTAAGCTGGAATATTGTAAGCATAACTGAATATTGCAGAAAACAACAAACTCTAAAAGCCTGCACAATCCAAGAGAAAAGATAATTCAACTAAAAAAAAATCTAGAAAACTATTGCCTCTTTTAAAATTTAAAGAAAACTTTCGATTCCAAAGACAGGTTTTGTTTTTCAGTTAATTTCTAAAATATTAAAGGAAGTTGCTTGTCCTTGCAATTCCTGAGCTCAATTGATGGATGAAGTTCAAGCTGTGAGTGTTTAGATTCAAGTTCGTGGCACAGGTCAGATTTGTGTGCCCACGGTACTTTTGGAAAGACGTTCAAAAGTCTCACTAATGTTACAAAAGATGCAGGAAAATACAGATGAAAGCAAAAATAAAAATCATTCAGTTACAGGAAAGAAAAGAAATTGGAACATATTGTTCCCACTCTCTTTTGAAGATCCTTCATCAGTGGTATAATCATTTTCTCATTCACCTCTCAAATAAGAACAACTTTTGAGCAGCCATTTCATGCCATATATTTGAAGATCTGATGAAAGTAATGCTCCATTTCTTCAGAAAGCTTATCTTCATCTCTCAAACTGTTTTCAAAATAAGCATAAAGTTTGCTTCTGCAAAAGTCAGGCAAAAGTATTCTGTGTTACATTGCCAAATCCAGCATATTGTTTGATTTAATTAATAAACAAGTTATCTTATTGGCATAACACTCCCTCAGGAATTTTAATAAACAATTTTGTTGGGTATCTATTAAATCTTCTGACTGTTTACAATTATTTTCTCTTATGGCAATGTGTGTCAAGCATCAAAAATAAAAATATTACCTGTTTATTTCCCACATCAGTCTGGCCAGATGTGGAAATTTTCATTTTCTGTTTACCCTCCCCAAGATGAAATAGAGAAATTTAATGCTAATTGGTAACAAAAACAGCATCATCATTTAAAATCACACCATGTCATTAAACCCTGTTATATAAACTACTGGTTTCATTTAGCTTGTAAATCATGTAGACCTTTCACATTAGATGAAGAAATGACAAAGGTAGAGTTCATGCAATCAGGTAGTAATACATAAAATTAACTAGTCACCAGCTGCTCCACCATAATTAATGGCAATGTGGAATACAGATTTCTTCTTGAGCAAAATAAGATTATACACTTGGGAATATGTTTAATCTCCCTAGGACAAGGTGGTACAATTAAAATAATAAAGTGTAAAGTGATTGGAAAATCCAAAAGGTACTTATAGGCAAGCATGGACATACACAATTTTCGAAAGCCTACATTTCTTCCATCACCATTAGCACGTTTTATAAGATTTTCCTACATTAATTGAGAAATTCCCCGGGTTTCTTGCTAGGGACTTCTCTTCACAAAGGAGGGATATGAAAATTCAGTTCCCTATTCAGTTACCAGCTGCAATCAAACTCCCTACAAGTCATCCCACTTTAGCTAGAAAAAAGAGCACACAACTGAACTTTTGATGACTGGTGACAGACCACACAATGAGAGCTCAGAAAACAATGGCTTGTTATAACTGGGTATATACAGTCACCTCAGAAAAAAACAATTATTCAAAATACACAATTCAATAAACCAACAACTCCTACCAACATTTCACTCCTCCATTTCATTTGGAACAGTTCAATATGTGCAAAAGCCATGGTCTGCAGCATTTACTAATGTTTCATTAAGGTATCTATGCAAATGAACAGCTTTTTCAGAAACATTAACAAACAGGTACAGATGCTTCACTACAGCTTTCTCATTATAACAAATGATTTTGCAGGGCTTCCTTTAGCACTACACAGATGTCCCAGTCACTGTGAGAGGGAATAAACACTCTGGTTCTTAAATGCACCTGAAAGGAAGCCAGCCTAAGAAGACCAGGAGAACAATCTTAGTGACCTCACTACGAGTGATACTCTCTAATGGGTCAAACAAAAAGACATTCTGTAATAATGTTGGCACAGTGAATTTAGTTCAGTGACCGTTTCTCTGCTTTTAGCACAAGCATTTTGAGAGCTACTGTGGGATCTCAGAACCATAATTGACTGTAAATGTTGGTAAATCCATCCTCAGGTTCTGAGAACTACTCATGATTTTACAAAAGCAAGCTGCCATTTTCAAAAAAAGATCTGTCAGAGAGTAGTTATGTCCAATGAGAGTCAACAATTAAGCTGAACTCCACATAACAATGTTCCAGGTGAACTAATTGCTCTCTGCCAGAAGTGTCAGGGCCCTGTTGACACTGGTTTGCTTTAATCTCCTCACTGAGCCTGATCCTGAGCCTGACCCAGCACAGGCTCAGAGGTGCCCAGGGCTGGAGCTGTCCCTGCCTTGCTCCCTGGCTGGGGGCAGTGGGACAGACCCTGGTTCTCTCCATGGGGGCCCTCACACCACTCCTGGCCCAATTGGAGCTGCTGGGCCTCCCTGCACACCAATAAGAAGATAATGCCTTTTTCTCCAACTCTCCCCTCTTCTGCCTGCACACAGGGAACATTGAAGTTCCGTGGCATGCTTACTCCAGCTTGATTTCTTGTTGCTAAAAAGACTTATCTATCAGATCCTGCAATCAGTATAATCAACGTTACACTTATCACTTTCTAAGCACGTCTTGCAGTTGCAATTGTTAGGATAACAAACGGAAAAAAGGGACAGTAAACCCCTCTCCTTGTTGTTTTCAGTATTTATCCATTTCACTGCAGTATTTTTAGTTGCTGCTTACTATGGTTCCTTTATTCCCTGTCAAAGCTTTCAAGAACTGCGGGTGAAAAATTACTTTCAAGACCGTCAGCTGGGTACAACGACAACTATGGCTCTGCCTTTCTCTTGCAAAACACCTCTCAGGACAAGCACAATGCATTTGTAACAGTTCAAACTGTTCTGTGCCATGCAGTAACTTGTTTTATTATTGTATGAAACATCATTTTCTGTACCCTTCAAAAAGACCACAAAATACAATTCACTACAATAATATTATTCACAATGTATCCATTCTTCTTTTTCATTTACATTTGAAAGTCCTGCTCCTAGACTTCACTACAGAACAGTATTCACAAGATTAAGTACTTCTGTCCATTGAAAGGATACCTTTGAGAATGTGAAAACTTGGTTCTAATTGAAGAGAACTTAATTTCTTCAACATGCCCTGTTATCCACCTTTATAAACTCTTCCTGACTGCCCTGATTAGTTACCTTTTTTATCTAGATTTTCTTTATTGAGTGATTACAAGACAAGTCACTCAGGGGATACATCATGTAGGAAAAAACCCAAAACGTTTAGGCTTGGGAATAAACGTCGCTGTACAGCTGCAGAGTTCAAAAAGAATGACAAAACCACTACGTTTAGAGACAAAAGAATGATGTGTGGAAGTTGGCTAAATCAATAACTAAATGTAAAGTATGCAGCCAATCCTAGAGCTGATCCAATAATTGAAATCTACGCTGGTCACCTGAGTCCTGTTTAGCAGGGTCAGCTCATAATTCAGGTGACTTTTGCACTTCTCATTGATTTTATTTAGGAGCTGATTTGTGGTTCAGATAAGACTATTTGTTTCCCAGCACTGATTCAGACTCAATGAGAGCAATTACACCTGGTTAAATATGCTCGTATTTAATCTTTAAAAACTTGCAAATAGAAATGTTTTTTTGACAAGAAGCAAACCTTTGTGCACATAAAACCTGCTAGTTTTGTTTTTGTCTTTAAGCTCACAACATTCATTTAAATTGTATTACAATCATAGAATACTCTGAATTGGAATATCTTAGTTATCAGACAGTTGGAGCATTAGGAGATACAGGTAAAAACAGAAAATCTTTACAAATTAGAGAAGTTGTTTCAATTACAAAAGAAAAAATTACTATCAACTTGACTTTTTTTTAATCGAAAACAATCCTGTGTTCCTGTGTTTCACAGCAGTTATGAATCTTCAAATTCTCTAGTGTATTCTTGTTTCCCATGCAGTACAAAAAGCATGAGACAGCTGGAATAACCCTGTCATATCTGTGGCTCAACCACATTTGGTCAACAGGCCTAAGTCAAGCTATGTGTCAGCTTAAGATAAACCTCGACAAGATGTGATCTCCCGGGGTCAGCCTTTATAGGCAAGTGTAGTCCCAGAATAGTGCACACCAGCAAACCAAAACTGTTATTTTTGCAGTTTGTCATGCTGTTTCCTCACTGCAAAGAAATATGTTTACTCTTCTTTTAGCAAATTTGACAACTCTATTTTATATTACATGAACTGAAGGGACAAAATAATAAGGGAGATACTGTCTTCAGGAGTCATCCTCACTGCACAGCAGTGGGACAGTAGATCTCTGCAGTGCTTCACTGTGGCTGATACAGAGACTGTGGGGAAAATTATTAACAAGATTTACATGCACTTTTTGTACAAAAAATATATTTCACCTTTTGTTCTTATGATAAGAATGTATTTCAGTCTTGACTCATGTGAAATAGTTCAGTAGTGTCACCTGATGATCCCTTTCTCTGTCCCTATACTTTTCATTTCCACACCTTCAGCTATTAAAGCTTTATTTCCTTTCGATTTTGGTTTTGTTTGTCTGTCTGCACACACATGGCTTAGTTTTGCCTAGTATAGTGTTGGACTTGACTCCTGTTTATAGCTGTGTATCCTGGGAAAGGACAATGTCATACCTGGGAATTCAGATAGCATTGTTCAGTTTTGCACAGGGGTTCATGACACAGTCTCAATTGCTTTTGCCATTTGAGCCGACATGGGAAAGTAAATTCAACTCAGAGAGATATTATGATTGGTGTGAGTCTGTGGAGTGTCAGGTCGGATCCTTTCCCTATGTCCACATTACAATTACTGTTTCACAGCTCACTCAAAGCAACATTTAGCACCTGTGTTGTATACTCTCAAAGAACTACCAGGTACTCATTCACTAAGTGGAGATACAGGAAAAAGCAGAAGTTGATCCTTCAGATGTGCAGACAATGTGTCTTCCAGCACAGGCAGGTTCTTTCTGCCTTTTTTTTCCTGGAGTCATCCAGAAAGGAGCCAATATCAAAGGAGCTGAGTGTGAAAATACCTGCAACAGCCACTGGGAGATGAGGAACCAGGATGATGAGGCACAGACAGCAAAGATCAGAGAGAGAAACAAAAAACTGGGTTCCAACTCTTGGGCTGCCAGAACTTCTCCTTGGGAGTCCTGACAGTCCCACACAAGAAATAAAAACCAAAGTGGCAATAAAGTTGTAGTTTGACACAGAACCAAGCCAATCATCAGGAGAGATTAATCATCAGGAGAGATTACAGCAACAGAAAACTTCAGGCACCTTTCAGCCCTGTGGCATGTGCTGTTCAGGCAAATGAAAATATTTGAACCAAGTGTGGTTGTTTTTTTTTTTACCCTGCTCTAAAAACCTGCATAATGCTCTGCTAATATTTTGCTAGCATTTGCTACAGGTATTTTTTTGGTTTACTCTCCTCTCCATTATTTCAGGCTGAAGGTTTCTGTGACGCTCTGATGCAGTTCCTCATTCACCATATAGAATGTGCAAAAGAGGGAAAAGGAGAGGAATATCTACTAGTCCTGCTTGTTATAGACTTGCAGAAGCTTGTGGTGCCATTGTAAGCATTGTGGGTGATGGGTAACTAAGCAAATGATACCAAATTTGTGAGATTTTGGTTTAGAAGTAAAACTAAGCTGTCTGTCATTCTAAACAGTTGTTTGGCAAATGCTGGTTTAACACCTTCACTATTTAACTTCTAGCATGAATTTGTAGAGTATTTGCAGGAAAATGGACATATTTTGAACAATCCATGTTTTTGGGAAGCACTAGGCCTGCTTGACATAACTTTGAAAGTTGCAAACTGTGTGAAAACTCTGTGTGTTTATACTTACAAACTGTGTGAAACTATGCAATGTTTATACTTGTTAGCTGGGTGAATACTGTATGTTTATAGTTATAAGGTATGAAAAAATTGTGTGTTTATACTTGAAAGTTGTAGGAAAACTAGAGATAAAGGGACAGCAGGAAAATGTCGGAAAGCCCCTAAAGGCGGATGGATAGGAGGGACTTTGGGTGGCACGAATGATCTCTGACCATATGGACAGAGCATCAGAACCAATGAACTGAAGGCATGAGACGCGTGCACAGACTGAGCTACCCAATCACCTTGTTGTAATCACGTACCCGGAACAAACTAAACTGTATAAAAGTTAACTCATTTAAATAATCAATTGAACATCGTCTGATCGTATTGATCGTCTGCGTGTGTTCCGGAACTCCTGCTGGCCATATGAATTCATAGCCAACTTGATAAGCTGGTAAACTCCATCAACTTTTAAAATAAAAACCCTCAAGTATCAGGCTCTCCGTGTGTACTAAAAATATCAGAAGGAACTGAGAAAAAATTTTGTTTTACAGGAACGTAGTCACAGTTTTCTTTTCAAATTCAGCAATTTATTTATGAGGAGATGCTTAAAGTAATATTTAGCCATCCCAGTTCACCCATGTAAGTCAAGAATACCTTATTAAACTTTTTTTTCAATATTTGTTCATTTCTGGGACAAGAACTGAGGGATTTAAAAGACATCTGCTATTAACCAGGAGTAAGCTGCAAAATACAGACCACTTCTCCACCATCTACTCTTTTTTTTTTTTCCCTTGGTTTCGTTTTGCTTTGAAGTCTTGCTTCAACTCCTGTCCATCCTAAATAACTTGGACCTTCCTGCTATTTTCTTGTCTACTTCTAACACAGATGAGGATGGATATTTTTCCAATTTATGTGGTAGGAATTTAGACAATTTATACAGAAGCCTTCCCTTAAGTCAATTTTTAACTGAATTGGCCCCTTCTGTGAATGAATCTGGAATAAACAATACACTACAATAATCACATATTAGTATCTTGCTTATTCACCTGAGAAAGCTATCACAGAGAACCTATTGTAGAGAACTCTAAGAACAGCACCATTTGTATTCTGTCTCATTTGAACCAAAGAGAAAATCTATCCCTAGGCCTAAAGAAAAGCAGCTTCCTAGTTAATATAGAGAGCAGATTATGAAACCTAGTCCTATGTCCTGACTAGAAGCTGTTGAACAGGGAAAAAAAAAAGCCCAGATCTTTAGTTCTCAAGTAAGCAGAACATTAAAACTAAAATAAATCCTATTTCTGTTGCATATAGCAGTTCTAACACAATTTCTATTCACACCAGCTGGGAAATGCCCTTTGACTCCTGCCTAACACACAGTACAGGAATTCTATTGGCAAAATTGCACTGTAACAGGTAAATTCCAGAGAACAGTTCAGAATTATGCTGAGCTAAAAGAAAAAAATGAGATACAAAAAAAAACAGCTCAGCAAGCTTTAGCATATTGCAGACCTGCTGCCAAACCTCTGAGCTCTGCAAATATGAGAGGTTCGAGGTATTACTGTAGGAAGCACAAATGTTCCCTCCAAATAATTTGCAAAAGTGTTTCACCTATGTAATCATGGTTAAATATGCCACTTTCCATGAATGCAAGATCTTTACTAAACTACATTTTGAGCTAAACAAACTGGGTTAATACCCTAGAATTGCTTTGCTTCAGGACTTTTAGGTCAAAGTCTGTCACAGTAATTGGTGCTAATAATAAATGACATTACAGCTGCATCTGTACAAACAACTTTACTTACTCTAAACCCCCAATAGATGTTTCAGAATGGTTTGTTCCCATGAAAGAAGGCTCTTAGTTCACACAAAACTTAATTTCAGTGCTTAGACATTAACACCCTCTGGGCTATCACACTATGCAGCTGTGAAAATACCCAAATCCTGAGTTGGGGAGCCTTTAGACCATGCTTTTCTACACGAAAAATCAATCATGTCACTTCTGCAGTGACCTCTGCTTCTTCAAAACAGTTATTTTAAATACTTTTAATTTTCACCTTCCCCAGTCTGTACCTGAGACATAATGGTGGCACTTTCACAGAGTACCATTTCACAAGTGAAAAATTCTCCCTGTTTTGAGTAGTGCTTCAGAATAACTTTTTTTTTTCCTAAGGAATGTTACTTTAAAATAATTTTTACATTTACGGTCTCCTCTACTTCTGAAAGCATTTGAAAAGACCACTAAAAAGGCTTATCAGCAATTTACTCTGGAGATAGAAGGAGCAGAAAAAGGTGATTGTTAATTTAGAAAATCCCCTGACATCTGGGCTTGCTTGATGAAACCACAGATGCAAGGCTTGGATGCAGATCTGTTGTACTTGATTTCATGCTAAGGCAAGAGCTTAGACTTGGAATACCAGCTAATACCCTGGTAATATTTTCTATCTGTCAAAATACTGTACAGAATTAACCATTATATATATTTTAAGTAAAAAAAAAACAAACCTGAGAATATTTAACTGTCAGGCATTCAAACTCACTCCGCACACTTATTCTAAGTAAATCCAGTGTATCTCTATCACCAAATTATACCCCGAGTTACATCTAAGAGATTTGATGTTTGAAAATGGTCTGCAGGCAAAACATGTTGCTACATCTGTACTGTTCTCTTAACAGTCAAGTGTGGAGGAAGAATCAGCCATACTTTTGTTTTAGCTTATCTTCTTAAGGATAAAAATCCTAAAAACAGGGCATGAAGGAAAACCTTATGTGTTTCTAAAAGCCTAACAAAAAATCTCTTATGACCAGACAAAAAAATGCTATGGAATTGCATTTAAGAACACAATAAGACGCTTTTCACATTGCTTTGTGCGACTGTAGTTTGGGTGCTTGAAATTATTATGCAACAGTTTGATGCTTTTCATTGTTAATCCTGAAGATCAGATATGGAAGTTTTAATTAATGTTTTCAAGAGTCAAACTGCATATAGATGGCTTTCTGATTTACCTGCAAGTTCCTATCAGAGTCTATAGAATATATCAAATGATGGTTCTACATTAACTATTTTCTACTTATCAATGGAATTACTTTTTCAAACTCCCAGGCTGCAATATACTTTCCTTAATATATTAAGACCATCCAGGCTATTTTCTCGTACTTTTGATTTCTAAAAGTACAAATGCTAAAACTTAAAACGGAGGAGAAATATGTAGAACTCCTCCAGCATTTCAGGCAGTTGAGATGGCCAAATAAGGAAAAGTATTGCAATTACTAATCCTGTGAATCACTGAAGAACAAATGAATGGAAATTTTCTGTTTGCTACTCGGACCCATTTTTCTACCAGCTTTGAGAGATTTCCTTTATAGGGCTGTTTATACTGCAAGTGGGTTTGGAGAAGAGTGATATAATTAAAAACAAAGTGTTAGTTAAATTGTATTGCAAACATCTGCAGTTTTCACCACGTAGTCTTCATTAGCACAGCAACAGTCTTGGAAATACAGCTTAAGCTAAAAGCTCTTCTAAATTTTCTGTGACCTTTGAGTCTTTTCCTGTCTTGCAGTCTAATAGCTCAGCCTCTAAAGCTCCCATAACTTAGTCCTAGAGATGCAACTGAGTACCGAGAAACACTGCTGATACTACAGTGAGGAAACAAAATAATCAAATATTGAAGGCAAAAAAAGATTTTATACAAATTAAAAGCTATTTGTTTCAATTCCCAGCTAAGCATAAAAGATAATGATGTGTTTAGGCACTGCTGTGTTAATACCCCTAGTTAAAGGACAATTTTACATACCTTGAGAAGTGATGAAAACAAGATGGCATGTGACTTTAAATTCACATTAGAAGCTTCATTTAACAGTTCTAATCAACTCCTATGCAAGACTTATCTACAGAATAAAGCATAGATATTTTAAAGGATATTTTAAGGAAAGTTTATTAAGATGTTAAAGCATCAATGCAGAGTTCAGAAAAAAGCTTTAAAATACAGAAATAACATAGGCATGAAGCAGTCAGATAATTAAAACTACATATGAAATGCAAGAGAAATAAAACAAATGTGCATACAGTCACATAATGATAGCAACATTTTATCTCATTCAAAAAAATGAACAATAATTATTATTAATACAATGTTATTTTGACTGATACCCTAAGGTTACAAAAAAGAATCATCTTGGCTCATCTTTTAAAAAATCACTGTAGAATTTGCAACAACAATCAGAAGTCATGCTGCCAGGCATGGGACATGTTAGATGTAAATCTATGACCCTATTTAAGAGTTGGTGCACAAGGCCAAAGGTGATACTGTTTGTAATTTCATACCTGTGAAGTAGGAGCTTTAGAAAATAATTAAGTATATCATGCATCACCACAGAGTTGTTTGCTCGTTCTAAACAAAACAAATTCCTCTGATTATTTATGTATGTCAGTGTATTGCTGATTCACAGCTTCTCTAATTTCAACTGTGCTTGGCATTGTGCCCTGGACTTGCTTCAGCTCTATATCATTTGTCTTTTCTGTGGAGTAATCGTTTCCTTGGCAAAAGATGTGACACTTTATTGTGAGATACTAAGTAGCCAAGCAGTTGTTTCTTTAAAGACAGTGGGAAAGTATGTTTTGAATAAAGAAGCTTTTAAACTAAATAGAGTAAGTGTCAGGGGTTTAAGATGTATATTCCATTTCACCGAGGGCTGATATTGAACCATTTGTTTTCTGTGAATATGAAGCAGTCCAAGAAGTTGTTTTTTTCCCACAGTACAATAATGAATACTTGTTGGGATTTTATCTACTAGATGACAGCAAGTCTGACAAGGAGACTAAACAAAAGAAGAGCCTCGAAACAAAATGAAGCTTTTAAAATAAAGGCCAGTGGGACAGCTTAATTAGGGCCATCATAGATGATTATCAGTTACTGGTATTCTGAATTCAAGGCTGGCTGCCGTTTCTGAGAATATTCTCTTCCTAAACCAGAAGTCTTGCTACACAGAAAACCCACTGGTCTTCCTCACTGGTAACTGGATGAAATTCTACAGCTATGGTGGTAAACCATGTTTTCATCAAAGAAAAAACAATCAGATTTGAATAACTGCATTATGTGAGATTTCTGCAGAGATGTCTAGGGCATGTAGTAATGTATATAACAGGAATGTATATAATGTAATGTATACTTTCCAGTGTTGCCTAAACACTATGCTAGCCCAGTTCTTTTAGATACTTTCTTTGCTCTGAACTACTAGAAGTTTGAGGTTGATATAGCTGAGCTCTGTTCCATGCACTTTTGCTATTTTAATTTGTCCACAACAGCCTTTTTACCCATATCTACCAGCAAGGTATTCCATGAATTATGCTTTATTCATGTTAGAGACAAACCTTAGAACTGCTGTAAACAATGGAAAAAAAAACCAAAACAACAAAAAAAAAAAAAAATGGAGCTTGCTTTCTAGTGCATTGCATGAGACTGGAGTTTAGAGGCAGGAATAAACACATGAACACAGAAATGACAGGCCAAACCTCAGATATTGAAAGCTGTGGAGCCTGTCTAACTCTAGACAAACTGTTACAAGTAGAAGAACTGCTAGCCAGTCAGTTAAAAAAAATAGCCAGCATATTGTGTAGTATGCTGCTTATTTCCAATACCTATCAAAGGAGACTTCAAGGAGACAGCTCTTTGTGAAGGAAAGATCTTGACCTTGTCTGTGACCTTCTCCTAAGAATAATAAGAGAAAAAGGGTAATTATTTCTTTGATAATCATTATAATTTATAAGTTATTGTGATAAAAACAGCCAGTAATAGTTTAATAAATAATTTTAAAACCACTATGCTGCTATTAACAACAAAATACCATCACATATTTAAATACTTATTTGTCTTTTTATCTCTTTTTTGCTCCTTCCCTGTGGTGGCCAGAGGTTCCCTGAGGTTGCACCTGATGAGGAGCAGCAGGGTGGGTGACAGGCACCCAGGGGTGACCTTTCCCAGGGTTGGGGTTAGTCCAGGACCCCATGTCAGCCCCTGGGGACTGTCAGCCCCTGGGGACTGTCAGCCCCTCTCCCAGCAATGCCACAGAAGGTCTCTGGGTGCCCACATCCCAGGCCCTGTGCCCAGGGAGGTGCCCAATGCCTGGGGTTGGGGCTGCCCTGGTACCAAGGTGCCAGGATATTCAAGCCTGGGCTGTGGCATTCAAGCCATTTAGTCTCTGGGCTTTGTGTTAAAACAACCCTCTCTACCAGTGCTTGAACTTTTAGTCAGAATTTAGGAGGTGCTTCTGGCACACGATAACCCTCAAAACACACACAGAATGCTCACATCTCCAAATCTGGTGTTTGTCCCTCCTCAGAGCTAATGCTAAACAGAGCTAATGCCAAACCGACCTAATGCCTCAATGATTTCAGGATAATTGTTGCTTGTGTGCACTTTAAGTTCAGGAGAAGGTGGTTCACTCTGCTTGCAGGTTCCCTTCACCATCAGCATATGCAGGGGCAAGGCAGGCATTTCCCACAGCCTTGCTGGAGAGCTGGAAACCTGTCAGGGTCCTTGGCTCCCACTCCTTGTGCTAGCCCTGAGTCAGCACACAGGCACCAGAGGAGCTCCCAGTGCTTGGAGCTATCCAGCTTTTTGTGTAGCTCCTGGATGAAGAAATATAACTCTTACTCCCCCCTCCTCCCCAAGTAATTTGCACGCATAGACTGAGTGTCAAGATGAAAAAAACAGCACTTTAAATCATGTCAGAGCCACAGCAAGGAGAATGAAACTACAGCTTAGCATTTTTCTTCACCGCTAATTAGTCACTGTAAATATATTCCAGCAATTGTGCTTCAGTGTGTAGAGAGTAAATTACTTTTTTTCTCGTGAGAGCCATAGAGCTATGGAACAATTTTGTAGTGTGAGATAAACCTCTGACATACCAGTCATAGAAGGAGTTTTGACATTTAAGCACTTCCCTGGCTTCTGGGTATCGTGTTAAATAGAATACATTTGCCCTCTTGAAACAGGCCTGTAAGACAGAAACATGTTGCAGGTTGTATAAACAGGAAGGATTAAGTTTTTCATGTTTTGCTGCCTTGTAAGAAGGGAGAGATGTGACTGCCCAGACTCCTGTGGCACAGGCTGGGAGAAAACATCCAGACATTTTACCTTTTCTTCTCTAACTACTTCATTCCTATTGGTACATTACATCTCACAAATCTGATCTTTTAGAATCTTTTACTTCAAGTGGTTAAAACTGCTTCCTTTTCCACACAGTCCATGTGGATGAGCAGCATCCAGACCTATGACAAAATTAATACTTGTTAATATTTACTAATATTTCCCTTTTTGGGGGGATACAGATCACTCTGTAGTTAGTAAATACATACAACACTGTCCAAGAAGCATAGCAAGAGTTTTAGGGAACTATACTGAGATGCTTGTTGGTTCTTTTGAAGTTCAGAATAGTGGAAGCCTAGATAAAAATCTTCAAATTGATGTTCATTTATAATCTGATTATTTGACACTCAGCTTTCCACATTGGTTGCTCATAGGCATATACTGAATGACAATACATTAGTGTTACAAAATAACAAGTCCAGTGAATTCAAACCAGTGTACTAGTTGGGATTAACTAGTCTTGAAACCATCACAAGAATTAACAGGAGTAAAAAAAACACCTTTCTGTAGCTAGTTTCTGGTTACATGTAAGCTTTCTTAGCTGTATTTGACAAAAGATACAGGACACGTTTGAGAAATGGCAAGTTTCTTACACGTTAAAAACCACTAATTTATTTTTTTTTAATTTTCCAAGATATTTATTGTGATCTACTTACAGAAACTTATTTCTACCACACGAGGAAAAATAATATTCTTGCCCAGAAGATATTTGTATTTCAGTTCTTTAGATCATGGTTCTTGCTCAACTGTTTGCTCAGCTCAAGTCACTTGTAATAAAACAGCCCATCATTTAAGCTTTGGTAAAGTGATTCCTGATTTGGAGTATCACTGCTGTCAGTCTGCACTAGAGGTGACACATCCTGGGCGCTGCAACCACTGGCCTGGTTCCTGGTGGCACATCTTTGGTACTGTGTATACTTGAAAGACCAATTCTGATTACAGAAGGACAAAAAAAACACCCCTACACTAAAGCTTTGCTGCAGTAAAAACATCTATGAAGAAGAATTTGGCCTTTTTTTTTAATTTTTTATTACTGTCATAACCATAAAGCCCTTAAAATACAAACATCTGCTTTAAGTGACATAAAGTCACATAGAAAAAATCCTCTTCCTGGAGCATCTTCTTGTAATCCACATGTCCATCACTATCCTTATTTACTCCTGACAGTAGATATTAACCACATTAATCTCATAGGACCTTCTTCCAGACGTACTAGTTCCCCCCAGACATACAGAAGCATCACTTTTGAAAAGATGTGCATTTTGAGTTTCTCAAGCTGTGAGCTCCAGATGACTTCTCTCCTGTGGTCCTACTGAACTTTTTATCTTGTCTTTCTCAATCCTCTTCCAGTAGTCCTAACCTAGTGACTAGTTTAACCCTTGTATTGCTATGAGGAGCTTTAAACCTCCCTATATTTTTGGAAATGGTGGGCTGTAGCTTGGCAAATATGGCATATTAGTTCCAACAGCAGTAAATCGGTGAAAACAAGCCCTTAGTACCAATTCTAACCATGAACTCTTCCAGCACTGCTGCAGTAGAAGCAAAGGAGAACCAAAAGCTGTGAAAAGGTGTGTGGGTTTAATACCTGTAGGTGTTAAACCTTGTTTGGTTTCACAGCTCCCAGCCAGTGTCTCAGTTTGAGAACACTGTATGGCTTGTTCACTGGAGGGGTTATCAGACATTGCTTTTGCCTTTTTCCTTTTTGTAGTTTCACCAGATTTGGCTGTCTTGGCTGTCATGAAAAGCTGCAATACTTTGCCTAGTGAAAAAAATCAACTGGCAGCATGCAGCTGCAGAAAAATGTCACTTTGTGAAAGTAACAAAACAGCAAAGGTTTTACATTTCAACTCCCACTCAATTTAAGCAGAAAAAAATATATTTTTAAATGAAGTTATTAAAACAGAGTATTGGTATAAGCAAATGCTGAAATAAACTACTTTTGCGACCTTGATAAAAAAAAAAAATTCTCCCAATTGAAACACCACTGAATCAATTCAGGTCAATACTTATTCTAGTAAAAACATTGAAATTTATATTACAGTAATTAAAAATAGCTGCAGTGGAAATTATCTGATCTTTCTACTGCTACCTTTGGGATAGAATTTTTGTGGAGACCATGTTCTTGTAGAGTGTCTAGGGAGTGTCTGCCCAAAACATTATGGCAGGCCTAAAAGCTTGAAGTATTGCATTAGGAATGAATCTGAAATTGTGGACTTTGCCAAAATTTATTTTTTCCCCAGATTCACTTCTTGAATCACTGTTTTTACTGTGCAACTGTGCAAGATGCAGCCACGCTCAACATTCTGAGAAAGCTTTTTGAGGATGTTGGGTGTTTTCAGAAGCTTCTGTGCTACCAGTGGTGGTTGGAGTTCACTACATTCTGTCTGAGGTCCAGTTCTGCTCATGGGTGGATGGTGATGTTCCATTTCAATCCTTCAGAACTTTTCAGGCAAAAAAATATTAGCTTATTGAGATGTTGAGTTAATATCCAGCCTGTGGATCCTGAAGTCCTTACAGCAGTTCCTACAAACAGTTTTCCTGACTTCCCAATTTGCTCCACTTTCACTTCAGCTGACTGTTTATGCTTTGCAACTGAGAAAAAACTGAACACATACCAGAACAACTTTAATATAGTCCCTTTCAACCCCATTTCTTTTAAAAAATATGGAAAATAGGCTGTGGCACAAAGAGATTTCTCTTAAATGGGTTTTAAATGAATAATAAAGATGAACTACTCAGCACCAGTTAAAACTCTTAAACAATAATTATATCTCTGTTACTCAAGAGTCAGCTAGACTGCAAAAGCAGAGAGTATCATTATTCTTGTAACCAAAAAAATCTTTGCTCATAGAAACAAAAGAGAAAACAACTTTCATCATGCAACATATTTTATATTAAGACAGGCCTTTTTAGAGGGGTTTTTCCCACTGCTTTTGCCAATAATTGCCCTGTATGGCACAGATAGCTCTTTAGAAGCCATTTTGTATAATAAATGTTACTTGTTTTGTTTTTCTTTATTCCACTTAATTAATGCTAATTCTATTTTTTTCTCCTGTTTTCTGTCAGTCTAATGCTTGTTTGTGATTTTCTGGAAAAAAATTTATTTGAATACCAGAAGTCCAAATGTAAGTTAAATTCCATGAGGATCCATCTACATCTATGGGAAGCAGACAGAAGGAAGCTGCTTCTTTAAATTTGATTTGGCAGTGTAGAAGCTAACAATGTCCATCTAGATGGAATTGAGATTCTCTAAAGGTTTTGTGTCATGACTTTTCTAGTCAGTCCTTTCAGAGGGATATATTATTGTGTGGAGTGGCACAACTTGAAGCTGTAAAAGAAAAAAAGGCTATAAACTACTGCTATAAACTCAAAAGGGGATAAATGTTCTTAAAAGTTCTGTATAAATAAAATTTATCCTATCAATTTGATGGTAACATTTGCAGGCATGTAGGTCTTGCTTCATGTACTGTCTGAAAAAAAATTAAACAAGTTCTTAATTTGTGTTTCAAAGATTAGACACATTTCTCCTGAGACTTTTAATCTCTGCACATCTCCATTTTACTGAGGGTTAACATCTATTTGTTGAGGTTCATTTGCATGACATTTAAGAAGAGGAACAAGTTTGCAGTTGACTAAATATGCAACATAACCATTGTAAAGTAAAATATACTTTAGAACAAGAATATGTATTAAGCCTGAACCTGTAATGAATTTTGAGAGACTTTTCAGCTACCCGACACAGGTGCAGATAGAAATCTTTTATATTTTTGGGGGAGCATAAAATTTCATTAGGTCTCTTTTTTAGGAATGTTCATGTAGGAAACCTTGAGTTTTTTTAAGAAAAAAGAATCTACTTTCCTTAGGGCAGAGGTAGGAAGAAAATGGAACTCTGCATTGCAGCGTGAGTTTGCCACAACCACAAACTCTCTTTGGAAGGCACACTATAGGAATGAAGTTAACTGCTTTCTAGAAAAGTTTTCTCTTTGTTATGCAAAAAGATAAAGTATTACCAAATTTAATGCTCTGTTCTGGTTTTTATCTGCTTATTTTTTCAATTCTTTCCTGTATTGGATGAAGTCTTCTTCACATCACAGCGCCTTTATTGGCTTTAACTTTCTTTCGCTCATTTCCATCTTTGATGGGAAGTTAGAAAATAACTTTCCAACTTTCATCTAAGTTTCAGATCCTCCTATCCTACCCTTAAGGTGAACAGATTTATTAAAATGCATTAAATGGTTCTGTAGAAACTCTCAGCCTTTTAGAGGACTGTTGACAGGATGGGTGACGTCATTTATGGGGTGGATATTCTAGATATAATATTAAAGAAGGCTGAGGAACCAGGGTTAGTTCCTCTAAGGCATTGAACGTCCTCAGTTGCATAAAGAAACCCAGTAATCAATAACTTTTGGTGTGCAATTTATAATATCTAACAATAGAGGAGACTGGAAACTGTTGAAAATGTCAGCAATTACCTACATAAAGGTTGAATTCTCCAGGGATGAAGTTAGAAAACAAAAGAGTTTACAACAGGGCATTGTCTTTATGGATTCTGATCATATTTTCCTATAACATCAGTGATACATGAGTGCTCTTAAAAATTATTTAGCTCAAGGAATAAGAACAGAATACAGAGGAATATTAAAATATAGCCCTTCAGCTGAATTTTGTAAGATGGATAATAGAATGATCCAGACAAAGAAAAAATGCTTATGCTTTTACTACACTTGTTCTTTCAATCTGATCTAAAGGTTCACAATAGGGGGCTGATATTTTGTGCGTGTGTGTCATATTCTGAACTCACAAATGAGTTATTCCCAAAACTACCCCGTGTCCATTGAGCATTAGATGGGGGGGCAGGTGTCAGTTTTGAACAAAGCTCAAAATGTGTGGCGCTCCTTGTGAGATAAGGCCTCAATTCTTACAGAGCAAAGATGTAAGAAAATGTAATCCATATTTTATACAGAGGGGGAAACATGTCATAGTTGAGAGAATTGTTCAAGGGCACATAAAAAATTTTATATTGAAATCAGGTGCAAAAGTCAGTTCTCCTTTCAGCCCAGTTTTTTAGTCATTTCTTCTTTCCTGGCCTTAAAATTAAGAAAAAGCTTGTGTAGTAACAAGGTTGAACTAATTGCCTTATACATTTTAACATCATCATTAGAAGAATGCTGCTTTAATAAAATGCCCTTCTAGCAGAGCTGCACTGCAGTGTAAAGGAAATGTGTAGATCAGGTACCATGAGAAATATATTCAACTGTGCTGTTGTATTTGATAGAATAACAATCAAATCCATACCATGAGATACTGCAATAGGTGGGAATCCCCTTGAATTTAAGGGTCTTCTCTGGGTTTAGACTTCAAAAACATCCTAAAAATAGTTGGTTCTTTCAGACTTTGATCATTTTCTCAGTAGATATCTTGCCACAAGTAGCAATGTTATTTTAACAACATCTCTTGTTTGATGTATCAAATTATTTTCTAAACACATAGAAAAAAAAAGAGAAAATCTTTCTGATTTGATATTTCAGTACTAAGACAAAGATTTCAGAGAACAACCCCTGTGAATAAGCAGCATCAGGGGCTGGCCAAAGCTTTTCACTTTTGTGGTGCAGTGCTTTGTAGTATAATATAAGGTGGTGGTGAGGAGAGGTGTAAACATGGGAGAAATGCATTGAACAGATGCCTTTATTGTCATAAATGTCTGGAAAAAAATGTCAGCACAGGTGGGGTGAGAGAAGGTGAGAGACAGTGTATGAGACAAAAAAGCAGCACTGGTTTTGTAATGATTGGGGGAGTTAAATGGGTCTTATGATGTGAGAGAAAGGATTTATCCTTTCTCACAAAGACAGCAACTGAAAATCTTTTATCATGGAAAGAGTTCAGGGTAACTTGGGCTCAGGGAAGTTAAGGAAGTACTAGAATGTGTATGTGGATATCTGCAATAAGACATAGTGTCAATTAATAGTATGCACATTGCTATACTTATGTACTTTTTCATACTTCTATTTTAAGAGGTTTCCCTGAAATATCTTCCCATGATTTACCTTTGAAGACTCCAAATGGAGCCCAAAACTTCTCAATCATCCCTAGCATTTGGTGTACTGCTGATTGTCTCCTTCTCCCTCCAGACCAAAATTATAGTTGAAAAAATGATAGAGACCATCAGACAAAATAGAGCTTTCCCATCTTTCCTGTTAAGTAAAAACTCTTATTTTGGGTCTTAGAAAAGGAAGTTCATCTGATCAAGTGCTGAAATTATATTCTGATCTTTTAATTTGCATAAAAACATTTCACAAAATATACTTCCCATAAGGAAGTTAGTCAGGATAAATTTATTTTGTGTCTGCAGTTTGGGGGCATGAATCAATATCTGGAGAATAAATCACAATAAACTGGCTAAACTTGCATGAAAATATCTTTACTCAGACCTTTGTAATACCATTTGCTGTTTGTTCTTATTGTTCTCATCAAGAGATGGTGAAACCTGAGGGGTGCAATTGGGAGAATAGTGTTGTACAGATAACTCAAAGACTTTTAAACTTTGCTCTTTTCCAACTCATCATTTTTTTTTTCTGGATGTCTGTTCATGACAGGCAAAGCTGAGGTACAATGGAATGGAGGAAATGCAGTGCAGTGAATGCTGGAAACTTGAAAATTTGGGAGTAGCCTGGTAAAAGTGGAGTACAGTGACTGCTTTTGTGAAGTAATGCCTGTGAGGTGAACAGCAGAATGGGTACTTCTAAATGGTAAATTATCTTCTTTAGATTTCATGCTTTTCCTCAATATGTTTTGGAAGATATCTTACCTGGTTTACATGGGTTTTTTTCCTACTTTCATAGGTACTATTACAAAATGATTGTTGAATGGACTGTGTTTAATGGTGACTGTAGTATACCAAGAATATTTGAATTCCTGTAAGGAATTGTTATCTTTCACTTCCTTTTTCTTTTTGAGACATGAGCTGGTTTTTTTGTATTCATGAAGTAGCTGCATTCCACCTTTAGAGGATGGAAAATCCTCTGCTGCAATAATTCCCTGAATGATTTTACAAACTAGAAATGGATTTTCTTCCAGTTTTGCTGTGTAACTCAAGTCCTGGTTTTGTATGTTTTTACTTACATGAAAGGGTAGTAGTAAACACAGTCTATCGTTGGAAAGTGAACAACAATTCAGATTTGTGTACTATGATTGAAAATTACCAGATGAAACAGTAACACAGGCGGTAACACAGAATTTCTGGGGAGATACAGAGCTGGCTTTGGTTTGCATCTTTTTGTTGTCTGTAAAAATACAACCATGAATTACACACAGATTTCTCCAGATCAGCCTCTTGTGCATTCCTTCTGCCTATCACCAAAACTTCTAGATTAAAAATCTATAGCTCATTAAACAAGCAGGGAGGAGTATATCATCTTAGAAATATTACAGTCTGTCAGGACTGCCTCATCCCAGAGCGGAGACTTATCTGTAAAACCTGCACACAATTACTTTTTAATGATTTTATCCTGGCTCATTAGGAGAGCAGCTACCACTGAGACTTAAGAGTAATCATGCAGCTGTACCAGTGATACAGCTCCCATGCATCTTGGAGAGGCACATCAACATTTACTGGATTAGCTTTAAAACCTAGAAATTAGATAGAAAAGAGATAACACAAAGCTTGCAAATGTCCAGGATATTGTACATGGTAACAACACCCATTTCCCTGATGGAATTTGGTTGCCATTTGCTCTGTATAATTTATTGAAGAAATGTGTTGGAGGCTGATTAGAACAGTACACTTTTAAAATGTTGGATTTGAAGTGTATTGTAAGCTTGTGCTTGCTTTAAAAAGGATCATAATGAGTTACAGCTTTGCTGAATGTACCTGGAGTTCCATCTTGCTTTCATTTTACCCCACTCAGAACACAAGTTACACGTTCCCAATCACCCATGAAAATTTGGTTTCACACAGCTGGCCTGACCAAAGAGAAAATTTTGAAATTTCTGGTGAGATAAGGCAATTGCATATATATAATTTATAACTAGGGATTTAAATTAATTCTCCTTCTGGTGATTGAGGACAAGGAGATGTTTTCCATTACCTGCCCTGTAGCTGGCAGGTGGCTTAATCTTGCTCGACCTTGCAGGGTCTTGCCAGACCCATAATCATGCTCTGTTTGAAGAGTTGTTGCGTTTTGAGGTGCCTTGAATCATCTCTGGCTGCAACAGAAGGAAACTTGTTACAAATTTCACCTTCTTAGAGAAAGTTAATTTACTATGTGAACTGTGTTTTGCAGTTCACATCAGTACAAGCTTCTGTAGGAACGTGAAAAACTCACACACACAGAAAACATTGAGAGCAATTTCACAAATAGGGAGAAGTGGAATGAAGGATATTACCCCATATATTAAAAAATCAAAGCCCAAATCCTTGGAAAGAAATTAAAGCTTCAAAGTGATCTTTTTTTCCGTGATGCTGCATTTGGAACCTTTACTTTTAGATTTTGTTTGTTACTGGGAGGAGCAGAAGCATCTTTAAAAAGACTTCATTAAGTCTTTTTGGAAGGAAAAACACCAATAAAGAATAAAAAAAAAGTGCAAGAATGAAAATATATTAACTAGTTTAAAAAATTATCTTGTTACTTTCTTTCTATTTAAAAAGAAAAAAGTCATAATTTTGGCCTTAAGTGACTCAAACTGCAAATCAAAATGTTTTGAGGAAACCAATGCAATTATGCTAGTAACTTTTCCTAAGCACACAATTAATCTGGTTCTACAACATGTTAACAACACACTGAAAGATGGGGAAGTTTGAGACTGCTTTATACACTAGACACTAAATACTTGTAATGAATATTTCTCTTTAAAAAAGATGTTACAGATTTAAAACTATTAATACCTAAACCCCAGATGTTATATAAGTGAGAATGATAATTTGTTTCTGCTGTAATGAGATTACCAGACTAATGGATAGGGGAGGCAAAGGAGTTTTCCCTACAAGCAATTCATGTCTGTTCCTAACAGGGGAAGGAATACACTTAATGACTTCAGCTTTAAGTTCAGCATTTAATTTGGTTGTTGTCTCTAATTCTTAATATTCAGTGCAACAGGAATGTGCTGTAGATGCAGTAGAAGCATGTTAGATCCTTGCTGAAAATCATTTTACAGACACTTTGTTTTCCTTCTGCAAGTAAACCTTTAGCAGCAACAAACTCTTTCCTGTGACTTGAATGCCTATGGATAAATTTGATCAACTAAATAAAGTCATTCTTCTTAGATTTCCTAAATATGACTTACATTTAAGGAGGTGGTTAGTGGTGAACAAATGCATTCACCTTACTCCCCTGTCCTTTCAACCAAGTAGCAATCAAACCTTATGCTTGTTTTATTGGTACTTTATATATATTTATATGTGACATTTTAAACACCACATAATACTATGCTGTACTGTATCAAGTGTTACAGAATGCTTCATTCTTAGACTGCTATTAGTAATACATTCAATGCAGAGTTTACTATTTCTCTGCCAAATCTTTGTACAGCTCATAATGTTAAAGTGGAACACAAATTAAGACAACCATAGCACTTTCCTGTAATTTGGTCCCCCATTGTTCATGTTTTTGTATATAGCATTAAGATTTAACTCAGCAAGTGTTACATTTTGATTTGAAAACATTTAAAATAATATTGATTTGAAAACAGTATTTAAAATTTCTCTTCAGTCAGAGAACTGCACTTTGGACAGTAGCAACTACTCAGAACAATAGTGGACAATATATCCTAAACCGAGAGGTTGCTGTAAAAGTTGTATCTGTCTTTCCACCGAGTGGTTTCCTCGCTGGCACTGCACAGCTCTGCTGACTCCCCAGGGCTCCGGAGAGTCGGTTTATCTGCCTGCAGATATATCACTGCCCTGGTGGCTTCAACACCTCTCCAGGGTAGAATATCAGTTGTACAGGAGGTTTCAGTCCTTTTTTTCCATCTTATCTGTTAAAGAAGATCCGTCAAAAAAGATAATATATTTAGATAAAAAGATAGTGTCTGGCAACTAAGATATTCTTGGGGTCTTTATCTCCCTGTCCTCACAGACACAGCTTTTCCTACAATGCAAGCCAATCTGCTTCTGGATTCTTACTTATTTAAATTCATGTTGTGTTTTTGTTTCATGTATCTGATGGACTTTTTTGGCAACCACATTATGGCTTTGAGAATCTGTGTGGATCCAAATGCTCCCTTCAAATAATTTGTCTACATTGACTAGATCAAAAGTTATGGACCAGACAGAAAGAGGTCCACAAAATTCCCAGAACAGGGGTTGAGCTGAGACAGAAATGGACATGCAAGATCCACCACAGCCATGGGACCGAAGCCTGTGAGAGGAGATGGCTTGGTGCCAACCCTGGTTCTTCCAGAAGGAGGCACAAATGCAGCCTTTCCAGGCTAAGTATTCCAGAAAACAGCCTGACAACACACAGGTGTTACCAGCTCTGGTCATCCCTGTGTGGGGAGGGATTGAGATGTGCAAAATGCAAAACCAACATTATATCATAGGATCATAGAATCACAGAATGGTTTAGGTTGGAATGGACCTTAAAGATCATCCAGTTCCAAACTCCCTGCCCAGGGCAGGGACACCTTCCACTAGCCCAGGCTGAGCAATCTCAGGTTGGTATCAGGAGAGTACAGACAACTCTATCAAAGTATCTCTTTCAAGCTGAACCTGAGAATATACTTCAAATGTTACAAAATTTAGATTTGTCCTTACAAATTTATCAGTCAAATGATGTGTTGCTTTATTCAATGTGCCACACTGCAGTGAAGACAGATTTTAAGGCAAGAAATTCTAGTGCACAGATGAACAAATTTTAGGAAAAGATATGAAGGAAATGTTTCCTTCTCCAAAACACCATGGGAAAAAAATCCACTAGGATTAAAAAAACCTAAAGAAATGTATTAAAATAAAGGTCTAACTAGCAATAATTGGAGGCAGATAGCATTATCAGAGAGGGTGGAGCAGCTCTGAGGGAGGTGATAATGACTTAACATCGCTTTAGTTGGCAATGCTTCCATTTGTGCCAGTGCTGGGACCTGATATAAGATAATCAGAATAGAACAATAACAGCTGGGTTCCAAATAGGCTCTAGAGACACACCTCACAATATTATTGATTTTAAAAATAGTCATTCAGAACTGAGCCTCATAATATCCAGCCTATCTAAAAGCAACAAAGAGGAAGATCAATTAAAATCTCTGGAGGCTATAAACAGATACATTTTTTTCCCAAATATAACACACAAAAGCCCCCACAATGTGTTAAAAGTCACAGTGGTAGAATACAAAAGAAAAAAGAGATTAAAATTCTGGTGGGAAAATCGAGAGTTTATGTATCTTTTGAAGAAGGGAAAATTTGTTTTCCAAAGAAAAATAAAAAAAAAAAAAAAAAAAAAAAAAAAAAAAAAAAAAAAAAAAAAAACAAAGGGAAGGTTAGACACTCCCTTTTATAAAAAAAATGGTAGTTGACTATTTTTGATCTGAGAATAAACATTACCTTTCAAATTTCAGAGCTTTGAAGTACTTGACACCCTTATTCCAACTGACCTTGGTACATTTAAGAGCTTAATATGATACTTGAAACTAAGGTGCAGGTTGTGTATTCAAAGTTAGGGAGGAATTGAGTTAACAGAGGTTCATGTCAAAGGACAGTTTATCTTGTCTTCTGTTTACTGTGACCACCAACCTGAGAAAATCCTCATATTATGTAGGATCATAATATAATGATAAAAATATCATAATCTCAAGACTTTGTTTCTTTAATGTGTGGTGAAAGGCTTCAAGTTCAAACACACCTCATAGAATGGCCTGTTCAAGGCCATATATACTTGAAATAACAGCTCTGTGTTTGGAGTCAAACACTTTCTTCCATGGAAAAAGACACAGAAAAACCTTGCCCTCTAGTGGCTGGAAAACCAGGAAGCATAAATCCTATTTTCACTAGTTGGTATCCACTTTAGATTTGCCTGTAGATTGAATAGTTTGGCTGGTTTGAAAATTGAAGTTTTCCTTAGTTTCAGATCTGCAAGAAGAAAGACAACAACTAAGTCACTTAGTATTTGAACTCATTTTTCACTGAAAGGAAGAAGTGTCCATACAGTGCTTGAAAGTAAATGGAAATTGAGGTTTAGAACAAGCTGAAGCTGGTTGTACTTTGAATAATAGGAATATCTTACTGTAATGTGCAGCAGCTTTACTTTCCAAATTTTTTATTCTGGAAAGGCAGGATGCAGAAATAATTTCATAGACAGCATAATTCACTTGGAAATTATTAAGGAATATCTGACTCTACCTGGTGTAAATCTATTGTCTTCCGTTTCAAACTAAATTACTTATAAATAAAACAAAGCAGCATTAAGAGATAGCCATTTAAAGAGCACTAGCCCAGCATTTACAGAAATAATTCATCTTCTTGGTATCCAACCTGTGAATATCAGGGCAGGAATTGCGATGTTCATTCCTGCTCATTACACTCCTGTAATCCGTTGGCTTTCCAGGTGGTTATTCTGCCTTGGCCCAGTTTAAATGGAGAATCAGGGCATGTCAGACATCTCTCAAACAGGAGAATTAAGTATTGAAACAAATATAAGATTGGGAGCAGCACAGCTAAGTGCATTCTAAAAGCATGTCACAAAAACTCTTGCCTGTAAATTGTCTCCTTATTGAAATGGTCCGATACAATATTGACTTCAGAGCAGTTAAATTTTGTGTCCAAGAGGGGGTTTATCTTTGTGAGAACAAGGTTTTCACTTTTTTCCCCCATGGAATGGGTTGTTATGCCAGAACACCACCCCTGGCTGATACTGAACAGCCCATATGGGTGAGCAGGAGTCCAAGTTTGGATTGTTCTGGTGAACAGTCTGTTGGTTTATTTTTCCAAAGAATGCAGAATTATTGTTTCATTGGCCAAATCTTATTTACCTTACCCAGAAAATTTTGTTTCATAAAGTTTAATGGAACTAACCTTAATAAAGGAATACTTTCCATGTTTGATTGGAAAGCATCCAAATTTTGTTTGTCATGGTTTCACAAAGACTGAAAAAGTGAAGAAAGATTACTGTCATTTTTTGCAACAGATCTCAAAAAAGCAATCACACATTCTCATTTTAGAATAGAATTCTTTTTTAGCTCATGCAAATTGTACACTGAATTTCACAGGAGAGCTAACCACTGCGGTCAGTTACTGCTATGTAAATAAAACAGTCAATTAAATGACAATTGGTTTAGACCATAATTAAAATTTCTGACACATTATGACAAATCAAATGGTAAATATGCAAAGTGTTCTGGTTTTGGAATGCCAATGATTTCATTGTCTCAATTAAAAACCTCTTAGACCTGTTAACTTCCTGACTTTTTGCTCACTCCAATCTTTTCCTTTCTGATATTATAGTAGAATTCCTTTAGATCTTTCTACAAGTCACTGGGGAATCTCATGTAACCAATAATATCAACGTTCAATAAATTGGATTATTTTCCCTGGATTGTAGGAAATTTGACAGAATATTCCAATTTACAATTTCAGGGTAAATAAATAATTCAAGGTAGAATGTTCAACTGACTTAAATAATTTACAGTCTGAAAATGGTGTAATAGGAAATCTCTAATGGAAAAAATAAAATATTGCAGGATATCTTGAATACTTAATTGTGGTGTATTTAAGAAATCAAAGTCTGTTATCAAACTGTGCTCAGTTATTGTTCCAGCAATTGATTTTGTTTTTTAAAAGGTAATAAAGTCTAATAAACCAAGTGACTATAGTTTATCTTGAGAGAATTCTGCTTTTCAGAAATTAGGAAGTATATTTATTACAGAAGGAAATGGCAACTTTTCAAGTTAACATTAAGTCCTATTTAAATCATATAAAGTCTGCATGTGAAATATAACACTGAGAATATATGGCTGTATATTTTCATTACCTTTGAACCTCACAGTAGTTTTTGGGAAATTTTGAAGATATTTTATAAATCAGTATAAGGTAGTAATGCTAATAAAATAACGCATAAATGTAATTGTCCACATTTAAAACAAATGTGTTTAAAATAGATGTGTTAGGGGAAAAAAATGTCTATATGCATGGCAGATGATAGATATTACCATGAAATGAATTGAGTGGAGTTTTAAGAAGGAATAATTTTGACTGATATCATATATACCACGTGTGTCTGTGGAAAAGTACATTGAGTTCCGTTGTGAGAAGATGTAATTAAAATTGAAAATACTCATTGCAGGAGTTAAGCAACCTGTTCTCAAAGAAATGAAGCTTAACATGGTCCATTTTTAAGACATGAAAACGTGGATTTTTTTTTTCCCTAAAGACTCTTTCAAGGCTCTTTAGTTACAAGCAGAAGTTCAAGGAGTTTCATAATGTTAATAATTCTGTTCCCTTCAGTTATATTGGCTTTTCCCGTTGCCACTCACGAGATGTTCTGGTTTACATTTGCAAACTCAGGAAATTTGAGAAAAATCTCAGCATTTGACATAGTTCTTGCAGATCAAAAGATATTCTCCAGTGTATCAGCTGCAAATAAACCCATATTTTTCTTCATAGAATTTTGTGTGCAACTTCTTAAAGAGACAAAACCTGATGTGGATGGTGGGAACAGCTAAAAGAAGAGACAAAATATTCTCCATATACCCCACCCCCTCTTAGACTCGATCCATAGGAATCAGAACACAACACAAACATCCAGGAATGGAAATTCCTTATTTAGATCATCTGAAAAAAAACAAACTAACAAAAAACCCAAACCAAAACAACCCCCCATCAAACAAAAACAAACAAAAAAACCCAAGGAAAAACCCAAAGCAAAACAAAAAAACACCTTATGTTTTATACCACCTTCTGTTTTACATCAGCAGAAAAAACCCCTCCCAACTCAACAAAAATAAAATCAAGGAAAATATGTTCCTTGTTCATTACACAATAAAGAAACAATGGGAATTATTCAAGAGACAAGCAACCCTAATTACAGGCATAGGGAGCAGTTTTCTTACTTGCAAAGTAAAACACAAACCTTGCCCTGCCTTCCAACCCACTCCACAGACCTGTGGCATCAAGATTCTTAAATTCTAGCTGAAAAAAAAGGCATTTTAGAAGTTAAGAATTTCTGATCATTTCCTCTTACTTCCTCAAACATCTCCTGGTGTGTTGCTTGTTCTGAATTCCATTCTAAAACCTGTCATTATTCCTATATGCATTGGAGAAAACAGAAGTGTGTAAATCAAGACTAAACTCCACTACAGGATCCAGTCTCTAAAAGTTTTATGCTCAAATACCAAAGTCATAACTCATGCTCAAGCTTCTGGATGTATTTTATGCTCTGGAATAAAAATTGGCTACAGGAGTCAGTATTAACAGCAAATCATGTCTCTGATGTCACAGAGGAAGCAAATGAGGTGTGTAAAAGAGACTCTCTGGGGGTCAAAGTTGAAATGCTGTTGTGCCCCGGAGTTGTGATTACTGGATGTTTCCTGGAACAGCAGCAGCTGAGCAACATTCCAGGCAAGTGGTCCCCTGTGGCTTGGAAGGCTGGAGTTGATGTCTCTGTGTATCCCATGGAGGATTAATGATGATTCTGTGTCTTTGTCTGTCTCTCACTTGACAGAGAATGTCTTGATAAGTGTTGCTAGAGATGCCTCAAGGCACAGGGAACTCGCAAGTGTGGAAGTTTCCACAAAGGAAAAGTATAATGGCAGGAGTTCTCTGTCAAAAATGGCAGGATTGAATAAGTAGCTTGAACACTAAGAGTCCTAAAAAATGACATTTGTAATGTAGATCAATAAATTTCCTATTTATTGTCTATAAAACTGATGCTTGAGACTTAGGTCAAAAGATGGGAAGACACTGGAAAACACCCAACAACAGAATATTGGAGTAAGTCTTGGCAACACAAAAGGTGAAGACAGTGCAAACACAGTTCCATGTGACCTTTTGATATGCACTGACACATTATAACAAATCAAATGGCAAATATGCAGAGTTTTCTGGTTTTGAAATGCCAATGATTTCATTGTCTCAATTAAAAATCTCTTAGACCTGTTAACTTCCTGACTTTTTTGCTTTTTCTTTTCTTATACTACAGTAGAGTTCCTTTAGTGCACTTTAGTGCACTGTACTGTGAAAGGAAAGATCCTTTCAAACAAATGCTTCTTCCAGATTTCATGTTTTTTTGTAAGAGGGATGCAATTCTGGAATGCTTAGGAATATCCAATTTAATTTAAAAAATTATTCCCCCAATGGATGCTTGGTTGCTTTTGTATAGTAAGAGAGCTTTCATATTAACAACTCAGGGTCAGAAAAGTACTCAAAGATCTCAAGCAAAACTAGAGCTAATAAAGAATATATTTAGAAAGAGAAGGACATTTTTCACGTGGAGAATTAGCAAAGTAAATTCAAGTTTACTAACAGTGGAATGGCCATGCCACAAAAGACTTCAGAAAAGAGAATTTTGTTCAGAGAAGAGAATTTAGATTATGTAAGAGTCCCCTTATATTATTAGGTCAAAAAATTTTTATATTTTTTCAGCTGAAATCTTTCAACAACACCTTCAGAAGCCCGTGCCATCTATAAAATGCTCTTGGCAGGATTAGAGTTAAAATCTAAGGTCAAATCCTTATGGGGGCAAGTCATTTGGAACACAAGTTCTGGTTTTAGAAATATCACTAGTAAAATTCTGAATAACCTGATTAAAACAGTGTAAAACTAATTTCTTTGCATTTGATCTGCTATTTTTATTAGATAATTTTTATTTATGTCCAAATAACTTACTTTCTTTTCTTTTCTTTTCTTTTCTTTTCTTTTCTTTTCTTTTCTTTTCTTTTCTTTTCTTTTCTTTTCTTTTCTTTTCTTTTCTTTTCTTTTCTTTTCTTTTCTTTTCTTTTCTTGCTTTATGGTCTTGTATTGTCTTTTCTTTTTCTTCTTGTCTTTTCTTTCTTTCTTTTCTTTTCTTTTCTTTTCTTTTCTTTTCTTTTCTTTTCTTTTCTTTTCTTTTCTTTTCTTTTCTTTTCTTTTCTTTTCTTTTCTTTTCTTTTCTTTTCTTCTTTTCTTTTCTTTTCTTTTCTTTTCTTTTCTTTTCTTTTCTTTTCTTTTCTTTTCTTTTCTTTTCTTTTCTTTTCTTTTCTTTTCTTTTCTTTCTTTTCTTTTTCTTTTCATCATTCCAGTAATTACTGCACTGAATAACAAAAGAGCCCTTTAAGTGGCTTGAAAAGGAGCTTTTTATAGGGTAAGTTTTCCGAGGTAGAAAAGGAAAGAGGGAAAAGTGGTACATGGGGACACACACCATGACAGGTGAGATCAGTCTGATCAGCAGAGATCTGTTTGCTCTTTGAACTGCTGTTTCCTGGAAGACGAGCATGAGTTTAATAAACATTATTTAAATAGTACAGCATTGCACACTTCTAGCGCTTGCAGAACTTGGCTGCAAGCTTTCCCAGCATGGTTTTGGAATTTACAGTGCACAGCTGCTGAACATTAGAGCCACTTGGAATTATGTGGAATCCGAACACTTTTTCCCTGCACAGGATACGTATGCACAGTCACTGCTTCTGTCTGCACTACAAAATGTGCAGTAGATATTCTAAAAACAATCATTCTCTTCAAAAGAAACTACTTTTAATAAGTGATTTTTTAATATAATATTTTAATACAGTCCAGATTTAGTTAAGAAGTGGGTTTCTACTGATAGTATTCTTATGCCAGGGCTTCTTATTTGGTTCATCCTTATCTGGTCACTCTCAAATGTCAGGATTTAGTTAAGATATAAGTTTGTATTGATAATATTCTTATGCCTGGTGTTCTTATTTAGTTCATCCTTACCTGGTCACTCTCAAATGATTGGTTTCATACTCTTTTTTGATTCTTATCACTAGATCCAAAACCAGAAAGTGTAATAGCATGGAAATATTACAAGACATGGTTGGTTTAAGTAACTTTTCAGGAATTACATATATCCCTCCTGCCTTGGAATGTTGACAAATATATATGTATATTTAGACCAGTCATTTAATCCTCTTTTAGTAAATCCAGCTATTAGTAGCTAGAACAAGATAATATACAGAAGAATATATGATGACAGAGTAGTAGTTCAGTACATGTAAGCTGCTACTACAGGCTGCAAAGGCAACTTATCTTTCCAGGCTGAGTGTATGTTACACACTCAGGAAGTACACGAGGTGCAAGTAAAGGTGTGTGATAACCAAAAGGTGACAAGAAACCACCCGAGTTGCCAGTAGCCAACAAATATATGGTTTTGTACTCAGATTAGGGTACACAGTCATATCCGATCACAATATATTCATTAAGATATTTGGGGTTTTGATTGTGTGCCATGCCTGCATTCCTCTGTCCTTTCACCAATTTTGAGAGATTCCCGTTTCTATGCGTTTAGGATTTCCCTGTGCTTTCATTGGTACATCCCACAACACCCACCTCCCTAAAACTGCCCTGCCAGGGAAATGGTAGGGCAGTTACTGATTATAAATCTGTCTTCTTTGAAGTTTGGTTTTATAATCTCTGCATTCAAGTAATCACCACAGCACAGAACTTGCCGTGTTTTGTGCTTCAGCAGAGGTGACTGGAATCTCCTTGAGGGAAAGCTTTACTTGTGCTGTTGATGTAATCAAAATGTTCTACATTTAGTTTGACAGGATTTTCTTTTTCATTGTTTTTGTTTTCATCGAGTATGATAGAGTGAGTAATCTTCTTTAATGGTCTGCTGTCGAATTTGCAGTTCTCCTTACAAGAATTAACAGAAAAGCCACACACACACACAAAATGTTTGATCTGTTCTCATGTATTTCATGGGCAAAAGATAATTTAAATAAAAATGGGGTGAAAAATATGTGGGGAAGATATCAATATAAAATCAAACTTTTAGTCAAACTAGAAGTATTCTTTTCTGAGTTCTCTTGATCCATTTTAAGCAGCACATCCTTCTTAAGCTAATAATGTTTTGTAGATTGATTCTAATATTTTCTCTACTGTAATATTTCTCTCTCCCACTAATATGAAAAAATATATCAAGTTTTTATCATTTGATTCAACCTGAAAATAAGAACATGTTCTCTAAAGACATTAGATGGCATGCATTTCTGTGCAATACTTTCAAATTTGAGTTGGAAAGTTTTAAAGGTGTTTCTTTTTCTGCCAAAGATATTTTTCTAGATATAATAAACACAGCTTGCATTACTAGAGAGGTAATAGAAACAGATAATGGTCCTTTCTGCTTTCAGTTATATCCAACAATTTCAGGAGCATGAAATTATCATTATCTTAAATACCTCAACTCATTTGTGTCTGGAATTTCGGAACAGTGATTTTAAAGTGTTAAATTTTGTAAGATCTAAAACTACAGTCAAATTTCAATTGATTATATCCCTTCAATGACAAAAGGAAACAGCCACACTTCATTTTCTGCTCACTAATATGAATTGTCTGGAATCCAACTCCCAATGTTTTACAGCAGGCAATCCAACTCCCAACTTCAAGTTTTACAGCAGGCAATCACACAAATATCTTTTTGTGATAGTTTGGCTGCATACTTTCCTGTCAATTTATTTCATACTTATAGCAACACAATGTTTCTCTTCTTGGAGTAATGTTGTATATTTTTCTACCTGAGATAGATGTGTAGAAAAATTTGAAAGGACAAAAGTACCTTTTTACTGCAGTTCAAATGTTCATTTTATAAATGCAGGGTGGAAAATCCCTTGTCCCGTTTTAGTTGCACACTTATGTGGATCACTATGAAAACTTCTTCTAAAAATTCATTTGGAAATCCTTCAATCCTTTCACCTCCTGCAATATTTATTGTCTGTATATATGAGGTTTCTCCCTGGACCATGTACTGTTTTACATCACCTCATTTGCACAGAAACAAATGAACTCTTCCAATTGCACAAACCGCAATTTTAACCAAGAGGAGTGAAAATAACTTTAATGGCCCTTAAATCACACTCAGAAATCAAAGCAGTCTATTTTTAGCTATGTGACATAGATAAAGATGTTTTTTAGGATATCGATACTGCAAACAAAAAACAGGATGCTTTCAAGAAAAGACAGAGATTGAAAGGCAGAGTTCTTTTTAGGTGTGATTAAAAATATATAGGTATAACCACTTTTTATTAATACTTCCATTTTTGCTAATAAATTATCTACAATTCTTTCTGATGCCCATGCATGTTACTCCTGACTGTACAAGTCCCTCTAGTGGCACCACTTATGTAACAGATAACCATAAAAACTTTGTTCTGTTCCTCATTCTTTATCTACAAAATACTTAAAATCTCTCAGTTGAACAATCAGAACAATGTTAAGCTTTCAGCTCATTTGATAGTCCCAGTAACAGTTCAAATTGTGTTCATGTTATTCACACTATGCATCCTGATGATTAACTTGTTTTCCTGGAAAATTAGCATTGTTGATATCAGTGGCCTTTCAGCCCTGGAAAACAATGTTTGGAGTAAGATATGTCAGGTTGGTTGTTAGTTATGAAATATTAAGAATTAAGAACTCTATGTTCTCACCTGTTCTGTGGCTTCTGACTATAAAATAATTTAAAATGCTTTTGTATTCTGCATTTGGAAAATACTCTTCCTTGTTTAAAATAGTTATAAATGATACAATTTTTAAAGTCAGAGGCACTATTTTATTTGATCTTTCTCATCTGCATGAGAACAACATTTACCTTAATACTTCCTAGGACAAAAACCACTAAATTCTACCTACTGTTTACCTACCATATAACATCAAGCAATCCACCTTGAAAGGATGTTTTAGAAATTTAGGCTTAGATATTAACAATATCTGCACCAGGATATTTCGAATTCCCGCTTGACTTATGAGTGACTGATCACCCCACAATCAGGGGTTCAAACGGATTTGTTCTCTTTCAAAGGCTCTTTTTTTCTTGGAAATAGGTCCATTTCTAAATTGAAATGTCTAGTTGCATATTTATTTAATGGCTGTTTATTGCTTTTTATGTCCAGTGACTATATATGTCTTTCAAAATCTGGAATTAAGCATCACAGATCAAAAGATGAAATGATTCATACCGTATAATGTTAAATAATAATGTAAGATTCAGGCTACTAATTCAGTTGCTAGGTTTCCAGATATACCACCTACCCTTTATTATTGTAGTTTTCTCCTATTACATCAGCAGTTGGTGACTACAACAAATATATTTAGTTCTGTGTATTTACAGAAATATCTTATTCTTCCAAAAAGGATGGTGGTCTTTTAAAGTTATTTTTGGAGGTCATCATAATTTATATTCAGTCTTACATTATCTAATAATTATTAACAAAGCTGACAAAGTGTTTAAGGTGATCAAAATGAAGAGATTTCAGAAATCAAAGTGGAACCTTTTTTGGTTTATATGAGGTTTTTTGAGGGGGTGTTAATCATCTTTTGAAAATGAAAAGCATAGTCTTCACTGACAGACTGTGGGTTTCCACTAATTTCACCGGACAGGATGACCCCAATAGAAGTCTTGGGGATTGGAGATCAAATATATGGAATAAAATGTTGGCATTAAAGCCTTTAAAGAACATTATTAGTTTACCCTCAGTCCCTCTAAGCCTGGATGGGATTTTTTTAAACAACCAATGCACCTTGGTGGTTTTCATATAACTTACACAGCACCACAACAAATTATACTGTGAATAAACCCTGCTGAATAGAACCAACCATGCACCTAGAACGTAGGTGTTCAAATCCTGTTACACATTATTAGAAAACACTGCAAGGATTAGTAAAAGGCAGACAGATAAATCTGTGGCAGGAAAGGATCTGAGCTGGCAAAGTCAGGCAGAAGTTCTAGAGAAATATTGAATCACAGCAAAGACAGAGCAGAGACAACCACTGCAAGCAGAGGAAGTTTCCAAGTTTGAAGTAAGCCCTCCAAGGGGTTTGCCAAGTTCAATTATCAGGTTGTCTCAGCATTCCAAGGTGTCTTTTTCATCTTTAAGGGCAAAGCAAAGGTTGCCTGAGAGATCCAAATTTACTGAAGCCACTGTGCTTGGCTACTTCTATATGTCAGTGCGAGTGTGTGCTGAGGACAGATGTTTTCAGGCCTAGAATAGCCTGTTTGATGCTAATACTTATTCAATATTAATTACAGTTGTATCTTGTGTAGAATTTAAGACTAAATTCAGCAGATTTGTTGGTGGTATCAAGGACCTTTGCATATGACTTAAAATATTTTGACTCATCATTTCCAGGAGTAGTTCAGATTATATCACCTGTGTCTCACACATGACGTACTTATTACATTCTATTGCTGGTTTTACATGGGAACAATTGCTTCTTGTAGAGGTTAACTCAACCTGATGTGCAGAAATGGATACATCACATCACACCAGCTGCTAAAATAATGCAAACATGTATAGGAGTTCCTGCTCAAACAGAACATTAATCTGTGGTAATGGTAAACACGTCTACTCCAGTGCCTGGAGCAATTTCTGCATTACACTGTGGTTGTAAAAGGGCAAAATGATACGTCTTTATAATAAGTCTGGTTGTTTTGCCTTTATTGTTATTTGTACTGAGCCAACCTCAATGTTTTCTCATTTTCATCTACAAGGCAGCAGCACCAAAAGGGAAAAACAATCAGAAAGATTCAAATCTTTACGTAGATACTGTGCTAGTTCAAGTAAAATAGGATATACCCACAGGGTTTGATTTCAGAAGCAATATATGCTAAAGCATGTGAAAATGTTTCCATTTTTCTCAAGTATTATAAATCTCAAGTAGAGTATTTAGATACAGACAGCTCCAATTTGTCCATTCGAAAGCAAAACTCCAGTTTTATCAAAACCTACAATAGGAATGAATAATTCTGAACTTACTTTTGGTTTCACCATTTATATGGGTACAGCGTAAGACTTAAGTTCTTGCCTCCTCATAAAAGGGTCTAAATTTTAAATTAAGTATCTTTTAAAGTTGTAAATATGGATTTTTTAAAGTTTCAGCAATAACATTTCAATGGCAATTTGAATGTAGGTCATTAAAACTGGGCATGTAATCTTTTTAATGTAACCCAGAATGTTTATAGCATTGCCATTTTACATTGTTATGGTTATATTTACTATTGGTTCTAATTGCTAAAGAAATATCCTCCTACAATCATTAATTGGTTCTACATATTCTCAGAAAAGAACCTAAGAAGATTTATGTGCTATTAAGGGTGGAAGTCTTCTAACTTGCAGGAGATAAACAGTTTAGACACAGCCTTGATAAATGGCCCCACTTCATCCCTCACAGTTATGCCACAAGGACTATTTGGGTACTGTGAGCAGAATTTGGTTCACTCTCTAGCAACTACAAGGCTTTTGCCTCTTTTTTTCAAAGCATTTTGTTTGGGAATGAAATTATTTTATCACGTTAAGACTCAACTCAATTTGTAATTAATTCAGCTGGAATTATTTAATTTACCGAAATGGATAAAACGCTCATATAAAAGCTTACTTGTCTTGGACTCCAAAGTATGATTAGTGTGTAATTCTGCTCTCTCTTGCATTTTAATTCAGATACTCTCCTAAATCACATTCACACTCACCTCTCTGACAACACTATGAGGAAAAGTTTGACTCCTTCATTGCCAGTGAGGCCACAATATTTATTTTTTTGTGGTCTAGATGTTCCACTCCTCTCCTCTAGGATCTGTGATTTAATTAATTCTGCTGTTTTTATCTGGAATCCCTTTGCTCCTCTGCAGCAAGACTACACTCACTAAATTTAAATATTGAGAATATTCACTGCCAACCAATTTGTTATTCTTGAAAGATTTCCGGGACAATTCTATTGCTATTAAACCTTCTTGCAAAACATAAACATCTTAGGCTGTATCTTCTACTTTGCCTATTAATCCAAATAATTCAATTTATTTGAAGAAACTGCAAGTGAAAAAACACAGTAACTAACTTTCCAGTATCACCACTTCAAAATTTGGATATTTTATTTATTTTATAAATTAATATGGAAAGGTAAAAGAAAATACTGGAAATTAAGAAAGATTTGGCATATGGGCTCTTCTGTAACATCAATGTGTAAACTTGAAAAATACTAACATTTTAAAATCTTGTACCTCATTATAATCTTCTAACCATGATTCTGTACTTTAGTGAAAAAATTAAAGCAAAAAAGTTTTTGCGTGTAACAGGATGGGGATGAAACCCATCAGTAATTTCCCTAAAACATTGCTTAGGTTCATTTTTGCTTAATTAACTTGCACCTTCTTTCATAGTGCAGAAGATTAGAATTAGCATGCTCAGTAATAGGTCGGAATAGGTCCCTACCATACACAACCCAACCGAAAAGAAAAATATAATCTAGTGACAAAACTTTCATAATTAACAGTAAAGACTTGGCAAATGACTTTCCTGGATCCTGAAAGTGTAGGAATCATGGTCTATACCAAAGTGGAATCATTGCCTATAACAAAGGGTTCTGCAGGACAGTGAATTCCTGACTGAAGTGTTGAAGTTAGTTCCGTAATTCCAATAATATTTTTAATGTCAGAATTCAATTACCTATTGAGCCTGCTGTTAGTACTCTTGTCTTTCTAGAAGATTTGTTTGAATATGCAGTTTTCTTTATGATTATTATCTTTTGTTATCTTTTCCCTGTATTCATAATAGAAAAGGTGATAAGCCTGAGACCTCATAAAAGTACTTCCCCCCCCCCTTATGTGTGTGGAGCAGTGGTGGTTTTAAACACAGAAAATTTTCAAAATCTGCAAATACTTAAAAAACTTCATGTGAATTGCTGTACATGCCATAAGCATGTTTGGGGACTATGGTAAGAAGTAGTATCAGTAGTGATCTAACATCAGCCTGTCATTAAATACACTAAAAATTAAAGATGTTGGTAAACTAAAAGGCCTGTTCATTCAAAAAAAAAAAAAAGGTGTACAATTCTACAGAAACAAGAATATAATGTATAACAAAGTGGAACTAATTTTTGATTTTATGGGAAAGATGTAATTTATAATCCTGAATAAGAGAGATATTATTAGAAGGTTCATTTCTGGTTATGCTGCCAAATCAGCAGTGTATTCTATTCACTAAAAAAGCTATTGCCTCAGACTTTAGGAGATCAATAATACATTGTGGTTTTCTTAGTATACATGTTGTAGTTAAGGTCAGTATGTGAGTGTTACCCTCCTAAAAAATGCAGGTGTCTTGCTCCAAACATTACAGTATTTTTAAGATTTGTGAATCCTGAGTGCTGCAGGAAAAGGTGTTTTAAGTTTATTGCAAATCTATTCTTGGTCAGTGTCTTAATTAAAGTGTTTGCTTTGATCACATTAAACAACATACAGTAGTGAATGATGGTTCAAAAAACTAACATGTTAATGAAAAAGTAATGGCTTTTCTTTTTCTTTTAAAGGAAGTCACAGTTTTACTATAATTAACACTATCATGATACATTAAAGATAAATCATGTATAGGTAACTACACAAAGAAGAAAGGACAACCTATTTTGTGTAATTCTATTTCTATGCTATATTTCCTTTCTTGTTTGTTTTTTATTAACAGAAAGATGATCCCTTTATTTAAGAAAACAACAATAAAAGCAGAATAGATGTTTTTCTGTTCACAGGGAGGATCACATTGTGAATTGTTTTAAGAATGGGAATAAAAAGAATTCCTTACTTCTCCAAAAACACTCTCTCTAGAAAACTGAGTATGAAGGTACTCAAACTGTGGCTCCTTTTCTTTATCTGACCTGGTGCAATTATCCCTTTCAAAATTTATTAATTCAGTGTTTACTATACTAAGTGGCTTTATATTTCGGGGAGGGGGAAAGTGAGTATACAAATAGGACTCTACTTTTTATATTTAATATTTTTGCCATCCTCTATTATGTTGAGCATGTTTGCTGAAAAATTTAAGCACGGTGGTTAAGATTTTATTTGGAGTTCACTGTAATACACAAGCTTATAAAAATTTAATCTGCGTGTAGATGAACGAGCACTGTTTTTTCAAAGTTGTTCCCCGGGAAATTCTGCAGCCAATTAAAAGCTGGTGAAGGGACACTTCAGATGGAATGTCACCCATCCTTTTTAGCAGTTTGGTTCCCTCACAGTTTCCTGTGGGTCGTGGAGTCCAAGGAGAGCAGGAGGCAAAGCTGTACTTTGCATGTGGGAGGAAACACAGATTTTGTCTGTACTCCTGTCACATCTCTCACTGCCTCCTCTTTGTATTCAGCTCTAGTCTGACAGGACATGTAAAAGCAACAGAAGTGTTAAGTCAGACCTTCTAAGCTCCTTGAGGAAGGGATTGGGTTTTGTTAATGGTAACTAAGGATGTATAAGGTGCAGTGTGGCCACTTGATGTGTCATCTTAACCTGTGGGACCTTTATCTATGATGTCCTGCACTAGTATTTCATGTCAGGCAGGTTAGGAAGCATCTCACTACTGAACCAAGAGTTGGAGAAGAATTCAAGTCTGAATTCTCACCCATTACCCCAAAAATCTAACCTTGCAATTAGCACTTCTTTCTTTTTCACTGTGTTAATTCCAAAACAGAGCAGTATTGAGACTCATGGAATCAGAGTAATTTGGGTTCTCTTTTTGTTTCCCCTGGAACTTAAGGCAAAATACTACTCACTATTTCAGTATTTTGAAACATACCCTGAAGCTTTTCCTTATGACTTTTTTTTTGGATAAGCTTTCCTTGTAAGATGTTAATACAGCCAAAAAAGGGAAATATTGCAATGTTGTAGGCTCTCTGTAATCTGAAAAGATCCTTCTAAATACCCGCAAATACTTACTTCTGTGTTTGCTTTGCTTGTTGAACAACTCCTTTGGAAATAATCCTTAAATTAATAATTTTTAAAACAGTCTTTATTCTCACATTACAAAGTAGGTGTTTTCATACAAAGCCTTTCTGAACATCCATTTAGGCACCTCAGCGGGAACTCTGGTGTTCTCTGGTTCGGAATCTTGTAGCTGCACTACCCATTGACTTCAATGGGATTTTTGAACCCTGAGAAGCCATGGCAATCAGCTTATTTTTTTTTTTTTTCTCCTACGTGTGGATTTAGACACCTGATTTGAGGAATTCACATTGAGAAATACTGATATGAGTATGGGGTTTTTCTCTCTGTCTTTTTAGAAATCAAAAAATTGAAATGTTCGATGGATTAAAGAAAAACAACAACAACAACAAAACCGAAGAGGGCCGTGGCTGGGGTGTGCTGTGAGCGCGGCACTTCCACAGGTGCGACACCTGGCAGGGGGTGGGGTGGCAGAGGGCGGCAGATGTTACCAGCTCACACACCACACCCACGGCCCCGAGGAGGCGGCTTCCCTATCCTTACCCACGCTCCCGGTATCTGGCGAAGGAATTAATAAAAAAAAAAAAAAAAAAAAAAAAAAAGAGAGAAGAAAAAAGAGTAAATGTTGCGGGGATGCCAGGACCGCCTCACTCCTGCTTGTCTTTTGTATCCCCTTGGCGTAACTTTAAGAAGCGATGCCAGCGGCAACCCAGTGGCCGCCGGGGCGGGCCCCCCTCTCCTGCGAGACGGAGGAGACGCGTTTAAAGGCCCGCACCCCCCAAAAACCGCGGCCCTTCCCGATCGGAGCGCACCCCTCGGGATGCGATTTTTCCCTTGCCTTGTCGACTAACCCCCTCTAGCGCCGAGCCCGCCGCACTCGCCCCGCGGGCCGCCGGCACCGGGCGAGGCGAGGGGGCGCTTCCCTCGCCCGCCTCACGCCCCGCGCTCCCCTCGGGCTGGAGGGCGGGCGAGGAGGGGCGGCCACTCCTTCGCTCTCCATCCCTCCCTCCATCCCTCCCTCTCTCCCGCTGCCCCAGCTGGCTGGCGGGGCTCGGTGCCGGAGCGCCCCCGGCGCGGGGCCGCGCTGGCTCCCGGCGGACCCGGCCCTCGCCGCGCTGGGCGCAGCGGGGCGGCCCCGCGGCCGCGCCGGAGGAGGAGGAGGAGAGGAGGGGAAGACGACGAGAGCGCTCCCGCGGGCGGCAGCGGAGCGGCGGCACCAAAAAACTGCGGCACGCAAATCAGGAGGGAGCAGCGAACATCACACCAGAGCCGCCCGGTTTCTGATTGCTCCGCGGCAGGAGCGGGGAGAGACACACACACTGAGAGAGAGGGGCGAGTGGCGGAGACGGGGGGGACGGCGGCGGGAGAAGGTTTCGGCGATGCCGCCCTGCAAGTTTTGCTTGATGCGTTCGGGAGAGTGAAGGAGGTTCGCCGGCACTTCTCGCCCTCCTGCCCCGGGAGCTCGGCGGGGCGGGGGCGAGGCACTCCAAGCCTGAGAAGCTGAAGCCCCTCGGCGCTGCCTCCGGCCGGGGATGCGGGGCACCGTGCGGCGCGGCCGGGGGAGGAGGCTGCTCCCGCCGACGAGGCTGCTGAGGCTGCCAGGGGCGCTCCTGCGGGGCTGAAGGTGCCACCGGGCAGAACCGCGGGAGGGAGCGGGGCGCGACCCCCGAGTCCTCGCCGCCACCGCCTCGAAGTTGCCGGAGCTCTCCCGGTTCCCAGGGCGGCTGCCGTGCTCCGGGACCCCGCCGGTGGATGCTCCCGCCCCGGCCCGGGCAGCCCCCGGTGGCATCGCGGGCAGTGCGGGCAGCGCATCCCGCGTCCCCCCGCGCCGGCCTGAAGGAGGACGGGCAGCCCCCGCGGGCCGAGGGCGCGGGGAGCACCAGCCATGGGGTGTTGTGAGATGAAGGGATTATTGCTCTGGAGAGTCGGCCTCTTCCTCCCCCTGGTGACAGCGCGCCCCGCCGCCGCCGGGCACGTCGCCAGCAACCACGGTAAGTGAGGACGGCCGAGGGGAGAGTGCGGGTCCGGGATCCCCGCAACTTTGCGGTGGGGTGCGGGGATGGAGGAAGTGGATCCCCCTCTGCTCGGTGCCCATCCTCTCCCGGCCCCTGATGGGGGCACAGGGATGCGGGACACGGTGCCGCCCGGAGACCACCGCTCCCTGTCGCCTGTGCCCCGCACAAGTTGGGTGTTTGGGGACAGCGGGGCTCTGCTGCCCATCCCGCCCCGCCAGGGCGAGGTGCTGTCCCCGCTCAGCGGGATAACGCCCCGGAGCTCCCCACAGTCTGCCCGGTCATCGCCGGCCGCCGTGGTTTGGGAGGAGCAGCATGTCACTCGAAGTTGCCTCCCGGTGTGACGGAGCGGTAGCATCCTTTCACTTGAAATGTGGTTTTAAGGTTTACCTTAAAAAGGTTTACCCTAGAAAGGTTTACCTTAGAAAGCTTTACCTTGCCCAACGCAGAGCACCTCCAGCATGGGTTTGGGAGAGCTCACTGAGCGTTAAGGGAAATCGCTGCTCGTCCGAGAACTGCCCAAAGGCGTCTGACTGTCCTTAACACCCAATTTGTGCGTGCTACGGTCTGATCGTCCGGAAAAAAATCCCGTTTAAAATCTCTGTAAGAGATGCGTGCTCATCAGGACTTGCCGAAGACGGTGTTTTAATTCGTGTTGTAAGGTGTGCGTGTAAGAAAAATGCCTCCGAATTAAGAAGGGAATCATTCTGTTTGTAAAAATGAAAATGCATAGCACACCCAGAGGATATAAAATATGATTCGGAAGGACTGAAGAAGCCCAGACCTGATTGTGAAACATGTTACATATTATCAAACACCTGGTAGAACAGAGTATTTCCTTAACTGCTTGGTTTTTGTACATCTCTCTATTTAAGTTATAGAGGATACACCTATTCCTAAATTTTGAGAGTCTTACGTACTTTTAATATTATTTTTGTACAGTTTTTCTTTTTTGAGGTTTCAGTGTGATACGACTGAAATGTGGGAATTGAAGAGTATTGAATGAAGCAACTGAATGTTGCTTCTGCCACAAATTATTTTACCTGCTGTACTGAAAGGAGTACTGAAAATGGTTGTGGTGGAAATGATGGTGAGAGAAAACAAACTGGGCTTAGCCATGGAGTGCTATCAAATATACAGTTCATGTATTTTCACATTTTTGTTCTACAGTCTATTTTCAGGGTTCATTTTATCCACCTGAGTAACAGTGAAAACAGAGAATAAAATACCTAGAAAAGAGGAAAGTATGATAGTATGGCCACAAATACCCTGTGCCATCAGCGTGAGTTATGGTAGGGACACTCCAAGTTACTATTATTCCTTTACATCTTCAATGCTGAATGTGATGAATAATTCCAGTTTATAATAGTATAGGATAGAGTCATATCAATGCTGTATTAGATTTTGCCCTCTCCCATGGCTTAGGAGGCATCAGACTCTCACAGTAATACAACACAGTTTTCCTTTTATGTCACAGACATTAGTGCATTCCCATATCTGCTACATTACTACAAGGCCTGACAAGACACACGAATGCAGTTTGAAAAATAATCTATTCAAGGCATATGCATCAAAGGCAAAGAATTTTTAGCAAGTTAGGCTAGATTTTAAACTAGTATTTGATGTTCTAGGATTAAATTCTAATTTGTGTTTTAAAAGGAAAATGAAAAATGGGGAAAATAGTTGCCAAAACAATTTAGCCCGGAGAAAAGTCTGCCAAGGATGAAGTGGGTTTTTGATGCTGACATAACTTTCCCCAACAAGTTCTGCATAGAGTACTGGGGAGTTACCTGACTTCTGAACAACTTCCCTTTCTTGCTTCAAAACTTCAAAGAAAAGGAGCAACCTCTTATCTTTGGTATGGTCGTAGTACCATACAAGTCAAACAATAAGTTTAGCTCAAAAAAACCCAGATGAACTGAAAACTGACTGAATTAATACAGGTGCTTTAATGTGCACAACCCCACCTGATTAATAAAATTCTAGCAAGAAGAGTCTCCTTTTAATGATGACTTTCTCTAAATCCAGGAATTGAATGACAGAATACTACAATAAAAAAGTTGCCTCATTGTTGAAGCACTTCAATGTGCAAGTTTAAAATGCTATTTACTAACATTTGGAATCTCGTCTGTAGAGGATTTTTTAAAATCTTGTGAGGAAATATAATCTCTTAAATTTTCATAAAGTGATATTTTCATCATGCACCTCTTGGAAACATGTTTGCAATAATTGCTGTTGGGTTTTCACTAGTAATTATAATATTGATATATTAAGTTGGTTTTACTATCTAGTATATTTGGTCTTCTATTTTGTATTTAGAAACATATCAGCATTGATAATAAATTACAAAGGAATGTTTTGTTTGGGTTTCTTGATTGTTTGTGGGGAAAGGATGGAAGGGCAATAGGTTTATTAATCTGACTTGGTAAAGAGACAGCCCTTCCACTTCACTCTTACTGGTTTATTTCCTGTGATTAAGGAGGGATTTTCAAAAAATTGATATAATCCCATTTTATCAATTGGTATTATAACTATGTTGGGATTAATCTTTCTGTTTTCATCAAACAGAAAGAAATATATACTTTGTTTTGTATAGTTCCAAGGCTCTTAGGTTGCCTTTCTTCACCCAGTAAATCAATGTGTGGTGTCTTACAGTGTCTGTAACAAGGCAGACACAAACAATACTATTGACAGGAAAGCAAACTTACTCATTCATCTTAATGGAGTGGTAAGTTCAAAAACAAATTATGACCATGCCAAGGGCAAGTTTTTACTGCTAAGAAAAACCCTGCAGGTGTTCTGTGTAACAGAACTGCCTGAAATATAAGGCTCAATTAGTGGAGTTAGTTGAGTGCTTGCATGTCCGGGTTAAATTTCCAGGAGTTGTCTGTGACATCCAGTATGAACAAGTTGCATTACTAGGCAAGGTTTCTGCCTGTGTTGTAGCTTTACTCTTTGATTGAAGAACACAATGAATTGGGTAATTGCTCTAAAACCTAAATTTACAGATAATAGCCTCTGCAGACCCGTGCAGTTCTTTGTGCAGGACATGTAGGAGGTTTTCAGATAAAGGTCACGTCAGGTAACAGCTCGATGGTACTCTGTGCTGTCTGTGCACACTTATATGTTTCTACTTATACAAACCAGAAGGAATTTTTGCACCATGGCTTCTTTCAGGTTCTATCTGCCATTATGTATCACCACACAATTAATTTCTGAAGTAAACTATAGAATTTGCAGAGTTTATAACACATTATGTCTGTCAATGAACTGTAAAAGGAAGCTGTTGCTTTTTCAGTTACCAGGTACTTTTACATCTTGTCAGGTTATGCAAGGTTGGTCTCTTTACACATACCTCTAAAAGGTATCTGCATTCATTCTCTTCTTACAAAAATGTGGAGGTAAGAAATAATGTCATCAAGTGTCACTTCTCAAATTCACATAGCCTTCATTTTCACAACTACACTTGATGTAAATTGGACAGCTCAAAGTAAAGTTATTTGATTCTGGTATTAAAATATCAGACAGATTACTAATGACCTTAAGTCATTCAGCAGTTGAAAGGAGTTGGCTTATTTTTATTTACATATTTATTTTTTTAGAAGTGCAATTCCCCACAGATAAGTGCTCTTTCTGAATACAGCTCTCAGAATTTTTCTGCAGGAACAAGGATACCAAGAACTAAGTGTTTGGAGTGCTGCTGCCTGTATTGTGTTCATCTTGCTGTTCAGTTGTCCAGCTAATATTTTTTTGTAAATAACCTTGCAGAAAAATTAGCAAATTAAATAAACAAAGCTTTTAGATGTCCCACATCATTATAGACTTGAGTGCTGGTGAAGACTTTGGAACCTTTGCAGTTGTAGACAGGCATGAAGTGACCTGTCATCAAAAGCCTTGATCTGTGTGCCATGAGATGAATAGATTTAAGATTCGTGCTTCTTGATATATTCCTGGTGGTGTGCTTGGCAGTACTGAGAGCTATTTGGGTATTTTGCTAATTGGACAAATGAGAATGATTGGTATGGAAATATTAAATATTAAAAAAAATGCATAGCTTAAGCAGATATAATTTAAAACCAAATCAGTACAGTAGTTTTTCATGTAATTTGCAGGTGTGGAAACACCACAGAGGAACTGAAGGGTTTCCTAAAGTCTTCAACTTGGCCTTGTTGAGAAACGAGGCAAGTAAAAATTTATGCTAAATATCTTAAGGTTTGGTACAGAATGACCATTCTTATTCTTCTACAAATTTAACTCCTTGGTCAGATAGCACTTTTTTTTTTTTTCAAATGGTTTACAAAGGAAAAAGAGGGAAGGAAAGAACATGTAGTAAATTCAGTTTTTCTTAGGAAAATCTCCTCTTTGTTTCCAGATATATGTTTTTAGATCTGAACTCTACTTAAGGGTTTGTTTAGGATATCTGAGGTTGGACTTTTCACTTGAGAATTTACAAAAGTCTAAAAGTTCAGTAAATTTTTTGTCAGTGAGACAAAGAGCAAGTCTATATCCATTTTTTGGCTATTTTTTTTAATTAAAAGTGTAACAGCTTTAAAATCTCCTTTAACTGATTAGAGATAGTTAGAAAATTATAAATATATGCAGTAGGAGAAGCATTTTATTGTTATTATATCGAAATACAACATAGCTATGTTAGGATATATTCTTGTTCCAACTGTGCATATTTCCATTAGGATCCCTGGATTTCTGTACCTTGGCATTGGCACAAAGAAGAGACTGACCTTTTGCTTGATAAGCCTGTTAACATCTAACCTCTGTGACAGTTGGTAAATAGTATGGGAACAGGCAAGTAGGTAAATAAATTATTTGCCCAAAATCTATCCTCACCTCTGGGAACCCCATTATCATGTAGAAGAGGCCAACAAAAAACTATCTATTGCAAATAAATACATCTTCAGAAGCTGGTTTTGAACCTGCAAATGATATGTCAAGGTGCTGGAACTGAGAATTACTACTGAAAAGATTTCTCTTACCTGATAAAAACATGAAACTCTGTGCAGCATTTCTTTCTGGACCTTACAAAAGCAGGACAAATTTAAGTGACGTTATCTTTAGCTGATTCATTTCCATTCTAATCCCCTTAGTTAGTCTTCCAGGCTAACACTTATTCCAGCTCTCCTTATACAAGTTCCAGGGATGCTTCCATTATCAATCTTGCACCACCTTTTGTGTAGGTAGGTTATTAATCATTCCCACATCTAAGAACAAGTCTGTTCAAAATAGTCATTAAAGAGAAGTCACTTCAATTAATTTGGCAGCCATTTGTAATCTGAGTACTAATTTTACTGTGTTACAGCACAAAGCTTAGAGGCCAATCTTGGCTTTAAATCAACTGCCTGTTGTATATGGATGTCTGAAGCCTGCTAATCCATTTTAACAAAAACACCCAAGCCAAACCAAAACTGTCCTGACAAAATTAAAAACTAAACCCCTCAAGATTTTCCTAGTCTGTAGGAAAGTTTTACTGATTCAATTGTCTCACCCACACAACATAATATTTCTTTCTGTTAGCATTTCTATCACTTATTGTCTTGGATATCTGTGTTTGGACTAAATCCTATCATCCTATAAAAAAAATAAAATGTGCTGAACGGATTGCTAATGGTGTTAATTATTAATTAGAGATGAATTTTAATAAATGAAGGTATTTTTATAATGTTGTAGATACTTTTATAGATAATAAAGAACCACTGGCCAAACAATGCATGGATGGTTTTCCCCCCTTCAGTTTATGATACTGTACAAGTAGTTCTCTGCTCTTTAAACAATTATTTCAACCTTTAAGCGAGCAGTCTCTACTACTTTCTTTAATTAATCTATTCCCATTCTAAACATATAAAACTTCGATAATTATTTTATGCTTTTAAAGAAAGTAGGGGTATTTTGATCTTTAAAGTAAGACTAGATTAAAAAATTGCTCTAAAATTATTGACTGACATCTCTTTTGAGAGCTCTAAGTAGACTTAGTTTTTTTTAAATTCAAAAACATTTATTGTATGAGGAGATTATATCTAGATTGAAAATAAAGTTTCCTTTCTGTATAATAATCTGAAGATTTAAAATCTGTTTTGTCTCTAGGTGGAAACAGAAGTTCTTGGTTTGTGTTTAGGTAGATTTCTAAGAAGCCGATAGATTTTTTTTTCCTCTTGAGAGGTGGTTTTATTTGTTCTGAGTTGACTGAGTTCCAGACACTCTTTGAAGGTGTCTGGTGTTTGCTGACAGGTTCTCCAAAAGAGCAGTATCCATTTAAGTACCCGGTGTTTGAGGGTTAACTGCACAGCAGCTCCTGAGAGGTCAGTGGAGCTCTGTGGGACAGGATAAGCAATACCTGTGTGAGAAGCACTAATGTAAGCAAAGCAGAGTGAACATTTTAATATACATTTTAATATGTTAACTGCTTTGGTAATGCAACATTCCTTCATGCCAATGTGGTTTTGAAATTACACAGATTTTAGCTTAGAATAAAGTCAGTGCTGTGTCACTTCTGTACAAAAGGAAAGGTGGGCAGGAGGCACCATCCGTACCAAAGCACTGTGGAGGAACGCACAGAAGGAGGACACAGTTAAAAGGTGTATTTACTGGGAGCTCTCCTGTCTCAATCCATTTAATGGCTTCTGCACCTAGAACAAAAGGGGAAAAGTCACATATAGCAAACAGCATCACTGATGCATGTAATGAGTGATTTGTTTTGGCTGGGGACCCTTGGTTAGAGAGCACTTGCTGCTGTAATTTGTATTCTCTGACTGCTGGTTGCTTCTTAGCTTAAAATAAAGGAATAAAAGAATGAGTTACAAAGCATTCCATAAAATAACGCACTAGCATTTTAATCTTGCTACAAGTGATTATCTTTCTGAATTTCCCCAGGCTAGTTTTCTCTTTGGGTTCCAGCTGCTGATTTAAAATCAAATTCTATCAAAAAAAAATCTACTAAAATTTAGAATTGTTCAATTATATTTTGGACACCTTTAAAAAAAATAAATCGAGGGAGATCTTGCCATTTTTTCCCTTAGTGCTTCCAGTATTTGTGGCTCAAAATCGATTTCATCAAAAGCATTTGGATGAAGGATTCATATTTCAAAATATGGTTTGAATCCAGCAATTTCTGCTAAACCAAATGGGGCCATATAAAAATGCAAAGTCCTTCACATTCTGTTATGTGTGGCCACTGAAGAACTTTGAAAAGGAAGGTGAAGGAAATGTAAAACCTTTGTCTCTGTTAGATTGCCTTTATTTGTATTGCAGTTTGCTAAACACTTACATGCCAGAATGATACAGTAGAAACACCCATTTAGAGGGTTATTTTAAATTTAATCATTTAGTTTAGTGGACTTTATTTCTTAGAGGGACATTTAATTTAGGTAAATATGAATACCGTTAGTATTTAGGAATGAAGAAATATGATGGGAGAGCTGTGGCAAACAGGAGCTTCTCAGCCAAACTCTCTTTCAGATGCAATGGAAACCCAAACTCTGTTTCTGCTGAGACAACAGTAAGAATATTTACCCTCTGATTTTGGTATATGATAAAAAAGTCATTAAATTGCATATTTCCAGACCCAGAATTTCAGAAAGAATTTCCATTAATGGCTCCTCTTGATGCAGCTGAATATAATGATATTATCATAAACTCCATTTCTCTATAGACTACCTAAAGGGCATCTCATCTAGTGCAGAGAATGGATGGTGGTGGTTGGAAGGAACCCAGCACTTCTTGGGGCTGTTGTTTAATACCTGGCTCTGTGCAAACATTAGACTGCACACACAGTTATTTTTTCGCTGTTGAATCTCTTCAGAAGTATTATTTTGCTCAATATTCTTTTGAGTAAGTCTTGTGTGTCTTTACAGCCACTGTTCTGAGGAGAAGAGTTAAAGGCCAGTGCTTTTGGTTTAGGTGGACAGGTTGTGACACCCAGTGCATGTTCCAAGGAATTAGGTTTTTTGTACTCAGAGGTGGGTGGCAAGGGTAGATATAGCACCTTGGTTTTCAGTGTAGTCTTCAGTGAAACTCAGGGTTCTTTTTTTTTCCTGTGCATAACCATGTTGTTCTCTGCTAGGAACATTGTCTTCCTATTTTAAAAATTCATAATACATCAAAACTCAGTTTGTAAAAATGTTGACTGCAGATGAAGTGTATTTGTACCACACAAATGAAAGAACTAAAGCCTTTTTTGCTGTTTTGTGTACCTGGTCTCTAAACAGCCTTCCTGAAGCCAAAGCCTCAACCTCCCAGCAGAAACCTTGGCCAGCTGGTCCCGGGAGCTGTTTTATTCCCACTGCCATGAGAACCAGCTATCTTTGATGTAGCTTGTGAGCATTGGGACTTCAGTTCTGGTAGTCCCTGACTTCTAAGTGTGGGATTTGCTAATCCCAGCAGTGTGGAAATGTAGGTAATATGAACTTTCCTTTCCTACTGCAGATTTTATATTTTAAAAAGTTCATTTTTTTCTTTCCCTCTTCTCATATCATTCACATAGGGTGCTTTATTTAGATTCAGAGTGTAAGCCTCCACTAAATCATCTGAATTCCTTAACGCAGGAGAGATGCCATCTTCCATGGGGTAAGCATTAGGTGGTAATGAAGGCATGCACCTTACCAGGAGATTACGTTAAGCAGCAGTGGAATTTTGAAACTTGCATTTGAAATAGGCTCATTTTCAGGTAACACACCAGATTTGTCCTCTCTACCTTAAGAACCATAAGGATTATGATCTCCCATTCTGTGGCTCTGTCACTTCATTTGGCCTTGCCTTTCTTTCCTCTTTTTACTTTTCTTAACCTTAGTCTTCTACTAGCTGTTTTCTGTCCATCAGTGCCCACAATTTCCTTTTTATTTCTGTTTTTCACAACTCTGTTCCTCATTTTGTTGCATTTGATTTTTGGATGTTTCTCTTCCTTGTCCTTTCACTCTCTGAGTGCTGAATGAGATGAGACAATGGAGACGGAAGCATTCTGTACTTGTTGACTTGGAAGGAACAAGATAAAATGAAAGGACTATCTTGTGCAAATTGATACACAGAGTCTGTTAAGGGTGGAATGCTCTAAGTTTTGGCAGTGCAAAAGTTTCCAACTGCTGTAGAGAACATGTTGTGCAGCTTGGGTAAATGTAAGCTTGTAGCAGAAGACATCAGCAAATGTCTGTCAAAATGCTTCAGATCACAGAAATGCTGGTCTTTAAGATGCAAAACACATTTTCCCTTCTCTCACTCTTGGAAATGTTTGAATTTTTTGTAGAAGTCCACTTCAAACATAGGGTTTGAAACAGAATATTTTAGTTTGAAAAATGTTGGAAAGGCAAAAAACTATGTTATAATTTCACAGTTAAGCAACAAGAGCCACAACCACAGAGGACGTCACAGAATCATAATGGAGGTCACTTGTAGCTACTTGCCCATTTTATTCCTTTCTCCTGGCATACCTGTTGTTGCCACAATACATTAGAAGTTCCACTAATGCTTAGCCTATTCACTTTACTACTAATAATTTTCCTTACGAATTTTGTATTAAGTAGTTTTTATTTTAAGTAATGTACTGAGGCCTTAGCATTAGTGGATTTCTACTATATTAGAGCAAATTAGGAAATTATTTTTAATAGCTATAGTCCAATAGACATGTTTTATACTTAAGAGACATGCCTCGAGAAATAAAAGCTGATGGGTATTTGTGTCACACATGGATATTTTGCAAACAAAAAAGAAGATCAATAATAGATTAGGCTTGATTAGATGTTGACATTTAGAGCTGCACATGGTTTATGTTAAATCTAGTGACAATAGGCAGTCTTCTCCTGTTTTGCATTTGTACCTCCATTCTTGGTTCAGCTGGATCACGGAACATCCATTGCAAAGGTTAATGGACACATTACCATACAGCTAGTTGGATGGTTCAGGCTTCAGCCTGGAGGGCTGAATGTTTTATAATCCAGTTTGCCTTATGTGGAATATCAGTTGTTTAATTTTTTTTTCTATGAAATTCCAAATTGCTTGAGTGTTTAGATGAGTCCAGAATAATTTAAGGACTCATTTTACACCCTGCCTTCCACCATACACTTGTTTAACTCCACTGCAATTTAAGCATAGTTGCACCTGACTTGCATTCTTTTTAAGGGAGAAAAGAGTGAGAATTATGGTCTTCAGTTACTTCCTTTCCATTTAATAAATATATCAAAAAGTGATCCTAACAGAAAGTATTGCCTTATCTTGGTATGTAGGTTTTGCCAACAACATCTAGCTGTTTATTCTTATTTCATTTTTCCTCCTGGTCAGTTTTTAATGCACAGTTTTCCCTCCCTCAACAGGATTACCAAATTGATCTTTTCACCCAATTGCCCTTTGCAAAAACATAAGCTTTTCCCAGTCCATATTAAAAGCAACTGAAAAGTCCCAAGAGGTTTGTTAATGTTGTGTTTCTGCCCTTCAATTCCAACCAATACTGTTTTCTTTTACAAACAGTAGTTTGATAGTTGGTGGGAGCTGCAGGACGAGCTCAGGGGGCAAGAGGTCCTGAACTGCTGATCCTTTGCATAAATCAAAGGGCACCTGTGACATGGCCAGGTGGGCACTGGGACTGTGAGGGGATAAAAGCCACGGGACTCCCTGGTTTGGCTTCCTTGCTCTAAGGCACGACCTTGAGCTGTTACCGTGCTGTGAATAAATGGCTTTATGGAAGGAGACATCTGAGACTCTGCTAAGGGAAAACCAGGATCAAACTGGTGAGGAAACCTGGTCTGACTGTGATTGGGTCATGCAGGGAGTCAAACAGGGCACCCACCGGGTCACTGGAGCCACCACTGGGAAGGACTTTGGTCCCAGTAGTGAAGGTCTCTGGCATTGGGAATATGAATGGTCAATTTGGGAAGTTTCCTTAACATTAGTTAATAACACTACAGCTTTTGAGTTTTGAGAAAAATCACTAAATCACGGCGTGGTTGCACTGGTATAGATCCTGCTCTGGTGTTTGCTTTCTCTCCCTGGCTGTCAGTCTTGTTTCCGTGTTATTTGAATAAAAGTACAATGTGACCCTTTGAGGAAAAAATTAATTCTGAGAACTCTGCTGAGGTGTCTGGCCTGAGTATCTTCACTTGTATACATACCTCAGAACAGGAATTTTCAATGTGTTCTGTTATGTTAGTGTTTTATAGCCTGTGCAGCTTTCCCTACCAATTCCCAGTGTCGTTAGTAACCATGTATGTCAGTATGGCTGGAATCAGATTATGTCATTTATGTAAAGTACTTACCCTATGAAATTGGAAGGTTCCAGTAATTCACTTGACATTCCAGAAGTAGGAGTGAATTAAAAAATCCCCAAATAGTCAGATATTTTCACTGCACAAGGATAATGTAGTGTATGCCCATTTACAAACAAGGATGGCTGAAGCGAGTCATCTGGAACTGCACTCCGCTGTGTAAATAAAACTGAGGATACACTGTAATTTCAAGGTGCAGTGTTTGGTTTATATAAAAGGAATGGGTAGATTTGGAGTTACTGCGTCACAGAAGTCAGGTCCAAGCACCAGACATTTCCCAGGCCATGCTGATGTTGTGGAGTGTGAAGGATACCAGTGTCAACATGTGGCAAAGCTGGGAATGCAAGAGAAAAACAGCAGAGCAGAACTGTCTGTTTGGGTTTATTGCTGTTAAGCAGAAGCTTGTTCGTTCTTTTCCTCTTTCTACTGTAGAATTTTTATCTTGCTTTTGAAACAGTAAAATTTGGATAAAATTAATATTGGGGTTTGGTGAGGTGTTCTGATGTGTTGTGTAAGGAGAAACCTCTTTGCAGGTGACAGGTTTGTGTGTCTTGCTCAGATTCCTGGAGGAAAACCAATTGCCACCATCTGGGCAGACAAGAATTTTCTGCCTCTCCAGGACAGAAAACCATTTGTGGTTTGAGATTTGTAGACTCCAAGCAGATTCTACTGCTTTTTTAAAAGTCCATAATTTAACAAATATAAAAAATAAATTCATTCCAATGTGGAGTGGGAAAGAAATGTTATCAACTTGAGTCCATTGATTCTATTTTTATTGCTCCAAACTGCTACAGTTCATAAAATGCAGTTTTACAGGCTATTAGTCCATAATGTGGATTATGTCCTTTGGAGAGTTATGTTAAAGATAAATGCAGTAGTTCAGAGAGATCTATATTGAAATTCTGGGAAGAGGGTTAAGAATTATTTAAGTTCTTTTTACTATGATCCAAAAGCAAATGGGTTGGAGGGGAGAGGTCACCACCAGCTTCCAAGATGGGAAATGAAATTAGCAGTGAAAGAGTCAGTTTATCATTCAGCAAGTGGCTTAATTTCCTTGGAGGTGAGGAAAATATGTTTCTGTAGTATTACTGGCATTGAAAGTGGTTTTTAATTGTTCTTGAGAGAAAGAATAGTATCTGCATTTTAGTGGTACCTGCCAAGAGTGTTTACGCTGCATTGAGGGGCTCTGTTGACTGTAACTGTAACATAGGATGGGGAAAGAGCCTTGTTACCACAATCAAATGCCTATGATGCTGTATAAAAAGTGATTAATTTTCATCCTAAATCTAGTTAAGCCATATTCCCTCATTGGATGGTTGTTCTGAACTCCAGTGCTATGAAATTCAAATGCATTTATGGACTGCATTTATTAATGAATGTTGCTTACTCATTTATGCTTGTGCTGGTGTTGTCCCAAAGCTTAAGAACATGTTTCCATTCTCATTTTTTTCTTCATCTCACTATTGTAGGAGGAGTCATATCTCTTTTTTGGGGTTTTGTTGTGTGGTTTTCATCTTTCATTCAAGAAATTCTTGATCACTGTGATAGTTACAGTTGCCTTTGCTTGTTCTTCATCCTGTTTAATTCACTTTTTCTTGAACAAAGGTGGTCAGAACCATGTAGAGCTTTGCTGGTGAGATTTTACTGGTACTTTGTGCAACAGTAGTGCTTTTATTAGAAATACTGGCCACTTTCTGTGATGGCATTTGTCTCCTTCATTCCCATGTTGTTCCAATGATCCTTGGTTGGCTTATCATGAGTTAATACATGGATATCTTATCTTCTGTCTGCTGCCAGACTTCATAAAAGAAATTACTCTTGGCTTTCATTGGATTGTCTGATGTTTTATATTTAATGTCCCTCCTTATTATCCCAGACATGAAGGATCATTCCTTCTCTCCTCACAGCCCCCCACATACTGTTTCAACCTTTAGTTGAGATGGCAATGCCTCCCCACTTTTCCATGAAAAATCTCTCATTAGGACAAGCCTATTTTGGCCAAGAACATTACTTAAATAATAAATAAGATAGTCTCATGACTTATCCTTGAGTTACACAGTTAAACACTGCCTGTCTCAAAAACATGCCTTTTATGAACTTGCTCACCTCTTTTGCTCCCTGTATAAAGTGACTTAAAACTCTTTTACAACTTGTTTTAGTTTCCTAACCCAGTTTTATTTCTGACATTTATACAATGAAATGTAAATTATAAGCTAGAATGTTCACTACCAATACGGTATTGCCACACAAATAAGCATTTAATGATATCTTAATAAGAAAACACAAATAATATCTGTGGATTCAAAACACTTTTCTGTTTGTATCATTCTGAAATAAGGCTGAAAGAAGCACTGCTTTCTTGAAGTCAAATTGAATGAAATTATCCTCAAATTCAGCTGTAATTTTACCTTAATGCATTATTATTCAGATGTCAGCTTTTTCTTCCATAATTTGATTCTGCTTGGCTATTAGGACTGCTCAGTGCTTACTCTGTTTTATTGCTCTTAGATGAAATAAATTAAGCTGTATAGCAATATAAAAGATAATATTCATTGTTATAAATTTGACATTTACATGAATGAAACATCCTAAATTCCCCCTTCATCTGTTTTAAATTAAGTATGAGATTTAAATCACTTGATCTGATTGAGAGCAAGCACTGGAAATGAAGAGACAGTGGACAATCAAAAAAGCACACTGAGATTCTGATCAAGGCATTCATTATTGTTGGTGGGAAACAGTGTTAAACAGTAATTGATTGCATTCTGGAGAGGGTAGAGAAACCTGCCATGAGAGTATTATATTCATTGTCTGGGAATGATTTTGAACAGGTGGCAAAGTGTGAGTAGTAAGTAATTCAAATTGCTCAAGTATGGTGGTGTAGTAAACGAGGCTTTACATCAATGTGTTCAATTTTAGATACTATCTCCTTTTAAAGTCGCTTTTTTAAGCAGGGAGGTACTTGTATACTTAATTTTAACCATAAAATATTTCCTTTTAACATTGACTTTCTTTATCTCACTCCTTATTTAACTCTCATTATAACCTCATTAATCCTTTTTATAGGCAAAGGAAAAAAAGATGTGCAAGTAAAAAAAAAATGTTTGGCCTGAAACTCCTCATAGACTCAACAGTCTTAATTTAATGTATGTTATCAAGGATATTGTTTACTGCAGAATAACTCTGTCATTAATGAAAATGAAACCTTACTTCTTGCAGACAGACTTCTATCATTCAGCCTGAAAGGAGAAGGGAAGACAGCTTCACTTGCTATAGTTTTAGTATGTCTTGTAAATGACTGCATTTTGAAAGACCGTGATTTGGAATTTTAGACAAATGAGTTACTGATGATATATTTTGGATTCTAGATACAATTGTGGTGACAAGTTGTTCTCATGGAAGCAAATATGTGCCAAACCTGTTAGCTGCCTTTGCTTTCTAACTTGTGCATCATTCCTGATGTACAAAGAGTAATAACGTTTCTTTTTCACAGAGTCAGTGTTCATGGTGTTCCTGTACAGCCCCTAAATACATTATCATTTTCAGTACCTATCCTGACTGTGTAGTATTCTCCAATCCATGTTTTCCTGCAGCTCCAGTTCTGTCTTCTGTTGTGAATTTTTTGCTTTTCAACATAACATCTCTCTTCCTCTGTCTCTCCATCTGTCTTCCCCCTTTTCTTTCTCTCTCCTCTTTCTCTCTGTTGTGATGTTCCCACCCTAAGGGGAAGGGAGCACCCAAGATCCGTAAATCCTTATGGTCAAAAGAAACAGCAGGAGTCAGAGAGTACCCAAAAACTCAGTTTTATCAGTAAATTCAACACTTGGCATGGATATTGGTATGTCAGTCTCTGACCTACTGCATAAGAACATGGCAGTAGGTTTTGGATAAGGAGTAAGGGGGAAAGGAAGACAGAAAGAAAGAAATGAATTAGAGGAAGGGAGGGAGGAAGGGAGGGAGGAAGGAAGGAAGAAATGAAGGAAAAAAGTTCTTTGGCCTCTCTGAAGCTCTACTCCTATCTCCATAAGACTGTATTTCCTTTTAGCCTCATCAATTCACATTATACTCTTGAAAATTCATTGTCTGACTGCTCTGGTTCACCCACTGAATCCGTTCTCTGCTCTGCAGGCTCTATCAGTCTGTTGGTCCTTCACCAAAATGCTGTCCTTCCTTAAAGTGCTGTTCCCACAGCATTCCACTTTCATTGGGTTTTCCTTTGACTGTCAAATGCACTCATTCAGTCTTTAGGTAAAAACCTCTCCTTAGCCAGCTGAGCTTTGGGCTTAGGGCTTGTTGATCTCAGTGGCTGCTGGCCTTTCCACAGAATAACTGATTTGCTGTCCCTCCAGGGGGGTACTTCCTTCTTGCAAACAGCAAAGTAGCATCTTCTACGGGTAACACTGTGCTCTATTTCTCCAGCTTTACTTCCAAATCCTTTATAGTCCCAACAAGACTCTATAGTCCCAAAAAGACTGACTCTGCAGTTAGAGAACCTACCCCTTAAAATCAGGGAAGAACCATTTTTAGGCAAGGCAAAGCCATTGAATTATCTGCCATGTAAAACTTGCATGAGACCTGCAGTGAAGTAAATCTGGGAGTGGGTGATTAGCCAGTTCTTCTCCCATCTGTCTTGTTTGTGACATTTAGGGCAGCTGGTCCCATAGAGACGCTCCAGCAAACCAGCCTACTGACTCCAAGGACTCCTGTTCCACAGGAGGAGCGCGGAGATGAGGAAGGTGACTTAGGGCTCTACCCTTACCCATACAATAAGCAGGCATGTACCCATGCTATAGCAGATTCCTTTTAAATGAAACTAGAATAGAAAATCAAGCCGTTTTGGAAGGCTTCATTAGCAGAATTTAGGTCACTCTGCAACCCAGTTTTCTCTGTGCTTTAATTACATCTGATAGAATGCTCAATGAAAGGTGAAAAGAAAAGATTTCTATGGAATTGTGTATGTTGGGGCTTTAAAAGGAGTCAGCTGTATGAACTACAGAATTTGCTAAAGGAGGAGCATAAAATGCATTCTTCATATGCTTTTCAAAGTACTTGTGTATGACAGACTTTCTTGGCAACAAGTACAGGGACAATAGTAATTTTTCAGGCTTGGTCCTTGTTGTGTTGGTAGAACATATTTCACACTAGATCATAGATGTATGTACTGAATACAGAGATATGTAGATAGATGTAAACCTCATGAAAGTCAACAAGACCAAGTGCAAGGTCAGGGCAGTCCTCAACCTCAGTATAGACTGGGGGACAAGGGTAGATTTAGACTGAATATAAGAAAGAAATTCCTTAGCGTGAGGGAGCTGAGGCATGGGAAAAGGTTGCCCAGAGAAGATGTGGATGCCCCATCCCTTGAAGTGTTTATGGCCAGGTTGGATGGGACCCTGAGCAACCCGGCCTAGTGAAAGATGTCCCTGCCCATGGATTAGATAATCTATAGAGGACCCCTCTAACCCGAACTGTTCTGTAATTCTGTGATATACTGGAAAGCCTTCCCACACAAATTGAGCATTTTCATTATGTTGTAGTCTTCAGATAGGAGGAAAGAATAATTTTTTTAATTACTGCCTATTTTTCCCTTAATAGAGTAATTAATCTCCACAGTCGTGGTGCTATTTGTCCCCTTCTCGTGTTTGCTGTGCTCAGAGGTTTCAGGCAGAAAAAAAGTTTTGAAGAAAAATGGTATAAAGCATATTTTAATTCAAACATTTCCTTTGTAGCAGTCATTCAGATCTAAAGGTTCCTGTATCCTACAGTAACAGTGTGCATGGATTATTATATTGTCTATATTTGGCACTGCCTTCCAAGTCCCTGGGCAGCGCTCCAACGATCCTCAGTGACATTCCTCTTGCATCACTGGGTTGTGTAACAGGTTCTTAAGTCTTAAGTAGCCCTTGGAAGTGGTGCTTTGAAGAAAGTCAGGGAGTGCTGCTGCCTTTCCAGGAGCTGTCTTTACTGATGCAGTGCTGTACCTGCCGCATCAGTGTTCATTCAGGTCAGTTAAAGTCTCACAAATACCATGACAACCTCTTATTACCAAGAAGACTCTTTTCAGTCATATCAGGAGTGACTGTTTTTACTTTCCACAGTTTTAGCAGCAAGGTTTTTTTGCTGTTTAATTATTTTAGAAAATGCTGTTAAGTTCCAAAGTTTTTCTTTCTTCTGTTGATGTTTAAAGAGCTGTGGACTAGGAAGAGAGGATATTCAAAAATGTTCCCTGCAGCATATCCAAGTCACCCCTTGCACTACACAAAATTTGAAAAAAATTCTAAAGTAATATGGAATAGCAACCTTTTTTAGTTTCACTTCTTAATATGAAATCAGAAAAAATAGGTTTTCTCCAATTAGATTAGTATATAGTCCCAAAAGAAAGAAGAGGGTAACTGTGTGGTTTTGATTATGAGACCAGTTACTCAGCAGATCAGGCATAATAGTTTACTGTGTCAATGATGGCATTCTCAGATCTATTTTATGATCTTCAATTATCTTTAAAATTTAAATCTTCCTGAATGTGCATTAGAAGTATACCATTCAGAGCTCAAACTCTGTGTATAGTAGAGGTGAGTACTCCATGCTGTCCAATATTTTTAAAGCAATTCGTTCTTTGGTTACATAGTCAAAACTTATCTCCTGACAAGTATGTGACAAGATATTTATTTGTTGATAATGTTAAAATATTGCAAACCTGATTAATTAGTAAAAACAATTATCTTAATGTAGATAAAAAGACCAAGATTTTCAAAGCCACTTATTATTAGCATGTACTTTAGGTTGACAGCCTGACCTAGCACCTGTAAAATGTTCATGCTCTGAAAACTTGGTGCTTGACACCATAAATTATAAATGAAGAGCTAGTGGAAAAGTGACAGACAGACTCAGTGAAAGAGAGAATTACAAAGCTCAAAAATATTAAACTGACTGGCTGCGTGGATATTTAATCAAAGGAGATAAGAAGCATTTTAGCACCATGAATATAAACCTTGCATGTCTCTGGGAATATTTGTCAGGAGTGTAACAACTCTGCCTTCTAATAAGTTGCATTTATTTTGGTATATTTTTGAGGTTCTGCATTAAAAAAAAAAAAAAGAAAGAAAGCATGCAATATAGCCAAATGTTAACCTCATGTTTTCTGAGTTGCCTTTGTGTTCCGTCCTGGAAGTTTTTTTTTCATATGACTTCTGCTAAAGTCTTTTTCTGTACATCATGGGCACTTTCAGACTACAGCAGTAAGGCTGACTATATTAAATATTTTACTTCTCAGGCAGATAACTTATTAAGCAAATGAGATACCATTTCAAGAACCAAAGGAGAAAAAATGATCAGTTTGCTTGAGAGCCTTGACACATTTGGAAATCACGACTGCTTCTGCTTTGATATGCCCACAGCTTGTGGCTCTACCAATGACTTGCCTTATCTGCTGACAGATGAAGTCATTACTAACCACATTACCTTTAACAAGCAGAAAAAATACAAATGTAGGCTTAACAGCCCTCCCCTGTCCTTTGTATCTCGCTTGTTTTTTTATATGTGTCACTGTTTAACCCCAGGCAACAACCAAGTACCAGGCATCCCCTTGCTCACTCCCCCACCCCGTGGTGGGATGATAAAAAAGTAAAAGCTTGTTGATTGATGTAAGGCCAGTTTAATAATTGAAACAGAGTAAAATGTAATAATAACAGGTGGAATGAAAAGGAGAGAGAGAAAAAGAAAAGGAGGTGATGCACAACACAGTTGCTTACCACTCACTGACCAATGCCCAGCCCATTCCCGAGAAGGGATCAGCCCCTTCCAGCCAACACCCTCCAGGTTATACTCTGAGTATGATGTTCTAGGGTACAGAATATATCTTTGGCCAGTTTGGACCAGTTGTCCTCCCACCCAGCTTCTGGTGCACCTGCTCACTGGCAGCACGAGACACTACTTGATTTGGGGTGAAGTACTACCAAGCAACAACCAAACCGTCAGCGTGTTACCCATATTGCTCTCATACTAAATCCAAACCACAGCACTGCACCAGCTGCTAAGAAGAAAATGAACTCTATCCCAGCCATACCAAGGGTATTAGGTCAGTGGGGAGATCAAGGAGCATGTCCTTTTATTTGAGTATGAATTAATAACTTCATCCTGCTTACATGGTGTTGGCATAGGTCTGTAATGGATAATAATAAATGTCCTGTCACTTCTGAAGGCTCATTTATATGTCATGTGAATAAATTCTGAGTGGAAGTTCAGGCTGCAGTTATGCAACATATGGGGATTGAACAACTGTGCTTTTCCACCCTCTGTACCACTTCATACAGGCAAGGTTACATTACTGTTGGCTTGTGAGAACAGGATAAGCAAGATCTGTTATTGGTGGGCTCCATGCACTCTTTGCTTTATGTATTTTAGCTTTTCTACCTGCAGAACAGGAATGCACCTATTTCATTTTTATGATGTAAAGATATGAAATGAATGTAAGTAAATTCTTATTTATCTGCCTGGAGTTAAGAAGTTCAGCTGAACTGTGGAAGTGGTAGAAGACAGTGAGAGAGTAGTAAAGAATGCTTGGTTTCAGTGGATGGGTCTGTGCTCTCCAGAAGTGCCTGCCTTTATGTTTTGTGTCTGGAACTTCCCTGACTGTTGTTCCCATGTCCCATTTGTCTGTATGTCAGAGTTTCAGCCTCCCAGTTCTTCCTCCCAACCTGCCTGAAGCAGCTCTGCAGCTCTGGCTGCACCTGTGAGAACACCCCACCTTCAAAGGTTCTGCCAAAAATCCTGGACTGGTCCCTCGCCTCAGTTCATGAGCTGGGGATTCTCCAGCAGCTCTTCATGGGGCTGTGCTGCCACTCAAACACAAACTCTCTTTAGCTGCTTCAGCCTTTGTACCTCTCCTGATATCTGTCTGTTCTGTCCCTTGGAGTCACCAAACTGCTAAATTTCATGATGGTTATTAAGTAACTACCTGAGGAAGCAGTGCCCACCTGCCTTCCCAGCCTCTGTTTGTCACGTTATCAGCTGCTCTCTTCAAAACTTCTTTCCTTAAAGAGTCTGCTGCGGAAAAGATCAGTATTGATTCTGATTCTCACTCCACTTGAAAAGAGACATGACAGCTTGAATCTTCTGTATCAACCTCTTGAGTTATTCCTGGGGAAAAGGCAACAAACCTTTGCATTGCCATTTCATCCTTCCCTATTAGAGAGGCTGGGTATTTAGATCAGACCTGTGTAAGAAAAAATGGGTGCCTAGGGTGGGTTTGATTATGCCCATGAACTCCTAAGGGAAGTTTCTAACCCCCTTGAAGAGGAAATACTAAGAAAGGTGGAGTATAGGAGCAATAGCTATGAAGTTATTAACCTAGTAATTAGTCTGGATGGCAGTTATTAGGTGTTATTATACTTTTCCAAAAGCTTTTGTATGGCTTTTTCACTTATGGATGTTGTGGCATTAACTTTTTGTTAATTTTATCACCACTCAAAAAACTACTATAGTAAAAGACATAAAAGCAAATGCTTGTAAGAATGCAGAAAAGAAAAGGTAAACAGGAAAGTGAAGAATATTAAATTTAGCATTGGTCCCAATCTACGAGAATTGGCTTCAACACAAATCATTTGTAGTTTGCCAGTGCAAGGAATGATAAATCCATTTGTCAGAATTTCACTTGTTTCTAATTTCCCTAATAAAGATACACTCAGGTTAATAAACAGGGCTGACAAAACTGTCAGGTATATGTGTTCATTTAAAAAAAGCTATTCAATAATCTACTGTTGACATGAACATGATGGTGAATTGAATATCAATTAGTATATTCAAGGCTGAATGAAAATTATTACAGAGGGCAGCTGGGCTCCTCTCATCGTTTTGTGACTCCTATTTTTATCAGGGTTAGCTTTTGAGCTCCTTGTATGCCACATGTGAAACCAAAAGCTTAGAAAAATAATAAAGCTATTATTATGTCACTATAACAGTGACATAAACCAGCTCTGGTGTTTTCTGGACCTGTGAACAGCGTTAATTTATCTCACTTCATTTCAGCAGCAATCTCTGCTGTAAAAGAGTATCTTAGAAATGAAAGCAGAGTCCATGGTTAAGAACACATTGTTTCCCTGTACCCAAAAGCCCTTTTTCCCCACCTCATTCTTTGTGAGGAGCCCATTAAATAGAGCGATGTGCCTCCACCTGGCAGGACTTACTGCTCAGCTCTGTGCTCCCTGCCTGTCCTGCAGGGCTCACATTGCAATGCTCATTCCCTGCTGGTGCATTACAAAGGTAGGGATTCATCCCTTCTGGCTGAGCCGTGGGTTTCAGAACCTTCTCCTGCCTTCCTTTCCTTCTGGAAGTGCAACAATGATCAACAAAACCACTTTGATACCACTTTGACACTGCTCTTGGGGGAAAAGTTCTGTTACAGGCTAGGAGAGGCAAGATATTAACTACTCATTCTCCATTCCACAATTACCTGAGGAAAACTTGGGGGCTCATCTGTTTCTGAGGTAAACCCATTTATTTTAGATGTGAATATGCTTTCTTTTTACCTCAGTAATTTGATTTGTTCTTGTGCTTATGAATGAAACTCACATTGGAGAATCAAGTGCCTATGTTAGACCTCAAAATACATAATATTTTCAGCTGTCTTAGAGCAAAACAACCTGCAAAGTGACAGAATAGGTAGTTAAGATCTAACATGTACAATTTGAAATTGTAACTGCCATCCCAGAAAGATTTCAGTGCAGAAATTGTCATGTGTTTCTGCACTGACAGGTACATTTTCTATATCCCTGGTTCATTTGGTGCCACTGAGTGTATCAAGTTGATTCCCAAGGCTCCACTTGGTATTCATAAAATGAAACACAGAACACACCTTACTGGGAAGGACTATCTTTTACTGACTTGTGTTACGTGCCTTTGACTGATAAATTGTTTAATTTTTCCCCTTTCTTTGGTATATTTGTCTGTGTTTTACATATACATATATATGTAAAACACAGATGAGTATATATATATATATAGGAATTAATGTTGTGTGCTAAGACAGCACTATGATATAGAAAAAAGGAAGTAAAAATGGATTTATGTTTTCTGAAAATAACTCTATCCTTCTTAGTTTTGGGGTTTTTTTATCTTACTATATCTTAAACTCTAACATTATAAAACAGATACTTAAATTTGTCCAGAATACTCAAATATTTCCTGATCCTAAAATGAAAAAGGTGTAAATATCAATCACGTAATTTAAAGTAGAGGTATGACAAGGTATGGGTGTGTTCAATGAGCTGTGCACAGTTTATAAATTGCAAATTACAATAATTGTTTATCAGAGCATTTTGATGGATGTTTAAAGTATTGCAGTTGTTATTGAAATGGCACAGAAGGAGTAGGGTCTGCTGTCCTCTAAATATGAAAGCCAAAGGCTTTCTCCAGAAGGGCAGTTTTATGTTCATCTGTCAAAATTTGCAATGTTAATGTCAACAGTCATTTCTAGAAAAAGAAAGTTTAGACATGAAGCAGACAATTTACAAAGTCTTAAAAGATGTTAGTAAAAGACAAGTGCCTTAATTCCTTAGTTCTACAGAAGCCATAAAATTAATTAGGCCTCCTTGTAGAGCTTTAAGTGTCATGTGTTGCTGGGTTTAATTCAGATTTAACTTTATTCATAGAGACTTTGGAGTTGTTGAAATGCACATTAGATTATTTGTTTATAATGTAAGGTTTTTTCCATCCTACCATGACTTCATGCCTTGTCATTTGGAAAAAATTGAAAAATTGCATTTTTGTTCATGCAAATATAAGTTGATGTTCATATAAATGTGAGTGGGTGTTCATATAACTCCCTATTCCACAGATATAATCATGTATGATGGTCTTGCCTTGTTCTTCCAAAACAATGTGATGATACAATTACACAGCATGAATAATGAATACAAAAATCTGAAGTGGTTTGTGAAACAAGTGGCTTCTTTCTTCCTTCTACCTTCATAAATGCTGATTGCTGAAAAGCAAATGGAGTTGAAAACATAAATATTTGGCAAATGAATTGCAAACAGAAAGAAACAAACTTGTAAAACTAATATGTAACATGAAGACCAAAACTTTGGTCTTCAATATGTCTTACCCACTCAGTTGTTCAAATGAAATCCCATATCATTCGAAGGTTCCATGAGTTGTTACTTCCATTTCACTGCCTTAAGGGGTCTGACAGTATTTGGAATTATGGTACTGAAGATACAACTGAAATCAATTGCCTCTGCCTCTATCAGTTCTCTCAGTGGGTACAAGAATTACTCTTTCATTTTAAATAATTACATAAATTAGATCGCTCGGTGTGTTGTGTGATGAGTAGCAAGAATGAAGTAGGGAATTTGGTTTATTTATCTTGCTGGCTTGAATGGCACAGCCACATAAAAATATGTATTTCATAATCCAAATTCAGTATAGTCTTCCACAAAAACCTAAAACCAAACCAAACCAAAAAAAAACACAAGAAGCTTCATCTCCCTTTTTTGTTTAACACTTAATCCAGTGAGGTTGCTCTGATGTGACTGAAGGGTCTGCAGTGGCTGGCTGATAATACAACATGAGAATAAGGGGATTCATGTTGATTTTTCAAGTGAGAGTGGAAGAAAGGCAGTGTGGAAAAAAAAGGATAATGTAAAACTGAAGCTTTGGGTATGGAAATGTTGGCTTCCATTCCAGGGAGAGATGGAGCAGTAGGATTACAGGAGCCTTCTACTCTAAGGAGAACATCCAGGTATGGAAAGGATAATTATATTGGCTCTGAAACAGCATTATGAAACTGTGGGAAAGCATTAAATAATATACTAAATTTTAATTTCATTTAAAAAATCATCTTTCTAAGAAACATGTAATAAGGTGTTCTAGGAAAAAAAGGTTGAATATGAAAGGTGGGTGGTGGCATTTTTTTTGCAAAAGAACCATTGTTTCTTTTAATCTTGTTATCTCAGAGCCACAGGATTTCAAATTATATCTATCCAGGAAGTAGTAGGGAACAGTAAGGCTGAGCCAGAAAACTGATTCAAATGAGAAAATAGGGTTATTCCTTAAGCATCTGTATGGAAAGCAAAATGGTGCTGTGGGGGAATTAGTTTTAGAAGATGCTCACTGGAGACCCCGTGTAATGGAGTAAAGCACCAGCAAGATGAAGACATTTATCCAACATAACCCCATCTAATAACAGTGCAAACTTCTCAGGACTGAGAAGGTGAATGTATCAGGAATGGGATGTTGGGTTTTGTCCACAAAAAATTATTCTGACCAGTTCTCATTCATTTGAAGAGAATTCTAAATGTCTCTGTGTGAGTGTGCAAATGGGAAATAAAAAAGGTGAAAGTGGAAATTCCTTTCGAAAGTTCTCGATTAGGAAATCTTTGATCACTTAAAAAAAGACCAGTTTTGGATAACAGTTTAACCTACACTGGAAAGCAGAAAGTAGAAATATGAACGTTTCTAATAATTAATGGCAAAGAGAGGATACATGTGGAAATTAATAAATGTTAGAAAATAAGTAGTGTAGAAAAGTGAAGATGAAAAGGAAGTGTGTGAGGTAAAAGCCCAAGTCTCGCAACACTCAGGGTAATGGGAATTTCTCTATTGCATTATGAATAAAAATGTTTGTGTGAATGGTATTAAACTATTTTTAGAAAGAGGCAGAAAATAATGTGTTCAAAATTGGGAAAATTGGAAATCAGTGGTTTTTTCACATAATGTGAAGAATATGAAGTACTCCCCATCTGGTGTAAATCGTTCTTTCCAAGAGTCCTGAAAGAATTGGCTGAGGACATCTCTGGTCTACTGACGGTAAATTTAATGAGTTTGGGGACTCAGGGAATTCAGGAATATTGGAAAGCGTAGGTGTTGGAGTCCTGGTTTGAAAAGAAAAGGGAAGCACCATTAACCAGGTAACTAGATTTTTATAAAACTCACAGCATTGGAGAGGATTCCAGAGGTCGTTTATCTCCCTCACTCTGCCCCAAGGCGACGGGAGATTATGTAGAAACCAGGTCTGACAGTGTTTGAGGTGTGTTAAAAGCCTCCTGCAGTGGAGATTCCCCAGCTTCCCAATTAGTCACAGCTATCCCTCTCCTTCACAACTGAAGGGTAGGAAGGATTTTCCTGAAGTCTAACATAAAGAAATGTTGAAGAGAGGAGAAGGATTACTCCATATATCTTGCTGACTATAATCCCGCTTATCTCAGCCAAACAGCATTGTCAACACTTTGTTTACCATATGATTTGCTATGATTCCTAGATATTTTCCCAGCAGAATTTCCATCTAGACAGGTGCTCCTCATCCTTTGTTACTGCATCTCATTAATCTTGCCTAAACCAGAGAGCTCTGCATGCAAAATAATGAAAATTATGGAAAAGGATTCCATTGATACGTGTATAATGAATGCCAGTTTATTTGTTTTATGGAAAACAGGCCTGGTCATAAAACTCAAGCATTTAAATAATTTTCCCCAGTTGATTACACATTAATTACCAAAGGTACCTTGAATATTGTAATCTCTTCCTTTGTGTCCTCCTCAGGCAGACAAGCCACAGAAGTAATATATTTAGATTTTTTCTATTAGAACAAAATCTCACAAAGACAGTGAAAATCTTACCTTTTTTTTTTTTTTATTAAACAGATTTTAGCAAACTGAGGTCTAAGAAACCTCAAAGTAGTTTCAGGGACTGTTAAGTCACAGAATTTGAGGTATTCATTGTACACCATCCAAAATTCTAACTGGTCACCATTTTTCATTAGTAACATGAAAATAAATATAAAAGTAATACTTGACAAAAGGCTAGTAAGTAAAAAAAGAAAGAGGATGTGCAGACAGGTAAGAGAATCAGAGAGAGAATATCACTTAGAAAAGGTCAGCCCTTGAAAATGAAACTTGTTTTAATATAAGCAAATGGATCTTTGTCCACTCAAGAGCAAAAATGTGACTCAAATTGAAAAATATAATGATGAAAAGAAGTGATTCTGTGAAGGGCAGTGGTCTTGGTAGAATCATAACTGAGTCATAAGTGAGTGCAATGCTGAAGCAAAAAATAGGCTAATGTGACCTTGGATATAGAAACAAATTATAAAATAGCTAGGGCTCTTAATATATATTGTTAGAAGGAATGATTTCAGAACACTGCATGTGATCCTCTTCCTAAACATGAAAAATACCATAAAACCTGAAAAAAAAGGACAGACACTTCAGAAGAGAGCAACAACTCTCTTGAGGGCTGCAAGTGAGAGACCTCAAAAGCTCAACGTGTTTGTCTTATAAATATAAACTGTTTGCAGTCAATAAGTAAGCTCTCGGGGATAAAAAAAGGTGCCAGTTTTGCCTGTTTCTGGGTGTCATGTGTAATGATTGCCTACCCTGCTGGAACACACTGAAACTTTCCATTTTTTTATCTTTTTTTGTGCAAAATATATTGGTCTACAAAGAACAAGAAATGAGGCTGGGTGATCCTACAGCCTGTTCTGATATCGGACTGTGATTCCATGAAGTTGGCCAAAATCATTTATTAGTTTAAAACTGTTAGGTCAGACTGCCTGGAGATGTGTAAAGAAAATAGAAGAGAAAAGAAACTGGTGAAATGAAGGTTTAGAAAGCTTTTTCTTTGGCTGTACAGACACAATTGCAGAGTTCATCTTCAGAAGAGTATTTTGGAATCAGAATTAAAATTCCACACTGTCAGTCCTTGGGAGCTCCGCTCGTCATAATTTTAAATCAAACAGTTCCCTGGGGACCAGGCAAAACCTCTGAAAAGATTAATTTCAGTTGTAAAGTCTAATAATAGCAGTGTAAGATATGTTCAAAAAAAAAAAAAAAAAAAAAAAAAAAAGAAACTGAAGCTCAATATGGCATAATGAGTTATAATAGTGTAATTTCTGTTAAAGTATGTACTGGAAAACAAAGCTAAACACTTCTAAATGAACCGGGCACTTAACTAAAACAATAGGTTTACAGGTGTATGTTTGAATCTGTATATTATTGTTGGGCAAGTGGCAGTGTCCCTGGCTCAGTTATTGAAGGAAGGATATTCAAGTGCTAAGTCTTTTTGTCCAAAGAGATTTTTTGAGGGATCTTTTGAGTTCATTTTGACTCTTTACATGTGTGGCAGTTTGAGCCACATTAGAAATCCAAAAATCCTATGTTCAGGCTCCCCCCACCCCTTCCCAACAATTTATCCTAACACTGGAGAGAAGCTTTCAGACCAGAGGCTTCTGTAGGGGAAGGGGGAAGTATATACATTTATTTACACAAATAAATACTATGCAAACTAAAGGCAACTATATATATATTACATTTCTATCAGTCAGTCCTTTCAAGCCCCTCCTTTAACTTTAGTCCAGGAGCAGCTTTTCAAGGCTGATACCTAACACAGTCTTTTGCTGTGGGAGTGTTCTGGGCTCCTGAACGCTCTCCCCTCACCAAGTTCCAGTTGTTTATTGCAGTTTCTCTCCTCACAAACTCCAAGAAGACAGGTGTGAGTCCTTGCTCTTCTGCTGCTGGTGATTTCTCCCTCTCGGGGTCTCCCCTCGGTCCGTAGGCTGCTGCAGTGCAGCTTATCAAGCGTCCACGGCCTGGAATCTTCCTTCCTCCACAGCAGTTCTTGGCTGCCCCGCTCAGCTTCGGCAGCAGCTCCCGAGCTCCTGGCTCGTCTCCAATTTCACCTGGGACTCTTCCCCGAGCGCCGGGCCTACCTCCACGGCCCAGTCTCTTGGCTCAGCTTCAATGGTGAGCCTCTCCTCCACTTACAGTGCAGGGAAAGGAAGAGCCCCCCTCTACAGCTTCACTGCAGAAAAGGAGGGGGGAGAGAGGGCTTGGCTGCAGAGCCTGCCTCTCTCCTCTTACCTCAGGTGCTGTGAATCTCTTCTTTCACAGCACACACTCCAAATGCTCCCCCAGAGGGGGAGAGAGAGAGCCCAGCCACCCCCTGGCCTTCAACATCCACATGCAGCAGACACCAACAGCAAAACAACCAAGACAGGACTGCCAACAGCTTCCAGTGCTGTGATATAAGATTTTGAGCAGAAGCGAACAACATGAGTGGTGACTGGCTCTCCAGGGAACACTGCCCTGGCACCCAATCACCTCTGAGCCCCCCCAGCCTCTCAGGGGGGACAGTTCCAAACTATGACACACGACTTTGTAATGGCAGACCTGCACTCTTTCACTCCTATTCAGCTCTGCAGGTTTTACACTCCATGTCACCTCAGAAAAGTGGCTGCCCAACGTGGAGTGGGTGCAGAAATGTCAGTGACATTGCTTAGTTGGAACTGATGTCCTTAGAAGTTATCATCAATATTAACTGCAGTAGTTCCAGATACTTTTGTTTATACTGGCTTGTCCAGAATGGCCACTTTTCATAGAGTCTCATTTAAGAGGAATGAGACTTTTTATGGTCTATAAATACAATTAGCTCAGTTGGTTAGAGAATGGTGCTAATAATGCCAAGGTTGTGGGGTCATTCCCCATATGGGCTATTCACTGAAGAGCTGGACTGGATGATCTTTGTGGCTCCCTTACAGCTCAGCAAGGGTTGAATCCATTAGAATCCATTAAATAAAATAAAGGAGTATAAAGAAGGAAACAGAGGGACAAGGGTCAGTAAATGTGCCTTCCTGGTTCTGTTAACTTTTTAGGGATTTCCTCGTTTTGAGCATCATCCACCATTTCCTTTTAGTGTCTTTGCATGCAGATTTCCAGTTCTTCTGAAACTTCCGCTCCCCCGCAGTCGGAGGGGAAGCTCATCCCTGCCTGCAGTTCAGATGTATACATTCCTCTTAGTCTGGATCTCTTTGGCAGCTGGAATTTTCTGTGAGTTGGAAGCTTTTTGGCAGCGCAGCTTTGTCTGCCATCAGGTCTGTGCTGCTGGGGATAGACTGCTTCTTAATTACCTCATTTCAAGAGAGCTTGGGTACCTCTGCCCCACACTGAAGTCTATCATTCAGACATCTCCAAATCACTCAAGTGTGTGAGGGTTTTATTACTCTATCCATGTCCTCATTTCTATGTCAAGCTCTGTTGATTTCACAGCTTTACTGGAGTTTGGATTTCTGTGGCATAAACATAATATTTACTTGATGTGCCAGTATTTACATGGTTTTGATTGATAACTATTTACTGCCTTGTAATACAAGTACTGTTGCGAAGACAGTCTCTTAAATTTACAATATTCATTTTGAACTCTGAAGGTGATGCCAGTTTAATCCTGGTTGGGAGTTGTTTGGTTATTTGAATTCTCCAGTTTGAGGTTTTTCAGAGTTATAAGTGAACTTATATGAGCATTCAGGAGGCCTGGTATGTAAAATGCATAAAAAACTGCATTTTAACAAAATTCAATTATTTGTTGGGGATCATTTATAAATGTGTATAAGAAATATTAGATCATGGTTCAACTAAATCTAAATTTAATATACTTTCAGTGATGAATTTACTCTAGTTCTTAATTTTTTTAATGTATAGCTCTGAGCTTTCAAGTAGTACTTGATTAATTCAGGCAAGGAATTAATTCAGGCTCCATTGAAGAAATGAATTAGTTTTCCTTCCTGTATTTTAGGGCTTGTTCCATGGAAGTATTACTTTTGAATACCTGGGTGATATTTATTAAACTTTGATCCTGCTACCACAAAAACTGTAAAACTGAAATGATACTTTAAACTCTGATGCTGTTTGTAGGAAGAATTTGTTTCTGCCTTCAGATCCACAGGTTTGGTTGTAACATATAGTATATTTAATTTGATTATTTATTTAATCCAGTATTAAAGAATTATCATCAGAATAGCACTTGATAAGGAGGAAGATATAACTTGAAACTCAGCTGAAAACAAAGCACATAACAAATAGTCTATGTTTTTTGGGTGGAGAGAGAAGTGGAGGAGAGATGGAGAGAAATAAACAAACACATAAAATGAACTTAAATATTCCCAGAAATCAGCTGAGCATTTGGTCTTCTCTATGGAAAGGAAATATCTAAACCCAGTATCTTATTTTTTTTTGGAGCCAATAGATTCCCAGTACGTTACACAGTTTGCACAGGAAACTGCTGCATCACGTGTCAAATGGGAAGATGCTTTTCTTGATTCTTCAACAAGAGTCTCCTGACACAAATAGAAAATACTGTGAGTGCTGTAAATCAGCTTTTTAAGTAAGCAGAAGCCAGCAAGAGCCTCAGTGGTAATAGCGATCCCATTTTTTTGGAAGTAGAACGGGGATTGCAAAACAAATGGTTAATTTATCCTCAAATTATTCCCAAAGCTTCATAAAGTGATGACGTAGTGGAGGGCAGAATACTCCCCCTTTATTGAATATCATTTTAAAATGTCATTAATTTCTTCAAATAAATCATTAAACTTTTATTTGGTTAATGCTGAGCTTCTTACTTGCTTATAAGTCTGCTGATGAGACAGCAAACTTCTGCTTCAGGTTAAAAGTCAACATACATTGAAATGAAGAGGAACTTTAATTGTCACTGATACAAAAGACAAAGGAAGATGCTGGGTTGAGGTTCCTCTAATGAGCTGGAAAATTCTATGTCCTTGCCAGGGTGCCTTTTCCATAGGGCAAGAAAGCATGACCTGGCTGCTGCTGGTGCTGACCCACGTTATAGAAACACATTACAGGCAGCTGTACATTGATTATTTGGACAGATAAGAGGTGGAAGATAGTGCACAACAATATAAAACCCACAAATGTATGCATAGAGTAGCCATGTTCCAAACATACAGCTTCATTTTTTCTCCATCATTTAACCAGTAGAACTGGATTTTGTGGGCTGTGAGAAGGAAGTGAGTGTTCAAAACACACCAATGTGATAATTAAAGTAAATCGCCCTATGCAATACTTAATTTTATGTTTAAATTGTAATTTAGCTGTATGAAATTAGAGGGTTGGATAAAACAATTCCATTAGAGGGCAGTAGTACATGTGGGTAGAATGTCTCATGTGCTGCATATTTTGTTTATCATTAGCTTCATTTTTCTCTTCCATTCACTAATGTAATTTAACGTACTAAAATAATTCAGAAACATTTTTAGTATATAAATACAATAATGTACATTGTCTTATGTCAAATAATAAATATTACAGAACTGATGCAAAATATTGTAGCAGCTTTCAAGACTCTGATATTCCAGCTAAAATAGAAACTGAAGTTGCTTGTCTCTCTGTATTCGAAGTTATACAATTTGTATATTGTATAACTTTATTTCTGTGAAGTTTATGGCTTTTTAAAAAAAAAAATCTTAATTTTGAAACTCTGTGTATCTTTATTTTATTAGCTTTAATGCTTAAGTCCATGTGCAGAACTTCTAGATTCCCAGGCAGGGGTTTGCAGAAATGAGCATGTTTATTCAGACACCTTTTAATGGTTAAATATCAGTAGTGTGTTGTGATTTGACAATGATTTCTGCAAAAGATTTAGAGTGTGGGATTTTTTTCCAGGTATATGTGTAAACAAATTTAGTAGGTAATGAAATGTAAGCCGTGAAAGCTGAAATGTACCTGGCTAATATGGCAAGTTCAGTCTATGGGGGTTTAGTAATTTTCTATGTCTAATAATTGTGTTTGTCTAATCCAAGCAATACCACAAACACACCATTTCTTTTTCCATTTTCAGTTGTGTTACTTGATACCACAGCTGCTCTTGGAGAACTGGGGTGGAAAACGTTCCCTTTGAATGGGGTAAGTCTCACCATTTTGGTTTTTTGGAGGCATTCTGACACTCTGGAAGTGAGTGGCTTTGGTACCTGTGTGGATAGTCTTGCAGCACAGATTTGTCAGAAAGATTTAAGTTGTTCTCAGGGTTGTGAATGTGAATATGCAAAAATGACATGAGTACACATTATTATGCCCTTCCTTCTCTTACTTTCCTAAGAATTTATCTTACTTTAAATCCAATTCTGACTCTTACATATCGTGAAACTTCGTATCAAAAATTTCTGCGCTGGAGGAATGTGTTATGACTACATTTTTTGAGAACTAAAAGGAAAAAGAATTTTCAGTTTTTTATTAAATTGGAGCAAAACTTTAATGATTTAGGTGATAATTAATATGGACTTCAGCATCTGCTAAAATGGTATCACACTAGCTAAATCAGAAAAAATTAGAAGTATGTTAATGTCATGAAGCCAGTTTAAACATCAAGAGAAAATATTTTAATTGGTTGTTGTTTGTTTTTGCTGCACTGACCATTCTGGTTTAAAGTTTGCTATTCCAGTTTAATGGCTTACATTTCACCTTACTGCAGTAAAGTTTGCACTGCATATAGCTTATTTTTATATTAGTTTACATTATCTCTTGATTGTTGTATATGAGGCATATAATTATTTGCTTCTCTGACATGAGCTCAGAAAATACTGTTTTTTCTGAGTGAAACATCTTGTTTCATTTTCAGTCATTTTATTTTCTGTGATCTGTTCCAGAAGGAAGTAGAAATTGTCTGTCTTCAGCACCTTAATAATCCATTTTTATAAAATGCCTTCTGTGTCTCTCCCCTCAGGGATTTCAAGCAATGTGACATTTCTTAATCTCAGCCTGTTTCCAACTTTATGGATTACCCTTTTTCAGGGTTCTCCAGTTCTTTGCCTTCTTAGACATTCTTTCTGTCTCTTACAGATACTTCTGTGTTTTACATTTTGTATGCAGACTCACACAGTCTGAGTTATAATTCTGAATGATATTTCCTTCAAAAATCCCAGAAAAAGCAAATATTTTCATACACTACAAACAACAAAATGCAGGGAGGAATTTTTGCTTTCAAAAATCAAATACTGTCACATACCACGATGAGGAATTTTTGGGGGTTCAGGAAGGCTGGCATTTGGAAAGCATACAAGATATAATTTCAGATATTCTGTAAATTTTTAAAAGCTTTAGGTACTTCCGTAGCAATAACCGTAGTATACAAGCACAAAAAAGTTGATTTAAAAGATAGCTATTACAGCACATATTGGTTGGTCATACATACACTAAACATTAGTTTTTGTAGCATATTGAGGTTTTTGGGTGTGTTAGGACCTTTGCTGTGTTTTGAGAATTGGCAGCACTTACTAGAATACAAGGAGTTTACACTGGAATCAGAAGTTGGGATTCAATTATTAGAGAATTTCCAAAATATTCACAAAGTGGTTTTTAAAAAACCAAGCAGGTAAATATGGGGGAGAAGAGTGGTTTGTAGCATCGAGCCATAGAATCATTTAGGTTGGAAAAGACCTCTAAGATCATCAAGTCCAACCATAAACCCACCACTAAATCATGTCCCTAAGGGCCACATTTACACGTTTTAAACACCTCCAGGGGTGGTGACTCCACCACCTCCCTGGGCAGCCTGTTCCAATTCCTGACTATCCTTTTGGTGGAGAAATTTTGTCTAATATCCAACCTAAACCTCCCCTGGAACAGCTGGAGGCCATTTCCTCTCATCCTGTCACTTGTTCCCTGGGAGAAGAGCCTGACCCCCACCTGGCTCCCCCCTCCTGTCAGGGAGTTGTAGAGAGTGAGGAGGTCTCCCCTGAGCCTCCTCCTCTCCAGGATAAACATCTCCAGCTCCCTCAGCTGCTCCTCATCAGACCTGGGCTCCAGTCCCTTCCCCAGCCTCACTGTCCTTCTATGAACACACTCCAACACCTCAATGTGTTTCTTGGAGTGAGGAGCCAAAAATTAACACAGGATTTGAGGTGTGGCCTCACCAGTGCCAAGGGGGATGATCCCCAGGGTCCACCAGCTGGATGTAACTCCATTCACCACCACTCCCTGGGCTTTCCAACATGAGGAAAACATACTGAAAAAGGCTTCCTGGGATATAAAATAGGCAGAAGAGGTAAAAATGAAAACTATGAGAGAAAATGGATTAATTAAGTTTGGAGAGAGAGTTAAGAAAAGCGTGTGTGAACTGTTAACTCGGGCAAAAAATATGTCCAAGCTGTTGATAAATTATTCCAGTCCATAAATGGGATAAAGATTCATGTGCACCGCAACAGTGAAGTTTTTGAACAAACTTTTTGGGAAGTTGCAGAGATGAGAATACATGACTTGGAGAAGAACAATCCACTTAAGAAGCTGTAAGACTGTCACAAGCAGCAGAAGGTGACTGGATATGCAGACAAACAAGGTCCTCGATTTCTTACAGTGGAATGAAAGTCAACATTCCAGGACAGGCTGCTGTGAACCACAGAACCTGGTGGAAATGGTGCCTAAAAGAGTGAAAAAGCTAAAAAAACCCCCAAAATAAATAGTGGACTCAATTATGAAATTAGTTATTTCTTTTGCTCACTGAGAATTATGTAGAACTGCTGGTTAAAATCTGTGTTTGCTGATTTTTCAGATTTAGCATCATTCTGACAAATTTCATTAAAATATACCAAAGGTACATTTTGGTGTAGATATTTGAACATACTGAAATGCACAAAGCTATTAAAACACAAAACTTTACATTAATTACTTTATCTAATAAAATATTAAAGATACTAAAGTTAAAAATTACATTGTAATGTATTTCTAAACTGTTTGTATTTATTTTAGGATCCTGTACCTTCCACAAAAGTAAGAAGAAAATTGAGTTTACAAGTGCTCATGTAATGAACAGAATATGACATTTGTATGCTTCTTCATGTTTCTTAAATGCACTCTCTGAACAAAAGACTAGTGTTCATGTTAATTGATTCTTTTTAAAATGGAAGGTAAAACAGTGCTTTTGGGGTAGGTTAATAACTCCTGTTAGACTTACGATTTAGTAATAAACAGTAAAACTCTTACCTTTCTAAATCTTGCACCACCACCAGAGATGCTGTTTTATGGTCAGAGTGCCTTCTAGTCTGAGTTACTAATCTGCCCTAATATAACTCAGATTATGGTAGAACTATTGGTGTAATTGAAATTAGCACAGCAGAAATAAGAACCTGTTTTGTTCCATGATGGGCACATCAGCATTTTCTTGTTTCCTGGAGGAGAGTGACAGATTTTGAATGGTTTGTGGTTTTGATGGAGATTTTTGTTCAGATACTATACAAAGCTTGTTACTTTAATCAAGCTTGGGGTTTTTGTAAGTGTATGTGTAGTGTTTCTGTGGGTAAGAAAAGTGTCCTTAACATACAGTTATGGCTCTGATGAATATTTTTGAGTTAGGAGGATGGGACGAAAGATTTTCTTGAGATTTTGACACTAACAAAAGTCATTAATTTGCTGCCATACTCAGTCACCAAGAATGTTTCCATTAAATTAAAGAGCAATTGAAATAATAATACTTGGGGTTTGGGTAATATTGAGTAAGCCTCAGAGATTTTAAACTTACAGGCTGGGGAGAAGTAGGAGGAAAAATCAGGAGGTATTCTTTTGGAACTTACAGAACTTTAACCTTCACCTCCCAAGTTTTTATTTATAGTAGATTTATAACATAATTTTTGTAAGCTTTCAGCAGTTTTGGTAACCTCTAGAGGCAGCTACTCAAGGAAGTAAAGATACAACATAGTAGTTCTGTGTGTGCCATTTGTATGCAAATCATTTAGCTGCAAAGATGAGTCAGGCACAACAGTGTTATCCATTTCTCGGTAACATAATATGTGATTTTATTTTTTAATTTTCTTCCACATTATTTGTGTTACCTTCCTGAAGCATGAGAATGCAATAGTTTTTCTTACAACTGTGTTTTCTTTATTTGCCTGTCAGATTTTTTTTCGCTTGCATTTTGAGCAGGTAATAAATTTTGTGCTTAGATCTACAAAAATGCAGCATAAAACATTAATATCTTTGAGGTCAATAGCATCAACTTTTGTTGATTGAGTTCCAATTTAGCTTCTCAGTGATGGGATGTCTAAAATTTCTACTTTAATAATGGACACATTTGATACTTCCTCTGTTCTTTGGGCTATGGTTCAAAATGACTGATTGATTTATGAGAAGCATGCACTATGGAATGAAAGGAGATCTTTACTCAACAAACTGTCACTCCATAACCTTGAAAATGCAGAGCAGGCATTTTTTTGATTGGTACAAAAAATGGGAAGGCACAGCTTCATATGTTTCACAAGAGGATGTGAATATGAGTCCAGTGAAGTGCATGTGAACTATTATCCAAATTCCAACCAAAGTCACTTTGCTGACCTTGGGGACACAGTTATTTTTTTTTTCAGCCTGTGCTTCTTTAATTGCTAGAAGGGCAGGGTTTTTTTCTAAGAGATTAAGCACAGTTTATGTGGTTAACAAGGTTTTGAAAATTAGGGAAGAAAGGAAAAAACCCTGCAATGTAGTGGTCCACAACCTCCATTTACCCATTAGCAGTAACACTAATAAAATTACATACCTTGGACAACTCCAGTTTTTGAGATTTTTTTTCCTTCTGTCTTCAATCTAACTCTTTAAAAAATTATGATTTATTTCCCATTGCATTAAGCAATTGAACATAGTTTTATGAGCAAAGTTGGCTCATAAACTGTGATTTGGAGACTATTGTCATAAGGGCCTCTCTAGTCCTGACAAATCATAGATTGGTTTGGGTTGGAACAAAGCTCAGAGATTGTTTAGTTGCAACCCCCCTGCCATGGCCTGGGATGCCACTATCGCAGGTTGCTCAAAGCCTTATTCAACCTGGCCTAGAGCTCTTCAAGGGATGGGGCAGCCACAGCTTCTCTGGGCAACCTGTGCCAGGGCCTCACCACCCCCACGAGGTGAGGGATATCTAATCTAAACCTACTGTCTTTCAGTTTAAAACCATTACCCCTCATCCTATTACTCTGTGTCCTTCTAAAAAGTCCCTCTCCAGCTTCCCTGTAGGCCCCCTTTAGGTATTGGAAGATGCATCACATTTCCCTTAATGATTGGGGTGTGGTATTTTGGGGGAAAACAACCTAGAAGGAACAGTGCAAGAACAGGCTATCATGAGGAGAAGAGGTTTTCCACCTTCCATTCTGAAACCTTCAAACATAGTTTTTCAAAAATACCCTATCCTAGGATATCTTATATTCTAGGATATATATTTTATATATGTAGTTGAAGTTAGAGCACCTATTTTCAGGTCCATAAAGGTACACACAGGTAGGACATTGACCTGTTGGAACAAGTCCAGAGGAGGCCTTCAGGTGGATTAAGGGACTGGAGCACCTCTGCTGTGAGGAAAGGCTGAGAGAATTGGATGGGGGAGAGGGTGGATAGATGAGGAACATCAAGTTCTTCCCAAATCTCTCTGTAGCACAGCTCCAGTTTAACCTTTCCTTGCATTTTTGCTGGAAAATCGAGCCCTGTGATCATCTTCCTGGCCTCCCCTGGCCTTGTTCCAACAGGTCCATGTCCTTGTTATGTTGGGGACCCCAGGGCTGGATGCAGCATTCCGGGTGTGGTGTCAGGAGAGGGAGCAGAGGAGGATAATCCCCTCCTCTCCCTGCAGGCCAGGCTTCTTTTGATGCAGCCCAGGGTGTTCTTGGCCTTCTGGGCTGGGAGTGCACATGGTCAGGTATCACCCTTTTTTATTTCTTAAAGTTAAATATGTCTTTATTGATATATGGATTTTTAACTTTACCCCATTCTCGTAGTGTTTGAGGGTGTCCCTACAAAACAGAATTTAAAAATGTTTTTATTGACGTATTTATAAACAAGTTTTTCACTTGCACAAACTTTCAATTTACTGCTGAACCACACAAACTACTTATTGCTGTTAATTTAGTTTCATTAGAGTCCAAATGGTTGTTTTCTTCCGTTTCTTGGAGGCAGTTTCAGCGTCCAGAGGGGCTGCGGCGGCGGCATGGTGGGACGTGGGGGGTGCTGTGTGTGGCGGGAGCAGGACGCAGGAGGGATCGGCGGGATCGGCGGGCTCTGCCGGGGCTGCCAGCGGCACCGGGGTCTCGGCGGTGGGCGGCGGTACTGCGGGTGTCCGGTCCGGTCTGTTGCGGGGCGGGGTCCACCCCGGGCGGCTCGGCTCGGTGGGAGCCGGAGCGGCACAGCAGGAGCGGGGCTGGCTGATGTCGGGGCTTCCCCGGAGCCGCAGCACGGCAGGCCGGCCCGGGGCCGGGCAGGGAATTGCTGCGGAGCTGTTTCGAGCAGCTTTAACCCAGCCATGCTGGCTGGGTAACTGTCTTTCAGGTTAGGAAAGCAGTCTTATTAGATGACTTGCGGATGGAATTAAATATGTTCTTTAAGCTTTCTTTTTCTCTCTTAAAGAGGCATGCACGCTTCTTGTAGTTACAGGTTTACAGGGGGAGAGGTTTAGGGAGTATGCCGAAGTTTGCTTCCTACCTGTGTCAGGAGGATTGATGAAGTGTTCAGAACAGCTACAGTCTGCTAACACTTCGAACCCCTTAAACTTCAGGGCGTCGGGGAATACAGAATCCCGCATCTGTGCCTTAGGAATCAACCTATCTTCATAGAAGAGTTCAGTAGGATTCGTTTCCTCACACGGGGCACCAGTTCTGGATCCCTTTCCCCACCCACGACGTGGGGGAGCCCAGTTCTTGTTCCATCTCCATCTGAAGAACCATTCCGACGTCTTGAGGGATGGGGAAAGGGAGCTCCAGGGATTTCTTCAGGGGTTTCTGGCCCTGAGCCTGGAGGGGAGAGGTGCCCTCCCCTCCCCCCAGCACCCACGTGGCCCCATGGCAGGCACAGAGACAGCACACCGGCGTGGAGAGGAGGCAAGAGAGAGTTTATTGTTGGGAAGGGGTTTATAAAGCTTTTAGGAAGGTCAAAGGGAACCAATCACAAGTTCAGGGTCACACAGAAAAAACCATCAGGTAAAGGGTCAACAGCCAATAGGAAGGGGTTAACAAAGGACCAATGAGAAACACCTCAGGACACCTTCCCAGGACATTCCTGAGATAACACTTGTCGTGGGGGGTGTTGGGAAGAAGAAACATGTGTTTGCAAAGAGACCACAAAGAGCCATTTTAAGACATGTTTAAACAACAGTTTTCCCATATAATGCAGGTTTAGTGCCACAGTCAGGTCATGTTCACTCCAAGTCTTTCTCCTCAAGGCTGCTTTCCAGGGTTACCTTGAATGACTTAATGCTGAGAATGCTCTATTTTGCATGAATTGAATCTATTTTGCAGCTCATAATTTGGAATAAAATGTTCCTATTTGAAGAAAAAAATTCATCATGAAAAAATATTCTGCCTCTAATGTTAATCTAAAGTTTAACTTGTGCGTAGCCACTTCGCAAACTCGAAAAATCAGTATAGAAGAAGGGTAAGGTGACTCATAAGTTAAAGCTGTGAGAAATTTAAATGTGGAAGAGACTTGTACAAGCTACCTTGACTTGTCATAGTGGGCAAAATGTACAGCCTGAGCAGTAAAGAACCTACTAGAAGTTTTCTAAATTATTTGACAGCTGTGTGAGTGATGAAACTACTTTAATCTTAGTTCCTTCAGTTATTTGAACAGTTCCTTGTCAATTGGTAATTTTCCTGTTGATTTATCCATGGCAGTGATCCTGGTTTGAATATCTTTTGCTTTGGGGGATCTTTTAAATTCTTTTAATAACTGTCACTAATATACAGTGTTATGATTCCTTTCCTGTTATGAATTTTTTGACTGATCTTGTCAAAGTACTGATTTTTTTTCCCCTGCCAGACTGACTATTTTACCCTTTCTGTTAAAATAATGGTTTTACAGTAAATGCATCAGTCAACAATTAATTTTTTTAGCTGCTTCTTAGCTGATTAGAAGACACTCCTATAGTTTATGGTAACACAGTTTTGAATGGCTTGGTGCTGTTGGGCACAGGTGATACTGAGGTTTTCCTGCAAACGTTTCTTTCAGTGTAGCTGAATCCATCTTCACCCTCATCTTTTAAGTTATATCTCAGAAGGTGTCTTTATAAATATAGCTTAAAGTCACAGTTTGTGGGGTGAATAAGATACTTGAGGGTATTTAAAACCAGAATTAAGAAGTCTAATTGCATTTCTCAGTTCCTGGGCTGCTCTTTGGCTCAGTGACCAAGGCATCGTGGTACAAAGACATCCTCTGCATCATGTGGAGGGTTGGCCTCAGCCACTGCCCAGGCACTTGCTACTCCCACCCCATGGAATGGGGAGAAAATCAGAAGGGTAAAAGCCTGTGGGGCAAGATAAAGACAGTCCTAGTAAGGAGGGGTGTGTAAAAGATTCCAAGCCACTTCCTCACCACTCCCCACCTCAAGCCATGCAGTCTCCAAGCTGGGGCTACTTTGGAAGAACTACCATATCCACTGTTCCCAGCCTGATTGCTGAGCATGAAATTATATGGGGTGGAATATCCCTTTGGTCAGTCTGTCCCCCCTCCCATCCCCTGCCCACTCCTGACCTGCTCCTAGAGAGGCCAAAGTGAGAAACAGAGAAGGCCTTGATGCTGTGCCAGCACCATCACAATGCTGTGTTTTCAGCACTGGTTTTGGTCACCAGTATAAATAGGGAACCATATGGGCAGATTAACTCTATCCCAGACAGACACAGTAAACAGAATTGAAATTAAAGTTGTGTGAAAGTCAACAGGAAAAAAATGGCAACACAAGAAAAACACTTCTGTCTGGCAGGATTTCACTTTTCTTCCAAATAAATTATGGAATCAATTTGATTGGAAAAGGCCTTTCACATCACTGAGTCCAAACACAAACCTAACACTGCCAAGTCTACCCCAAGCCTCGTCCCATATCTCCAGGGCTGGAGACTCAACTACATCCCTGGACAGCCTGTTCCAATGTTTGATAACCTTTTCTGTGGAAAAAGAAAAAAAAAATAATCCTAATACCAAATCTAGATCTCCCCAGGCACATCTTTAGGCTATTTTCTGTCATCCTGTCACTTTTTTCCTGGGAGAAGTACCCAGAAGCAACGTTCTAAGAACTGGGGTCATTTCTTGAGGAAAAAAAGCATCCAAAAGTCTTAAGTTCTTTCCTCTATTACAGCAGTTCAGCTGTAATAAAAATATGTACTTACATCCATGAAAGCTCACCAGCAGTATTTCAGAGGTGTCACAGAGGCTGTGGTTTTAATAACGAGTTTAATAGGAGGGAGGGATTTATCTGTCAGAATATTTAACAGGGATGAAGGAACAGGAAAGGAGCTAATCAGATTTTCACACAATATGGGGAATTTACAGAGATGACATGAAGAAAAATATTGGAAGTCACATATTTGAGCTGTTATTTGGGCATAATCAGACACCATCCTCTGCAATGCCATGTTTAAAATCCTTTTTGACAGTCAAGGTGTTATTTCAGGAAAAAGGTAAGTTGAGCGGTAGGATTTTTTGAGATTAATTTCCATCTGCAGGGATTAAACAATTAGACATATCCAAGATCTTGTTAAATGTCTAGGAAAGCTTTTTTATATGAGTTGCTGCTGCTAATATGAGATGACTTGCCTGTGGGAATTGAGTGTCCATGTTTCTTTTCAGAGCATCTCTTAGAATATAAAAGGTTTTCTTGAAAACTCTATACCCCAGTAACTGTCAATGTCTAGGTAAATTGGTGCATGCCTGAAATTTTTTTTGGCCTGTATTTCCTGGTAGAACAGCAAAAATCTTAATTTGCAACCTGAAAAGCCTGGAGCCACAGAATTAGTTGTGGCTGTGCTGGGAATTTGAAAATCTATTGGATGGGCACAGAGTTATGGGAGAATGATCCATCAGAAATAGTTAAAAACCCAAAATGTACAAGGCACTGTGAAGTTGAGATAGTATTTATCACCCTCATTTTTTTTGTACATACATTTAGGCAGTATCCTAATTATATTTGTGTGAAACACCTAATTACAGATTCCACAGAGGATTGTTAGTGGCAAATACACTGTCGTGTTCTTATTTGGATATTGCAAATTTATTTGGGCATATTTGTGCTCTCCACTGTGCGTTCACGGATCTAAACCATTCATGGTCTAAACAATGACATAATTTTCTGTAAATCAAAAACAACACCAAAAAAAAAGCCCTCCACAAACCACTTGCAGAAAAGCAGGTATAATGAAGGAGGATCATAAATATATTTGCGTGGTTCGGTACAGAACAGCTCTAGACTTACACAGTAATCTGTAACAGGAAGGCATTAAAAGTAGTCTCTAAACTGCTGAACTAAATGCAGTTTGCTGTTTTTAGTGTATTAAGTGGTAAATCTGAACCTTGTGTTAGTAATGTTACATACACTTTTGGCATTCTGTTTCCATTCCTGTTTAATTTAAATGGTATTGTATACATATGTATTTCTAGTAAAGGCAAAATTTCTTCTATGTAACTGGAACTATCTCTGAAGCAGAAGCATTTTTTCCCTGGGTTTGTAGTAGGATGACCTCTCACTAGGTTGTTGAGCTGGGAACTCCCTGGCTATTCAAATATTTAACTTAAAACATACCAATGGGGGTAAAATCCATGTTGAAGCCACATTGATGAAATTCAAGTGTATCAACTTAATTATATGACTCTTAATGAGTCGGGCTTTTTCTTGGCCAAGGTCAGCTTCCCCAATTCCCTCCTCACACCAGATACTCTTTACTTCCTTATGAAGAGAAGCAATATTTAAAATATCTACCTTCTTTTTCCTTAGAAAAGTTGGTTTGGTTAAAGAAGCTCATGCCCAGAAACTGCTCAGAAGCAAATTTAAAACTGTTTACTTAATTTTCTTTGTATTCTGATTTTAATGTATCTTGTCTATTACATAGACCTTAATTATAATGCACACAGAAAATCGATTATTTTCAATGTATGTTGTATATCATGTAGCAAAGAGTAGCAGTGTTTATATTTTCTTTGTTTCTCATTTTAGGTGTGAGAAATATTATAACTAGTGGAGCAGAGTAAACATTTAACTTTTTTAGTTGTGCAGTCCAACAAAATGCTAAGTTCTGTATTGTTTTTTCAGGAACACACTGGTTAGAAATTAAAATAAGTAAGAGTACCATCCATGGAGTGTGCACCTATGTACTCACTGTACAAAAAACAGCTTTCATGTCCTCTTAGTTGCACATTCACAGTTTGTATTCAGAAGTTTACAATATCTTGGCTTACCAAAAAGGGCAGTAAGAAAAAAAAAAGGAAAAAGAAAGTATAATTTAGTGAAAATTAACACATTCTTGCTCTTTTTTCAGTAGAAAAAGAATTGTATTTTGAGAAGGAAGATATACTGGGTTAAAGAAGGAAGAATGATTCATTCAAATTCTGTGGGGTGTATTCTCAGCAGTGTAGTATTATAGAATTTTTATGGTTCTTGTCAGCATGTAAATACTCTGAAATCAAAAAAACTCACTCATACACATTCCCAATTAAATCTAATATTTTCTGATATAATTCAGCCTTCCTTTTGCACACACATGGACCCAGAAGGAATGCCAAATTGAGTGTTGCCTTCAGTACAAACAGAAGGAAAAGAAAGGACAAAAGCAAAGCGGAAGAAAAGCAATATTTATGGAAATACCAGGTGCATACTGAGCATTTCTTTATCTGAACCACTGTATTTTCAGAGAATTAAGAACTGCTATATTGTACTTCTGGGAAATACCCCTTGAAATTCCTGTCTGTTTAGGAAATGGTCTCATAAATGCTAAAGCAGATGATAAATATCTAGGTATTCTGAAAAGAAATCTCTTTGGATTGTTCAAAAGCCATAGTTTTATTTTTTTTTCCAAGAGAAAAATGTAAAAGTGGCAGCACCAAAAGATGCTTCACTATCTCACAACCAGTTGCTGCTTTTTATTCTTATACTGTGTTCAGTAATTGAGGGAAACTCTACCAAACTTCTGCTTTCTTTTTATCATTTTTAGTTACAGGAATAATTTCTTTTTCAAAAGTAGATCTCTTATGTATGATGAAAAATGAAAGAATAAATAAGTTCTTAAGGATTTGCAGTAGCCTGACCTTATATTGGAAGCCTTTACTTATACTTAATAGAATGGAAAGCTAGAAAACCTAAAACAAAACCATCCCAACTTTACTTTTGAGCCTTTTACAGATATTTAAATACATTGAATGAATTTTTAAAGTAGCCCAGACCCCTTTGCAAATTTCAGCAAATCATTTATGTTGTGATGGTGCTTTAAATGATGGGATTATAGGATGTATGTGGGTACCAAGAGTTTGAACAGCTGCAAGGATGAAAAGACAGTATACTAGTAGTTTTTCTGCTCCACTGGAATTCTCACCCAGTGGATCTTAAAAAAGCAATTAGGAACAGTTTGGGGCAGAATTAAATCCTGCTCTATTGCTCAGAATTTTATCCTTTGTGGTGCTGAGACAGACCTTTCCATTTCTTTTTGAGAAAGGATGGAACAAGGATTTTATCTGTACCATTTAATAAACATTGTCTGCAACCATCATGTTTGTTGCAGTCTTCAAGGACTTTTGGTTTTCTTCCTCGTAGGCAGAGACAGAGGTTTTACCCTGCTTTTACTTTCTCCATTTGTTTGTATTTCATCTTCTGTGGAAAGGTCCCTGTTTTACCAGCTTCCTCAGTGACCTATCCTTCCTTATCCATGGGTTCCTGCTGGAAACTCAGGTAGACGTACAGGGTATGGCTCTTGCAATAGATGGCCAGGGAGGAGGAGTAGAGTAGTGTTGGATTGTGCAGCCTCCTCCTTCTTGCTGTTTTGCAGTGATCCTACTTGAGCCTTCCATGAACTCAGGGCTGAGATGAGATCCTGACCCTCATATGTATGTTGGAGTATAAAATTAAGCCTGAAACTATTAAAAAAACAACTCTTCAGCTGGACTGAAAGTGTGGTGTCGAAGAAATTCTTCTCTGCTTTTCCCTCTCTGCCAGTACAGGTCTGTCTCCAAACCTGCAGTACAAGGTTTGAACTTGAAAACTCTTCTCTGAAGAACAGTTAACATTTAAAGTGTGCAGCAATTGCTACTCCAAACTATAGAGAATTGTAAACTTCAGATTTAAGATGAGACACTTCACACATTTGTTTTCACAGGTGATTTATTATGCTTTCCCTGCAAAGGGATCCAAGTCAGTACAGAGGCTTTTATCACATGGAAAAAATACATGGATATGTTTTTGTGTAAGCAATCATAGCAGAATTGGATATTCTTCCTATAATCCTAATAATCTACTTCAAAAAGTGGAAAATAGATAATTTGTATGTATGTTTATTGGCTGCTGCTAAGGAAACAGAATTATTTTTAATATTCACAATTCTGGGGAGAACAAAATAAAACAAAATCCAGGCATTTATGAATAATAATTTATAACTGTATTTCAGATTGAAGAGGATAATCCTGTGCTCTCATATTTAATCGAAAGAATCCTCTCCTAGGACTTTCAAACATAATACATGACTTGCAGAAATAAATTGAAAGATCACAAGTGTCGTTGAGATGTAGAACCACATATGAAGAATGCAGGTGGTGTAGCTGACTTTTTGTTTTTCCAGTAAAAAAAGAATATAATTTTACAATTAACAGAAATGTAAATATGAGATTTCAGTTAGTGTTTCTGGAGGCTTGATGATCCTGTGGGATTTTTTAGAGACAACCAAATTTTCTAGTGGAAACAATGAGACAAGGTGCCTCTGGATATTTCAATGTTGGGGAAGGGTCCTGCAGACTACACCTGTTTAGAAAATGAAACCAATGAAGTCTGCCACTAAATGGAACAAATATGTATGAATTCAACTAGCAACAGTTCTTTTAAGAAGTCTATTAATGTTTCTTGTAGATTCTCTAGTAGTGTTAAAAACTGGGCATATTTTAGAGCAAGTAATATAAAATAAAAGAAAGTTTAATTTAACAAACATAGCAGCTAAATAATGTGATGATATGCTCAACATGACCTTGTTCAGTGATTTCTCTACATTTCTATTAGTACTTGTCATCAGCTTTCCATACTGGAATATAGGGAATACTCCTGATTTTGTTTTTCCTCTCAACTAATGGATTCATACTCTTGCACTGTGCTTACAACTAGTAGGTCATGTAATGAGCTTTAGGCATGTAATTTATGCCATAAAATTTGGGTAGTAATGCTCAGCTTACTGTACCACAGATTTTACTGTATACTCATGTTGGGTCAGAGTATGCTGCTAATAATTTTATATCAAAAGAGTTTAAAAGATTGATCGAGTTCATTCCTAACACCAGCATAACTAAGGAGATTGCTTTGGTTCCCTTTTGCATGTAGGTTACTAAAGGGATTGACTTTAGCTCCCTGATTCTTGCCATGATGATTAAGGGGATTTGTTTAAACACCCCATTTTATGTGGTACAGCTACTGTAAAAGGATTAGTTTTGGATTCCATTTTCACATGGGAAAGCTAAGGGGATTAGCTTTAGCTTTTCATTCCATGACAAAATAACTAAGGGCAATTGCTTTCGCTGCCCATGTGGTTGCATCAAGATTTTTCTTGCTTTTTCTGTTCTTGTTTCAGTTTCTCTTCCTCTGTTTTTACTGCCCAAAGTCATTTTACTTCAAGCCTTCTGCCCTGTAAATAGAAGGCCCATGGCCCATACTAAACTTTTTATCCATTAAGGAAAATGAATGAAAAGGAATGAAATTCCAAGTGTTTTATTCTCTCCCTCATTGAAATTCAAACATTAGAATTTCTTTGGGTAAAATCACTGGTGGGAATTACTAAATCCACACCAACAGGCACTCTGGACTTTGTTAGCTAGGGAGCAAAAACCTAGACTTGAGAGCTATCAGAAACTCTCCTTCTGTTCCTGCACAGCGTTGCTTCTGTGAGTATATGAGTCCCAGAAGAGAAAGCTCTGAGGTCTCTGTAACAAATTGCATTGTGCAGTGGGAACAAATTAATATTTTCAAACCACTTAAAAGCAGATGAGATGTCTACATGTAAATTCCAAACAGGTACTTCATGCACAGCTAATGAATTTATGTCTCTGCTATTAAATAAAGTAGGATCTGTGCCCTGGCTTTGAAGATGGGTGTCTCCACAAAGCCATTTGAAATACTTGCTCTAATCTGAGTGTTTGTCTTGGGAATGAGCAGGTTTCAGCCTATAAATCCAGAAACGAATGAGATTCGTTCTTTGACACCCTATTATTGTGTCTCTTAATCGTTATTTGTGTAATAGAAGTGCTTGAAAATTTAGCTCTTTACTTACAAAACCACTTTAACGTGTCAATCTTTATAAGTATTTCTTTTGGTGTGCTTAATATTAAAAATGGTGTTAAATTCTGTGAAGAATTGGTCTGGTATATCCATTTTGTGTCAGAATATGTATGCAAGCAATCAGAAAAAACTCCAATGTTGGCTTTGAGTTTAATAACCATTAGCTCACTACAGGCCTTATCCATGCTGGAAGCACTTCCTGCCTGATGTGCTCAATCCTGCTGCCCAAGCCCATCCACTTTATTATTCCAGACACAGCCTTAGGGACAGTATTCCTAAGAGAATACTTGCAAAAACACATGCTGTTTTCCACTTTCAGTCCTCCCCAATAGCAGAAGTATTTTAGCAGCTGCTGTTATGAGCTGTCAGCTCAAAAGGTGGTTAATTCTACTATGTGTGCAGCCATTTGAGTCTTATATATGGAGTCAGGAGTGTGTATGAACATGTGAGAGGTGCACTTACAGACACTCCTCTAGGATTGCACGTGCTTAGATCTGGCCCACTGAGTTGTACAATTACCTATTTTGAGCTCACAGCACATTCTGAAATATACTTCACCCTTTGTACAGCTCAGTAGAACTCAGTGTTTGAATTTGTCCCTTCAGTGCCCTAACTCAGCTTTAAATTTCCAAGGCTTTTTTGCCATGACATTTTTTTCCCTTTTCCTTTAAAAATAAAATGCAACAAAGCAATTAGAAAAGAAATCTGATTTTCTGTGAAATTTTACAGATTTCTCGAAGGGGAAAAAAAAAAGCAATATAGTAAGTCAAGACAAAAATGCAGCAAACCACCTCAGGTAAAAAAATGTAATGTATTTGAGGTAGCAGTGCTGTGAGAAATTTGACTTTCACTCTAGTGCAGCTGATTTACCCACAGTATACCATCAGCATCTGATGGAGAAGAAAACAACTTAATCAAACTTTTTTTTCCATTTGGGTCAGTACAGGAAATTTCCTGAGGGAAAATGTTTTGTTCTTCATAATTATTTTGGTTTATATACTGAAGATTGTTTATAGGGTTGAAGGATTTCCTTCTTTACTGCTACAGAAGAGCCAGGATAACAGGGTAAGAGTTACTGCAGTGGCTTTAATCTGAATATTACTTCCTCATGGGAATCATCGTGAATCTACAACCTGGTTGCCTGAGCTAGAGATCATTTATAATCTCTGATTATTAAATTTTATATTTCTAGACTCCCTTGGAGTAATGTTGCTTCCTGCATGTATTTTAAAATTATGAATATACAATAAAATATGGTACTAGGAGATCAAATTAATCACAAGCAATGAAACAAATTTTGTGTAAGAGTAAAGCTTGAATCTTTATAGAGTGTTGAGATGGGTTTTTTACTGCTATCATATTTATGTCTTTTAGCACTGTTGTATATAGTATTAAAATTTTCATCACATACGTTTTTTGTCAACAGAGTTCAGGTTAGCCACAAAAAAAAGAAAAAAACGTCAGTGAAGACAAATTTAGACACAGGAACATTTAACCAGAGTAATGAATTGTAGGCTTTTTAACACAATGTCAAAAATAGGATAATAGCCATAACACATGGGGCTATCTCTCTATATATACACACTGTACTATGTTATACAGAGAAGGAAGCCTATAAAGCTTATTTGGCCTTCAGCCCCTCAAAAATATTCACTTGCCCATTGAAAAGAAGGTTTCTTTCTTTTCAGTATTCCTCTTTTTATTTTCTCTTTACAAAGTAAATCAAATATTAGTGATACGTTGCCAGTAAGCAAAAAACCCAACCTTATTGTGCTCACCATTGTTCACTTGCCACCCACTGATGCAAAGTTTCTCAACAGAAATTTAAACTGAGATGATATTTTTTGAGAGAAGCACAAGAATTATTTAATATTAATAATATTAATATTAATAAATGTAGTCCAAAATTTCCTAGAATTTGAAAGTTCTGTGAACTGAAACTTTTTCATTGTGGGCAACCTTTAACCTTTTACACAGGTTTAAAATATTTAATTATATATGCTGGCTAAACAGGATTTTTTAAATTTGTGTTCTTGTAATATTATGAAAAAATATATTATTAAGATTTTGTGTTAAAACTCATGTAGGAAATGCTTTTGAAAAGTTTCTAAATTTTAGCTAAAAGAAATAGTTGCATTTGAAGTTACATTTCTGGTTCCTTTTTTAGAGTTGTAATTTTAAATAGGACTGGTTTAGGTGTTATGTAGAATTGAATTTTTGTCAAAGCAAGGTGCAGTAAAGTGTTAAACCACTTTTTAAGATGTATTATACTTTGCTGAAACCACTCCTTTCTGTGATTTTACTGAAGATGAAATGGATTAGCTACTAAATTGTGGTTTAAGAATAAGGTCAAGGATATCAAACGCACCAAAAAAAAATTCTGAAGATTAGTCAAAAATTGTTTCTATGCAATTCTGTGGTTTTATTCAGTTTCCAGTTACTTTGGGTAGATTTTTTTTTTTATTTTATTTTTTCCCCTTATGTTTTGACTTCTGCAAATTTCACTTCATTGCAAGAGTTAAATGTTCTTTCCTAATTTTGAATCTGCTTAATTTGCACTGATACATCAAAGCTGGTTTGTATAAATTTTAGGAATGCTGATAAATAACTCCAGTAGTTCCTTGGCACAGGACATGTAAAAAACATTGGGCAGTGTCATAAAAGAAGCTCTGCATTGAATACATCCCACCTGGATTCCTTGGAAGTGGAATTCAACAATTTTTAGATAGTGTGTGGCTCATGTTGAAAAGGAAACATAGCCCTGTAAAACTCATAATCTTTTGTGATTACTTTCATTACCCTTGGGAGTGTGGCACTAGAAGAATTATACTTTTATTCAAAACCTTAGTTTGTCTAAAATAATGCTACAGCTAATGCTGACTGACATGATATTTGAGACAGCAACCTTCTTTAACATAAGGATTTTTAAAAATCCTTTTAAAGAGTAAAGTACATTTTGAGACCTTAAATTAAAGGCAAATGTAAAGTTCTTACCATTCATGGATTTCCTGGCTGTTTTTTCACTTATGAAAGAAAACAAGGCACTGAATTTTACCACTTGCAGGTGAATGCAGAAGGAAGTGGGAGCCTGGCCACCATCTGAAAGTGGAGTATTTTCATATCTACACACTGATATAAGTGCAGATGGCATCTGGCACACCTGATGGAACTCCTTAATTAAAAATGCATAGGTTAACAGCTACATATCTTTTGTACCTGTTAAAGTCACAGACCTGGGTGATAGGAACATTGTGTGGCTTGAAAATGAGTGAAACCCTAAGAACCCTGCAATAGCAAAAATCTCCAAAGCACTGGTGTATAGAAGAGGTTTACATTAGATGCATTAATTACCTGAACATGAGCCAGAGTGTGCCCAGGTGGCCAAGAAGGCCAATGGATCCTGGCCTGGATCAGGAACAGTGTGGCAGCAGGACCAGGGCAGTGATTCTGCCCCTGGACTCAGCGCTGGCGAGGCCACCCCTGGAGTGCTGTGTCCAGTTCTGGGCCCCTCAGTTCAGGGAGGATATTGAGGGGCTGGAGCAGGTCCAGAGAAGGGCAATGGAGCTGGGGAAGGGACTGGAGCACAAGTCCTATGAGGAGAGGCTGAGGGAGCTGGGGTTGTTTAGCCTGGAGAGGAGGAGGCTCAGGGGAGACCTCCTCACTCTCTACAACTCCCTGACAGGAGGGGGGAGCCAGGTGGGTGTCAGGCTCTTCTCCCACATAACAAGAAGTAGGAAAAGAGACCACAGTCTTAAGCTCTGCCAGGGGAGGTTTAGGCTGGACATTAGGAAGAAGTTCTTTACAGGGAGAGTGATCCACCATTGGAATGGGCTGCCCAGGGAGGTGGTGGAGTCACCGTCCTGGAGGTGTTTAAAAAGAGACTGGATGTGACATCAGTGCCATGGTCTGGGTGACAAGGTGGTGTCGGGTCACAGGTTGGACTCGATGATCTCAGAGGTCTTTTCCAACCCAGCTCATTCCGTGATTCTGTACAACGAGAGTGGAAGCAGGACAACGATTACAAAAGCAAATATTACAGTGAACTGCCTCTGGAATTGGAGTGCAAATATTTGGGCTTGTGTTTATGGACTAAATATCCTCTCACCTGAGACCACACTCAGCATTTGGCTTCATCTGTAGGTTTGCACAAGGGACTTGCTGATTTTCAGTCAGTGATGGAATCACACCACAACAGGGGGTTTATGCAGATTAAAAAAATCAGTGTCTTTAACTTCACACGTCTCTTCTAGTGCAGTCTGCATCCCTGGATCTGACTTTCCATTTACCTTGGATGGGACCTGCACACAGGACACTTTATCATAAATTTATATCATTGCACAACAGTTATTCAAGTGTTACTTAGAGTACAACTGGGAGGATGAACATTCTAAGGACAAGGAAATTCAATAAAAGTTGTAGCTGAAAATTAATTTCCATGTCTGTAAAATTTTAAAATAAAATTAAATACTAAGGATTTTCTTCTTAAGTGAATTGATGGATTAACATATCTTATGAAAAGGAAGCTCAATCTAATTTAAAAGACCCTAAAGACAGCTCACATAATAACATCTTCTTTTCTTGGAATCTGATTCTAACTTGCGAATTATGAAGGGAGTCTTCTTGTCTCTCGTAGAAATATTGTGCATTCTTTTCTATCCAAATGACTGGGAAATTAATCTTCAATCTATGTGACAATATATTTTACATATCTGGTATCATACCTTGTTGTTGAATAGTTTAGACTTCAGCGAGCTAAGAGAAAAAATAACATCACACTAAGGTACTAAAGGAACTTCGCTGTGTGAATCCTGGGATTAGGGAAGAACAAAGGAGTGATGAACATATGCCACATTTTTACTCTGATTTTCTTTGTAGACAGATAATGAAACACATTTTCCAGCAGAAAATTCACAGTATTTTAGGTAACTCTGACTATTTTCAGTTTAAATTAATTAAAATTCTGTATTAAGTGCAGAGCTGTAGATCATCCTCTGTGATCATGTCTTGGGCTGTGTTGCATTTTAGAAATGACTATTCCATCCCAATTGTTGTAAGCCTGGCTTTTTTCCACCCTGCTGTCTCATGAGTTTTCTGGCTGCATTCGTCAGTTCATTTGGTTCCTTCTCCTCCTTCCCAGTCTGTCAGCAGGCTTGCAACATTTTCATTTCTGGTAGCTGTACTTCTTAGATTCCCCTCAGTGTTCAATCTGTTCTGCATCCATTTTGCCATGTTCTGTGCCGAATTTGTAATTGTGTCTACAAATAGTAACCGACAGTTGGTCAGCTGGAAAACAGGACAACAAAGAAATTATGATGACATCAGTTTAATGTACTTTAAACAAAAGAGACAAGTGATATCTAGCATAATTTAATATTAAAGTATTTCATTTATTACCAGAGTATTGAATTTTCTGAGTAAATTGTGACAATTTGATTTTTGTAAAATATTGATAACTTGCAATTCAAATTGCAATCTCTGTCTTTAAACTTGTGCCAGCATCTGTAAAATATCCTCAACTACATCCAGCCTGAGATATCATGATCCGAGTTATCTAACAGTGAGTGTGGGTTTGCTCCAGTCTCCCATGTCCACATCATCAAATTTAGGCTTTTTTATTGCCAGTGTATGTTTATCAGTTGAAGATGGTTTGGGACTTGCATGTCAGCTCAGCATATCCTGTCATCAGTGTGTTATTTTAGTGCAGGATTAAAGTATCATGGTACTCTGAGCACTGGAGTTCTTTTTGTGATGCTCATATTCATAATATCAAAATTTCAAACTTGTACAGTATGTAACAGTTCATATCTTCACAGCATTTTAGACACTTTAAAAAGAAAATAGTTTCTGCTTTCACAACAATACCAATTTTGTATTTCAAAACAATACCAAGATGACCAGCCCCCCTGAAACAGAACTTCTTGGCCTTCCTCTGTGCAAGTACATACTGAAAATAAATCTGCTCTTTTCCAAACAGCAACAATTTGGAAAGAGAGATGTTTGTCTGTTTAGCACAGTGACACTGTAGGATGGCATCTACTTTTGCAATCTGAAGTGCTTTTTATTACAACTCTGCATTTGTGCTAAGAATTTGCCAGCAAATTAATACTAAAGTGTTCCCTTGGAAATTTTATTAAAAAAAAGAAAAGGATATGCTCAGATTGTTAGTTAGCAAGACTTTTTGCATGAAAGCTGGAAATGTTCATTAGAGCAGCCACTTTAAGAAATAGGACTTAGTAAGAGTGAATCCCTTTTTTAGGTCATGTTAACCAGGTCATATTACATGTGTCAGTCAGGAGTCATTAGGAACAACTAGTTTTGGACAGAGGATGAAGAACTGAAAATAACTACAGATGTTGGCAACTAGTCTGGCACTGCTCTAGTTTAAAGATGAAATCTGCACTGAAGGGGACAGTACAGGGATTTTGAAAATGCCATCATTTGAAGAGAAAAATGGATTCTTTTTAACAGATAATAAATGATTTCTTTAAAGTTTGTGAATTCTGAGGTCATCTCATCTCGGTGTATATTGCTGTTACTTTTTTATGTTATGTATGACTTCACTGCCAAATATAGTCATGCATCAGGATTCTAGTTTTTATTCTGGTGGCTAAAGCAGATAAAACACATCATGCAAAATGTTTCTCAGATGTCCCTAGTGCTTCAGAAGAACTGCATCTATAATATAGCTAAATTGCCAGAAAAGCCACTAAAGATAATCACTGTAAGTGATACAAAAGTGCATGGAAGTCACATAGGACAATTGGTAAAATTGATGCAATATAGATTAGACTGTTATTAGTCATAGTATTTTAGCTTACAGTGGAATATACTGGTATGAAAAGTACACAAGGGTGTTTTGCTGCAATATTAATTTCAACAAAGCTTAGTAGCTGTGTATATTTTCAATATAAATTCGATAGACCAGTTGTTATTTGGGACACAGTTTGCATAGAAAAATCAATAAAGAATGATGGTAAAGGTTTAGCGTAGTATTGCTTCAGACAGATTAGGTGATAAAATACACAATAGAAATCTTTCAGATCAGTAAAATGGATCATATGACAGGGAACTCCAGTTGATTTTGGCACAGTGCAGTTAGTTATAAGTTTGGAAGTTTGGTCCACTGATAAATTTAAGAGATTATGAAATTATTAGAACAAATGTTAGAAATGTAAATGCAGGTCCTTTCTCCTAACATGAAAAACCATCCAATATTCCCATGTTGAGGGATATGATAAAAAAGACTATCAATTTTGCGTGAGGTAAGTTGCAGGTACCTTGAAAGGCAGGATCTTGACAAACAGCCTTTTTCTGTCACAAAACATTCCTTATGTGAGGCTGTTGAGATAAAAAGTTGAATCAATGGATGGACTTGAGAATGATGAAACTTCACATTTATTCTGCTCATTGATAGCACAGGAAGGAAAGGGAAGAGAATGAGGGTAATTTTTGGAAGCAATCTTCATCTGTTAGACAGAAAACTATCTTAATATATTATTTATAAAAGTTTTCCCTTTATAAGGAGATGTGGGGTTATGGTCAGTTAAACTGTGTAGTTAGGTCAAAAAGTATGGCAAGAAACTATCTACTTTTAAGTAGCAGATGTATGTTCAGGTGCATAGTTTGCATACATGAACACAAGCAGTCACTTTGCTGATATAAATTGTGCCTCACTACTGGCTTTGCAAATGTAACTCTGTCAGTAGAGTTTTACCAATAAAGACTTCAAATGACAGCTCTTCAAACCACAGTTGTGATGGTTAGTATTGTGTATGTATATATATATATATATATATATCTCCTTGAAATGTATAAATTCTGTAATAGAATGCTTATATTTTGCAGGTGGTTTGTTTAAGTTGCAATCTCTCCCTGACCCACAGAAAATGAATTGTTTACACTGAGCCTGCAAATAATTCTGATGCTGTTATGAAAAGAAGCAAGACAATGAGAAATGGGATACAATCACTGCATACCCCATTTAATTTAAAAGCCAGTAGAAGTTCCCAGTGTTCACATTAGCTCTGCTCTCACCTTCAGAAAATTTACTCTCACTGCTTCACCACCTTTACCTACAACAGATGAAATACAGCAGAATTTTTAATAGGGTTTTACCATATGTGTTTCATGGAGTTCAGGAAGAGCTATTAAATAATAAAATGAGTGGACACTTACTGTAAAGAAACAAAACCACCACGTTTGTTTTTGTTGCAGCATGGAATTGTACCAGCTGTATGTTTGTTGAGACAGTAAAACAAGAAATCTACCTTGGAAAAAGTGTGCATAAAGGCCACAATTGATTTAATAGAAGTAAAGGGAAAGGACATTTATAATTAGCTCCTGCAGTGAAAGGCAGCTCCAGTGGCCAAATCCAGAAGATTGACATTAATAGAAACATGACCAGAAAGGTCATATATGTGTGTGATCTCTTTCACTGGTATGGATTACACAGCTAAGGAAACCTTTAAAGCACATATTAGTAATTTCAATATCTTATAACTGTAAAAAGTTCTGATATAGTGATAGTTGGTCTTTGTTGGAGTACTAGAATTTGTTTCTGTTCAAGTTTCCCACTTGCTTTTAGATGTCTCCTACAGGAAAGTTAATTCTCTGTGCTGAAGAGATGTAAGTGAACTAAGCTTCAACAAAGATTTTATTTGGTTTCACAGATTACAGTTAACCCACTTTTCCTGTTGTCATTCCAGCTATCATTTGTCACCTTATAAGTGAAATGGCAAAAATGAGTTATGAAAAATGATTTAAGTGCTAGATAACCTAAATATTTGTGGAGACATACAACAGTAGACACACTAATAGGGAAAGATGTGCAGAGTTCTGATATGATTTAAACAAAGAAATAATAATAAAAAAAGATGTTTAGATAGCAATGACATGATCAGAACAAGAGGCAGTTAATTACAAAAGGCGTTAAACAGTCATTTTGCATAGTGTCATAGGTTTACTTGTAAAAACCAAGCGGGGGATTTTTCTTTCCCCTGCATTGCTGTAAAAGAAAGATGTTGAACGAGGGAGGGGGAGGGTGGTTGGGGAGGGTGGTTGACACACACTGAAGAAGTAGCAGCCTTACAGTCTGAGCTAATGGGCCTCAGAAGACTGAGGAGGGGGGTGGGGGGTGAGATTTTTTCTCTCCTCAGGAAATGGCAGGGACTTCACTTTTGCCCTGACTCAGAGAGGGGGTGTGTTTGGAGGGGTTCCAAGGTTCATTTTGGTTTTGGCCTGGTCACCTGTCTGCTTCTGGCCTCGGTTTGCCACCGTTTTCCTGTGCCCTGTTCTGCCCCCAGCCCGGACCTGCTCGGACTCCATCGGAGAGGTTTGACCCACTGAGAGGAACCTTTGAGGGAAGAGGCCTCCCCTTCCCTCCTCCGCTCCCGTGCTGGCAGCGGCTTGTGTCCATCAGCGAAAGGGGGGAAATCCCAGCCACAGCCAGCTGCAGACAGTGTGAGTCCATAGGAAGAGCCCTCTTTCCCCTTTCCCCCTCCCCTTCTGGGAGGGGGTGAATCCCCACTTTCGGCTCCCCCGCTCACCGAGGCCCCACACGGCAGGGACCGGCAGCGCCCCCTGCTGGCCGTGGCTAGGATTGCACCAAAAGGCAGAAAGTACCAAACTGGGTTTTTTTGGAGGGGACTTTGGGTGCAGGATTATTGTTCGGTTGTTTTTGGTTCTTGTGTTGTTCTGTCAATGCACATATATACTTTAATAAAGGGCTGTTATCTTTTCTTTCTCCATACTTCCTCAGTTGGAGCCTCTTAATTTGGAATTTAGCATTGCTTGGAGAGATGGTCTTCCTCATGACTCATCCTCCTTAGCAAAGCACTTCAGTCTCATTAAACTGAGACAACAGACTGAAATGGGCTGGTGGAACTGAGAATATCCCCTCCTAAGAGATGAGTTCCAAAAGTCAGGACAGAAAGGATCATGTCCATGATCTTAGGGAAGAGATCAACATTTGAATATGGTCAGATGATTCCTGAGTGACAGATCCTTTCACTGTTAAGAGGAAATGGCATATTCTGTTTTGACAATGCTAAGATTTGTGAAGGCACTGCCAGTAGGTCAAACAAGAAAACTCACAAAATCATAAAACCATAGAATAATTTAGGTTAGAAGGGAGTTTTGGGAGTCCAACCTCTTGCTCAAGCAAAGCTGTTTTTAAAGGTAGACCAGATAACTCTGGTTTTTTTCCCAAGAAAATTTGGAAGATATTTTCAAGGAAGGAGATTCCTCGGTCTCTGGGCAGCCCAACTCTGCACTTGACTCTCTTTATTGTGAACTTTTTTGTTTCCTTTACACGTGACCAGAGTTTTCATTTCTTCAAGCTGAAGAAGTTTGCTTGTGTCCTTTCATTGTGTGCACAGCAGTCTAGCTGTGACTTTTCTGTGACCAGATTAGCTGCAAACATCATGGTACCCCTCTGAAGTGTTCTTTTCTCAGGCTGAACTCAGCTTCTCCTTACACCTTATGTGCTCCATTCCCTTCACCATCTCACTGAATCCCTGTTAGAATTACCCCAGTAATTCTAATTGTTCTTCACTGGCAAGTCACATTCAACCTGTTGTCCACCAAGACTCCCCATCCTTTCTGAAGGCAGTTTCCTGGCCAGTCAAGCCCCAGCTTTTACCACCACCTGGTCATGCAAGATTTGACTCTTGCCTCTGTTGAACTTGCAGAAGTTTCTGTCGGTCCATTTCTCAAAATCTCTCTGAATTAGAGCTCTGTGCTCCATATTATCATCCTATCCCTCTAAATGAGTGTCATATGCAAAATAGCCAAGGGTTTATCCTAATCTATCCATAGATACAATGGCAAACCATGACAAAATCCTCAATAAAGTCGAGGTAAACCGTGACCAGTGCTCTCCCATCGATCAGGTGAAATTTGCCCTTGGTAGATCTGTGTTCTCAGTCACATACTTCTCCTTCATGAATCTTCTTCTGAGAAATCAGAAGACCTGCCCCAAAATTTCACTCAGGGCAGTGAACAACAAATGCCAAAACCTACCACAATTATATTTCCAAGTGCTAGAAGGCTCATGAGGTCTTTAAAATCCTAATATCCTAAACAAGTGAAGGAGACTTTCAGTGTTATTATTGTTGCTAATAGTATTATACATGTGAATAGAAAACCAAATATTTATGGAAATTAATATATTGTGGTTAATACAAAGATATAAATATGGATATTGCTATGATGGCAACATTTCTGGAGAAAACCTTGGCAATCTTAATGAGCATAGTCCAACATGCTTTCAACTGGAGAGTCTTTGAGGATATGGGATTTTAATAACCTCTGTTATGATAAAATTTATTTTTTTTTAAATATTGGAATTTTAGGGAGTTTGATAGGTTTTACTTTATTAGATTTTTGATATTTGTGATTTTAGTTATGTTAATTTATAGAAGACAAAATTATTCTGCTTTGTATTACTATTACAAAATACACGGGTTAACTAAATTGTATAAGTGCAATGGATTTTGTAGTTATTTTGTAGGGCAAGCACAATAAAAATCATATGATGAGTATCTTTTTTTCATTCTACCCATGATTATGCCACAAGTCAAAAGCTATTTTGACATACTTTTCGTTTCATATCCTTCTGTTCTTTGTGTTTAATGAGAGTCTTGCATGTTATTCCCCGCATGTGAATTCTGAAAGATGAAAGGATCAATGCATTCCGCATCAGTGGGAAACTGAACCTACTCAGGAAATCAAAATAGAATTTTTTTTATCTATGAAACACTTGTGCTCTGTATTATGATTCAGGTTTACTCATGTGGTTTGCTCCTCAGTCATTAGAAGCCATGAAATGATTAGTGGCATTTATCAAACCAGTCACACTCCACTGGAAACACCAGTGTGCCTGGAGGGAACAAGGAGCCTCTCTGCGAATTATTCTGTGAGACACTGCAAAAAAAAAAAAAGGGAATCAACAAATGAAACATCACCTGAGACCTTCAATATGAAAAAAATTAATTCCCGGGTGCACTAAAAATGTGGCCTTGAGAAAAACAGCAAGTTCTTTTCTGGATGAATGCTGATTAACTGGGTGCTTCAGAAGAAAGACAGTATCTTTTGTTTCCTGATTATATCCTCATCCAAAGAAACTCTCCTTTGAAAAGTGACTTCATTAAAGAAGTAATTAACTTCTGTATTAACTATATGCTTTCTACCAGGAAACAGAATTTTGATCAGTTTGCTCTGTTAGGAAAACAAATGCTGGCATTAAGAACTGTTCATACAGTTAAATATTACCCACTTGAATTTTATGGTCAAGGAATAAAAGTAATCTAACTAAAATTACTATTTTGAGGATATGGATATTGAAACTTCATTTTACTAAAAATGCATTGGGACACTTGGAGATGCTGGGGGTTTTTTCCAGTAAAGGAGTAAGTTATATGTAAAATATGACATATATGTTGTTGTCATTAACATACAAATAAGACCTGAAAACTAGAATACTCAATTTCAGTTAATCTGAAGGTTTTTTCATGGCCAATGTCAGGACATTGACATGACCTATTCAGTCCCCTCTCCCTGCTATTTTCAATTCTTTGGTGTCTAGTGAAACACTGGCATATGGATTTCTGAAACAAATAAAAATACATTTTAGTTCAGCGTTAATATGTATTCCTGCAGGCATAAACAATTTTACTGTGGAAGATTTAGGGAATGAGAGAAATAAAGACCTTATAGATCTACAAGGTCTTAAGACCTATAGATCTTATAAACCTTTTAAGATCTAATAAAGATCCAACTGGAAGTTGGATGTAAGGCTGTTGTACAAAATGCTGAAGCTCTAGATTATGTAAACCAAAACTAAAATGTGGGGTCATTGTGGTCATTAATCCCTTTCTCCTACCTGAAGTATTTTTTGTACTTGATGAGCAGTTTCCAAATAAAAGTTCATTGAGCCATAATGTTAAATGAATCTGTGTAAGCTCTTGTAAAATTTATGGGTTTCATAGTCAACACTGAGTTAGTACATGATTTGAACTGTAGTACCTAGAGGAATTTTAAATTTAGGTAGACGTTTGTGACTTCCTACGTGGAGATTGAAGTGAGGTTTAAACTGCGATGTGAGTTACTTCACAGCCTGTCCAATCGGTGTAAGAGAGAAAACAAAATAGGTATTGATGAATTTGAAGTTCTGGTAGCATTTCAGAAAAGAAGAGTTGGATTTTTTTAGTTTCTCTATGTTGGTTTTGGTATCCCCACTGTGGTTCTGCATCCATCTTGGGACATTATAGTCTAGATGACTTTTTGGCCTCAGAGGACTCTACGTAACAAACCCCAGAGCTGTATGTTTTGAATTCACTGTTGATCCTGCTTTGAGCTAAACCTGGGACTAGATCACTTCCCAAAGTCTCTTCCGCCTTGGATAATTCTTTAATTCATATATTAGAGACAAAAATACTTCTACCTGCACTAATCATTTTGATTTAAGGCCATGTCATTAAATTTATGTGATGCCATGACATGTAGTGTTCAAAGTTTTGCAGATACCTGAATGAATACATAAAATAATTGAAACATATTTTGACCCAGGGGTTTAACAGCATTCAGGAACAAACAGCTCATTTAAAAAATATGATATATGACAAGTTGCTTATTTTTCCTATCTTTGTAAAACATTTTCTAGCTAACAAATCTGTTTGGGCTTTTTCTTATCAAAATGTCTTGATATAAAGCTTGTATTCATTATCTTTCATAAAAAGGAATGCAAAAGATGCAAAGTTGAATCATTAAAAAAGGCAAAACGTGACACTTAAGGGGTTTTTCTGCACTACAAATCCACATTACTGAAGCAAAGCTGTAATGTAAGTTGCTGCCTTGATCAACTTAAGATGCTTTTGGCATTTTGATTGTAAATAGCGTCGTAAAATGGAATTCCTGAGAAAAATGAATCTCAGATGAAGTGAATTTTTCTCTATTCTCTATAACCTCACAAAACTGGTTTGTTTTTTTTTTTATGCAATGTAATCTCAAGTTTGAGTCTGTGATACATCTCCTGTGAGCTTTGACTGTGTATTAGAGCATCAGTTAGGAAGATTTGCTGTGGTTTTATTATTACCTTTATTAAGTTACTAAATTTCTCAGTCGGTTCTCTAGAGCAGAGGAGAATCTTAGTGCACCTACAGCAGCATAGCTCATTGTCTTGGGAGATACATTCCCCTCCTGCCTTCCATGGATTTCTCCTCTGTGACTCCAAAGGGTTCAGCACACCTGATATTTCCTTAAAGCAAACAGGGTTTAACCTTTCAGGCTTCCTGAGGTGAAGATAGTGCTGGTGATATAATGCCAAATTCTTCCCATGAAAAAGATCAAGTCTTAGTCCTGAAATGCAATAAAAAAGAAGTGGCTTATCTCACTCAAGCTACCTCAGGGTCAGCCGGTAGCAGACCCATATTTGGAATTAAGAAGCTCTTAAATCTTGGCAAAGCTTTTTCTTTCTCTTCCTCTCACACCATTACACTGTGTACAACGATCTGCCTTTCTACAAGTGTATTTTCTGATATCACGCTCAGGTTTCTAACGTGGCATTTTAAAACCAATATTTATTATAATGATAATTTATGTGGGAAAGCTTTATGGCAAACCTGGTTTCACTGCAAGAGGTTAGTAAATTTAATAAAAATATCTGATCTATCGCAATAGAGCCTTTTCTCCGTAACTTAAACCTTTCGAGCAGTGGCACATGGAAAGTTCTCTATTTCGCAGGATCCCACAAGTTATTTTTTTCCCCCTACTTCAACCTTACTTTCAAGTCCAAAGTGCTGTTTCAGACAGCAATCAGCAACACTTTGTTTTGTCCATGGCCAAAGGAAGATCTGCAATAGATGCCAAGTGTGACCACAGGCATTCCAGGGGAGGATGCAAAAAGCCCAGCACTTGTAGCTCAGAACTGTGACATTCAGATGAAGACTTTCAGGAATATGGTGTCAAGAATGAAACATGCATCTCACAGCTTTAAATTACAGCAGCTGCTTTCAGATTTTCTTCAGCCACAGCAAATAGTCACATCTTTACTCACAGGGACTCATTGGCAGTGAAAGTTGTCGAATAAATTTGAATTCTGCTAAGTAAAGATTTCCCCTCTTCATCTGATTTGAGATGCACTTGCAAGTCCAAACATATTTAATACGAGCACAAGAGGAAAATGTGATTGTTTTCCAGTGGGTCTCTTCAAAACAAATGTTTCACATTAATATTTCTGACAGAAAGAAAACATGAAAATAATTTGGCCCACGCAGAAAAATCGAGATTTCAACTTACTTCCCAAAATTATAATGAAAATGTTAAAATTTATAAGAAATAGTGCTCCAGCATGCCTATGTAACAATTTTTTTAGCAGATTCTAATGCTTTTGGGTGGAATAGATAGATTAGAAATGTAATATGTGTTGCTATATTCTAATATTTTCATTTTATTTCCATTTTTTATTTTCATATATTATAAGGAATGAAAAATGAGATATACATGTAAGTGGGAAAAAGGCTTTATTAAAAGCTTATTATTCTGCAAAGAACAGTGTGTCTAAAACTTTTGCTTTTTTTATAGGTGATGACCCAGATCTTCCCAAGTTAGGCTTCCTAGTGAGTTGTGTGAGTTCAGTAAAGGACAAAGCTTCCTAAGAGGCTGAATATTATTGAAGATCTATGAAAATTTAAATTGCGTTTAAGCAGAGCTTCTCTGCTGCCTTTGATGTTGCTGTTTCCTGGCCCATTGAAGGGAGGGTTAACACCGGATTTGTTCACTTACATAATGAGTGGGTTTTGTATTGAGAAAACCATTGGCATTGCAGGTAAAATAATGAACTTTTTTTCTTCACTGTGATTTAATGTATCATGTCCTTAACAATGTAATTTACACAAATCTTAACAAATGGAGCATTCAAAAAACCTCATTCATTCAAAATACAGAGTTCACTGAAAAGCTCCCAACTGCACAGGCCTTAGTGGGGCTGTTTCTGCTTTCAAATATCACCTCTAATCAGGTTATTTTGCTCTCAGATTTTGGGATTATAGGATGTCTATTGAGAGAATGTTGTAGGAAAAACTGCTGCTAAGAGAAGCATTATCACTCCATATAAGTGAACAAGTATAATTCTGTTATTAAGGTGATGGTGCTTGTGGACATAAATAAGACAAAGTTTATAGGTGGAGGGGATGTAATTCATTAAACTACTTCAGCACACAATCTTTCATGCACAAAAGCTTTCCTTCTGCTCTGCTTGAGATAGACTAGAAAATTTATCTGCTTTTTCCATTAATTAATTAGTAAAAGCTATAACCTCCACTCCACAAATGTTTTGTTGTCCATGGAATAAGTTTGGTCCAACATGTAAAATTGTAATCATCTAAACACAATCTAAACAGCATGAAAAATTTTGATTCTTTAAAATCAAACCACATATATTGCAAATCCTTAAAATACAATAACTACTGAAATGTTATTTGTCTAGAAGAATTAGTTAAGTGCTGCATGATTAAGAGCACATTAGGAATATTGTTTCTGACAGTATTTTTATTCAGAATTTAATACAATCTTTCAAATTTGCATACTTTGGTGGGAGTAAACAAAAATACAAATTTCAACATGTGCAACTGAATGCATAAAATGCACATTTATAATAAAAAATCCGGAGCTCTGTGGGAATAACTAGGCCTGCATTGTAGATAATTGAATCTTTAGCCTAAGTTCATTTAAGTATGTGAAGGATTTATAGAAATAACTACACTTAAGAGATTCCTGTAAACAAGTTTTAGTAAATAACTGGTTGCGATATGAAGGATTAAAAAAGATTATATGTTTCTAGAGAAACGGAGTTGGACTCTGAATATTCTGTATAGCTTAGGGCAGTGTGAGATCAGTAACTGTTTTATATTTCCACTCAATTCAGTGAAAACTGAGCCCGTGAAATTGTTGTGGAAACATCAGGACCATATATAAAAAGTTTTGAGCAACTATCCTCTTATTTCCTATTTTGTTAAGAGTGTCTGGGAGAAAATTATATAGTTTAACAGATGTGTATTGGACCCAATGAAGTCACTGATATAGGCCCTAAGCAGACATAGAAAAAGAATCAAGGAAGGAAACGAAGATATTTTTGAAAAGTATGTGGATAGCCCTTAATAAAGAGCAGAGTTTCATTCAAATTTCTATGCTGCTTCTACCAGTATTTCTGTGATGTTTTACTAATACTACTCATATCTCAATGCAAGGGATGGTCATTAGGCCTCTCAGTGATAATAAATGAATATTATGTGTCTCTGATGTATAGGCTGAGTATAATGCTTCAATCTGTAAAGTAAAATATGTGAAGCCATTCTGTAACACAGCAATTTTATGAAAATGCAGGAACCTTGGACATCTCCAGTAATAGTGCTCCTCTTCAGGTGCTTTCTTTACATAGTAGTTTAGTCCCTGTTTGCTTATAAATGCAGACTTCTGTGGCTCAGTTTTGTAAATGGAAATGTCTCTGACCATCATAGCAAAGACTGCAGCAGTTCTGATTCTGATTTCTGATGGAAGTCAGTAGGAAGAGATGAAAAAAAATCTCTTTCTATGCTCTCTGGAATAATCTTGGTACCCAGGCTGTAATTATTAAGAAGGAAATTTATATTCAGAATAGCACAGGTGTTTAGTCTCTATTTCTAAAATTAATGATAGTTCATTAAAAAAAAAAGCTACAGTATATAGTCAACTTAGTGCAATTAGTTTGAGAAAAGTGCACCCACAGCCACAGCATTTCTTCAAAATTTGGTCCAAAAAAGGAAAAGTGAAAACCCTGCAACCTTCAATCTAATGTCTAAATGTAGCTGGAACATCACTCCAGGGAAGTGCCCAGCAGTGGAACTCCAAAGCTGGCTTTGAGTTTTCTTCATGTCAGTGTTACCTTTGTGTCATGTCACACACAAAATCAGGAGTAAATGCCTTTAATGACACTGTTTTCTTTTCCACATAAGGAAAATATCTTTCTTATTTGTCCTTGGAACACTCCATGGCGCAAAGAAATCGCTTCCTTAATGCCATTCCAGTTTACTGATAAAATGAGGCCATGTAATCAACTATACCTTGGAAAAAATGAAAACGCATAAGGCATCTCAACAGACTGTCTTGTAAGCTGTTCTACTTAGCTGTGATGACAAATATCTTTTGCCACAACAGTGTACTGTTAATCTCTCATATCAGTACTTCCTATGCAGTAAAGCTTCCATCAGAGATCTAATCCTGCTCCTATTTAAGTCAGAAAGAAAAATAGAATAGGTTTGAGGCCAGAATATGCAGAGAACTATGTAATCTCTGTAAATAAACAGGCATTCTACTTGTAATCAATCACAGGGCAAGGAGCAGCAAATATTAGGAAAAAACATATAGATCATTTTCTTCTATTACTATATTAAGCCTCTGATTTTACTGGTTTAAGTCTTTTAGTACATAATAGGAGATAATGCTGAAATAAATACTGTAAGGACAGAAAATTGATTATTTTATTTTGCAGTGCTGCATGTCCCTGAAGAACAGAATGTGGTAGGAAACCCTCCTAGGGTTTGTGTTCAATCCAATACCCAGCCAGTAACTACACACACTATTTATTTATTTCTCTGATAACTTGGAATATCTATTCTGACTCCTAAAAAGTTGAAAATATTTTGAAGCATTTTCTTTCTCATCTGTAGCACCTCAAGGAAGACAAGAACATAATAGTGAATTCACACTGCTGTGGCTCAAATCTCATTTTGGCTGTTTGTGATCGTGTCCTGGTATTCAGAATATTAAGCCTGGTTTTAAAATATTAGTGTATTGCAAATGGTTAAATCTGCTGATAGTGTCACAAGACTTGTGGTAAATGGCACCTTAACTGACACATGTTGGTGTTGTGCGGCACAAAACACGCCACTTCCCAGGGAAGATGGACACTTTGTCACTACAGAGGCATCATGTTTCTGAGGCAGGTGGCTTGTAACTGCTGTTGATACTGTCTTTTTGCAGACTGAGTAAATGTCACAAGAGGTACAGTGTGGTTGTGTTTACCCTTGGCATGAGTGGAAATGACAGATTGCACGTGGACTGAGGGCATTCCCAGGGACGTTCCCATCAGCTGTTCCCAGGGAAATAGGCTGGGATGGATTGCTGCTCACACGTTACTTAATTTTCCTGGTTTTGTGCCTTTAATACAGAAGGTGATCCTTTCCTGCCTCAAAAAGATATTTTGAAGATGAAAAGCACTGGAAAGCACAAGGTGGTGGGAAAGGACTGACTAAGTGTGAGCTGTTATAGCAGCTCAGCCTCATACATGAAAACATTTTTGTAGCACTGAAACCATTTCTAACTGACTTAGAAACTCAAGTGAGGGTTTCAATGTGGTAGCCAGAATTTGGTGTTGAGTGGGAGGGGTTAGTTGGGTTTTTGGGAAAAAAAGGTAGTCTATACAGGTCTGTGTGCACAAGATCATTTCAGTAAGAGAGCTTAAATAACAGGTATAAATAGTTCTTCAGAAAAGCTAATGAGTTAGAAAGTTAAATGGATTTTTTTCTCAGCAATTTACTGACTTCTCTTTCATGTATTTTTATGGGTTTTTAACATTAAGAGTGAAAAATAAAGTGTGAGGTCATGTCTTGGTACACAGTTTTTTGACAACACTCTGTAATTTCATTATTCAAAGGCACAGATGGGATATTTATAAACCACAACAAAACTACCTAACAAAGGTACTTTTTTTACAGAACTGGATTCTAGAGAAATATTGAAGTGTGTAATGATGAATATGCATTTATTTCCAAAATGAGGAAGAATGTGTTAATTCTGTGTACAGCAGTAAGCTCTTTGGTTCTTGCTTTCTCCTAGATGCTAAGATTCTGGGCCAAACATTTAGAATAGTCCCCAGCACAAGATGGTCAGAATGCACATTCTTTCAAGAGCACAGATGTGTAAAAGTGATATTTACATCTTGCCTTCCTGCAAACAGGGGAAAAAAAGTTGTGCAAGATATAAAGCACAATTTACAGGATAAGTAGCTCAAGCTTTGGGTGCTTCTCATTGTGTCCTCAGCACTTTGAGAAATGTGGTATATTAGTGGAGAATTCGAGTATACATTCTAATGTAGAGCATTCTATGTAGTGTATTAAATTCAGCCCTTTTTTAAATATACCATCAGATACATTACATACCAAAAGGAAGACAGGAACACAGTAATAGAAAAGGGTTAGCTTGTTTAATGTGAGTTGATCTATGACACACATTAACAGCAAACCCAACTTGTCTGTAAATCTGTGTCCTACAACTCCATTTCATCCCACTTCCTGTGAACCTGCAGCACAAGAGTTTGGTGCTGGAATTAACCACAGTCCGGGCAAGAAAAAACCTGTGCTGTCACTGGTTCCAGTCACATCCAGTTCTCTGCCAGCCAGCATTCAGAAGAGACCAAACAGCAGAGGTGCTCTCTTGATCTTTCCTTCATTTGGGTCACTCTTTTCATGCTCTGATTGTCACAAAAAATCAGAGTTGGTGTAGCATGGAGATTTTCTGTGAGCTTAGCTAAGCACCAGTTATTAATGGAAGGAATTACAGGCAGGCAGCAGTCACAGAAACCTCATTTCTTCAGGAGGTCAGCTGTCTCCTTTCATGTATTAGTCGCCTTCAAGTCTTTTTCCTTCTTTAAAGTCTCACATTCCTTTTCTTTTTCTCAGTAAAAGGCAAATGAGACTCTGCCTTTAAAATCCTATTGCAGAAGCTGAGTCAAAGTCATTTCAATGCCTGTGAAATGCTGATGTGAGGTGGCAGAGCCATCAATAAAGTCACTTGCACACAGTTTAATGGAGCAAAGGTACTGAGTCCCAAAGGTGGCCTTGGACAGGAAGGAATAAAAAAAATGTTGAAAGTACTAGAAGAAAAAAAAAAGGGCCAAGTGATAGTGTAACACAAGTGGGAGTGGGAGTAAATTTTGAGCCCTCCAGATGTTTAGCTGAAATATAGGATTTTTTTTTCATATATTTTCTGTGATTTCTGTGAATCATGCCTGTAAAAATAAAACATGCATGAAAGTATAAAACAATAAATGTATACTTAAACATTTTAATATATAATGGACTTTCATCTCTCTCTTTCTAGACAGATGAATTTTTTGCTTCATCTACAGTAATTGATATCCAACCCAGAATGTCTGTTCAGCTCTCAGAATATGATGATTAATTTATTCTTTAGTACAATTTCATACTGATGATCCTTTGTACCCTCAACAAGTTATTTTAGGCTATTCAACATCAGTTTATCCGCAGACCGTTCTATTTCTTCTACCAGTAATTACACAGAATGTACCAGTTCAGAGAAGCCAGTATTAGTTTCTTTCACATTAGTTTCTTTCTTTCTTCTTTAACAAATCAAATGGATTTGGCAATTTATTGGCAATTTATCTTCAAATATGTACTTTAAAGAATGTTAGACAAATGGTTCTCTGTTTGTAAATGCTGTAATTAGAAATAACAATCACATCATCTTTTTTAAACAGCAATTGCTTCGGTAGTTTGCCATACGTAAATTACTAAGAATTTCTTTGACATCTTGAGGACTCTTTTCTTCTGTGACCTTAACATCTGTGACAAGTCTAATGAAATTAAAAACACAGCTTGATGGAAGAGAACGTTTAGGAGACTCTTTTCACTCTGTGATGCCTCACAGAGGGATTGCCATAGAATCTTTCATAAACTACTTATTACAAGTAAAACAATCAATAAGATTGATTAGATTAGATCAATTAATTAGGTTTAGAGAATAAATTGGTTTATAGTTTGTATTTAATATGTACAAAGACGTATTTTCTGTCAAATAAATCTTAGGAGTACTATATTTAATTTAGCTCTTCCAAAAGGTGTTCTGACATGTTGTCCTTACAGTCATAATAAAAAAGCCTCCTACAAGATAAGCAGTGTAGGTGATACCCAGCACAGCATTTCAAGTAAAATACTGAGCCTCCACAGCATTCCAAGGTCTGCACCAGGATTGTATTAGAAGGTAATCTGATAAATCCTATTGGAAAACTTGAGTGGGGAAGAAGTTGTTCCAGGAATTTTCTCCTCACAGTAAAAAAATACTCATATCACAGTGTGTATGGTGGTAGGAAGTGCCATGGTGGTGGATTATATTGAGTCATGGAGATAAGATTTATGTGCCATACTTAAATAAATAATAACAAAATAGCAGTCCCTGCTGTTTTAAATTCACACAGATGTATAGGCTATAGTTATGTTGTTGTGTTGAGGCAATACCTTCCTTTTAAGCAGTTAAATGCTTTTTCTACATGGATCCAAGTTCAGATTCAAATAAAATACCTTGAAAAGTATTTATCTTCAATATCCAAGCTGAACAGCACAACTACAACCTTTTATTTTAATAACAGACAAGCAAAAAACCTGGAAGAACACTTGTTGTATTTACTCTGGATTAAGCCTGAATAATATCCCAGATAAAAACGCTGCTAACTTGCTGTTGATGTTACTCTGAAATATATCTTCATAGGGATTTTACTTTCCTGCATCAACTGTATTTCCCAAGAAATGCCATGTCTGTGTAATATGTAGGTCTTTGTAGCTTACTATCTTTCTAGTATTCTTTAGCAAATGTAGTGAGAAACAGCCCTTGCTCATGAAACATTTAATTTGAATTTATTCAGGAGATAGCGCTGCTCAGTCTCAGCACTCCTCTACCCATGTTTAGCAGCATTTCAGCATCTGGAGCTGCACTTGTCCTTTTGTAAGACATGGGGTATTTGATGGCTTATGCCACAGGGATGGCTGATCCATCCCACCCCCTTCCCAACTCTGTACTCTTCCATCTTTTATGACGAACCACTCTCATGACTGACCTCCCCATTGTATCAATCCATGTGTTATCAAACACATTTGATGAAAACATCTAATTATAATCACAGAATCACAGAATATGCTGAGTTGGAAGGGACCCACAAGAATCATCGAGTCCAACCCTCAATCCTGCACAGAGTCAACCCCTGTGCCCCAGGGGATCATCCAAATGCTCCTTGAGCTCTGGCAGCCTTGGTGCTGTGCCCACTGCCCTGGGGAGCCTGTTCAGTGCCCAACTATGCTCTGGGGGAAGAACCTTCTCCTAATATCCATCCTAACCCTGCCCTGACACAACTTCAGGCCATTCCCTGGGGTCCTGTCCCTGGTCCCCACAGAGCAGAGCTCAGTCCCTGCCCCTCCTCTGCCCCTGCCCAGGAAGCTGGAACTGCAGTGAGGTCTCCCCTCGGTCTCCTCTGCTCCAGCTGAACACACCAAGTGCCCTCAGTGTCCCTCAGCTTCAAATCAAGGTCCTTCCCCATCTTTGTTGCCCTCCTTTGGACACTCTCTAATGGCTTCATATCTTTCTTATATTGTGGTGACCAAAACCACCACAATGTACAAGGTGAGGCCTCACCAGTGCCCTGAGATGAGCTCAGTTGGTCAGACCATGGTGCTGCTAACACCAAGGTCATGGCTTTGATTCCTGTACAGGCCATTCACTTAAGAGTTGGACTCCATGATCCTTGTGGTCCCTTCCAGCTCAGAATATTCTATGAAATCTGTAATTAGGACAAGTATAAGTCTTTTCAATGAGATCAGATATAGTGACAGACAACTACTTAAAGCAACAATGTAGCTGGGGTTAAAAATGCCTGAAATTTCTCCTTTGCAATGACAATAAAGCAGTTTTAAAAGCTGGCTGTTTGAAGAAATCTGTTGCTTTGGGGGAACATGCTGTTTCAGGTAACAAAGCAAGACCTTTTCTCATATCCTTTCATGGTCAATGTGGGCAGAGTCCTCATTACAGAAATTCCAATGTTCCCTTACACAAACAGAAACACAGTGATAAAATACATGTTTTCTACTCCCTAACATCTGTTCTTATCCTGCCAGCATTCACACGAGATATAAATAAAGGGAAAATGTGCATTAAAGTGCATTACAGTGTTGATTTATGGTGGCTGGTAGTTCTCATTCTATAAGCTGTCATCCGGCTTGACGCAAAATGGATGCAGGCTTTTTTCTCTTCTTTTTCAAATTCTGTAACTTAGATGAAAGCTACTGGATGTATTTTTAATTCAGAAAGTGCCTTTTTGAAGTCCTGTCTGTGTTTCTCTTTAATCTCTTTTTATATGATTTTGTCTGATTTTTCTATTTAAAATGTAAGTAAAAGTGAGGCAATGTAGCTCTTCTGTACTCTTACATGTTTCCAGCCCCTTCCCTCACAGCTGTCTTTTCTGCTACATTGATCAGGATTTTTTTTGTTTATCTATCCACATTTCTGCTCTTTTTTAATCTTTGGTTGTGTCAGGATAACTCTTTTTTATCTTCAAATATTCTGCTCTTGCCCTAATGCCAGCAAGTAGGGCTCCTCTCAGTGTCTTGCTTGTTCTTTAACTAGTTCATTTCAAAATTTCTGTTCCAATTTGATTCCTCACAGTTTTTAGCCTAAATAATCTATCACATAGGACTTTTAACCAAAACTTATCTACAAATGATGTCAACTGTGCTCTGTATACAGATGTTACATATTTCAGTGGTTACCCTTTCAGTAATAGAGGACAAAAACTTTTGCTGACCAGATCTGCCTGTGTGATCTACATTTCAAACTGGGGCTGCTGTAGTTTACATGAGTTTTTTTTTCCTTTCTTCCACAAAATAACTTTAGCTTTGAATTTTTTTCATACCATCTGTACAAATTTTTCCTTTTGGCTTAGTAGTCAAGATAAAATGTACAGTATGGCTTAACTTTTTTATGCTTCTTAAATATCCAAAATGTGACTACCCTAAATAAAAAATAATAATAATTAAAAAAAAATCATAACACAATCTTATATTTAAATCAGTGTCTTTGCTTCAGCAACCTTGAACTTGGCCTGAGTAGTTATCACCGCCAATGGGCAATGTTGTACTGCCATTATTAAATGAAAAAGTAGTTTATTTAATAGGAAATGGTTCAGCACAAATACCCAGTGGGTTCAGCTCTATTCCTGTGCAGTAAAAAGTTACTCTTGAAAATGTGGAGGGCATCTGAGCACCAAAGTGTTTGCAGTTTCCTGCAATTTTACAGGAATTTTACAATTGTGCAGGCCTTCCATTGACACTAAACATTAAAAGTAAATACGTATAAATATATATAAATATACAGCTCCTTTTTTATTTTTTAGTAGGTTGTTATAAATAGAACATTTTAATTTTTCATATCTTGTGTATAAGATTGTACGCTAATTTAATTCACTAAAACCTAGAATCACCACACTTATTAACACCCCAGTTGATGCTTGATTTGGTTAATGTAGAACTGTGAAATACCAACTGAATATTCCAATTTATTACAGAGAGGAGAGTGTGGGGATAGTTTACTATCAGTCAGAGGAGATTGGTGTCTGCCTGGGAGAGTTCTTGGTGGGAATATTTGAGAGAAAAAAACCAATTTAATAACTATCTTCCTCCCTTGTCAAAAAATACTATGTTCAAGTTTGGGTAACTGTGTACCTCTTATGAACCTTACATTTCGTGACATTTTTAACAGATGCAATATCCCTGGATATGAGTAGAGGGAGAATTTAAAGAGTAAAGAATTGTAGAATTGTAGAAGCATTTGGGTAGAAAGGGACTTTTAAAGGTCATCTCGTTCAACCCCTCTGCAACACACAGGGACATCTTCAAACAGGTTGCTCAGAGCTCCATCCAGCCCCATCCAACCTTGAATGTTTCCGGGGATGGGGCATCAACAACCTCTCTGGGCAACTTCCTCCAGGGTTTTAACACCCTCATTGTCAAAAATTTCTTCCTCAGATCGAGTCTATATCTACCTTCTTTTAGTTTAAAACCGTTACGCCTTTGTCCTTTCTAAACAGGCCCTACTGAAAAGTCTGTCCCTATCTTTCTTATAAGCCCTTTTTTAGTACTGAAAGTATTTTCTGGCCAAAAATAAATAAATGATATAAATAAATAAATAAATAAATAAATAAATAAATGTCTCTATTCAATTCTAAGAAGCTACAGTTTCTTTTTTTTTTGTTGACAGCGACTTGTGAGGTGATGCTTCCCTTGTGACTGACTAAAAAAATGAGGAAGTTTCTCAATGAAAAGGCAAAAATGAAGATACAAAGTGGGTTAAAATAAATGGTAACAATAGTTTTAATCAAGATAATAATACACAGTCTGACCAGTGGCTTCGCTCAAAGCAAACCAGATAATTTTAAAATCCAGCTAAAAAAATTAACAAATGAGTGAATGAATTGAGTATTCAAGTAAACAAAATTGAATGAATTTGAGTATTCAAAAAACAAAAGCTGTCTTATTGCCCAGTTCTAAGTGATGCAGATACCTGGGAGTAGGGATGTCTTCTCTGTCTTGTGTTGGATTTTTTTCTTGGTTCCTTGGAGTAGAGAGCTCTGTCCATATGATGGATTTTTTAATGCTCTGTAAAATAGCTTGTTCTCCTGTTCCTTTCTCTTTGGATTGCCCTTGGATTTAAGGTAGTTAAAATAAATGCCCCTGTTTTGCTAACAACTTTGGCAGAACAAGTAGGGAATGTTTTGTCCATCTTAATAAACAAAGGACACATTAGGTTTGTAAAGTACAGGCAAATTGCCAGTGTCTGGAAGTTCCCCCTCAATTGCCCTCTTACAGATTAGGCTCTATGAAAAATTTCAGAGGCTGAAATGATTTATTTATGACAATGATGTCAAATGGATTGTTTGGGCAGATACAACAGTGATTTAAAAACAAAATGTGGCCCATCAGCATAATCAGTTTATAAGAGAAGGTGCAGCAAAAATGACTCTGTTTCCTCCTCCCACATTTACCTTGTTTGACTTGCTAATTTAATCACTAGCACTGAGGATATAGCTCAAATTGTCAGTGGAAGAGGTGAGTGTTTCCCAGTGATGATGTTAAAATTTCTGTCTGATTTGAATGAAAATTATGAAAAAAAACCACCAACAACCAAACAGAAATGGTCGGGGGCACTCGGGGCAGGGAAGGTGTTAACACATGTATGAAGAGCTGCTGCATTAATGAAGAGCTGCTGCAAATGGAGCCCCTGAAACAAAGTTCTGGTTTTCACTGACTAAAGAGGAGTGTTTTACCACTAATTCATGCATGCTTTTATAACTTGCACAATTATCTCAACACAAAACCACTGTGGCATCCTTCACACTTGCCTTATGGTAAACCGTCTTCAATTTGACTTGCAGGAAAATTGATTTGTCTTGTATTCCCTCCGTGTTTACTCCAGAATAAAATTATTTTGAAGAGTGAAAACAAGGTGTTGGATGACTGTAGGCAGCAGACACTGTTGAACAGCACTGCCTGAACTGATATCCACATTAAATATTTTCTTGCTTGTTCTGTTGCCAATTCAGAGACGAAAAACATGTATCACTTGGCTGGAGTTATTTGCTAATAAACATAATAAAGCCTTGAAGAAGTTCTGAATTCATAGCACAAACCAGCATTAATTTTGTTATTCATCAGTGTAGGAAGCAGTATTGAAATAACTGGCATGGACTGCACTTATAAATATGATTTTGGTTAGTAAAGGGAGGTATGTAGATGATGGGAAGTGAATTACTTCCATGCAGAGAAATCATATTTTGCCTTGAACTAAGAGAATCAACAACCCACCATCCTCCTACGCTGTTCAGAAGCACAAAGCTTATTGTTAGTCACTGAATTATTTTATCTTTAGAACTTCTATTTGATTCTAGTGTTTTCTCAGGACTCAGAAGGATGTCATTTGTTAAACATATTGGTCAGGATTTCTTATAAAGTCAGATATGCAAAGTACATTAAAGTTTTAAGGAGCTGGCATAGAAAAAGGAGCCTGTGATCTGTCAACATTGTTCATTCCAGGTCTTCTCAAAATACTCTCTTGGGAATCTCTATGGACTTTTCTTTTTCAGAATTGAAATGTGAAAACTCTATATATTTGAAATATTTGATAGGCTATATTGACCCTGCCTACTATGCAAGTACAGTGAACCTCCATATACCTAATTCCTTAGTGCTTTTTTCCAAGGATTAACAGATACGCAATGAAGCTTCCTAATGCATAATTTAGACCATTTAGCATACCATATGTATGACATAATGAATGGACTTTTCTTAGTCATACTGTGCATGATATACATTTCCCTGGTGTTCACAGTGGCACTAATTCCAAAATTTCATGCTAGGAAATGAATTTTAATTATACAATAACTCTTAAGATGGCAGTCTTGTTACTACTGTCCCAGCTTTTCTTTCTCTCTTCTCTTCTCTCTCTGTATTAAAAAAAAAAAAAAAAAGAGAGAGAGAGAGAGAAAATTATATAAGACAATATAGTTTATATACTTCTATGATGTTTAGGCATTTATATTTATATGATGTTTATAGCATCATTATATATACATTTATATGATGTTTAGGCAAAACTTTCAATTCTATTTCTCTTCTTAATTATTCCATCTATTCAAGTTATTAGTAAAATATTAAATAATACATCTTGCTGATCAGGTTTGCCACGTGTTGGCTTCATTGCTTCACTATTATTCCTGCAGATTTTTATTTCAAATCATTATGAAAACTGTTTAACAAGGGTGAATCTTGTCCTATTCTAGTAGCTAGGTGGTATTCTTCAGGTAAAATATCATAGCTCCTGCAATCTTTAAAGGTAAAACCAAGACCAAATAGTGTTTGGTTATATTTTTATATCATCATCATCATCATCATCATGGCTAGGCTTCGCAAACAAAGATTTAGGAAGGCTCTATCCACGTTTGTTACAAAATATTTTTATATATGTATATAGATAACCAAAAGAAATATCTCAAATTAGCCACAAACCAGCAGGGTCTTCAGCTCCCTCCAGCACACATTCACCAATGAGATGGTGCCATCACGAGTGTTGGCTGCATTGCAAACTGCGATTTCACCAGATCAATATGCTCCAGTTTTCTATGGGAATGCAGAATTTGGTGGTTGCCACATTTGATTTGCCTTTGAGGTCAAGTAGGAAAAGGAACCATGGGAGAGGGGCCTCAGCCTCGAGCTGCAGACCCCAGGGGATTACAGTCTTCCTGGGAGAGAGTGTCCAAGTGCTTCCATTTAACAAATGCCGTGGCCTTGTGAATCCTGGGTGGCCCCCCCTCCAAAAATCTCGGAATCACTGCTTTAGAGGCAAATTGCTGCCACAAATATTTGTTATCAGAGTTTGCAGAACAAGATCCACCAGCAATGCCTTGAGCTGTCAGGCTCGAGGAGGCCAGAATTAGCTCCAGGTTTGCTCTTTGTTGCATCAGAAGCTTTGCCTTTCTGGTGCCTTTGCTAATAAAGTGTTTAGTTGTTGTTCCACTGCCCTCCCACTACCTATGTCTCTCATTGCCTTCCCAGTAAGGAAACAGGAGTTGCCCACCAACATAAAACATCCTTCTCACACAGCTTCAATACTGTTGCTTTAACCTGTGCCAATGTTTCTTACTGTCTTATGAGACATTTTTCATTTCTGCCTGAAAATCTGACAGTTTCCCAAGGGGTCCCCAAAAATGTAATAACCAAAGCAATCAGAATGAAGTTCTGTGTGACCCTGGCTCTTTTTGGTAACCCAGAATCAGTAAAATTTATTCATATTTCTCTTGATAGAGTAATACTATGCTTTAAAGCTTCACAGAGCAGGGAGAAAGGAGCAGTCTTCTAATTCTCAGTGTATACCTCTTGCAGCTAAAGAGTGAGATAAGCTGATGGATTTGTTTGCAAAACTTCTTGATTTTGTTTTTCCACCTTCACTAGCTCTCTCCATTTTTATTTTTGCTCTCTTCATTTTTCTTTCAGCTCTCTTCACTTTGCTGCTTCAAGCAGAATATTCGTTTTCATTCATTTGGACACTGTAATCTGGTACTACTACCAGTGAGCCCTAAAAATTCCTTTTCTAAGACAACATTGGAAATACAGCAGTTCTAACTGCCTCACTCCCTAAGCACCTGGATGAGCTTTGCTTGCTGTCACAAGTCAAACATGCACTTTTCCTGCCTGACCAGCTTGGACTTCATACACTTGCTCATGAATCTTCCAGGCTTTTCTAGAGCTGGGGGTTTATGAACACAGAGAAAAAATATTGGTTTACATTCTTAGTTTGCATTATTTGGCAGGCCCATGTCTAAAGGAAAAAAAAAGCCTCAAAGACCTGCAGTTCCTGTGCATCTCCTAAAAACTGAGGCTTGCAGAGGAGTGAGAAATGCAGGTTTTTAGCAGTAGGGGCACAGCTGCAGTTGCACCTCCCTAGTTTGCAGGTGTGACTTGTTGCCCCATCAGGATCCTCACTTTCAGCTGGCTATGCTGGAAGGGCAGAAATGAAGGAACAAAGGAGAGTGAAGAAGCATGTTTAATTCGGGGAGAAGTGTTGATGTAGCTGTGGGTGGATTTAGAATGTAATTTTTATAAGAAGCAAGGCTGAACTGTTCTTGGAGACTTTTTTAAATCTAGATAAGTCCAATCAGTGTAATAAAGAAAATGTTTTTGCAGGTGTTTTTCTCATAGGTAAGGCTCTGTGCTTTAGGTTTTCTGAGTGAGTAGCTTCCCATTCTCTGTTTTTCAAGATGCTTATATGAATTTTAATCTCAGTTTAACTACATGACCCATTTGTGAGTCATTTGAACACTTTGCTGATAAGTCTGGCTGAAGGTCAGCTGCCTTCAGGATTTATATGTTTTTATGTTCTGTGAAGATATATTAGCACTATTATAAATCCTTCCTGTCCTACTGTTGTTTTTATTAAGATTGTAGTAGTGGCTCTACACTGCAGTTCAGTAGATAAGAGTCTGGATTCATCCTAAATAAGCTCCTAGTAAGGTTCAGTCCTTGCTTCATAGAGTTTATGGTTTACTTCTGGCATAATACTACTATCCACAGAGAAAATCTTTTCTCAACCCCTTAATGACTGGGAGTTGACCTTTTTTGATGTGAAAAGCTGAATTCCTGAAGCTTGGTTTTGCTTTGAAGTCCTTGCTTTGCCTGGTAGGCTGTGTGGAGTTCAGGTAGGAACAATTGATCTACTTGTGTGAGTACAAGCAGGCAATACCTCTGCTGCTGAAGTTCCTGAAATGATATTAATACCCCTCTTTAATTGGTGCCCTCTGACAGTTTTGCCTGTGTAACTTGCTTTTCCTAGCTAGGCTCTTTCCCTTGGCTATTGTCAAATAGCTTTTAGCTGGAGTCAAAACTTCAGCAAAATCATTCCAGCTCTCTTTGCACTATTTATATTGGCTCTACTCCCTTCAGCACAGATGGCAACGTTCAGTTCCTATACTCTATACTCCACCTAATGCTACCTTTTTGTTTTGTAAGCAAAGTATATTTTGATATTTAAACTGTACTGCACTATCTAGTTCTTCCTGCAGTGTATGGGAGCAACTTATCAACTCCCTTCTGGCCAAACAACCCCAGCAGATTTTAATAGACAAAAAAAGCTTTGTAAAAGTACCTCTGTACACATTCTCTTGCCCCTCAAAAAACCTTCCTCCAGAAGCCCATTTCTCTCTTAAGAATGAGTACATTATAACAAGTCTATTACTAAAATATCCTCTGTACAGTGTAACCAAGGTAAAGGGTTTGCCTTTTTTGAGAGATGGAGTAGAAATGCTAAGGGTTTTTTGTGTGTAAGAGATGGTTTTGGACTGCCTTGAAGGCTCATCTGAAGCATCTGTTCAAAGCATGAGCAGTTCCCATTTAACTGCTCAACAAAAATTCTCAGTGCTGTGATGTGCAGACAGGACAATAAATGTAGGGCAGTTTCTTTCAATGAGCTTACAGCTGTGCTGTGAGTTCTCATGGAATACATGGATGTGTTCTGCTAAGGTGAAAATGCAGCCTGAAAATGTTAATTTATGGAATTGGGGCCTATGCAGCCTGGAAGATGTGGAACAAGACCACGTTTCTGCCTTCTCCAATCTCTCCAGAGATCTCTGGGTCTCTGCTTTCATCCACAACGCAGGGCTGAGGTGCTCATTGGAAGTAGGTGGCATACAGTGTTTACTAACTAACTAAGAGAAATCTTTCACGTCAGAATAAAATATCATGGCTTTAGTTATTTCTATGTGAAGAAAAGCACTAATGAAATTGGATTCATCAGAACATTTCATGCAGGATCTTTTGTTTTCTGAAAACTGCCTGAACTTCAGAATACTTGTAAAATTTTGACGTGCCAGAGTAGTAAATATTTTGGTTTTTAAAATCCCATCACAAGCTGTCCCCCCAGCCCCCTGAAGAAGCCCAGGTGGGGAAATTGGAAAAATCAGCCCTGTTTTGTGAAACCTGTTTCAACAAGCTGATTCTTTGGGAAGAAGTAATGAATTGCCAGAGCAATGATAACTGCTGAGTGTTTCCCCTCTTTACAAAGACCCTTGTGATTTACTGATTAAAAAGTTCTAACAGGGGTGAAGATACAGTTATTTGTCATTGTGGCAACTGAAAAATAATGCATTTAATTAATGTAAACTTTTTAATGTCTCGCTATAACACTTGGATAGCTCAAGTGAATAAGGAATAGCTGGATAATTGACAGAAAATGATGCAAGTAATCTAAATCTCACTCTAGTCTTGAAGTCTGCCTGTAGAGATGTTTAAAAAGTAGAATTCATGACCTGTGGGAAATTCAAATAGTTGAGCTACCGAGCATATTAAAATTCTATAAAGGATTAAAAGACTAAGCAATGAATATTTTCATATAATGAAAAGTTTCCAGAAATGTGTAGCAAAAAACTCTTTGCATTTATATGTTTTAAATATTTAAGTCATTCTGCATATTAACATAACTGCATTTTCAAATTAAAATTATTCTTCATGTTCTTCTAATTTAGTTTCTCAGAATTAACCTAAGTAAAAAGGTTTGAATTGAATAATATTTTATGAAAGTAACTTTATTTTGGTTATGAATTTTAATTTTCCTCTTTCTATCCTTATTTTAACACATACAGTCCCAAGAGTTCCTTCAGGTAATGTCCTGGTAATTATAACATATGTTTCTGTGTGAAACTTGAAGACACTAAAAAAAAACCCAAAAAACAAACCACTTCTCCTTACACAATTGTAGGGTAAAATCATATCAGAGTTATCTGTCTTTGCCTGTCTCAAAAATTGATTTTTGTTGTTGGTTTTAGATTTAAATATGTATGTAAAGGCATAAAGAAGTTGGGTGGGGCACAAAACCTTCAAAATTCTGTAAGCTTTGAAGGCTTTTAAGATTCAAGGGGAATCTATATTGAATAATGAGAAATATTTACTCTTGAATACTGTTAGATTTCCAGTAGTACTATTAATAAATATCCTTTCTGCAAAACTACTCTTATTTCTTCTTGTCAAATGTCACATGAGACGTACGGAACAATCCAAGCATATAGCATTTAAAAGGGCTCTAAATTCCCAAAAATGAAGGGAAGAATAGGATGGGCTGTTTTAATTCACCATTCATTTCACAGTGAATGGAATATTCTTGTGTCACTTGACAAAATCTGTGTGTGTATATTTTTTTTTTAATTATTTTATTTGTTAACAAACAGAAACAATCTTATTTTACTTCAATTGTCTTCCTCATGTGGTCACTAAATGACAGAATAATTACTTGGCTCTACTCTGCCATAATAATCAGGGATGACTGCTTTTGTTGGTAAAACAGGCAATAGCTTATGAATATCTTGAAGAAATTACCCAAAAGCTTCACAGATTTGCTCGTCCAGAATTTCACATTTGGTCCATTTTAAGCAGGTCTATACAAAGACTTAAATCCAATCTGAAAAGCACATTTTGGGGAAAATTTTTGTGCTGTGGAAGTTATGAGAAAGTTTGCATTTATTCTGTTGGTATGAGGATGTGCTATTTCGTCTAGAATTTTGGAGATCTTATTACAGAAGCATGATAACTTGTGTTTCAAATGAACTTCAACAGATGGATTTAATATCAGACTAATAAGAAAATAAATAATTTCCTAGATGTTTCTGACAGTGAAAATTGGCTTAGCATTCAGTCTTTCCAGTCAGGAGTTTACATTTGTTACCCTCAGTGTTGGTCCTGCGACTGTATCCCCATGCAGTAGAAAGAGATCGGTACTTTATTTGGCATTTAGCACATCCCAGGGGTTAAACTCCTGTCCTGTCCATCAGTTACCTCATCTTTGTATATCCATTACTACACAGTAAACTCCTTAAGTAGTGTGAAAAAGCATGAGGGGCGGTGAAGATGTGGTGCCATTCTTTCTGCCCAAAGTTGTTAAGGCCACCAAATTGTCCCCATAAAAACATATTTGATACAGATTTCCTGTGGTTTTCCACACCCACTCCCAACACTGCACAAAAGAGGGGGAAAAGGGGACCTTGAGAAGAATGTCAACATCCAACCCTGCTCCTACTGCTGCTCTTCCAGTGGAGTCAGCTTTGATACCTCGCCAAGAAGGTGACAATGTGGTGCTTTGGGTTGTTACTTGTGTTGAGGTTTTTGTGTTAGTTTTATTTTCTACCCAAATATGCTGCCTGGGATACTTTTCCACAGTGTTTTACTACTATTTTACTACAGAATTACACCAGTGGTGTTTCCAAATATTATCAAATTATTCCACGTCAGACTTCAATATTGTTTAGACATACTGAATATGAAAACTAATTTAGAATTGGATCCCAAAAGGCAATTAGTTCTAAAATTGACTTGTTGCATTCCTATATTTGCATTTGAGTGAATTGGGAGAGCTAAATCTTCTCTGTCCAGGAGCTAAATGACAATGGCACTTGTTTGTCAGCTGCAGCAGTTCAATGGGGGATGTAAATGTTTCTGATGTGCAGTTTGGTGGTCTCTTACTACCTCTTGAAGAACTTTTGTGCTATGTATTTGTCAGCAGCTCCAGCCACTCTCTCTAATAACCAGGATTTCACCTCTCTGTTGGTTATTGGCTAGGAGGAGGATTTCTGTAGCAGCTGGCAGACATTAGGCACCAATCTTTCTTACATTTCAACGAGGCTTCCATGCTCTCCTGGCTGTGACTTCCTTTAAGTCCAGCCTCTGTTGCCAAGATTACCAGAGGAGGAGACAAAACTGGTGTCAGCAGCAGCAGCATCTGCTGTTCATCACTGGGACAACACTACCTGCGAGAATAGATCTGGATGAAAGAAGGCATCCTTATTACATGTTTTATTATGCTCTGAGCTGCTGCTCAGGTTTATCTGGGTTGCTGGACACCTGTTGTAATTGGAGGGGGTGAGAGGTACATTGATTTGCAACACAGATGATTTGATGTTCTGGTTTGGTCCTTTTCTGATGTTGCAACCTGTCCATTGTACCATTTGGGTCCATCTAGGGAGCAAAGTGATCAGTGACCAGTCGCTGCCTCGACAGGAAACAATACGTAATTTCATCTTTACCCCATATCCTGGAGATCTTAATTCTGCTGGGAGGACTTTGTTCTCTCTGTGTGCAGCACATTCATCTTTGGATCAGGAGCTCAGTGATAACCTTGAGTCTCTGTTGGGTTGTGCCTCTGCTTGCTGTGGCCTGACCATCTCCCTTGGGCTCCAAGCTACGGTTTCATTTCAGGTCCTTTCACTGCAGCACATCCCGCTGCCACTAGAGCACCACATCTGTTCCCCTAAAGCTTTTTATTGTAGTAAAAAGTTTAAACATGGAGAACTTGAGCTGCCATTTATGGATGAGCCATTTAGAGCTTATTGAATTTAAGTAATAAAGGATTCATAGCTTAATAAATTTCCATTTGCCTTACACTTCACGGTATGACACAAAGACAAGCTCGGAAGATGTACTGAACTCCTCAAATCAATGGGGATTAAATGTAACAGAGTGATTCATCGATTCACAATGTCAGTTCCTTGCCACCCAATAAACTTTAATTTGCTTTTCTGTTGTTTTGTCTGCAAATGGTCAATATTTAGAATATCAACGCAACCGTGCAGCTTAGAAGATACGTGTTTCCTTAAGGGATTCAAACTTTTTGTGTAGTTTTTTTGTCATATTGTTCATTAACCACTTGATTTGGTCTGTCTATTTAATGCCTGTAATTATCAGTTAAATATGCATAATGATTTCTAAAGATACCTGAAGAACTGTTAAGCTCCTCTGGGAGACTGCTGTGGAAAAGAAGCAATAAACTAGGGAAAAGGGGCCCAAAACATCAATCCCTTGCTCCCAGCAAGCAAATATCAAAGCATTCTTTATGTTCTAGGGCTGTTTATGAAATATGTTTTTCAATTTCTTTTAAATATATCTCTTTGTTTTATCTTTTAGGATAATATTTGGGGTTTAAGTTTCTGGTTGTCTTTAAAATATGAAATTAGCTTTTTGTGTTGTCATGTTCTATTAAAACTTTTTCTCCCAAATGAGCTAACATATACTTCTAAATTCCTTGGCTTTTTTTGTTATGGCAAAGTATTTGAATAATTATGTCAATTAATATTCAGAAGAGCTTAAAAAAATCTATTTGTAGGAAGATAGTGAACTGTATCATAAAAGAATGATTTTGAAGGACTTTTTTTAAACACTAGCAATAACCTTCCTTGTGACTTATTTGACTACAAACTTTGATTTAAAATATTTTTCTGTAAAATAATTAAAATGAAAATAGACCTTTGGAGGGAGAGTACTTACTGTTAATTATTTCTTAGATGTTTTGATTCTAAATGTACAGGTATCTCAGTAAAATGAAAATTCTATAGAAAGAATTGGAATGTAAAGAAACAAAATCTTGTATGAGTGTATTGTTGCTGGACTAATTGCGCTTTAATTAGTAGTAATATTACACATGTTTCAGGAAAACAATTTTTAAAATAAAAGTGCACTTAATTCAGTGGTGTAGTAACTGTAAAGGAATGAAAAACCTGACGTAAATATTTTATTTGTGATTATTTTCTTCCTCTTAAATTTGTGGCCTATAAGGAAGGCTTTTCAATGTCAGATACCTTAATGTGAACAATTTAACTGTAATTGATTGGTAAAATAATGTTAAAAAGTTACCTTTTTAGCTAGAGACTAGTTACAGTCTAGTCTCAGGTAAAGAGTTTATTTTTATTATCAGTTTCCAAGTAACTGGAAAGAAAATTGATTTATTGCTAATAGAACTCATAGTAGGTATTATGGAGGAAGAAGTACCACCAAAAATTTCTCTTGGATATACTTTTAATTACTCTTCATTTGTGTCCTGGTATTTGCATTTTTAAGTTTCTCATGATGAAACCAAAAAGAGAAGGGATCCTCCAACACACAGAACTTGAGAATAGAGTCTTTTAAACCAGGATCTCCTGCTAATTGTGTTTTCTTTCTGCGCTTACTATTCATGCCATGTACTTACCACAGCTCTTAGTAGAGTCTTATTCCTCCCCCCTTGTTTAGTTTGCAAAACCACTAGAGAAAGAGAGATTGCAGCAAAAGATAGGGTTTTGTTATTCCTGCATGATGTATTGAGGAGCAGCAGTTCTGCAGGGAAGCACATTCCCTGGTGGATATGGCAAAGGGCAAAAGTGATGCTGAGTTACTCTTAGCAGGATTGTCTGCTCTTCCCTGGTGCAATTTAACTGGATACAGATACAGGTTGTTGTGGATGTTGCACAATTGATGAGAGAAAAGGAGTATCTTTATTCTTGGTTATCACAAAACATCAGCTATGAATGTGTGTTTAATATTAACCAGAGACACAAGCACAGGCTTTGGTGAAGTCCCTCAGAGATAATGGAAGCATAGGAGACATCAGTATCAGTAAATTAAACATTCTTGGGGATGTTGATTGGAATAACTTGCAGCTATTTTGGAGCTTCTCAGCCTCCAGAAGAGGGTCACAGTGTGCAAGCTACATATTAAAAAGGGCCTGTGGAAAGACTTGATTTTTAATTCTGAAAACTGTGCCTAGGGAATTGTTCAGACACAGAATCATAGAAGATCCTGAGTTGGAAGAGACCCACAGGGATCATGGAAGTCCAGCTCCTGGCCATGCACAGGACACCCCAAGAATCCCACCCTGTACCTGAGAGCATTGTTCAAACACTTCTTGAACTCTGGCAGGCTTGTGCAAAATGTGCAAGAGACCATTCCCTTACTATATAATAGTACAATATAGTATTGTCTAATAGAAACCATTAATAGAAAATAATAATTAATCATGTGCCAGTGCCTGACCATTTTCCTCTACACCTCATTTACCACTTTAGTAGCTTTCTTAGATACTGGAATGATGAACTACCTTTTAAGCTTTTTTTTGAAGATGATGATTCTATTTATGGGTTGATAAGGGGAATGTTTACTTTACTGGAAATTCCATGTTACAGACAACTATCAGTCCAGCTGAAAGGCACCAAGAAAAGGGGTTGAAGTGTATGATATGTAAGGAGCTGCTGGGGAGTGGAGTGGGGCTTGTTCAGCTGCCCTTCCTGGAGAGGAGAAGGCTCAAGGGACCCAACTGCAGCAGGAAAGTGGCAATGGTCCCAGCCCATGGGAGTGCGACTTTAATTGGACAACAGTTTTTCACTGTTGAACTCTAAAACAGGTGCCAAGGGGAGGGAGTTCATCCCCAGGGATGAGCTGAGAGAGGCCCCAGACACCATCTTTTATATTTGTTGTATATTTGCTTCTATATCTGCTGGGAAGACAAGATAGGAGTAGGTGACCTCTAGATGTCCCTTCTTTTTTATTTTCCCTTTTCCTCCACGGAGCCATCCATGCTACCACTGCTTTTGTGCAGCATGGGGAACTTTCTAAGAAACAGTGGGGAAACTATTACTCCCTATACTGCTGGTAGGTTGTAGAGGGGGGATAACTATTATATTAAAAAGTACTGTTTGGAGAGATAACCTGCTTGAGACTTGCTGAAGTCATGCTTAGTAAGACCTTTTAAGCAAGCAAAAGCAGCATTTAGTTTGTATAATGTGTAAAACTAGTTAGTGTTGTACACACTCCATGCTAGACTGCAGACTTATATATGTGTGCAAAGCTGGATCCCAGTGCATTACACTGAAAATTTCAGTGAGAGAAAGATATTTTGCAACCTTTTTGTTTTGAAGCACTAATTCTGGATTGCGAGTAACAAGGTGATGGCACCAGAATCTGAGAATGAGGGAAAGGTCTTTCTGTAGCTTTGACTAAAGTGCTTTGCTTAATCAGCTGTTTGCTTGGGGTTACTGTTATTTAATGCAAAGAAAATAATCATAAGGCAATGCTAATTACTCTTTTTTAATTCCATTACATTTATAAAGCGCATCTTGAAATAACTTCTGTAAGTAATACCAAAATAATTCAATCAAATTCATATCTGTAAAGTATATTGGGCATGTTTCTTTAGGGAAGTGCCTTTAGTCAAGTATCTGCCCAATCAATTCCTCAGTGTCTAACAAGCAGAAGAGATTTGGTTTTTATTTTCACTTGAGTCAGTGTGCTTTCAAACCATAAACTTCAGCCACCTCTTTTATCACAGATGTTTACTTTTAAGATGTTACCAGAATAAACCATCATTTAGTTCTGAACTCTATTTTATACTGATACATAACTCCTTTGTAAATACCACACACTTCTAAAATAGCACTCATGGTTTGTTTTGGGGGGTGGGGTTTTTTTTTGTTTTGTGTTTGGATTTTTTTGGTGGGGGGGATATCCAGATGCTTCCAGCAAGGGTGTGACATAGCAAATATTTGGATTGAAAGTATATTTCACACATCCATTCCTATCCTGGGTTACTTCCACTATTAACTCCTATAAAGGCTTTTTCACTTTTGCAGTATTTCTGTTTGGTATTATTCTTTCTACACCGATGAATAACTATTCACTTGTAAAAGGACTGAAAACACTTTAAGTAAGATTTAAATAACTGAGAGGAAATGATTCTAGATTTACTTCCCAAGGGCCTCCCTTGTACTGTGGATTTGCCTATACTGGGGAATAAGAAATGTGAATTATAGATTTTTTTAACCATTTTACAATTTGACTGGCATTGCTAAAGGCATATTTTGGTTTTCATTACTTGTAATATTTCTATTATCAGAGGAAGTTAGTCCAGAATCAGTAGCTCTCTGTCAGCAGCAGCTACTGAAGGTGATTCCTGGGAAGTGCAGACATGTGAAAAGGTGCAGGGAAATTCAAACAGCCACTGAGGAATCCTCGCAGTGGCTCATTTTGTGTTCTAGATTCTTTTCAGGAACATTTATTTTAAATACCGAAGTGGTACAAATATTTTTCCATTTTTCAGGGCTGTGGTTTATGCCTTGCTTTGTAATATAAAGCCTGTATTAAATGGACCTTGGAGGTGCTATTTGCATTTCGCCACTGAAAAGTACTGTTTGAATGAACTAAAAATAAATAAGTAGCTGACACCTGAAAGTGTATGTCTGGTTAAAATGAACAATATGCACTTTTACTAGAAAAAATAGACTTACTCCTAATACTTCTAGCAGTGATATGGGAGGGAAGAGACAGGCTCTGATCAGCAAGTGAAACAAAATCTTTATTTTTGAAGAGCAAGGCACTGTTGTGAACTGTACCTCTGCAAAAGTTGAAAAGTATCCCTTTAAAAAAAAAAAAAAAACAACGAAAAAAACCAACAAGGACAATTGTTATTAAGGGTTGTAATCTTTGTCCTGACTGCGTGTGAGGATTGAATCTGGAAACTGAGCATGAGTTGGCAACGCTGCTTTTTGTTAACACAGTAACAAAACTAATAGAAGAGTAGTTTTTAGCCAAGGCAGGAATATATGTGCTGTACAGGACTGAAGACAGAATTCTGGGACAAGTGCGACTTGGATGAACACTAGGAAACTATCGCTCCATGAAAAAATTCTGGTTTGTTATTTTGTGTTTTGTTTTTTTTTTTCCACTTGAGTGGTAGAAAAATCAATGGGCCCATTTGGTTTTTATCCACTTGGTATGTTACAGCAGCTTCAAAGCTACTTTGAATATCGGTTTTCTTTCTAATTCAGAGCAAAACCTACAGAATACTGAAAAATGAGGTTTTGTCTCATACTATCAAAGCAGCAAGAGTTTGGTTTGCAGAGGGACTCGAAACCTCTTTGCTTGAGCAAATTCCTCTCAATTTTTGACTTGAGCTTCATGGCCCTTTTGAGACCTTCATGTGGACTCTTCTGAAAACTTCTCCACAAGTATGAATAGGAGCCTATCATAATATAAGAATTTAGTATGCTGATGTTATCGTAGTAGTTTTGTGCACAAGTGTATATTTTGAGTATGCCCTCAAAAATAATGGTTTATTTAAACCACATGCTGGACTTTTTCCTGCTAACTTCTGTCCCAGCTGTTCCATCAGCATCTCATCAATTCTGTTCTCATTTTCTAACCAAATACCCCAGTTTCTGGGGGCAGAATGTACTAAACTACATCTGCTTCTCTTACCCAGTTCATTTAGCCTGTAGATGTGAAGAATTTAATTATAAAACTAAACTAGACTATGAGGAAAAAAATTGATAATATTATCAAATTTTAATAGTAATATTAAATTTACAATACCTTAACATAAATATTTGATCATCTGTATTGCATAACTTGCTGCATTAAGGAAGTCATTAGTGTCAGGTTGTGAATGCAGATGAAACACCCAATTCTGTAAAAGGCATTATTAATCAGTAAGACAGATTCCAAATTAATTGAATTGTTATATCATAGCATATTAGCCAGCTCTACAAAGCAGCCTTATCTTTGTGGTTGTGAGAAATGCAGAATATTCTTCACTAAAGCTAATAAAACAGGGTCCAGAATTTGAATAGGAAATAAATTAACATAAGGCAAAGTCTAATGAATCTTTCCTTTCTTCAGAAAATAAAGGGAGAATAGACTTTCAGAAATGAAAAGCAAACTAAGGTGGTGTTGGCTTTGAGGTGTCTTTATTTGGAGGGACTTGTGCACACTATTAGAAGAAGACAGAGACCAAAGAACTGTAGGTACAGAAGGACAGGTTTATCTGTAGTGATTAAGTGCAGGTCCTGAATTCAGAACAATTCTTACCCTCACATTCTCAGATTTGTTGTTTGGTTTTGTACTACGTTTAAGAAAAATTAAACCTACTATATTAGATATCCATAAGTCTGAAATGCCTAGATATACCAAGATTTCTTGGAAAAACTCCACACATCATTGCTTGTTTTTTTCCTTGCTCTCCTGTTACTATTCTACTTGTCACTGACTATCTGATGGTTTAGATTTATGGCCTTAATGGTACATCTCTGTACTTGCAGACTGACGACCTGAAACATTCAGTTAAGGGAGAACTAGAGCACAAAGAGGTTAAATATATTGCCCAGTTGTTGCAGAGAAATTTGGCAGCACAAGTGGCACTATCTGTATCTCCTAAGCAGCAGCTGAGCTCTTCAATCCCAAATGATTCTTCTGGCTTTCAACAGGTTATTGTTGTCCTGTTGCCACATCACTTAGATAAAGAATGAGAGCCCATGGCACAAATCTGTCTTTTAGGAAGGTGGTTTGGGATTTCTATTCCTTAAAACCCTCATGTCTGAAGACTCCATGTTTCTCTCCCAGTTTTAGAAAACTTGAGCAAAGGCATTTTATTTTCTTTAAGTACTGAAAAGGTTTACATTGTAAGAATGGTATGAGAACTAACACTAATTTCCATGTTTTAGTATGAATTTTAAACATTTCTTACAACTGCTAATTATAATCTTTGTATTACTGCCATGTGGAGTACAACATAATTTTGAATGAGGGCAAAAATGTAGATGGAAATTCAGGTAGATTTCTAGGGTGTTGAATTTTAAAGAAGGTTTCTATGTATTCAGTTTTGAGAGACATATTTCTTACAGTGATCAGGGTAGCTGTAGGTACGCACTGACAGCCCCTTCCCCAGGCAAATCCATGACAAACAAGAGTGGTAAATACTCATTTTTAACAGTGAGATGATTTTTTTTGTTTCTCAGTATGTTTAACAAATGAATAAACGAGAATTTTCACTAAATGAAAAGACTGAACTGAAAAGTATAACTTTTCTGCAGTCTGCAGCAGAATATTGATGCCTCAGTTTAATTTCATTATGCAGAATATCAATTGCAGTTTTCTTACACTGTCAGAATTTAAATTACCAGAGGTCTGCAAGATTAGTCCTGCCTGGTGTGTTGAAGTTAAGCGTGCTCTATTTAGATGGTCTGCCTTAAATTTACATTTTTATAGGTATACTTTTGTTATGGAGAGTAAATAATGTTAATTTCTAAGAAAAAAATAAAAAAAGGTGTAATCTTGTAATAAAACCTGTGATTCAGCTTGTGGAGCTGAGGGTTGAATGACACACAACCACAAAACAGAGCTGCAACCCCCTCCGAGCTCACCTTCCTGCTCACCTTCACAGATGGAGCTCAGCAAGTTAAACCCCCAAAACTTTATTACCCGTGCCCAGCAGACTAAAGGTTGTTTTTCTTTCTCTGGCACTACTAATGACTTTCAACTGACTGCATTTTAATTAAAAACCCCAGGTAGCCTCTTGGCTGAGCACAGGGGAAGGCTGGTGTTGGGAATGCTGGGTGTTACCTGTGCATCCACACACGGCATGAGAGGTCCTTTGTGCAAGGAAGCACTTCCTTCTCCTTGCTTTTTTAGGGGGGGAGGATGGGAGGGTGATGTCAGACACCACAGGGAGGCTGTCATGGACATAAATTCCTGAGCTTTTTAAAACCTGAAGGCAGCAAACAAGCAAGTATTTATTGCTGAAACAAGCGCTGCCTTCTAGTCTGTGCAAGTTGAAAATTCTCGTCCACGTGTTTTCTCACACAAATCACACTTCTGTGTACAAATGCTTCTGGTTTTCACCCTCATCAAGAGCGAAATGCCACAGAAAAATACCATTCATCATTTGATGTAGCTATTCTAAGAAACTTAAAGCTGTTAGTCAAGACACTTAATGTTCTCGCTGTGAAAAGTTCTCTGTAACACACAAGCAGAATGTTAAGGTAAAGCTGTGTGGTTGCAAAATATGCTACAGAAAGGGAAGGCAAAAGCAGCAGTTACGCTATTCTGAAAATGTTTATTAGTTCTGCACAACTTATGTGCTGTTTCAGCCACATCTAGCCAGGAACTTGCAAATGAGAATATTTTAAGACAAAAATAAGATAGAGCATGGTTTGTTTTGCTCACAAGACAGAATGGATCAAACTTGCTTTTACTTCCCACTATGCCTGGGAAACAGCTCTGAATTAGAACATTTTGGTTGCATTTGCTGTTTTATAACGCTGGAAACTATGCCATGAAAGTGGAGTTGGAAAGTGGTTATCTGTAAGCAGCTGCTGTCATGCTGAAGTCATCTGGCAGATCATCAGTTCCTCTGTTTTCTTCTCAAATATCAGGGTGACACTTGGGAGTGTTTACTCAGAAAAGTCGGCCCCAGTAATTGTTCAGATTTTGAGTAATTACACTCTAGAATGCATATAACACTTTGTTTCCTGTGTTCACAGGTTCTTTTCTCCTCCAGAATATTTTAGTTAACATAAAGTGTTTTAAAATCCAATGCAAAATCTCCCAAACTATTTTTTCTTGCAAAAGATTTTTGTGTCTCTGACAGGATTTGTTGGGTTTGTGATCTATAGTATCATAAACTATTGGGTTCCTGCTGGGATGAGGAATGTACTCATAATGAGACCTTGTGTTATAAGCCATATTTTGACAATAAGTGGTATTCATTTGCTTCAAGTTTTTAATCTTAGTTCTTGTGGACGTCAAGCTTCTATTAAATGTTCCCATATAAAGTGATATTAAGATGAAAATATTAGATTAAAAAACCGTCTAAGATTAAAATACTGTTGTGTAATACACTTTATATTTGGAGTAAAAAAATATTAAATGGCATAAGCATACTTATGAAAAAGGTTAAAAATGCAAGGGTTGCCTAGAATTGTCTTTTTATTGCTCCTGTGTATTTCTTAAGACTTTATTGGGGGTGAAGTCTGTGTTATCAGTATTATCAAAGATTATTGGAGCGCTTTGTTTCTTTTAAGCATAATATCCATTTCAAAACATAATGTTTCAAGTAAGCAAAAACTGACTTTATAAAATAAAAGAACAGGCTTCTGGATCTTAGTTTGTATTAAATTCTGCACGCAGGGCTATAGACTTGTGACACTTTACAGCATAATTGTTGATATTCTGGCAGAGCATTTCAGCAGAACAGCAATTTTAAAGGCCAAATATTCAGTGGGAAGATATATTGCTGGAAAAAGCAAGAACCTATGCAGTTTCCAGCATAACTTTATTTGAAAGCACTATTTAAAATAGCATACCATTACAAAGGTACATCATTTGGTTCTAAGTACCTACTAATTTCAACAAGGAAGGTCCTGCCAACAGAACAAGCCCACAAAAAGTTTCCGTGCAGCAGAACTCTGAAGATCACTTTCTTTTGGACCTGCTAAAATCTAAATGATGTTTTGTAAATGTGGCGGGAGACAAAAAAGTTTTTAATATCAAAGATGCCCAAAGTCCTGATTAAATGGGTGCTTTTTTTCTCGCTTTTTTAGGTGTATGTTTTTTTTAAGCTTCCAGTGAGAGCCTCTGAATCACTTGAGCTGATTTATCAGGAAACAATGGGGGTTTTTTAATTATTTCTCCACAATCATAAGCTCTGTATGTATATTTACAGTGTATATCTCTATTTATACTATCACTCCGTGATTTCTTGACAACTTTGCAGCAAAATGGTGGAAAAATCTTTGAGTATGGCAAATAGTTCTCCCCTATCACTGAAAAGCTGCTTAAAGAGACTTTCATCTGAAATTTTTAGTACTTTTTTTTCTTTTCCCTTCTAATGCTGGCTTTGAGTGTCTCTCTTGAATATACAAAGTTTATGCAGGAATATTCATGCAGGGTAAAGAATTAGGAAATACGTGAAGTTACAGTGCAACTTTGAGTCAATTTTAAGTAAATATTTTCTATGGAAAGTTGGATATAGAAATTCCAATTCATGGGAAAAATATTATTTTTTTTCAGCTATGAAGAGAACAAAAATATTAGACCCTACACTTGAGAAGTTTTTAATCCTTTCATGTTTGTTTATGATTTTGTCAGGTTGAGGCTGTACTATCATTTTCTTTTTTCTGTTTCCATACCAAAAATGCTACATCAAACCTGAAAGTTCATTCTGTGTCTGTCTTTTCTTTTGGTTAATCATCTCCTTGCTTTTGTATTTACAAGGCTAAGATCAAGTATTTCTAGCTGTGGCCAGACCAACAAGCAATGCAACAAGTCATAAAAGAAAGTGAATATTGACAACCTTGTTACTCTTTCCCATCAAAACCCCATGTTACCCCCAAAATTTTATCTGATGTTTTTAATCTGCAGCAACTGTAAAAAGATGAACTTTAGCATACCTGGGTTACCTGAAGTATGTGACTATCCAGCTAATTGGCCTTTCTGAAAAGTAACCTGGTTATTTTCAGAAACCTTTACTTAATAATGGAACTGAAATAAAAGCTTAGATTGTTATTAAGTGCTGTTACTTGCTCTGTTATAGGCATTTTATTGCTTTCCTGTTGGTAGTGGCAAAGATTAATGAAACTTTTATAAAGTTGGATAGAAACAAGGAGGGAAGTATATTAAAGTACCCCAGCTTGCTGCACACTAATTATTGTGTCAGATCTCATTAGAAAACAGATGCACACACAAGACTGTGCTTGCTTATTTTAACACATCTGCTTTGGGAAAGGATTGTGCAAATGTGAGAAGAGATTGCAGGTGAATATTCTACGTAAATCAATTCACCAAAAACATTGTTCCTTTTTACTGTCCTCCATCTCATTTTTCAGCAGAGGTGCAGAATAAGAAGAATTAGGGAAAACTGTACTGTGTTTGGGTCAGTGGTGGGAGGGAAAGGACTCCAGTTCAGCACATTGTGCTCAGAGAAAGTTCTTATTTTTGTGGGCATGTAATTTCAACAAAAGTGACTGCATGTCTAGGATTAGCAGATGATATAATTTCATGGGGTTTTTTAAGTTACACTTCATATGCAGGACTCTCAAATCTGATAAAAAAGGACAGAAATCTTGAGATGGGTGTTCTCTTTGTATTGGAAGTGGTGTATGTAAGAAGAATGTGCACTTTGTGGCTGTATATAACAACAATGCAGCAAAAATAATATCTTTTTACATGATGTTGATAGAAAGAGTTTATTTCAATTAATCATACATAACTATCGTCTGTCTACTGCCATCTACATGATTGTGACTGATGAAGGGGACAAAAATGTGCTGTGAAGGAATGACAGGTTGGTCCCTGATGTTTGTGGGTTATATGGTTCCTTTCTGCCTCCTCTGGGTTCTGGGGACTTCCTGGGCAGTCTCAGACCCTTGCTCCTTTATATGAGAAGAATTGTCTTCTGTGGCTCCTTTGTTTCTTAGAGGCTCTGTAATAATCAGGGTTTGTAGGAAGATGGTGTGTTCTGAGGTCTCATCCCAAATACAGAAGTGTGAAAGAGTTGGGAGGTTTTGAAGGTTATAAGGTCACGTCTTTAAAAAGGGAAAAATGTTGCTTATTGTTACTTTTGCATTCAGATTTCTGAATTGATCATAGACTAGTAAGGACATTGTTTTTACTCTCTGTTATTGCAGAATATTAACCATATTAACAAAAAATGTATAAACGTTAGAAAACTAGTAACCAATTATCTTATGTTCAATCATTTGATGACAAGAGTTTGAGTGCAATAGGTATTTTTCCTATAAAAAATGACAGTTTTATATAGTCAAATGTCTTTCTTCAATAATTATTAGCTTACATTCTGAAATGCTCTATTTAAAAATGCCATTAAGAGCCAGACTTTTGTAAAGGTCCTGAAGAGCCTCTCTTGGGCTGTCACAGACTGCAGTGCAGGCGTAGTCACTGCTGTGGTCCCTACGACAGTTCCTGGAGTGAGAGAGGAACAGGAATTAAAAAACTGAATAGGAAGTTGTCTCTTCCTCCCTCTCCCCTGGAGTTCTGGTTCTTGTGGAACCTAAACAGGAGGGACTTTCTCTTTGTAACTCTAAAAGCTGAATTGTCCTGCTTTCTTCCCCCAGCCCTGTGTACATTCTAGAAAACTGGAAGAATGGTTAAAAGCATAATCTTAATAACAAACATCCCTAAAGAATAGTTGTTTCATAGCAAAAACGTAGCTCAGTCTACAAAGAAGTTAAAGATTTTTAATGATGTGCTGTCACTACTGCCTGCTTTTGGTGTGCATTCTTTCAATGGTATTAATCTAACTTATGAAAGCTTTTCTCAGTGTTTCTGAATTAGATAGTCATGGAGCTATTTTAAATAATTATGTGAAGACCTTCACTGACGTAGCATGATTTAGATTTTTTTTTAAAAACAAACCATCTAATGTCCATGAAAAACAATACCCTGTGAAGACATGCAAAAAAAAAATCTATTCCTTCTTTTGGCTGCTCAGAAATGACATCCATGAGCGGATTTTACTTTAAAAGGACCTCATGCTGACAGGCAATATATGAAGTAGGGACACTGGACTAACATCTCAACCATTGTGTTCAACTATAACTGAATAAAGCTTTGCTCTCTTAGGGCAAAGTTGATTGTGAAAACAGAAAGTTCTCAAAGAAAAATGTGCAAAATATAATCCTTCTTTCTGTAAATTATAAAAGAACCTGCCATCTAATTTGACCTCTAGTTGGCATTCCATGACCCCCCTCCCTCCTGCAGTGGTTTTTTTTTGTTTTTATGAGCTTGGAGCTGCTCAATGGATCTGCAAACCAAGTTATCTACAGCAGGTTCAAAATACAGCTTTAAGTTTCAGTTAAGTGAAAAAAAGTCTTATTGTGCTTAAATACTGAAGTCAATTGCTACCCTGCAATTGCAGTGTCTGGAAAATTTAAGGATAATTATTATCAACTCTAAAAGGTAGGGAAAAAAATTAGCAATAAATTAAGCTAAAAATTATCAGCATATGTTTAGGTATCTCCTAGAGTTAAAGGCAAATGAAAAAATGTCATACTTAAATATCTTTGCCCTAAATTGTGTGCTTTTAAAATGAAAATTGCAGCTCAACCTTGTTATCCTGTGTCAAATAAGGAGTTGCTCTTGAACTCAAGCACTCAGAATTTCACTGAATTGCCTAAGTATTGTAGTAATTTCTAGGAGGTTTTTAAGAGCCTGTTATTGGTACATGTTTGTTTTTTTTTTTATAATCTTCTCTTTGACTTGCAATTTTCAGCCTTGTAAATTCCTTTGTGAATATTGTACCAGACAAACCCACGACCCAGCCATATGGTGTGTGCTCACAGAAAGGTCAGGAAACACCCTGTGGGGGGAACTGCAAGGTGGTCAAAAGTTGCTGACTTTGCTTGTCAACACTACACTGGACAGCTGGAAATACTTCAGCTCAGGTTCTAGTTTTGTCATGGTGTAGAACACAAACTGAAACAGATATTTACCAGTTGAAGGTTGGGACATTTGATGTTATTTTAGCTAGGAAGGGATCATTTCTGCAGGACAATAAGTCTCTGGAGAAGCTTCAAAATCTCTGCCACAAGAGTAAGAGCACAGCAAAGGCATCACATGAGGTGTCACATTCAATGGAGGTAAATCATCTGTTACACTGCAACATTTCTACCTTTTATTGTCAGTTCTGTGATACTTTCCTCAACTGTATTACACGGAGTGTTTTCAATGCCAGCTTATTTATAGTACAGAATAATTAAGAGATTGATGCTTCCCCCATTTGTACACTCAGAAATAGGATGAGAGGAAGGAGCACTGGGGAAGGGGAGCAAGTTGTTTTCTTCTGGTACATTTTAACAAGGATTGAGCGTCGGCTCCCTGAGGAGACAGTCCTGTTTTACAAATTCTCAGTAAATAAGTAATTACATAGGAAGTATGAACAAACTGATTTGCTGGAAAACACTGGCAATTGTTTTCTTTTCCTTTCTCTTCCCTTTTTGTTTTCCTCCCTTCCTGCCTTGGAGCTCACAGACTATATGTAGAAGGTTCATATGGATAGCATTTTTTTTTCTTTTAAAAATGCTGCAGACTTCTGAATTTTATGTATTCGTTTCTCCACATATATTTGGACACTTTGTTAAAGATGTTTGCAATATGTAATGAAACTTATTCTGTAGAATTTTTATGCACCACTCTGCTTCAACCTAGAAAATGAGTAAAGTTATCATGCAGGTAGCTGGAATATACAAATAAAATTAGGAATTTACATGCAAATAAACTGCTACTTATGTTCTTCAGCTTGCTCCACTTCTAATAATTGGTTCTTCTGTTCACATCTTGGATTTTATTTCCAGAAGTTTTGAGGTCAATTAAATGGCAGGATATAATAGCATTGCTTCTGGCTTTCACTTGAGTATACCAATATCATCCCTTTCAAGACAGTAAATACAAGCTTTACCTGTAATTATTCACATAGCTCGAGTCTTGGTTCTCCTCCCTTCTGATCCTCTGCCTAGAAAGAATAAGTAGCTTGCAAGTAAAATGAAGTGATGAATCATGTTATTTGTAGCTGGTGATAACACTTGTTAGGATGATGGTGGAAGGCCTGAGGTGATTCATGAGAGATGCAGTTCTCCACCAGCAGTGTGGTAACAGGTATGTCAGCCAGATGTGCAGCAGGAATGGGCTCTGTTCCACCTGGTGGCACAACAGCTGGAGTGGAATGAAGGGTGGTTGTGAAGGAGCCCACCAGTAACATCCTTAGAGGAATTCTGTTGTGCCCTGGGGAGCTCTGCAATGTCATCACCCCCGTTCATGTGGGTATGTGTGGTGTCACATGAAGGCACCCACACTGATGCTGTTCCTGTAACATACAGTGAGTGCTGGCAAAAATCACTGATCTGTCACTTAACCTTCCTCTCATTACCTTTAGGTTTGCTTCTTTGGTTTTATGTCTTAGTTTGAATTAATGTGTTAGTGTTTGTAAAGTGCTCTGAAGATGAAAAAGCCTTACATAGGTGCTTTGTAGAATTATTGGTTTTAATTGTTTCTGTTTGGTATAGCTTTAATTAAAAACACTGACTAGTACTACTTCAATAACAAATAGAAAAGGCAGGTTTTTTTTTTAGAAAAAGTAGACTTTAGGAAAGAATTGGGCAGAGATAGGAAGAAGGAATGGATAGATATTCTTGTGGCTTTCACTTCATTCATATTAACCTCATTGACTGCTTGCTAATGGCAGTAATTTAAATATGCCAATGCCCACATGAAAATAGACTCTGAGATCCACTGCTTTTCAGAGGGAAAACCTGGAGCTTGAAAAGTTATTTATACAATTTCTGCTGTCAGTGGTACTGAAATGCTTTTTGTGAATGATTAGTCAGGACATGAAAATTGGAAAGTCTGAGTCACAGCCCCCTTTCTGGGGGTGCATAGCCAGGACTGCTGTTTTCCCCTGATTCCGTGGTATTTGCTTAAAGCTTGGAGTGGTAAAGGTAAAAAAGTCTTCCTGCTGCTGAAGGGTAATTTCAAATATCAGAATGGTAGATTCAAACCCGGTAAAGCAAGTAAAAGGGTACTAATATTTGGAAATTTGTGCATTTAAGGCAGGTTTGTGACATGATGCAATGCAGAGTTTTGAAGGCCTTAACTGGTAAAAGCAGTCATTTGCCTCAGTACGTGCATTAAATCATAGGGCAGACAAGGTCAGCTTTCAAACTGAGGGCTGAGAAAACCTTCTACCAAGTCTCTCTCCCTGCCCCGATGTTATTCTGCCTTCTCAGCAGGCCAAACCAAATTGCAGGGTTGAAGTGCAGGTATTGGCAGCAGGGGAGTCTGAAAAGCAGCTCTGATATCACAGAGCCTGTTGAGTCTGAGCCAGTGCAGCACTGACACCACTGCACAGAACAGTTTACAAAGAGCTGAACAGATTAATAGATGACCTCTGAATTTGTAGACATTTCTAAACTAGAAATGTAGAGATTGCTCATGGTTTGTTGTTTAGAGTTTGGGTTTTTTTCAAAGCTTCCTCCAGAATGTTTTTCTGTGTTTCTAATTATCTGAGGGCACACAAACATTTACTGTAACATTGTCTGTGCTATTTTGGAGATCTAGCAAGGTCCCCCAGGCCACAAAACTGATGCAGACAGCTATTGTGCAGCATTGCCAAGGCACCCAGCACATTGGCTTCACTGAGCAGTGTTGTAACATTCTGCTCTAGTTACTGATTTTACTAGGTGGGAAGGGCAGAGTCAGGATTGCTCCAGCTCCCCACACTCAGGAAATGAAGAAACACAAAAGCAAATAAGTATTCTACTATTAAACAGCTCACACCTGTTAGAGCCTGACTGAACTATTCCTACAGTGTGATTTAGTTATTTTTTTAGTTTCAATTTATTTCTCAGTCCTTGTTTGTTCTGTTCCAATTATAAGGAAGTATAAGCAATTACACTTATGTGTTTTAAGTCATGATATATCTCACTTACTAATGTTATTTACTAATTTACTACTATATTTCACAAGATAGTGATAGGACAAGGGGAACTGACTTTAAACCGAAAGAGAGTAGGTTTAGATTAGTTATTAGGAGGAAATTCTTCCCTGTGAGGGTGGTGAGGTATGGGAACAGGTTGCCAGAGAACCTGTGGATGCCCCAACCCTGGAAGTGTTCAAGGCCAGATTGGATGGGGCTCTGAGCAACCTGGGATAGTGGAAGGTGTCCCTGCCTATGACAAGGGTTTTGCAACTAGAGGATCTTTAAGATCCCTTCCAACCCAAGTTGTTCTATGATTCTAATGAGTGACAAAATTTGCTTCTTACACACGTCTGTTATTCCACAACACCCCCATGTATTTCAACCCACATGTATTGATGGTCGGAGCTCTCACGTCCTGCAGTTATTCTTAGTTAATCACATAAATCTCACTCAGCCAAGTGAGGATTTCTAGCCTCTTATTCTCCATACCCTGCCATCATTATTCTGTGTTTTGTAATAGCAGGGGGACTCTAGAGCCTAGCATACAACTATTATGATTAGCTAGGTCAAACTCTATTCTAGTAGCAGATAGCTATAAACCAGACATTTATGTATCTGGTTTTCAATATTATTATTTCTTTCATAAAACAGAGGTCAGCAAGCTCTGGTGCAGGTCCCAGGGACAGTGCATAGGCAGATTTTGAAGAGTACACAGCAGAGTTCAGTGTTCTGAACTATAGTACCATGAAAAGGTGTAGACTTTCTGCTCTCAGTTTCTATTCAATTCCAAATCCATAGGAAGTGTTGCATTACAAAGGGATAAGATGCCCACGGAAAGGTGATCAGCATCAATTTTCACCACTGAATTGTGACATCTGTCACCACCTGCTGAGGCTTTACTAGCATGTCTCATTTTAGAAGAAAATTACAGTATGGCACACTACCCTGCAGATCCTTGATGCAAGTCATTGAGTCTTTTATAGACTATACACACTCAGGGAAACAATGGCTTTGTTCCAAAGTGCTGGACAGAATTTTATATGGTAGTGCTTGGTTTCAGTTGTATTTCACTTTATAATAAATACCTTTCATATGTGTGCATATATGTGTGAATTCTCTCTTTGTTTTTCTTCTTGAACGTACTCAGCTTTTTCACGATCTAGAATAGAAGCAAAGATGTATTATTTTGTCTGGCTTCTGTTTTATATTGTCTCTGCCATGTCCAAACATCAATCCATGGGTAACTTTTACACTGGTGCATTATCATACTCCTATCTAGATTCTGGTCAGTCAAATAAATTGACTGCCTCACAGATTATATATTTCTAGATATAAATGTTTCTGTCATCCTGATCTTTTCTATTATATACGTAAAGGTCCATGTTCAAGACCTCTGCCCTTCTGAAACAATTCACTTTACAGAGCTAGAGCAGGGCTGTCTCTTTTTGATCCCAAAGTCCTGTGCTGGCTAATCCCCAAGTGAGAGTCACTTGTTTCTTATATCTGAAGTTGGTCTCGCTTGAATTCCAGGGTTCATCCCCCAAATCTCACAAAATCCTAGTCTTGCTTGCCTGTAGAAAACATTCATGTGAACAGGAGCAGTTTTCAGGGCAGAGTGAAGTTCGATCACCTGGCACAGCTCATCTCACAGTTGTTCACCATTCAGTGCTTCATGTAAATAACAGAAAAGGAATTCACTGGTTTGGATTTTAAATTTTGAGGGCATTAACAACTTTCTGAATCATCCTGGCCACTTCAGACGTGGAACAGCTGTTCCACAGCCTGAGCCTTATTAACACTTGCCTTTGGAGAACACAGAATAATCTACCACTTTATTTTCTGTATTCTCTGTTTACGTTGCCCTAATTATTCATTCTTTATTTATTTAATTATGATTTTTTTTTCTGTTTCCTTTTAAATACATTTACTTTTGCAGACTTTAGGACGGGTTTGCCCTCAACTGCTGTAGTCTGTGCTTGTGTGCTGCTGCCTGTGCGAAAAACAGTTGTCTCATTTTCTCTAAACTTGTGTTGCCATTGTCATTATAATTCCACAGAGCTAATAAAAGGTGTGCTACTTATTTCTATGCATTCCCTAAACAATTTTTAATCATGAATGTAAACCACAAGTAGTTTAATTGCTGTTTTTATTTTGCTGGCTATGTCAGGTTGTACTTGCTGGGACATACACGAATACCTGGGGAATTTTGTCTGCTTTTGTTTTTCTTTTTTTAAGTAGCCGCATTACATGAGTTCAGTCTTATCAATTCTCTTACTGGGCTTCAGAGGGCTGAGCATTTTCACATTCATAATTGTGGATCTTGGGAAAAGGGAAGAAAAATGAGTTAGAGGGAATGAGGGAAAATATTAACTCGATACCTTTAATTTACAGCAATTCTGTAGCTCTTTTAAATGTTCCTTAGTCTTGCTGGTTTTGATGCCATTTTAAATGCCAACTGTGCCTTAAAATTGTTCACTTTCTAAGCATGTTAATGTGAAGGAAGTTTGGGTTTTTTTTCCTGCAGTTGTGTTATGTAGCATGGCTGGTTCTGCTTGAATGTCATTACAGCAGTGAGATGTTTCAATGTGCCCTGTCAGGTGGCAGCCAGCAGCTGTGCATGCCAAGTGCAGGTCCTTCTCTATTGTTTCCTGGCTTAGATCTTTCTGATATCATTTCTATGGAGATCATCTCACTGGAGAGAGTAAAAGGGAATTTATAAAACTTTTAAAACTCTCTTTATTTTTACCATTCAGCTTGTTTCCATGGAAATGGGATCTATAAGATTGTCAGTAGCAAAGAGCTGAAAGTGAGAATTCACTTGTAGATTTTATTAGGTGACTCCCAGCTGAGATCTGCAAATACTGGAGAGCAAAATAAGGAATAAACCATTTAGGACAAGAAAAAAGGACAAACTAAGATATTGGAAAAAACGCTGTCTGCTTTGTTTTTATCTTCATTGGATGTGATAAATAAGGAAATGCTTATTTAACTGTTCTTGGGTGTGTGAGTTGTGTGGACACACTTGCAATTTTCTTCAGACTGTTTTTTAGGATAGCAGCAATTCTATATAACAAATATAGTCCATCCCTTTTATAGGATGGGCTTTTTGACAGACCTGACCATTTCAGTGGATGTCTGTGTGCAGTGAGGGATATGTGTCAGCAAATTGCATTGCTGCAGTTCAGGTTCAGTGAATTTTCAAATGTTAGCTTATGTTTTTGTGTAAGAAGTAGTTGGCAACTCCATTTCTGAAATTACCTACCTTGCTGAAAGGAACTGGTTTGCTAACCAGTAAACCAGATCTGTGTGGCATGAATCTTACATATTGTGTTGCTCACTTTAGAATGGAAATCTTTCTTCTGTTGACAGATAAGAAATAAGACTCCTCACCACTGAGGATTTGCCTTAACAGATGTGTCCTCTTAGCAGGCAGTAAAATGCAGGATAGCTGAAGTCAACAGATTTTGCTCCCCAGTCTCATATCCCATGTTCTTTCTTTCAGTTCCCTGCATGGAAATCCAGTCTTTATCCCTTTGTGTGCTTGATATCCAAATGTGTTGATGTTAAGTCTGCCACTACCTTTTCTTACGCGAGTGAGCTAAGATCCAGTGGCTAGGTGGAGTAAGTGCATAACCCTTCAGTTTTAGACAATTATGCCTTGAGCAAAAAGGCAAGCAGAAAACAGGGAGGGAAATTTCTGGCTTAGGATAAAAATGCAGCAAAATTTTTAAGAGCAGTTGGTCTCTTCCCTAAACTGCTGAGTGAGGGCCTGGGCCTAAGTACCCAGTGTGTCAGTCCTTTGTGTTCTGCTAAATCCTGTGTTGCCTGTGGCCAATACTGAGCAAATCATGGCAATCATGAATTTACCATCTCTCTTCTTCAAACAACACAATATGACCTCAAAAAGGGATCACTTAAGAGAGCGAGCATAGTTTAGAGATAAGTCAAGGTTCAGGATTTGTTGAAATAACTGGTGTCTTCGGGGGAAATTATGACAGTTTTCATCAAGCTGAAAGTGGCCCATTGTATGTTCTTTTCTGTAGCATGGTGTCACCAAGATGTTTTCTCATCAGACAGTGATGTGTTTAAAAAAAACCATGAAATACATTAATCTCTTCTTATGGTGTTTATAATACCCTTGGTGATACAACCTACTGGATTTTAATAACTAGCTCATTCTGATTTTGTAAATCTACAGGGTTTTGGTTTAAAATAACAAAGTGGGGAACATTGAAAGAAAATTTCAGTGTTATATAGCCAGTACAAAATTTAAATTAGATAATCAACTCTTTATAATGGTCTCTGTACAGTTGTTAGATATTAGTGAAGTCCAAAAATGAAACAAAGATGTTGTAAAGTAGCTTGTAGAGATATGAAAACAGCTGAGACTTTATCTAACTAAAATCTCAGTGTGATTTGTAGCCTAATCTCATATTCTGTGTTTGGATGTGACAAGTAATCTTGGAATCTTTTTTCTACCAGTCTTCAAGTTGTATGTTCTTCTATTTAAAAGACTCCTCCTTTATGATACATGTAAAATGTAACCTCTTATTCACACTGTTGTTGATTACAGTATTAAACTAGTATTTTTAAGTCTTTCCTCCCAAACATGTTTTGGGCATTTCTTCTTCATAAGTTCTGGAACTCCAGATGTAAGCATCTCCAATGAGATGCTTCTGTTCGTTTGGTTTTGAGGTTTCAGGGAATAGTAGTTTCTTACAAGTAAAATGTTTATAAATACTTATAATTTTATTAACTAGGAGTTTTAATATGAAACACACCCTAAAGAAAACTGGAGTGTATTTGATAAATTGGCTTTTTGTTGTCTGCACTGAATTTAACTATTGCTTTTCCTGACTGTTTTTACCAGAAGAGAAATGCAACACTTAGGTAAATTTAAAAGCAGATTGTGTTTCACACAGGAACAATGTGCCCTTGTCAGAGACCGTCACAGACTGAGTTCTGTCACAGACTTTTCTATAGCATTAAAGTGGCATTTTGGGATGGTGGAGTTCTCCTTGTTTGCACTCAATATCTGACACCAGTAATAAAGAGCATAAGCCATCAGACTCACAGCTGTATTTACAACCATGTCCCCGTGCAATGGCTGCACAGAAATATTCCATGGCAACCCTTTTTGAAATATTTTATAGGTATGATGTTTAGGCTACTATTTCTATTAAATAAAATGTTTGTCTTGGCCAGTGGATGAATTCCTATAAATTGGGCTATCTGGGAGCAAAATGGAAAGGCACAGGTATGAAACATGTGAGCTCTGCTTTGAACCAACTAAAGCACCATCCATGTTGGATCAATCCATCTTGTTTTAGTCTTTGAAACCAGTTACTGAAGCCCTGAGCCTTTACTTTCCTACAGAATTAGTAGATTTGTATTATTAAGCACACAGCTAAGAGCTAACTTTAGGGCTTTAATTTCTAAGTTCAGATTGAGATATTGATTCAGAGTGAATATGTAAATATTTCTTATGAGAATTTCATGGCAAGGGTAGGATCTGTTGGATATGTTTTCCTTAATGTATTTAAGAGACAGTAGTTTGTTGAGGCTCTTTTGTTTTAAGCTAGTTTAGGCCACTTCTGAAGACTGTTCTGTATTTTAAAAATTACATTGTTTTTAAACCACACACTTACTTTTTTAATTCTGGGCTTGTTGCAGTGGGGTGTTGTTTGGGTGATTTGTTGTTCGATTTTTTTTTTTTGGTATTTGGTTGTTTGGGGAATTTTTGTTCTTTTTGAGACCTCTCTGGAGCACGTAACATATCTTCCTCTTAATATGACTTGATACACAAATAAATGTAGAAAACCTTTTGTGCTTCTATTTGTTTATTCTCTCAATTTACATTGTGACTATATTTGTGTATAACACCTATTTGTATAATAATGATTAAATGTAACAAGAAGAATCATCAAAAGTGAGGGCCTGTAAAGGCCTTCGCTTCCCTTATTTTTCTGCATAGGTCCCAGCTGGGTACTGCAGTGACCAGGAATTCCAATCCTATGATTGCAAGTGGCAGCACTTGGAATTATTTTTTCAATGTGAATTCCAACAACTGCTTGAATTCATAGTTTTCAGACTAATGAAGCCACAGGTTCCACAGGTTGGAGTGGTAGTTTTTTTGTTGTTTGTGGGATTTGTTTTGTTGTTGTTTTATTTTTTTCTGCTGCTTCTACCATGATGGATCAGCGCATTTAAAAGATGCACTAAAACTTCTGGTGGGGTACAACATTTTTGGATACAGAACTATAACTAGTCCTGTGTTTTGATATGAAAACATCTCTATCTAATGCTGCATTGATATTTTGTGTGCCTAGTGAAAAGCTGACTATATTGAAGATATTTTGGGGATGTTTGTAATTTTTTGGAGTAGCTGATTATGTAATAAATTAGGTATTTGATATGAAACACATGGATAATATTTCTTTTTTTTTTTTTTTTTTTGAGAACCTCTATGCAGGAATTTCCACCAGAATTTGAGAATGTTTGGTGAAGCTGGTGTAAGGAAAACCTGGAGGGGGGATAGGGAGGAGAAAAAGGCTCCTCCACCTTTGAACTCCAAGAGAATTCATAAAGGCAACAACAGAACAATACCTGTGACAGTTGGGTTTTGGTTTGTTGTTTTGGTTGGTTGGTTTTTGTTTGCAGGAAATAAGTGTAATACAGGTCCTATGGAGCTAGAAATGAAACATCTCTATATACAGTTAAATGTTTTTAGGGTAATTGTGTAAACCAGTGAGTGCCATGGGCCTGGAAGTTGCTTTGAAGACTGCTGGAGAGCCAACCCCCTGGCACACCAACCAAGAATGGTCTAGAAGACTTTATCTGCATAGGTGACTGTGTGACATACCCAGGAATCTTCTCAACCTTAATAAATTTGCTAATATAATCATGACCAGTATTTCTTTCTTTGCTGAGCCCTGGTAATTTTTTAATATTTCTATTAATTGAAATTTCTGAAATAGCTCATGTTCTGTTCTATAGTTGGATCTGCTTTTAACTACTGTCTTTCCATCATACTTGAAGTAAATAATTATTCTTAGTTTAGCCACAGGTGCATATACATGGGGCATGTGTATGTGTATGTATGAATGGGCTCTCTGGGTATGCATATGCACAATAAATATTTTCCTTTTCTTTTCAGTGGGATGCCATAACTGAAATGGATGAACACAACCGTCCCATTCACACTTACCAGGTGTGCAACGTGATGGAACCAAACCAAAACAACTGGCTTCAAACCAACTGGATCTCCCGGGATGCTGCACAGAAAATCTACGTGGAGATGAAGTTCACCCTGAGGGACTGCAACAGCATTCCTTGGGTACTGGGGACCTGCAAGGAAACTTTCAATCTCTACTACATGGAGTCAGATGAGTCTCATGGAGTAAAATTCAAGCCAAACCAGTACAGTAAGATTGACACTATTGCAGCTGATGAGAGCTTTACCCAGATGGATTTGGGCGACCGCATCCTTAAACTCAACACGGAAGTCCGTGAGGTTGGGCCAATAAACAAGAAAGGGTTTTATCTTGCTTTTCAGGACATTGGAGCCTGCATTGCTTTGGTTTCAGTCCGTGTTTATTACAAGAAGTGCCCTTTCACAGTCCGGAATTTGGCCATGTTTCCTGACACAATTCCAAGGGTGGATTCTTCCTCTCTGGTGGAGGTTCGGGGCTCCTGCGTGAAGAGCGCTGAGGAACGGGACACCCCAAAACTGTACTGTGGGGCAGATGGGGATTGGCTCGTGCCTCTGGGACGGTGCATCTGCACCGTGGGATATGAAGAACTGGAGGGCTCCTGCCATGGTAGGAAAACATTGGTGGATTTTTATTTTCTTTTTTGTTTTTAATTTAAAAAAATAGTCTTATAACGTCATATGTACCTTGCATGTTCTCTTCTGCTGCTCAGAATAATTTCACAATGACTCGAGAATAAGATGCTCTCTTCTGTAGTAATAATTGTAAAGAAAGCCTCAGAAACCACTGAGATGTGAGTCTACTGTGATTTACATTTGCTTTTTAGCAAAAAGGGAGAGAAAGAGTCCATATTCATAAGTTACATAAATGACTGCTGTTTTGCTGCAGAGTTTCTCAGATTCAATGGTATTAGGCAAGGAGCAGAGCAACCTTAGATAATGCAGAGCATTAAAAGCACTGTGCATTGTAATCAGAAAATGAAAGTCACTTTGTTGTCTGGTCTTGCTGGCATTAATTATCAAAACATACTCATTGCAAAGATACAATGTTGACAATGCCATTACTGGAAGCAAGCATCATTTTCTACATGAGGTTAAAAGGTTTCTCTCTTAATGGAATAAGGATTTTCTTTGAGACTTTAATGCTGAATGAATTTCTGTCCATTATGGGAGTGAGTCATACTCTGGATCTCTACATGAGCAGTACAACCAGCAGAGTTCACCAAAAATGTTTTCTGCTGTACATTGACTCCTCTGGTTTGTTCAATTTGTCCAGTTTGCTGCTGAACAGGTACCTTCTAAATGAAATAGAGTTCCCAAAGCCACAGATGTTTGTATATTCTTATCTATTTGCCCCAAGAGTAACAAATTACTATTTCAGAAAATTATAATCTAATAGAACTTCCATATCTTTTGAAATCATTTTCACTGGTATCTGATGTTGTCCATTCGCTCTTCTTCAGTGTATTTCAATATTAGTGCTACTTTTTTCCGGCAGCTTTCCAAGCTATATTATTTTTGCATTGCTTCATGAACATCTTGCCTAAGGCAAACCCAAATGCAGAAGAGGCTTTATTAACTAAAGAGCAACGATTAATTTTTCACCAGTGCCCACTCTCCAGTGTCTGAGGGCGGGCATATTTCTCTTTGTGCCAAAGCTGGTGGTGGAGATGCCACTTGGACATCTGGGAATGCGTTTTTACACTATGGCTGTTGTGAACTGAAGTGAGATTGAGAGCAACCTTTCAAATAGCCAGAATGTCTTATTTTGAGACTTTCCTTCTTGGCTCAGGCGTGAATCAAAAATTTAGTTTAAAAGACCTGTTGTGTCAATGAGACCTTAACTAACTCTTTAATACCCATCAAATCATGAAATACCTGAATGTGACTAACTCTCTAAGGGAAAATTTGAAATATTTTCATAGAAGCGGGGTTTGGGGACTAGGTGGGGGAAGAGTAGAAACCATTATAGTCTGATAAGAAGACCTGAGATGTATTTACACAATTTTCATGTCTTCTAGGTCCTTCCTGCAAATCCCAACCCCAAACCCTTTGTCCTTCCCATTCCCTTGCTGGAGTTACGAATTTGAGTCTTGAAAGTATTTTACATCGTTGTGTTGGTACTTCTTCATAGTCATGCTCTGTGAAATATTCAAAAGAGAGAATTATTTCTTTCCTCTACATGCAAATAATAGCCAAAATAATAATTTTGCATTTTGAAATCTGTTCTGACAACTAATTGGGTGGTGGGCAATACTTGCTAATAGTTGAATGTTTTCTCCTACTTGTAAATGTTGTCAAACTGATTATACACGGTCATGTGGCTCAGTGGAGGAGTAAGCACTTCGTGGTATATAGGGCTTATCTGTCGTAGAATTTAGAAAATAAATTTCTATTTTGATATTTGTGGAGACAAGCAGTCTCTGTTCAGGAAGTATTAAGTGGCATAAGGAAAGACATTCTGCCTTTGCCATTGCACATAGTTTTACAAAGCAGCAAGAATGGGAATAAAAACAGTCTTTGATCAGTTTTACTACTGCTGTTAAAATCATAGGTCATTTTAACTGCCAAAATCTAGTTTATTTGCTTCCCTGACTGGCAACATTTCAGTTATTTCAATATATGTGGGTTTTATGTGTATCTCTCTTTGTCTGTGAATCCATCAGTATTCCCTATCCATCCTATTTCCTTTTAAAAGCATAAAAGTGTGTGAGAAGAATTCCCAACCAGTTTAAAATATCCATACTTATTAAATGTATGCCCCAATGTGTCTAGTCAGTTCAGAGGCAGATTGGTGGGGAGTTTTTCATTAATTTGGAAATGTCTTCCTTTTCTGAGGTCAGTGGGGAAAAGTCTCATTGATTGCAAGATGTTCACAGGTATTTGTGTGTTATGTACATTTCTTAAGGGGATAACCTGAAAAAATACCATCTTCTCTAAACTTACTGTGTAAACAATCTATCATCTTTGGTTTCAATCTACTTTCTAGATTGTCCCCTCAAAATCCTGAAGTAGCAGCAACATTCACATGTTCTTCTGTTTCTGTAGGCACTAATAAATAAATTAATACCAATAATTTGGTGATATTAATCATAAATGGCTCTAATTGAACTGCTTTGCTAAACCATCTATGCCAGCCCCATTAACAAGTTACAGCTTAAAAAGGATTTTAATAAACATCAATTAAAAGTAGCAAGTTCAATGTCATATATTTCCTGAATGTCAGCCCGAGACAAGAGTTGTACTAAATTTAACAAATGTATAATATATAAAGGTCATATCAGGACTTTGTTTATGGTTTATTTTATGGTTTATTTATATTTTATTTTATGGTGTTTGTGGTTTATTTTACACAGGAACAAACAATCATGATAAGGAACATTATAAACTCAATTGTAATAGCTCTCTTTGGACATGATACAGAAATAATTGGATTATTGTTAACTGAAGTCTAATTCTGTAATGACTTACCAAAAATTATCTGAATTATCAAGGTTAGCAATTAATGGCAGATAAAAAATTAATTTTATATAGCAATTAATAATTATTATAGTAATTTCAGAATTTATTTTATTCTTAACCAATCAAACACAATGCAGAAATGTATTTTACCGACCATAAAAATTGATTCTTCTTGAGGAACATTCTCAGGAACCCAGCACCCCTAAAGGATGTTATGTGGTATAGTTGAAGAAGCTTTAAAAATGTAAACCAACAGGCTTTGACAGACTCACCTGGTTTATTTTAATTACAACAAATACAGTAAAAGTGGGAATGCAACATTCAAATTCTTTGACCTTGAGTTGACTGAACAATGCTTCCTAGGGATATTAATGCCGGAGTACATAGAGTTTTTAGTTGAACAAACACTTCTTTTCCTTATTCATTACTTGAATTTTTGGAATATTTCAATGTTAGGACCTTGGCTTTTTCTTCTTAAGCCATTTCATCTGATTCAATTAAAAAAACTTTTCATTTTGCAAATATGAACTAATACCCTCCTCATACATGTACCTGTAGTATGTCTTTGTTTTTGGGAAAGCAAGCAATTAATGTTAGTCATGCTTTAGTTACCTGTATGTTGGCAGCAAAACAGGAAAAGTGGGGGGCAATGTAAATTGGAACTGCAAATTTAATACTTACAGATAGAGGACTGTAAAGTTCCTTTTGATTTTTCTTCCATATGTTTATTTACTCATGAGATCTAATCTTCGCCAGGCACTGAAGGAAGATCGGTAAAGGAAAAGCAGAGTAAGATTTAAACTACCAAAAAAAAAAAAAAGAGAGAAAAAAATAAAATTAAATTTAAAATTTTGGAAGACTTCAACTTATCTTTTTAAGACAAAACTCTACCACCATGAAAAGCCCCTCCTGCAGCAGAGATGGGACCTTTCCCTTTTTCCCCAAGATACAGAGCGTAAAATTTCAAATTTCTCTTTCCTGCCAACACTTTTTGGATAGCCAAAGATAGGAATTTGTCAAAGAGGATGAACAACTGGAGACTAAGATGATCCACTGACTATTTTTTCTCTGTCACAGAATATGACAAGTGCAGAAGGTCTCCTGGGACTACCTGCAGCTCCTGGCTGTATTAGCTGACATGTTCTGTCTCCTAGACCATTGCAGGCCTCTTAAATACCCTTTTCCTTTCAAAATAGAAGGCAGTCAAGTAGGAAGATTGATAACACAAATTCTCAATTTTATATATAATAAGTCTAATTGAAGCCTCATTTCCCCTGGAAATCAAAGCCTTTCAATTTTCTTCTGATTTCAATTTCCTCCTTTCAACTGAAGCCTCAAGTGAAAGCCCACAGGGATCTTCCCTCAAGGATCATCACTGTCAGGAAGGAGTCACTTTGAGAAGGGTCAGAAGGGGACAGAGGTGAGGGCACGTGTAGAGCAACATCAGAGGTGGCCTGAAGAATGGCAGGAGTGGTTGGATTTGGTTATTTACCCATCAGGATCAACTCTGTGGTTGTTCTCCACTATGCTTTGTTTCCTCTGCACTATTCCAAGGTGGTTTTTGTTTAGCAAGAACCCCTGACAGTGCTCCAGAGAGCAGGGAGGATGGGGAGCCTGCAAAATTTACCGAAATCTTCCTCCCTTCTTGAGTGTCAGGGAGAGCAGTTGTATATAGCAATCTTCTCTGCACTGATCTCTTAGGGATACAATTAAAATAGTTGGTTTTTAATTAGTTGAGGGTTTTTTAATAATGAGATCATTAAATTTTTTGCAAATAAATAGTCATATAATTTATTGACATTTATAACAGCTTCTTAAATGTGTGACTGCTCTGAAAGAGCTTCACCGTTTTTTCCTGTGCTTAAGCAATGACAGTTTATTTCACATAATTTATGTGAGTCTGAAGAGCTTCAGAATTCCCTATTTCAATGGCAGTGCTCAAGACCTTTCTGATTATTGATGATACCTGTTTTTTCCTAAAAAACCTACTCTTTAGCCTGTGTAAGGCTACAGGACACCTGTGAACACTCAACACGTATTATAGCTTAGAATTCTGAATATGGGTAAGATGGAATCGTGATTTTGCAATTCCAAATTCAGTTTTTAGGTCAAACTGCTAAATAGATGTTTTCAGCAGGATCCAAGAACGTGCACTGGAAAAATAGGAGTTGTGGGTAATAGGTCTGTAGGTAACAGTACAAAAAAGCAAATGATAATGACCTGATCAAAGCACCTGAATATATTCAACTACATATAACTTTTAACATACGGAAAAAATCTGAAACTGTGTACGTTAGAAAAAAGTCTGTGTTTACAGTAGATGAAAATTTAAATTAGTATCGGTTGTGAAGGGACAGTGCAGATGCTACTGGCAGTACTTTTATGTATATATATGTATATATACTGGTTTTAACTTCTAAATGGCAGGTCATGTGCCAAGCTGTTTTACACTGTATCTCTCTTTCATTTCTACTTTTTCGACTTGCTCAGAGAGAACCATTTTTCCTTAAGGCTTTTAATTAGTGTGAATTAAAAATAACATTGTTGCTTAGCTGAAGTAGGAGGAAAATGCTGTATGGTGGACTGGGTGAAATGCAGGGGATATTAGTTACTCTCAGAAAGATGAATTTTTAGTGAGTTGTACCAATTTGAAGAGGTCTGACTTGCCTATATTCATTCATTTTGCCTTTTTCTCAACAATTTTAGGTTCATTTGATGGCTTCTATGTTTCTTTAAAGTTACGTGTTTCTGCCTTGTCTTTTCAGTGTCTTAAAACTGTAGATGTTTAAGTTTATTACTGATTTTTTTTTGTTTGTTTGTTTGCTTGTGGTTTTGTTGGTTTTTTTTTTTTTACTGTAACAAAGTGTTAGGAATTAAATAAGTCCCTAAGGGCACCTGTCTTCAGTGACTGCCTGATTTAGCAGCCAGAAAAATCTCAATACTTCATAAATTCCCACTGTAGCTCACACCCAGTCCTTTTTATTTAATCTGCAGCCATCTGCAGATTTGGATAAATTGTAACACAAAAAATCTGATAAAACAGCTGGAAAGGAGTGCTGCTTCAGAAGTGAGGATTTAAAGAAGAAATAAAAACCTTCTTATTTGATTTTATGTAATAAGGAAACTACAGTGATACTAAATGAAGTTGTTCACACACTTGTCATGTCATACGTACTTGCATTATTTTGAGCAAATAAAGAACTTTACAATAGGCACTGCAGCTTGGTTTCCAGAATATGTCTCTGTAAAAATTCAAATTATAGCCTTGATTTTTCTGAATAAATTATGCACAAATAGAAAACTTAATGGTTGCAAACCGAATTAATTCTTGGAAATTACTGGTTTTCACTTTGATACTGAAATGTGCATTGAATGGAAACCTACTTTGAGGGTGGAACAGGGGAGCCAGCTCAGGTTAAATAGCAAGTTTCAAACTGAAAAACTTCAATATTCTCTGTTTGTACACAAAGACATGAAACTTAGAAACCAAAGCATTGCTGTTAACTCAGATATGACTTGCCTCAGGTTTTGTGTTGATGTGTACAGTTTGATATTGATCCTACCAGCTATCCCTAATAAACAGTAAACAAAAATTGTCCAAGGGACAGCAGGGATTGATTTCTGTTGTGGTTGTGTATGACTTGGTACCACAACTGCATGATTTGACATCAACAACAGCTCCTAGCAAATTTATTTATTTTTTCTTGTTATGCTGAAGGAAGTAACTGCAGTGATGACCACATGCTAAACTTGTAGTACTGATGGAAATAAATAGTTTAACTTCTGTGAAGTGCACATATAATACAAATACATTCATTTATCTAATCAAGTGTGCATAAATACACATATTTGTGTATCCAGTCAACTGTGCATCTATTCAACTGTGCATAAGTACATTGTAAAACTGTTCTTTGATTTGTTATTGTCATTTTGTAACGTGCTGAGCAGACTTCTCAGCTCCATTGATTTCTCCCCCATTCAGCTCACTTGTGTCCTGTCTCCTCACTGTAGGATGGGTGGTGAGGCCATGGCCTAGGATTGCAACAGGGGATAAAAACAGTTTGGCTGCCCAGACTCCAGTGCTGTAGGTGTGGAGGGACTGTCACAAACAGCCTGGGAACGGGGGCTCATGTGCTGTGCTCTGTGTGTGAGGTGCCAGAGTGGCAAACAAGGACAGTCTTTAGGTCTCATTCCCAAATCTATTGTTAATAGATTGTGTGCAGCTGGACTTCCCTATATATGATGAGATGCTGTCTTTGAACGATAGCAGCCAAGTCATCATTTAATTCTTGGTCGAGCCTTATACTTTGTTTGCCTTCCCAAAACAGACTTTAAATGAAATCTGGTATTAAATTCAAAGACATTTTTTTGTCAGAAATAAACAGCTGCGTCCAACACACAAATGGTAAAAATGTGATTAACAAAGACTGATAGGTTGGATCCTACAGTATGACAGGAAGGGAAGAAAGAATGCTCTAATTCTGCATTATTGTCCTGTGTTCCTTACTGTCTCCGGATTTGTCCTCGTGTGTCACATCCTAGAGAGACTTAACAGAAACAGTGCCTCACCATTCTTAGGTAATGCAGCTTTTTCTTGCTTGCCACATCATTTTTGTTCTTGTTCTGGCAGTCAGGAGCTAAAAGCTTGAGCTCAAACATTTCAGATTAATTTGACTTGGGAAATGTTCACTGCATTTTACACATGATCAACCTGAACTGTTTCAGCAGTCAAATATATTGAATGTGAGCGAGTTTTGTTTGAGTGAAACCCTTGGCCTGCTGCATTTAATGAATGTAACATTTCAGCATTGGTTGTTTTTATCTCTTAACAACTGTAGGAGGCTTTTCTCCAGCTGGAAGAGAAGTGGGATGGGGTTTTCTTGTGGATGAGTATATTCTCCTCAGTAAGCAGGTTTCTTCAGTGTGCTGAAAGTGGACATCTTTAGGAGTTCAGAAGAGGTCTCTTGTGACAAGCACATGGAAGAGAGTAAAACCATAATGGTTCAAGACTTAATAGCACTTGTTGAATACAAAATGCCTTGTGATACTCATGGAACTCATTGAAAGTTGTGAAAGAGAAATGCTTTGTGAGAAAGCTGTGAGACACAACTGGCCACCAACCAGACAAAGGGACACATTGTTTGTGTGGCACAACTATGGAAAAATCATGTTTTAAGGACTTCCAGAGCCATGTGTTGCAATAAGGTAACAGTTCTGACATAATATTTACCTTTGAAAATACTTTTGAAAATTCAGTTGCTAGGATGTTTGTTATTCATTGACTTTTTGTCATAGAGCCCTGAAAAGCAAAAATACATAATAGCTCAGAAAAAATTTTAGTCATGGTGCTCAGTGAAAATTTTCCAAGTTTTTACACTACAGTAGACTGTGGATTTTTTTTCAATAATGATAAGAAATCTGACTTAAATCTTAAAACTGTTTATGTAAGAATGTATAGTGTTCAGAGATTATAATATATTTATAATATAATAGCTCAGAAATTGTCAGAATTAGATTTTCCTTTTTTAAAGGTGACTTTTTTTTTAGGCTGCTGCTGAGCACAAGGACTTAAATTTATGCCTTGAAATAATTGAAACCTTTTAGAATGTTGTTATTATTTCAATATAGATTATGTCTCCTTTGAGGACTCAACATAAAGTTGAGCTCCAGAATCTGAAGATAATCATCAGTACTTCCTCCGAGGCAGGTTATTAATCAGTAACACATTCACAAATAAACCATAAAACACATTCTGTAATAAAATTGTTCCCATAGAGGCTTCCAATCATTTCATTCAGTCAATTATTAAAGCATTTATGCTGAGAAATGTAATTTCAAAAGCGATCAATAAAGGATTTCCTCTTGAATAGTGTGGCCGAAGAATCACAAGCACAAAGAGATTTCTGAGAAGGTTTGTCTTGAAAACAAGAAAATATGTACAGTTATTTAAAAACATGAACTACATTTGCCTTTTGTAACTCTTAGTAATAATGCAAGTAAGACAATTTTTGCTTTAGCCAACAGATATATCCTTTTCTTCCTAAAACTTAGGGTGGAAATAGTGTCAAAAGCAGTTGTTTCACACAGGAAAACTAATGTAGACTATAAAATTCTGTGCCGTGAGCTAACGTAGACTGTGAGGGCAATGGTGTTCAAGAGATTCTCAGAAATCACACCAACCAAACTTTGTGTCATGTCACTGAGCATTATTTTGGAGTGTACTCACGAGCTTAAGCTCTTGTCAGCTGAAAGAAAAAAAACTACCAAAAATAATTGAATGGTAAATGCAATATTATTAATGGTAAAGTTCTCTGGGATTTTTTTTTGTTGTTCGGATTAGCTTCCACCCCACCTAATTTTACTTTTCAGAGTCCCATCAAATCCCAGAGGAAGAATCTTGAGTTCCTGAGAGGTGGCAGACCTGGAGATGGTGGCCTTTTGAACAGTGAATCTTCCCATCCTGCAAAGTAAATATCTCAGCAAAGGAAGCCAACCTGCTTGTGCTGTTCTAGGGATACGTCTGCTAATGGTAGAATAAATTATGTAAAATAGGTCTTCTACCTACCAGTGAAACATCTCCCAGAGTCAAGGACTGCACTTGAAATGTCTCTCTTTAAAGAAACCTTGCTTCAAAGGGAGACTGATCAAAGCATGAGTAAATTCCCAAAGGACATGAAAATGTGTGCACAGAAAGATTATACTCCAAATGCTAACAATGAATGTTTAGTTATTTGGTATCTGGCTATTATATAATAATAGTTATGTATGTGAAATGTCTTAATTTTGCTGTGACAGCTTGATGGTATTCCCAGATGTTAAATATTTCAAAGCTTATCTTACATATATTCATAAACAAGATGAAAGTGTTAATTCTAATTAAAATGATGCACGGTTCAGTAGCAGCCCTAATAAAGTCCCTGCAGAGCAGTAAATTTAATAGCAGCCTATCTTTTATGCAGAGTCAAAATGTAGATTTCAATTTTAGTGTAAACTAATCTTCAAGGGAAAAACTGAGTAATCAAGATAGAAGAAATGAAAAATCATATTCAAAAGTTATTTTAAGATGTGCAGTATTTTATATACCAGTATCTGTCTGAGATAGACGAGAAACTGGGGTGGGGCTTGGGCAGACAACAACCCCCATCCCAAATTCAATGAATATTCCAGTGTTCTGAAGTATTTATTTCACTTGGTGAATACAATCTTATAGGCTGTGCGTGCTGGAATATTCCTCATCATATTTGCCTGTTGTAATTTTTATTGGACTTTTTTTAAAGCAATGTTTGAAAACCAATATTTTAATGCAGTTTAACAGGAAACTATTTTATTCTGGAGAAGTCTCATACATGTTTATGTTCAAGATGCCTTCATAAGGATAGCAAGAACTTAAATGTTGAATTGTTGGGATATCAGAGATTGGAATAACAGTTAAAGATGTAAAAGTATCTTTTATTTGTCACTCAGAATAAATTTTCCACCATATTTATATGAAAAAAACCCAAGAATCTACAGAGTCACGTTGAGTCAGGAGATGGTAAAGACCCTGAGGAGAAAATTAGGGATGTGCCTGAAGACATGGTTTGTTTGTAGCATTTAGGATGCCAGGAAAGGCAAATCCCAGAATAGGAGGATAGGAACATTTTTCTTTTCAAAAATCAGAATAGTGACTAATAATGAATAATGCATTTGATTATTTCTGCATGTATTTCTCTTTGTAAACTATGAATTGGTATCATTTTGCCTATTTATCTCAGTTGTTTCAAATTACACACCCAATTGCTGTAATTAACAGGTCATGGCAAACCATGTCAGTAAGAAATGGTGTGTTTGGACGGAATTGATTTTGCAAACAATCTTTTTGAATTCTCATTAAAGACTTCGATTCTTCTCAAAAACAAGTTCTGGGAAAAAATTTAGATTGATTAAAAGATTTACTTTTTTTCCTTCTATATTCTTAAGAAACATGAAGTATACTGATGTTGTAAAACATGAAAAAATTATAGATTCTTAGTGCAGTATAGACAATTCAAAACTCACTTTTAAATGGCCTTTGGATATCTTGATGTTGTTGGATTTTTAAATTTTTTTAACTATATCCAAACCATGCAAGATGTTTAAATCATATTCTAATCTCAAGTGGTTACTATTTGGTTTTTGATGTGTTTCTTTTTTTTCTTGGACTGTTTTACTTATATTGATTTGGATTGTGGGAGAGCTATTTGATTTTTGTAACTTACTCAGGTGACTGAAATTTTGAACTAAAATTTCATGTTTGAGAGTTTTTAGTATTTGCTGAAAATCCAAATATTTAGTGAAAAATCCCTAAATAAACTGCAGTGTTTAACTGAAAAACAGCTAAACAAGTCTAGCAGAAGGGAATAAGGTCTGTAGACATCATTAATATCCCAAAGGAAATGGCTACCACACTGACAAAGTCCCATTACAGGGATTTTTTTGAATTGGTAGAGGACTCTGGGTGGTACTTGGTCCGTCTGTGGGACACTGGCTGTGCTTCTCCTGTTGAATTTCCTTAGGCTTTCCCTATGAATGGCTCAGATTAGCTGGGAAAAGTCATTTTCACCCTCCTCCTCTATGCAACTGTTGTGTCAGTGATTTATTAGCTCTTTGTCCCAGTCTGTTCACTGCTACCACTGAAATTTGCAATCGTGGCTCAGTTGCTATTAGCAATTTTAGAATAAAAAATTCATGAAGAGGGAAGAAATTATGCAAAGTTGTTATTGGTTTGGATGAGCCCGATACTCGGAGAACTCCCCAAAATATTCCTCTTCAGTAAAGAGTTTTCACACGAACCTGAATGAGGTAGAGCTGCCCTGCCTGGGAAAACATCCCCAGTTATTTACTTTCAGAAGTTTGGAATTGGGAGAAAATTTGCTAAAAAAAATTCTGCAAAGCTGCAACTCTCACTATGGACAGCAGAGAACACTAAAACAGCTAAAAGAATGCAAACTTCTCTCCTAGATGTACATGACTATTGATCACACCAGAGCATAACAGAGTAGGGGCAACAGCAGTGGTAAATGGTGGAATGGAATAATGAGAGAAGGTAAAACTCATGCTGGTTGTTTGCAGCTGAAAATGATCCAAGAAATACTTTGTTGAAAGGTGGTTTTGAGCAGGGAAAATGCTTTTTCTCTTCCCTGTTTTGTGTGGTGCTGGTTGGCAAACACAGGACTTTTAGAGCTTTCCACAGCAAATAATTCCAGTGCAAACGTTGTTTATTGATGAACGGGGTCTGAGAGCTCAGCTTTACCCTGATAAGCAGGAGTGAGGTGGTTTAGAGCCACGTGAAGCAAACTGTGCTTTTCTTTCAAGTTAGATGTGTCAGACTTGCAAATAGTTACTCAAATCCAGTCAGCGGATTTTTAAGGGGTGGTTTAGAAATTTTAGTGATAAATTGAAAACAAAGCCAATCCATCTTCCAGAGTTTCTCCAAAATGTTTCTTTTGAACAATGGTCATGAGCTGGAGACTGTTCCGTACACGGGAAACCTGCAACATCCAATATGAATGAAGCTGGAATTAGAAGGAACTATACATTGTCATGTTTGCTGGAGATCTCAACACACATACAGTCAAGAACAAACACAGATAACAATGTTCAAACCCCCTTTAATAAGTGCTGGGGGGGGGGGGGTTGTTGGCAAGAATGTGTCCTGTCCAATTCTCTCTAAACAGGCTGGCAGAGACTTTGTTTTGTTGTATCCTGTTTATGTAACTGTTTTCTAATACAATAATTACGGTTAACCCAAGGATAAACTGACATCACTTAGCTAAGGGTCCTTTGTATTCAAACTTCTAAAACACCTTGCTTGTTCTCTACCATTTGTGTCAGAGTTCAGGACTCTGTTTTGGGTCCTACAGTGCTGATTTGTGCTCATGAAAATACTGCACACTAAAGTCAGAATCTTCAATATCAGGCCGTTTAATCACTAGCAGCTCTGGGTTATGATACTGATGAGATTTTTTTGGTTATTTTGGAGATGGGGTGATGACAACATTTAGGGAGGGTGAGTGAAAGCTTTGTAATTTCCAAAGAAAAATAGTGACTAATTTCTATTAAAGTCATGCAAGTCAGAATGAAGTCAGAGGTTGACTAAATAATTGTTAATACATGTGTGCAAACAATCAGGAACAAAAATCTAGTCATCAACTTTATAGTAATTAAGCACTTTTATAGATTCAGATAGATGGAGGACAGCACTTACAGGGATCAGCAGGCACAACCACCTTCATCCTTCCCCATTTTGATTTCATACTTCTGCAGCAGCTCTCCAGACAGTTTGTTGGCTGTTTTGATTTGATTTTTTTTAAGTTATAAATGTGCAATAGATGAAGCAAAGTTGTAGGAGAAAATCTATTCTACAAATTCAGGGTTTTTTTGCTTGTGATCTTACACTTACATGCAGATGTAGTATCGTGACATTTTAAAACTTAGAAATAACTTTGTGATGTGTTTATATCTAAAAATGCCACGACACGAACTCCTGTGAATAAGAAAACCTTGCTTATACTGAATTCTTCCTCTAAAGGAGGAGGTGGCCTGACTAAATGAGAATAAATTTTAAAACAACTTGTGTTCCAGGTAGCTGTAACAAATGAAATAATGACAATATAAATTAAAATAACTTGCAAATAATTGTGAGATTGCTCTCAGTGGCTGTATTTTATTAGTTTAAAAATATGGGTCATGCTACTCACCAGAGCCTACTAAGAGTAAGAGAGAAGTAATCCTTTTTTTTTTTTTTTTAAACTGTAAATGTAAAAATGTATGCAAGGTGTCTACTGATGAAATGGTATGCCTTCATAATATACATTGCCTGGTCTAATGATCCAAAACTAACCACATCATTTTAAAAGGCAGCATTGAGATTGATCTGATCCCAGGAGTGTTGAATTGGAATAAATTTCCCTGTGGCAGGAAAAGATCCAAAGATGAAATATCTTACATATCATACCACACTTGTACCGGTGCCTGGATGGTCTTAGTTTTGTTACTTCTCCGTATCTAAAAAGTACTGCATTGTAAATATATTGTGAAAGCTGCAATTTCCTGATCAGAAAGAAGCATTTTGTCCACAGCATGAAAGTTCTCATTTACAGTGTTCAAAGGTTTTTTTGATTCCTTGTGGGTTCTGGGTTTTTTGGGTTTTGTTTTTGGGTTTTTTTCCCCTGAAATAGTGTCCAGTCTTATTAGCAATAAAAATAGTATAATTTGTAAGAAATAACAAGCAGGTGGAATCTACTGGACAGTTACATTTACAGGTAGCAGAAAAGGAAATGCATAATATAAAAAGGATTTTCTTTCAGGAGAAACCTGTAAAACTGTTACCTTTGTTTCTGATTTATGGACTTTCCCACTCTTCAGGAATAAATTAGGTAAACCTGAAAGAAATGAAGGAGCAGTAGCTGTAAAACAACCTATTGATTTTTGACTAAATCTCTGTCTTCAGTAATTTTTGCAGTTGCCTGCATCCAAAAAACCCCACAGTGTAGCTACTACGGAGGCAATTTAAGTAACTGATGTTTGATTGGTTCTTTATCCCTGTACCTTATCCCTCTTTACGTAATTGCTAATGAGCACAGCAATTTAACCTGAAAATCAAGGACTGGAACACAGTGAAACTCTACTATTACTTTAGAAATGAGTGGTAGTAATAGTAAAGATATCCATGTGGTGTTTATTTGTTGCTTTAACTTCCAGAATATCAGTACTTTTACTTTTCACATATATTCTCTTGGGTCTTTCTGCAGCTGTTTTTTTTTCCATTTCTGAAGGGAGTGAAATTGTACTTTCTTATTGGCTTTTGTGAGGTTTTTTGTTTGTTTGGGGGGTTATTTTTTTTTCAATAGGTGTATGGAGATATAGAACAATTCTATATTTGAGGAATGATCAAATGGTGGCAATATCTGTAGTTCCTGAGAAAACTCCATGATAAAGCTACTAAAATAACAATATGTAGCTCTTTTTCTCAGAAAGGACTTGTAACTGAGAGAAATGCGTGATCTCAATTCTGCTGTGAGCAATTAGCTGTGGCAAGTATCTCGAAAAAGGCATAACTTGAAAAAAACTTCGGTATTTTTCCTCTGCTTTAGACTTTTGTGCTAATGACAGTTGGAAAAGGGAATAAATCCTTAAAAAATATAAAAAATCAGTACACTGTGCAGTTTGAGTATATTGAGTATAATGGAGGTTGGTGGTGTTGTTTGAGCTTTATCATTTTAGTGATCTTGCTTAATGTCCTGTTGAAACCATCAGCTTAAAATAATTTAACCCTTTCTACATTTCTTAAAGTAATTTTTATTGGCTCTGAAGTGTTACTGCACTGCTGTACTCTGACCTTCTTGGAACATTCATACTGCGTTCAAACTGTAATGGGGTGGAAAAGAGGAAATCCTGGTTTTTCACTTGTGGAAAAGAGGTTAAGTGCATTTGAAACCTGTTCCAGCTTCAGTGCAGAGTTACAGCAGCACTTTCATATTTGAGGCTACTTGTGAGATTTAAAAAAAAAAAAGGCACAAATGAGTGAATGGATTTTGTTTATTATGAGATATACTCTTTTACTCTTTACATTTAAACATAGTCGAGATGTTACATTTCAAAACAGAATTCACTTGGGGAAAGTGTTGGGGCAGAACTTGCCATAGTCAGTGTTCATAATGCATCTGCCAAGGGGTGTTTATTCTCTTCTCCATCAGGCTGTGATACTCTTCTGCTGAGGGGATGTCTCTCTGCTGGTCAGTGTATTTATCATTCTTTCAGAACAAGCATTTGCATATCAAAGGCCTGATATGAGTAAACACACTTTATACTTCCATCTGTCATTCTCTTCCCATTGAGACACAAAATAAGAACAGTGTGACAAGCAAGAAGTTTATTTTTTTCTCCTTTAATTCTATACCCTTTTGCTTTGAATTATGAAGGATTCCTAGATAGAGTTTTCTCTAGCTGTTTTTCTTTCCATTAAGGTCTCCTGACTGAAGCTATCCTAAAAATAAAATCAGTACTCTTTGAAGAGGGGAGACAAAAAAATAATACCTTTGTTCTTCATTTCTTAACTCTATGTTTCCTAATATTTAAAAAGGAACAAAAAAAAGTCATTTCAGAATGTCTTGTCTTTCTTTTTTAATAAAACTTGAGCTCTACATGTCTTTATCTTCTTGCAAATTAAATTTTCTTCATACTGTTTTCTAAAGCAAGAATAATGCCTTGGTGTGTACAGAAAATGAGAACAAGTTTTATTTCTGTTTCTCACTTCTCTTGAACTAGTTCTCAATAGAATTTTTTTTTGTAATTTCAAGGAATGAGTTTGCTCAAAAACTGATGTTAAGACTGTGTTAGAGATTGCCAGCAAATATCAAATTGCCATTATTCTCAGTGTGTGCATTCAAGTTTATTTTGAAGACTGAACTCATTTATTTAGGCAGAGTTTAGGGGAGCATCCAGCTCCCATCTCCATCCAGCACAAACCAGTCAGGTGCCAGCAGGGTGTCACTGCTCTGAGCAGCAGCTTCACAAGGATCCCAAGGGAACAGCAGTTCCTCTGGTTACTATTTCCATGATGGTCTCCACAGGCTCAGCAAGGAAAATACTTGTGGTCTTGTGCTCTCTCCCATCTCCACGTGTTTCCACTGAAGCAACCTTCCCCCCCTTCAGACTGCATCACAGGATTTACAGGATGAAAAATCCAGATTCACTGCAGAGTTTCTGGTCCCTCTTCCCTTTTTATTATTTCTGAAACTCTACTGTTTGTAACTTGGTGGGAATTCATTGGGAGACCAAACAGAAGATCAGCTGAAGTTTCTTTTTATTTCAGTTTGAAACCAAATCTGGATTTACTGCCAGAGAGTCAAATCATCTTTCATAGAGAGGATGAGTTCACAAACTCTTTGGAGCTTGGATCTCATTTTCACTTACACTTGTATGGTACTGAGCCCAGTAAGGTCACAAGCTCAGCTGGGGTCTGTGAGCAGTATATTAAAGCTATGAGCTTCTAACACATTTACTCAGCAGTTGAGAATGCTGGAGGCAGTCAAAGGCCTCCCTCTCTGTTGTCTTTAGAAGCCTTCTTTTTGATAAAGGTTAGTGCAGAAGAAGAAGGTTCAAGTAAATGTCATCAGTCAACTCGTGTGTCCAGTCTACCAGAAAAAAAAAAAAAAAAAAAAAAAAAAAAAAAAAAAAAAAAAAAAAAAAAAAAAAAAAAAAAAAAAAAAAAATAAAAGCTGTTGAGACAGATGTGTGAATGAAGCTGGAAGTTTTCCTTTTCCCCTTGATCAAGATTTCATAGGATAAATTAAGCTGGCAAGAACCACTGTGCAACTGTATAGCCTTAGTAGCTATGCAGTGACTAAATTATCTTTTGTCATGTGGGGATGCAAACCAGCAAACTTATTTTTTGGCAAATATGTCAAAGATATCTCTAATATGCCAGAATTCACACAAGGAGCACCTGCGTATCTTAGAACATTTTACAGGTTTGCTTCATCATTTTGCTTATGCTTCTCATTCCCCAGCAGCAGCAGCATTGAAATGATTAGATGAATATGTCCAATTTCTGGCATTTCTTTTCTTAGGCTTTGGTTTGTATAACTTTCTTCTGAGGGACCTGTTCACGGCAGGAGTTTGAAATCGAGTTTTTTGTAAGGGGATGATTGTTAAAAAAGTAGATGCCTGTATTTCTTAAGGAAAGAAACTTGCTTCATAACTGGGCTTTTTGGTCTTGAAAACCATAAGTTGAACTTTGTCCTCTGTGTTGCTCGAAGGGGACCCAACATGAAGATTGCTTCACTTAAATTGCTGAGTAAATTAGGACAGTGATGTAAAGTGGCATCCATACAAGAACTTAATAGAGGATATGAAGCACAGGACTGATATTGTCAGCATCACCTCAAGCATGAAGAAAAGGGAGGTAGAAACACTCCCTACTAAGTACAGCATAGATATTATAAAGTTGTATTAATATTCAGACATTGTGAATTTCAGTGACCCGTGCTGGAGGCTGATGACATGTTGGGTGATTTTATGTCCTACTTTTCATCTGGAAAGGTTTCCTAAGAGCAGGAGATAAAATAAGACCACTTGAAAAACTCATTATTATTCAAATAGAGTTAAAAAAAGATAAAAATACTTCAACAAGTCCCTGAATTTTTATCACGACAAAGAGTCTAGTAGACTTTTCATAAGAGAGACAGAAAGCTTGGTTAGCTCATCAAGGGTGTTGTCCCTTTCAGTGATAATTTGCTTATATGTAGCTTTTCTTTTATTTCAGCTAGTTTATTTTCACTTTGGAAACCACAAATTACGGTGAAACAAAAACATGTCAAATCTTACTTTCTGGTTGATGCTATGAAGAATGAGTAAAACTACCCTGATGCTTGGACCTTCTGGTTTTTCTTTTTCAAATGGCACTTCAGATATAAAGCCCCTTAGCATTATAAAGGTTTTTACCTGCAGCTTCCCAGTTAAAAAGACATATATAATTGACACTTTTCAGAAGTAAATATTTGGTGGTTGGACTAGGTGGTTGTTGTAGGTCCCATCCAACTGAACTGTTCTAATTAGCAATGTTTGAATGGGCCATTCAGATAAGCCTTCATTTTTAATTCTGAACTGCATGTTTAAAGATAGTGATGGCAAGTTTATATTTGATAGTTTTAAAAAAGAGAACAAAATCCACCACACACAAAAGCCCCCAAGAAAGAAACAAAGCAAAAGAAATCTCAAGACTACCTTAAAAGAAACTTAAGCACTTCATTCATAAAACTCCTTGCCATTCTATTTATTAGTAGTGTTTAGAAATATTAAAAGGGAAATGATGCTTTGCAAAGTCTAAGTATGTAGGTACACATGTTTCAGTTCCACGTGATTTCAAGTCTTTTTTTGGCCTAGTGAAATAAATGTGCATGTCAGTCTCCTGACACATTCTTTTTCCTTTTATTTTCCTTCACAAAACATTTTAAGATTTTGGAAGGTCTGGATTAGTTTAGAAATCACCCATTTCTAATAGTTTCAGGTAATGATGCAAATTAGGACCGAAATAGTTAAACTGGGCTTTCATTCTCTGTTTTGCTGCAGGTGGCAGCAAAGCCAGGAAACATTATGCAAACAGACACATTGTCTGTGTATCAGTACTCTTCTTTTGTTCCTACTACTGCTAAACTGGTATTAAACACTATATCACTAATATTTGTTTCAGTCTCTGCAAGAAAACAACTTCAGGACTGATTCCAATAAACTATAATGGCATATAAATAGTTTCCAAAGTGATTGGTAAGTTAAACAAACTACTCTGAGGCAGAAAAATGGGTATTTTTTTGTATATTTGCTAAACTTTAGATGGATTTTATCAAACATCTTGTTGGTAATGGAAAAGATTTGTTTTGTTGTTTTTTTTTCTTTTCAATTTCACCTGGATTGGATTAAAATGCAGTGTTGCCAATTTTATGTTGTAAGGTAAGATTTGGCAAAAATATTTCTGTACATACCTCTATATATCAGCAGGGTAGCCCACAGAGTCTCTGGGAAGACTAGAATCCTAATTAAAGGAGTTCCATATTTTACATTAAAAAGTCTTTAGTAGTCATAGCTCCTTCAAAAACATTAAAATGGTATTGTAGCAATAAGTAAAAAGGATCTGCCTGAATTATTCAAACAATGAAACAGTTCAAAGTGATCTTATCCATTGTGGCTGAATTTATCTTAAGAGAAATTGTTAGCTCAGAGGTTATTGAGGGAAGATCATAGGATAGCCCCAGGAATCTCAAGCTTTTCAAGGTCAACAGTGTTATGGAACTGGGCTCAGCAAGAAGGAATCTAAGCTGGCTTAAGCTGCCTGCTTTTGTTTGGCCAGTTGCAGAGTTGAAAGTGAGCAGTGCATCTATTAGAGTATTGATTCAACCAGCAGCTGAAGGCAAAAAAGGATTGAAAATTTCAAATTTAACAGGAGGCTTCTTCGAGAAGGCACTCAAATAATACAAACTGATGACTGTTGGTGGAATGATGGCTTGTGTGTTTGCTTGGTGGAGTAATCATATCAAAAGTGAGAAGCTTTGGGTCAGGAAAAAAGTGATATTCTTTAGAGATAGATCAATACTAAAAAAATACCATATTTTGTCATTGTGCTACTTTTATTAACCAAGTGCTGTAGTGTTGGAACAGAAACCTGCTTATCTAAGTGCTGTTTAAAAGTTGCCACAAGAACTTCCCTAAGAATACAGTTCCAGCCCATTTTGCTCCCATAAGGGAACTGCAGAGTCAATGAGTTGTCACACGTCTACCGTCTGAGCTGAGAATTAGCTTTTTTAATGCTGATGGAAAGTGAGGGAGCTTTCCTGTAGGAATTATGAAATTGTTCTCCAGGTATTTATGAAGCAGGGAAGCACAGACAGGCCCAGCTGGGAAGGTGACAGGGTGGAGGTGAGGATTGGTGTCTGAAGCCAACTAGAGAGGGTGGAGGTGGTTGGATGCTGAGATAAGTGACCACGAGCAGCTTTCATGAAGACGAGGTGCTTATATTTGATACTGTAAAGAGGGAAGAAGGAGGGAAAAGATGGAATGCAAAGATATGTGAGAGCAAAATGTGTTATCAGGGCAAGAGAGAGGGAGTTACAGTAATTCAATATAATGAATTAATTTGAATGTCTTGGGGATGTAATAAAAGAGCACAGCCAACATCTGCCTCAGTGGAGGAGAAAGGAGGAATCAGATCGTGGTCCGGTCACTTAACCTACCACATAAGTGTCCAGGAACAATATTTATAAAGCTTTACTTGAATTAAACTGACCTAAGTCCATTTGGAAAGAAACACTTAATAGCCTTCGGCCTATTTATCAATAAATGCTTCCTTAGAACTTCCGAAAAATGGTGATTGTTTACCCTTAATTAACAGGAGTAAGTGGCAAACAGAACATTTTTAATATCTTGAATAATTTAAGTAAAAACATGAGTTTCCATAAAGAGGGACTTACAACCTTAGAAACATTGTGTATAATTGAAGTAATATATTTGAAGTTCTCTAAATATCACTCCAAAGAAAGATAAATTTTATGCTTTGCTGGTTTACTTTATTATTTATTACCTTTAACTTATTGATTTTACAACATACTATAGAAACCCATGACTATACATCATTGTTTAATATTTTCCTTTATACAGACATATATTTGTGGGTATTTTGATCCTCTGAAATTACATTAAAAATACATTCCCCATAGATAAACACACACTCTTTCTCACATACTGAGCCTATGCCTTATTTTTTCTGGAATTACTTTTCTGGGATGCAGTTGCTGAATTCCTTCACAGATGGACCATTCATGTTCTTCCAGTATCTGAGAATAATTATCATGGCAATTAGATAAAGAGATTGGGTTCCTTTTCCCAGGGGATACTGTATGATTTAGATCGATCAAGTAAGAACTGGCATGGTTTTGAGCCTGGCCCTCGGGTTTTGGGGCCTTTTTTTACATAATTATATTTTCAAATATTTGTGGAATCTCTGCCAAAGCATTCTCATTGTTTAATGCTCTCAGAACATATGCTTGTAGTCCCCAGTGCTTTCCAAATAACTCCAGTGTTGTCATTTTGTCTTAAGTCCAGGCTGTTCATTTGGACAAATGTCCTGTAAATTTTGAAGAATATTAAACATTGTTGTAGTCCCAATTATTTTAACTTATTTCAGTTGAACCTGTTGCTTTTTGTGTGTATAAAATTTGTTTGCTTTCATAAAGCTTCGAATTAAGGCAAAAAGGGAAATATTTTCAATTACTCTACTAGAAATTATTTTATTTTAAAATATTGTATTTAATATGCATTTTGATTATTCTTTATTAGGATTCTACATATGTTTTTACCCAGGAGGATTAATTTCCTGCCAAAATAATAGTTTTTTTATCTGTTCTGCAGGATAAGGTAGAGCCATTGTTGTACACAAATGTTATTTGCATTGAGAACTCAATGCTCATGAATATGACTTCAAAACAAAGACCTAACAGCAAAAAAAAAATACTATTTCCCATTTTAGTTTTACTATATAGGACTTGACCTTTTATTTGAGATTGTATGTTTTTCTAGGAATAAGCTGCATGCTTTCAGGGGTCCAAATTCGTTTTGTCATCTTCTTCTATCCACATCTCCAAAAACATCTTGTTATTTGCTGGATTTAAATCTCAGTGTGAGGCTTGTTCCTGGAATGCTCTGCTCTGTGGTGGAGTTCCCTTTTTTGACTAAGGCATTAATTTTTCACCTTGTCTGTGAGCAGCAATGATGTGTGCTGTAGTGAAATTCCTTGGGTGTATTCCGAGGCTGGATCACCCTGCTGTGATGTTTTATGGGTGTGTGGTCTCTGTCCTGCTGATAGGAAATGAAGCTTTGCTCTCACATCACTAGTGATGATATTGGGACCTAAAAATGCACACATGGGGTCCCTTTTAACAGAGGATTTCTATATGCTACCCTCTGTTTTTCTCAGGACCATCTGTAAATACAAAAACTTAATCCCTTGAGGGAACATTGGTGGACCACATAAGAGAGTTTGTACAGTGTTATTTACCCTGAGTCCAGCTGTAAGTGGTGAATGTAGACTATTCTAGTCACTAGCATTTATTTTATAATAAGAAGTCATTGTTTTTGGCAAAAATGCAAAAAAAGCTTTTTTTAAAAACTACTTTTTAAAAGACCAGCATGCGTGGGTGATGACTGATGCCATACATACCTCTTCTCTCTACAGCTTGAAGTTATGTCTGTGTCTTAGTGTTTTGTACTGTTACTAATCATCTGGTATCTCAACACCTTCCATTTTTAACTCATTACACAGGGACATTCCTGATGATCTTCATGGAAATGGAATTTGGCTGCTTAATTTGGAAAGCTTTGATTTTAAGCACAGTCTTAAGCAGAATTACCTGTTGCCAGTCAAGTGTGAAGGGGAGAGCAGATCTCATACAGCCTTGTCTTGGTTTTATGACAATACTTAACCAAATTGCAAACTTTGGTCCTCCCAAGCTTACCCAAACTAGTGCTGTTATTAATGCCAATCCAAAGGACTTGGACATATAAATACTGGCACCAAGCTGCTGGAACCTCCTCAACTTTTTCTACTGACTGTCAAAGTTAATCCAGTGCATCATACAAGGGAAGCATTTTTCAGTATCCCCAGAGGCAGGCACAGCTGCTGCTATGCTTTTTGTTTCTTCAGTGTGGCCTGGAAAAGTCTAATTTGAGTCTGACAGAGTTTTGCTTTGGTACTTGGCTTCCTCTTGGGTCCATCCATCCAGTCCATAACACAGCTATAAATATGCAAGCTCCCAAAGCAGTATCCAGGACACTTTTGCTCTCTGTTCTTACCTCTTTTTTTTTTCCCCTATGTGGTTCTGTTTCTGTTCACTCAACTCCTCTGTTTAGCCTGATCAGAGCTCTGGAGCTAATCATGTCATCTCCTCCATCACACTCAGCCTATGGGTTAGCAGGGCTGGCCACACTTATAAAACTATAAACTTACTTGTTTTACCTTCTTAAGGTTTTTCATATTGTCCACTTATAAACAAGTACTTGAGATCCAAAACAAAACAGAAAATCAAAGCAGTGACATCCTTAAGTTAGTGCTGTGAACTAAATTATTTAAAGTACCCTCAGTGTCCCCAAAAAACCCTGTACACTTGAATCTTGACTGAAGGTTTGCTCTCAAAATGTCTCATATCATTAAACCCTTTAATACTTGGAAGCTTTAAGTGACGTGTTCTGGGGAACTGTATCCCACATATCTTGTACTCCAAACACTGCAGAAACACTGAGATTGCCTTTACCAAAAGTTACCTTTCTGCATCTGGTGTGAAGTGAAGGAGGGAAGCTACATGCTGGATACAGCCTAAGAATATTTGAGTGTTGTCCTTTTGAAATGTTTTATGGGATAAATCACCTGGAGGTGATTAGGGGACCACCAGGAACAGGGAAGAGAGAGGAAAGGAGGGGGACAATGAGGTGAGAGACCTCTTTGTCAGAAGGCTGATGTGACTTGTTCTCACAGGACTTCTGGGAAAGCAGTGTGTGTTTGGAGACACAGCATTTCCATGTTTTCCCTGGGATAATCTGACTCAGAACTCCCCCCAGTATAGAGTAAGGTGTTAGGAAAACCTTTAAGAGTTTCTTCCAAAACCATCAAATGTCGGATGAATGGAGCTTGCTGCAAAGCACCAGCTGGAATGGTAATAATATTTCAAGCTAAGCACAAAATCTATAACTAATTTGAACCCTAATTTAAGTAACACTTGTGAAAAATAGTCATCTATATATGCATTAATTGAAGCATCACGTGGACCATCCTGATTGGTCCATAATTGGACATATAACAGTCAATACAAGGAAATCAAAGAGTAAACTAATGAGGTACTTAGTGGTTTGAATTCCTAGGATCAGATGGGTTAGACAGAATATTCTTGGTATTGGAACTTGTACATACTGCAGTTTTCTTCTTTGCTAACTTTGAAAATTATATTATCCCTGATCGATTCTAATTGATTTTCACCAATTTGTAGTGATCCAGATACACACAGTTTCTTCTGTTGGGCTGTCACTGGAGTGAGAATAATTTAATCCTAATTGTATTTGTCAGATCCTGCAGTGGCAATATCATAATTTGTCACCTAATACTAGAAGAATGAGGTAATTCTTTACCATGAAGAACAAGAAATTGTAATTGAATTAACTGCTGCTGAACATCTTGTAAATGTTTTGTTTTCCACGGGTGTTATTCTTCCCAGCATTGCTGTCTGTATTCTATTAGGCTAAAATGAGAGATGCTGATGGTTAAAATATGGGAAACTACAAATAAAACTTGTGCTAACCAGACACACTCAGATTTAGGACGTGCTGTGCTCTTCTGATTCTGTTTTAATTCTACTTTATACAGAGATAAGAAAATGTGTTCATACCATTTTGGTGATGGTCTCACCTCATCCACCTGGCTCCTAATTCTTTAAGTGTTGAACTAGTCACATACACTGTACTAGGTTTCAGTCATTAAACAGCTTTACTTGTTAAAATTTTATCAGCTGACATGGCTTTTATTCCTGAATTGCCAGTGTGACATGAAGGAACATAAAATGCAAGGTTTAGCTTTACATGTACACTCTGTGTCACTGACTGGGGTTGACTCTCTTTAACTTGGGTTTTTAGCAGCAAAAAGGGATATTGTGGTTCAAGAATGAAGACCTGTTGGCCTCGTTTCTGCCCCAGGTTCTCTTCCAAAATAGCTGTGATACAGACTCACTAGTGATTACAAATAAAGTGCTGTGTTTATTAATGTCCTTAAGTGGCTTAGCATCCCTTTGATGACAGAGAGCAGCTGTGAACTCCACTTACTGTTATTGTACTGTGCTTACTGTCTGTGAGTACTCAGGATGCCTCTAAATTATTTCCCAAATTTTTTGTTACTCTTTTTGAGTTTTGTAGTGCTCCTATGTAAATGAATTAGTTGTTAGAAAGTAATTAGAAAACATACACTAAAAACTATATTAAAAAGAGAGTTAAAAGCATAGACTAGTATTTTAGTGGAGAAATGCAAAAATACTATTATTAAAGCAATCAAAACTGCTCAGAGAACATTTAGAGTTATGATCATGCCTGAAGATTGTAAAGGACATTAGAGAAACTTCGTATTTGCAGTGTCTTGAACTACTTCCCTAACACCAAGGATTTTAATTTTGTACTTACCACTTCCACATGTATCCTGTGGGAAGGAATCTGTAACAACCAGGGCATTGTGTATTTAGGGCTACACAACGATCTTGACTTATGAACTTTAAGGAATTGCTGAGACAACAGTGTGTGATCATTATAAGTATGTGCATAGTTTAGTACATAATGATGTGCCAAAGTTTTTCCATTAGTTCTCATTCATTTATGATGATTTCATTACTTATTTTCAAAATGGACTTTCTAAATATGGGTGAAATTAATCTTCATAATTAAGAATACCAGTGTGTATTTAAATGCTTGTCTATGTGTGTCTGTGTCTATATAAACATATATAAACATGCATTTTGTGTGTACACTCACACTTGCATTGCTCCTGTGTTCTCAAGAAGAAATATTTAATACAACCAGAGAGCAATTTAAAAGATTTATACTTCATAGAATAATCATTATCTCTGTTCTAGGCTAGAAGTTTTTTTATTATATTGGAACCAAAAATTTTACATCAGTGGGATTTTATCAGATGTATTCCAGAGGTTTTATTAATCTCAAATTTTATGATACATGCAGTGATATATTTTTTATCATTACTTCTACTGATTTGATTTTCTTCTGACTGTTAATGCTGTTCTCTTTAAAGCAAGGGAAGGATGCTTTTGATAGTGTTGCTTATTATTTACTTATTTTTATGAACTTCATCAACTAAAAGGCTTTATTTCATTATAATATATATTTGTCATAAGAGAACTCTTGCTAGCTTTCTGTAGCATTAGGATAATATTATTGTACTTCATAGAATCATAGAATGGTTTGGGTTGGAAGGGACCTTAAAGATCATAAAGTTCCACCCCCTGCCATGGGCAGGGACACCTTTCACTAACCCAGGTTGATCCAAGCCCCATCCAACCTGGCCTTGGACACTTCCAGGGATGGAGCATTCACAGCATCTCTGGGCAACCTTTTCCAGGGCCTCACCATCCTTATAGAAAAGATTTCCTTTATAATATCCAATCTAACATTACCCCTTGTCCTATTACTACATGCCCTTGTAAAAAAATTCCTCTCCATTTTTTTTGTGGTATAGATTGGAACATATTTTCAAAACCATGCCAAAATGTAACAAAAAAAAAAAAAGATTTTTCATCTTTCTTCACTTTTTCATGTATACTGAACACAACCTACTGCTGCATGTTTAAAATCCATAGTTCATTGAATGGTTGCAATCTACCCATGTAAAATTATCTCATTAAAATATTCATAAAAATATTATGAAGTTAAAGTGCTGCTTTAGCTTGCTAAATACAAAAGGGTTTGATATCTAAAGGAAAGGAATTTTTTAGCTTAAAAAAAAGGAGAAAAAGAAAAGAAATCTTGATTTCATTTTGCTGTTTCACAAACATAAGTGAGGTGATCGTGTCACTTGACTTCCCACTGTATTCTGGAAAAATCTCCCCTTTGCTGTGCAACATCCAAACACATATTCCCCTTCTCAACTCTTTGTAGGTGTTTTCAACAGTGTCTTATGGCTGTTGAAAACAAACTATTTTGCTGTAGCACTTAAGCTCTTGTCACTATTTTATGCCAGTGAAGGTTTATCAGATTGTGTATCCAATCTTCATCTCCCACGGAATTCATGAAAAATTTGTTCAACATCAAAATTTCTTTAATTCCAGATGGTTCTGTGTGGCTCAAAACAATAGGAACATGGAGGGAGCTTACACCCTGACCACATATAGTACTGAGCCATTAATTTGTTCTGTGGCTTAGTTTTGGACCTCAACAAGCTCAGTCCAAAATAAGTCCTGTGTAATATATGCATGATAAAGCCAGGAAGAGCCATCAGGTATTAGAACTGCTTTTCCTCAGCAGAGTGTAGCCAAGGAGACCAGAGGAGTATGCTGCTCCCAGTTTAGATGCAGTTTTTTGAGTTGTCCAGTTCCATGTTTTATTCTCTGCAGGAATGAACTAAAAGGTGAATTCAGGAAATGGAACACATCTCATTTAAAGCAGAAAACAACATATCATGAGAGGGCATATGGGAGCAAAAATTAGAGCATCTTTATTAATAACATGCATTAATGCTTCACAAGATATAGAAGAGATGTCATAACTTTGTTAGAATGTCTTCCTAGCGAAGAAATTAAGAAAGGATCTCTGGAATAAAACAGATTCTGATTTTTCTGTGCTTTCTCAGCTTTTGAATTAGCAGATTATAGAAAATAAAGGGGAACATACTTAAGAGCATCAAGCCCTCCACCTCAAAATTGAGTTTCCTTTTAAAAAATCTGAAATGTCTGTCTGAAACTTCAATTCTCTGACAACATTAATTAATTATCAAGCATATTCTTTGAGAGTGGGTAGAAAAATGAGAGAATGTTTTTATCAAAATCTTGTTAGAAGGATGATTCAGTGAACATTTAAGTAGAAACCTGCTGCCTTAGATATAGAAAAATTACCATTAGGATTGCATTGATTATTCACCACTTTGCTTCAGTTCCAATTCCCATTTGAGAGTTAAACTACAACAGGAGAGAGAATAGATTTTTATTATATCTTTTAATTTTTATATTGCCCAAGACTAACAGTGTTATAAGCCTTCTGGGTAACAAGTTTTAAAATCTTATTACTTTGTAACAGTGGGAAAGATGTAAAAGTCTCTTGTGACATTGAGAGTTGTGTATAATTTTTATCAGAGAGGCACTTTTATACCTAATTATTTCATAGGAGCTATTTATGTTAAATTCCCTTCCTGTGGCTATATAATAATTAAAAAAGCAAACAAATAAAATGCAGATAATGCTGGGTACCTGTTGCTATCATAAAGATTGTCATTTTATAACTTTGCCAAACTTAGTCTCTTTTCTGTACAAATTCAGTGCTGCCTCTCAACAGGGAATGACAGGGAGGCAGACATGGGTGTTTGCTAAATCTATCTTCTGCCTCAAATTAAAATATCTACTTTATGACATTTCTCAATAAATTAAACCCAGCATTACTAGTTCTCCCAAACCAGTACTTAGCCACTATTTTATTTTTTTTACTTCTTGCATATTTATATCATTGTTATTCTCTTCATTGTGGTCAACGTCTTTATCTTGGACTTTTCTCATCCTCCTGCCATAGGTAAGTCTTAGATAGTCTCTTGATCTGAAAAGTCTGTGAGGAAGTCAATTCTGTCCTTAGGGATAAGTAACTCCCTCTTCCAACTGTCTTCCAAAGTCACTGCAACTCATTTACTGCACCTTTGGACAACAGAAGCTTCTCTGCTGAGACACACTGATGCTGCAAAGCCAAGACCTGTGGCCCAGTATTTGGCCATATTGTCATTGCAGTGTTGTTGTGTCTTATGTATCTTAAAATAAAAACAAAACCCCCCAAAACTGCTTTCACCTATGAAGATCTTCAGGTTCCGTCTGCACTGCACTTGTGCTCTCTTGTGCCATGGAAGGGTGGCTTTGCATGTCCCATAATGCCAGCTCTCCTTCTCACATTTTCGACTCAATGTCTGGGGTTTTCCCTCTTTCAAACTCTGCCTGCAGCCCAGCCTGCCTGTGCACACATATATATTTTTTTCCATGATGTTTTGGAGGGAACATCTAAGATCACGTGTCCTGTTTTGTGGTGCATTTTGGCCAGAAGCTGGGACACCTGGGCACTGTTACAGTACAGCTTGTAATGGTAATAATAGACAGGGAGGGGGCTTAGACTAGGGAATTGGATTTTGGGGCTATCTCAAACCATGGCATAAGCTCTGAATAGACAGGCTACCTCAACAAAGTAAGCACCTATAGGAGAAGAACTGAAAAGGAAAAAAAGATAAGTTCTTTGAGATGAAATCTACTGTAAGCTCAATGAATTCAGGGTTGGAGAAGTATTATCTCTCTAATTAGGTTATGCAGTCTTATCTAAAAATGAAAGATTATCTTTTTGTTCTCTTTGTATAAACAGTGCTCTGTGAGCACTTTGGAATTTAAAAATACCAGAATCAGTCAGTAGGATTTGTAGTTCCCAAAACTTCCATTTGTTCTGTACAACTGCTGGAAGAAGCTACTGAAATTCTCCCCTGACCCAAAGCTTGACTGTTCTCTAACATTCCTGTAAAATTAATCTCTCTCAACTTATAGTAGGAATTTCCTTCTGTGACTTGCACAGAAGTAGCAATGAAAGAAGAGTAGATACTATTATTTGTACAGTTGAACCTACTGACTTAGTTCGAATGCACAGTTTTTTTAATTCTCTCTAACTTCCAAGGAATAAACATCAGCTTTTATAACTACTTCAAAAAATATAGCTAGGCTGAGAAGCTTTTTCTTTCTAGTTTTGCTAGGAATTCCCTGCTACAGCTAATGCAGAAGACCTTAGAGATACATCAACAATTAGTGATTTTGCAGTAGATGCACAGATGATGCTTTTAGAAACAGCTAATGCATTTGAATTTGATAGTTAGATATCAATTAATATCCACAAGCTCAAGTATCTCGTTTATAGAAAGACTTTTTCATTGGGTCACTCAGTTTTAGAAAGATTTGTAATCTTCCAGGAATCTGATTCCACTATTAAGTCACTGGGGGACTCCTCACCTCTACTTGAATATACCTGAATTATGATGGCGGGAAGTAAAGATAAGATAATTGCATTTTTGGCTCAAGTACTGAGGCAGATATTACTTGAGGGTTTCTGCTCTCAACAACTGAAGCATCCCCCAAAAGTTTTCCATAAGAAATAATTATTTTGAAACTGTTTTCTCCTTTGGGAATGTGAAAGTAATCTTTTCATAGTTGCCTAAGTAACTCCAAGTTATGCTTCTCTTAGCCCTACACTTGGTGCTCTTTGCCAAGAATTAGAAGCTCAATATATAATGTAATAATGTAATGTTCTTGTAAGAGCTTTCTGAACTTGTGAATACACACAGTCCTAGAAAATTATTCCAAATATCCTACTTTTAGGTACAATAATTCCTGTTTCAAAGTGGGGAAAAAGCTAAAATTAAACTGCATGAAGGAATTGGTTAGAAATGTCTTTGATAAGCTTCCAGCTGCCTTATGAGCCAGGCTGTGCAGGCAGGGGGAGATACACTAAGATTTGTGTTTTCTTCTCTAAGAGAGAGCTCTCCCCAGGTAAAATAAGCCTTTGGAGGCTCTTGTTTTAAAGATCTTTTAATCTTCACAATTCAAAATTTTAGTTAACTAAGTTAAAAAGTTGAATTAAATTAAGTAAACCTACACCTATTTCTTTTGCCTTCTGTGCTTTTAAGAATTAAATAATAGTGTTCTAATGTGATGAGAGATTTTCTTCCTGAAGTAGGTCAGACCTAAGACGTGATATCTGTTTAGCCTTCTGTAAATTGGATTGTCTTTACTATAAATTGCAATATTGGCACCCTGCTAGTGTGGAACCAATTTCAAAATTAAAATTTTAATATCAGTTCAACACTTGAAAACAGTTTACTTTTGCAATAAAATGTTTGAGTCGTTTGGTTTTAAAAGGAGGGAGACCCTTTGTTCTGAAATTTCTTAGCAATTTTTGCAATGAAACAGTTCTGATTCTTATGATCTTATGGGTTTTGGATCACAGTAACCCAGATTATGAGGCTGCAGAACTTGCAAATGAAGCACAGGTCTGCTGCTTTCAAAAATGGCTAAAAGAGCTCAGGGCTTCCCCTGTTAAAAGGACTTCAAAGGTAACCCCCCCATTAGTGGAGCAAGAAGAGCTCCTCTGGAGACTGGCTCATCAGGCACAGAAAAGTAGTAAGAGCCATCACTTATAAACAGGTAAAGGCTGTAAAATGCAAAGCTAAATGTGTCCAAGTGTGGTTGGATTGACTGCATGAAGTAACTGCTTTTATTTATTTTTTTTTCTTTAAATCACATTGCAGAAACGTTACAGCAAATGGCCCGATGTAAAACTCACCACATCAGTGTCCCAAATGTTCACTGGTGCATTTGACACTGCACTGGACAAAATGATGAAAACTTAATAGTAGAGAAAACGTAGAAGATTTGGAGCTGGGTTCTGCATTTTGGCCTCTCATGGTCCTTCCAGGGAGCGCAGTGCTCTCTAGGCTGAGTTATTTCAAGATCATTCCAGGCTCAAACGCAAAGTGATTCACAGGGAACAAATAGCAGAACTTCCACTAGCAAATATTACTGATCTTGAGTTTGTCACATAGTGACTGTAATCAGAGAATATGTTTTAAAATCGGTGCCCCAAGCATCCCTGTGCTGTGTGAGGCACACAGGATGACAAAATGTGACATTCTTTTCTTGTTATTTTTACTGGGCAGGAAACAAACTTTTCTGGTGGTGAATAGAATGTTCTTCAATAGAGAGATAATTCATTTTTTTCTGATAAAGGATGCACAGAACAAGTTAGAAAATATATTAAAATGCTTCATATTAGTTACTTTGTTAGTGTGAATGGACTCGTAGACGTAGTTGTTTTTACTGGCTATGTTTTTTTGACACTACATGAATGCTGTGAATGACAAAAGACCATATAAAAATTTTATTACAGTGCAGTAAATGTGTACAATGACTAAAGAACTAAACCATTGGTAGGCATTTGTATAGACAATTTTGAACAAACCTTCTTGTCAACAACAACAACAAAAAAATCTGCTTTTTAAAGATAATTTCTGGCTCAGTTAGACAGGAAAACTGTTAAGGAGTTCATGCTCAGTTCCCTGTGTTCCTTTTTTACTAATAAAATGAGAAAGCTTACCAGCAGTTCTGCACTCTGGCAAGTGTGTTTTAGTAACTACAGTAGCTTTCATAAATCGCTGTATAATTAAACCTAACCAAAACGCCTCCTTAATAAATAGATAATTTGAGGTCATTTGAAGATGCCACTTTTATAATGGTCACCTCTTTCCTAATATGCTTCAACACAGTGATGTCTCAGGCACAGGCAAAGTTGAAAATTTTGGTGGAATCTTGTGAATTCAAATGGTTTGGTTTAGAAGAAAAATATGATGGATAACTTTTGTAGGATTTAATTCTGTGAAAAGCTTTGCATTATTACAGAGTAGTAGTAAATGATGTGTCTGATAATTTTTTTAAGGTTTGCATCCATTTAGTCAAATCCTAAACAAGAAAGTCACTGCTACTATTTCTTGATTTAGTAGAAAGGAATGATCCTAGAGGAAATGGTGTCAGCTGAGAAAAAAGAGGTGTAGGAAGGCAAACAGCTGTTTCTCTTTTCCATATTTTCCTCTTATATTCGCTGTCATCATTTCAAAAAAAAAAATCAGTAGAAAGTTCTACATAGAACAGTTAAGGGAAGAGAGATGGAAAAGAGAAGGATGATATTTCTGTAGAATCAGTATTTTCCAGATTTCTAGGAAAAAAACAATGAAAAAACCAAACCAGCCAACCAACCAACAAACAAAAAACCAAAAACAACAAACACCACTCTCCCAACAAAACACTGCCCAGGTTTTACATAGACCTTGGGGGGAAAAATGCAAGTGCAAAAAAAATAAAAGAAGGTCATAAAATACTGCAAGGAAAATTAAAAATAAAGTCAGGCATATTGTCCTGTTGTTGGAAAAGAAACAAGGAAAAAGCACACACAGAATAAAGATATAATATATCTGTATATTCACACTAGGAGCAGATCTACTGCTGACAATGCACTGAGAGCAGCATCAGGTTCCAGATAAGTGGAAAGAAAACTTTAGTGTAAAACTTTCTTGCATTTTAAGAGGAGTCAGATCCATACTCCAGGTTCACTCAGACCTGGTATAAACCTCAAGGCCTTAATCTGAGCCTATTGTACAAATTGCCTGGGATTTGATTTTGGTGGCTTCAATTTAAATTGTCTTTAGCAATTCATCTCACACTTTTAAGTTAAGTGCTTTTACCTCATTAAAATCTTCTGTAGTTTTTTTTACTTACTGTGACACTGTAGGTTTGTGCAATCACAGAGAACAAAAGAATAAATAAAAGTTGATGTCACTTGGAGCACTCAATTAGACTGCAGAGGAGCCTAAAATTAGACCAGCCTCAGACACATTTAAACTATTGAGTCAGAAAGTTATATCACTTAGAGAACTCCTTATGCACTCATTGAGGGTTGGATCATAACAATAGAAATGTTGGAATTTTATACATTTGCAGTGTCTTATCTCCATTATATTGTTAAATTGTAAAGTTTCTACACAACTAAAAGCTAGAATGGAAAAAGTGTTTTGTTAAAATAAATTCCAGCTACTGCTAGAATTTGGGAATTAATCCCATCAGAAATACGTTTTTGTTGCTCTACTAGTACTCTACACTAAATCTAAATTATGACACTGTTTAATATATTGCATAGCCAGTGCTTGCCAAATTAAGTAATGCCAGATTTTCCAAAAAGCTTGAACTGAAGATTTCATGGAATATATGGTGACTGTACTGTCTTTGCCAGTTTTCCCTTTTGTCAGTGGTAATGGACTTACACTGAATATTCTTGTGGTTTGGAGGTAGTGGATTTGATCTGGATTGTTGGATGTAGTTCCTTTAAGAAAGCAATTATTTAAAAGAAATTATTAAAAAAAACCACCATAATTCTTTTTTCATTGCTAAATTTAAAATCAAATGGAGCAATCCTAAAGAAATGCTTTAAATAAATAGATGTGATTAGTGATAAAGTGTGATGAAAAAGCCTGATTTTGGATTGCAGCTGGGTATCTTACACTTGAAATTTGCTGACAGCTGCAGAGGTTTTGTGTTTTTTCTGACACTATTTTCTCATCACTCCTTCATTCCGAAGTACTAAACACCAACAGGGGATCTTAAAAACTGCAGCCTCAGGCATATTCGATGCCACAGCCACCAAATTACCCCAAAGTCAGGCCAGTCCAACAGTGCACTGCCGGAAACTGCGTGAAGCAAACGCCAACTTGTTCCCAAGCATTGTTTTATGTAAAATGAGGATGCAAACCCAAACCCAGCCTACTTCCACTCTCCAGAAGTGGTGCCTGAAGTCCTTTCCCTGGTTTATGCAACGTTAGGTTTTATAGCAGAGCAATCTGCTGGAGCAGATTGGCAGAGCAGGGACTGGGCTGGGAAATTACTCTGGGAGCGGAGGAGTCGTAAAGTTCAGTGGGTGTTTAGATGATGTTCAGAAGATGTTAGCAGATGTTTTTTGAGCAGTTTAGCAAATTCTTGCAGAAAGGCTGTTTAATTCTGAGAAAATAGAGCTAAATCTGGCTCAGAAGCCTTAGGAGGTAATCCTAGCCAGAAAGGAAGTATTAATTTTATACAAACCATCACGTTATTTTCATTCCTTCATTTTCAGAAGCGTTTTGTTATAACACAGTTCCAAAAGGATCTGAACTACTTTTGCAGGACCATGCCTTGGTATTAATATTAACTTTAGTTATCAAATTTCAAAACCCCTTCCAATAAGGGGAAAAAAAGCTTAGTTGAGTGTATTTGTGTGTTTTGCTTCCCAAGTGTTAGAGATTATTTACACAGTGGTAGCTGTAAGTAGAATATGTCAGTGTCTGAGAGAATCATGCTGTGTCTGCGTGATCCCTACCTCATCCTTTCTCCTTAGATGTATCAGCAAGAGAACAGTAGCTTTGACACTTCTGAAAAGTGTAACTACTAACTAATCTTGTAAAAGAAATATGAAGTGATATTTTGATAAGCATAACCTTGTCCTGAACTCTTGGCAGGTTTCTGAAGGAAAGTTTGAGTGCCTGGAAGCCCTTAGAGGAGAGCAGTGGTTCACTCCTCTCCTGTTTCTTCAGCCCTGCAACACATAGTGTCTCATCCTCCCAGTCCTTGGCACTATTGGGAGTGAAGCTTCTCTATCTTGTGCCATTCAGTCACTGGCATTTTAGGAGGTGTCCCTGGCTGTGTTGGCGTTACACACCATCCTCTTCCAGAGGTACTTCACTGGACATGGCTAGTGAGGCCTGAGATACCTGGAGTGGGACACATTTTGCCAGTGTTTCCTCTTCTTGGGGCACGGATCTTCCACACCTGTTTCACAGCAAAATTTGTCTTTCCTTTTTACAGCCAACTTTTATAAAGGAAGGGGCCTCAATTATTGTAGAGGTGCTACTTTGCTACCTTCTCCCCTCACACATGAGGTATTACATGTATAATGTAACAAAATAGTTTCAAATATGCAAGGCATTCTCATAATAAAATTTTACAAAAGCATAAAGCATGCATAAAACATGTAATATTTCTCACACATCTATTGTCTTTGATGGAGAAGTAGGAAGATGAGGCTGAGCTGATATGGATTTGTGAGGTTTTTGGGTTTTGGGTGGTTTGTTTTTTAAGTATCAGTATGGCATCAGAAACTAGTATTAATTATTTAAACTGTGCACTGTCCAGGTGATGTTTGTCCTTCCAGGTATGTCAGGCTGTATGGTTAAAATTACAGGTTTTAAAAAGAAGCCCTTAGCACCAGCTATAGGATGTTCTGTGTCTTTCCTGCTACTTTGGTCTTTGGATTCCATTTTGTATCCTAGCTTGTATTTCAACATATTTATTCATCAATGCCATGTGTTGCAAGAACTGATGACATTGAAGGAGTAGCCGAGTTAGAACACTAACAATGTTTTGCTGTGAAGTACCACACTTGCATACTGCTGAATGTACAAAACAGATCACTGGAAAAATAGCTTGTAATACAAATCTGTAATGAACTGTAACTCTTATTAATCATCCATAATTGTGCTCAGAAGGGAAAAGGGCAGTGGTTAATACTGATACTACAAATGGCAGAATCTTGATTAAATATGAATATGCACGGAAATGAATCAGCAGAGCAGTATCAGGCAAAAGATATTTTGAGTCTGCTGCTACTTGTCTTGTTCATGAAGTGGAAAGAAAATAGCTCAATAAGGACAGGCATCTTTGAAGAAGAGGGGAGAAGAGCGAACAGAGTAGCTGAACTACATTTTTCAAAATTGCTTATATATAACTATGTTTTCATTTAAAAGTTTGTCTGGGATGGGTTCATAATATAGAGAAAAGTATGTTATATAAACACAGTTTAGTAAAAGTGACTCTGTGATACCATTGTTTCTCTAACAAGAGAAATTAACTTGAACCACCTGAAATTTGTGGTCACTGAGTCAAGGATGAAAGAGGTTAAAGTGTTTTTTCTGGGAACTTTTCGTTGTTTAAAAATAACCATATTTAAACAACAGATCTTGAGTGTTTCCTGAATTTTAATTGCTACACATGTATCAAATAGTTTATTATTACCTAGTAAGATGGAGCTTACAGCATTTTTGGCACTGCTTCTCCTGTAATGAAGTTCTTTATTGTTTCAAAGGCACGTTTGTGTGCATCCAGGTGTTCATTCCAGCAGGTCACTTCTGTGACATCTTTTGCTCAGTTTTCTTTTATTTGTTCTCTGTTTAAATGGCTGAACACTTGCACACAAAGAGAAAAACCTGCTTCACAAGAAGAACGTCTTTATGGAATTCATTACTGCCTCAGTACAGCACTCACAGTTTTTCACTTTAAATTTGTCTTTTCTGGCTATAAATTTTATTTTAAATAAGTTAGATCTAAGGACAAGTGGTCATGCATTCAGGATCTATAAAGTAGAATCCTTTACCCAGATATATGGTCTTTTATCTCTGTTCTCTGATGTTTAGTACATCATCAGTACCATTTGAGGTTTTTTATGCTGTGTCAAAAGCTCTGTCACATCCTTTTACTTTTATTTAACATCTCCTAGCAGGTTCTTCAGGGTAGCTGGTCACATGGACCTTAAATATACATCAGAAGTTCACCCAGAAAGAGAGGTTTTGTACCTGTTCTGGGCTTACAGGCTTGAAGTGCTTCCAACCCTTCTTCATCTTGCAGGTGTCTGGAGTGTTCCACAGAGTGTTCTGCAGTACAGTAGATAGTTTCTACCAAATGATAGATCCTTTATTTTCCCCTGCTGTGTTACAGACAAACAGCTCCCTTCCCCCTGTGCTGTTGGTGATGCTCTTGTGCACAGGGCTGGGCTTAAGGGAAATGTGGTGCCCTGAGTTGGGCCTAAATATCCTCTGGCTGCCAGTGATGTAAAGATTTAGGTGTAGTGAGGAATTAATATCCAAGGTTGTAAATACAGAAATATAAATGAGCTAAAAGATACATGAAAAAGCTTTCAGAACAGTCTAATATTTTTTTGGCTTGTTATAAAGTGTAGGGTAAACTTTCTTTCCAATTCTGTATCGAATTTGTCAGCCTATGTACTGATTTTGGCACTAATACACTGGGACAAAAAGCCTGAGAATGTAGGTATATATGTATTTATATTCTCCTTCCCTCTGGCAGAGAGAACTGGAAAAGCAGTGCTGGGACAACACCAGAAATGATTCATGTTTCTCCAACAGCTGACTTGTGAAATGATGTGGCAGAAAGGATGCACGCTTGTCATTTAACGTTATTTCAAAGTGGAGCTGCTGTGATGCACTGCTTTTTAGATGTGACTTAACTTTGAGAAGTGACTTCCAAAAGAAGGTCACTGAGTGCTCTGTGCATGCTGCTCCAGAGAATTGTCAGCTAAACCAGCTGGAGGGCTCCATCCTTTGGAGACAAACCACACCAAAACAACAGCGAGGACCCTTCGGTCTTCCTGCTGCATGCAGGCTTTGCTTCCTTCTGTCAAAAAGCAGCTTGACTGATAGGGCTGAAAATATTTGACAGAGTGCCCAAGCGATTATAACCTTCTGGGTCATAAAATTTACATCAGACTTGGAGTAATGCTGCTATAAACGTAAAGTGACACACCACATTGCTAACGCTCCTGCAGGAAGATTCTCTAATGGAATGACTGAGTCTGACCTTCCTTTAGGCAAGCTGCTTGGGAGGGAGGGCTGAAAAATACTGTGTGGCTCTTGTGATATATGGCTTGTATTAGAGGAACGTGATGCTGGCCTGTCAGCAGCCTAAGACTGCAAAAATCCAGAGGTTCAAGTTTTGCCTCGTGAGATAAAAATTAAAAACGGAGAGAGGAATTCTGGATGCTTCCAAAAGGAAAATAGCCAGAGTGAGGTAATACTTTGTAAACCTAGCATAAAAATATTTAATCTATGTTGATATTGACATGCTATTGATGTAGTATTTTATAATACAAATAGGTGATATAGCACTAACTCAACAGGGTGATATGAACTCAGCCATGCCTGTGGTGTGTGTGTAATGCTTATTTTGTCTGGCAGGCAGTTCCTTTTCTATTAGTTCACATATGTTTGTGTGAAACTTGGAAGTGTGAACACAGCCCTAAAGATCCTTTGGATATCTCTGTATGGCCATATGTGCATGTTGCTGTATACACACCATGTTTGTATGCAGAAAGATGTCAGACCTACTTATTCTCCCTTCTGCTCACAAAAGCACATTTTGAAGAGGGCAAAGTGTTGGATATCTGAGAAGATGCTGCTGTACTCCTGATAGTGATGCTTTTAAACATAAAATAGGTGGTGTGTCTTGTCTGTGTTTTGTTTTAAGGATTGTCTGTTCATCTGTCCATAAAAATAACTTTTATCTATTTAAAAGGGAACAAGTACATGGATTTATTTACCAGGCAAAATACAGGTCAAACTTTAACATTTATTTAGGTCACTTCCTACTTGTCTTAGAGTAGCTTCTGCAGTGAATGGAAACTGCATATGCCAAGAAGTTCCACAGTTGGTGCTTCATAATACAGAATTAATTTTAATGACTTAGAAAACTATTACCAAAACACCTTTAAGTTTTGAAATCACATTTATAGACAAGTTTAAAAAGGAACTTTTTTTCCTTTCAAATGAAGATAAAGTGCTACCATTTGTTTTCCTTAGCAAATTTTCCCCATGCCTAATATTTTCCCAGAATAATATTTTCCCAATAACTGATCTACATTTCCACTGATGCAGGTTCAGCATACTTCTATTTTTTTCCTAAAACCCTAATGCAAATAAAATGCTCTCCTCCCTACAGAAAGCCTGTTATGTATTTTTAGGTGTTTAATTTGTTGTTCTTCTTTCTTTTTCTTGTCTGACCATCTCATTCACTTAATTTTTCTTCGCTATAGTTCCCTTACCTCATTCTTGAATTGCCAGTGGTGGTCTTATTCATTAATTTATTCAAAAAACCCACATCAAACTGAACACAACCTCAAAACTACCCACATTCAAAAAGCTTTTTATGGTTATGTCTGCTAGTTTGCTTTGGTTTACATTAGTGAAGCATTTCATTTTCCTTATTGTAACCTTCATGACAACTTTTTCAGTAGAGGAAGTATACAACTTCTCAAGTTGTATACTCTGAGCTAGGCAAAGCTGCTTTTTGCTTTGGGAATTTTATGTGGGAAAAGATTTTGGGATAGCTTTATCTTTTGTAAAACCTGTGTAGGAACAGTAAAAGCTGAGCTTTTCCAAATTGACTTCTGGGGGTGTTGTTGTTTTGTTTAACTTTCTGTATCGGTTTTTCTTTGGTCTTCATACAGTTCTATTAACATGATTCCTCTGTCCAGGAGACATAAAGTGAAGAGCAAAACTGGTTCTGTTCACATGTGTCTTTTAAAAGCACAACGTGTGTGCTTGGTAATATATAGAAAAGCACCACAGATTTAGAGGACTGTAAATAAACTCCGGAAGTCATTCAGATCATGTCCCTGGCACAACTGGGTTACTGATATCTGTAGCCTTCCTAATAGCTATTTATGTGGATGATTCAGTGATGGATACATAAAATAAATCCTCATGCTTTGCTCTCTTTTCTATTAAATGTCCTTTCAACCTCATGTCTTCCTTGTTCTACTTGCTATAGATATAAAGTACAGGTCATCCTATAATCATTAAAGTGGCCTTCTGACACAGCTGAAAACTCTTATCATGACTTCACTCTTCATTTCATGCAGTTAAATAAATCCATGATATTGAAGCTTTCTATAAAATCATGTTTCCTACATTCTGTAAGCTCACTGCTCTCTTCTTGATTTTCGTGAGCTGGTTCAGATCCTTCCTGAAAGTGGCACCTTGGAGTGGCCAAAAGAAAGTGGAGCAAACCTGATGCCTTTCCAAAGCTGAATGGAAGGACAGCCTCTTTTTTCCCTCTCTCTTTTTTTTTTTTCCCTTTTACATCAGCATGATATTTTTGTGGTGACCCACTTAGCAATCCCAGATCACCTGATTGTTTTCTGCAGTCCCATAAGGATCATCCAGACCTTCTCCCTGTTCCTTGCTGGACTACCTAAAAAACTATATGACTCAGAATGTCATCCAGAATGTTGGACCTTGCTCTTTCTCACACTGGAATACATATTTTTTATTTCTTTCACTTTTGAATTTTTAAAGAATCCTTTGAAATTTAGTCTTGTCCTCACATATTCATCATTCCCTTTTTGCTGTCATTTAATAAACAGAGTTCATACTCATCACAGATTTTTTTTTGTTTGTTTGTTTAAGATTCTTAAAATGGTGTTGACACTTAACTGTTGGCTGTTACCAATATCAGAAAACCTTATGGATTTTTCTCCTAGATATATAGTCACTTTAATTCAAATGTCATATTTAAATATGCTCATGTGCACTGTCAGGTTGCAAGAATGGCAATAATATGCAGTTGTTTAGGATGAAAGAGTATCTTCTCTGAACAAGACAATGTTTGGAAACCATGTCTTGGTTAACACTGTTTCTAGTTTATTTTTTAGATTATTAATAAATATAGTGTTGGCAAGGCTTGCTGCTATCCAAGTTTTAATAAAAAAGGCAATAAACAGTCCTGGGCTATGAGACCTGCAGCTTTCTTTCATTTCAGTGTAAGTGAGATGATTTCATTTTTATTTTAGTGAGGACAAATTCTGCTGAATTAATCATGTCCTGGAGTAAGAGTGTTTTAAGTGCCCTTATTTATTCTGTACCTTTCAAACAATAAGTTTCAGAAGTAAGCAAGTTTAGTTTATATTCAACTGCACAAACACTCCGGCTCTACAAGATGAAACTTGCCCTGCCTTCCCTTCTTTTTGCAGAGCTGTTTCTCAAAGGCTCTTTCTTACTCTAGCTACCACTGTAATCTTTTCAGTCTCCTTTATCTGCACTAAATGGGCCTTCTGCATCAATTCTTTTTTCCTGATTGAAAAAAAACAGACATTGTAATCACTCCTTGTAACAAATGTGCGACAGAACTATCGATTGCTGAACGAGAAGCTATTACTGCTTGTGCATAAAGGGGGTTTGGTAAATGTATGCAACTATGCATGAAAACTATGCTCATTCAGCAGCACAGGATGATAAATTCCTGATTGACTGTGCATGTCCTGTAGCCATCTCAGGCTGGAGGGCCCCAAGTAAAGCTTATTTTATGTTTCTTCACATTGGAAGGACAGCACCACAATGAAATTCTGCAAATCCAGTGTCAGATAGTACCACTGCTGACATCACACTTCAGTCTGTGTTACTTGGATGCAACTGTAGGTTACAGAGTTAACACTTCCGTGGCTACTTTTTTTTCAATTTTCCACTCTCTACAAGAACATTATAGGTGTTGGCTGTGACCTAAATCCAAGATTTACCTTTTTTCCTGCCCTGCAGGGAATGTTGTAACTGGAACATGAAGTGGGATTAATAACATATTCTGATGTGTTACCTGCAGTGATCATAGAGCTGATGGAAATGTGAGGCGAGGAGGGACCTCCAGAGGTTATTTAATTCAGCTGCTGGCAATGATGCAGGATGGGCTGTGCTTTGTGCCAGCCCTGAAAGGCATTGTGTCTAAGGTGTTGAAAAATTTCACTGAAGGAGGCAACCAGCTTCCTATTGTTGCCTTTTATCACCATAAGACTGGGACAGCTTTCTCTGTTCTTTACCTTAATTCCCTTTGTTGCAGCTTAAGCTGTTTTTTGTTTTGTGCATCATCATCTGTTGGAGAGCATCATCTTTATCATGACACAGAAGGATGGGGATTTTATCCCTCTTCAGTCTCTCTCTTTTTTCTGTCATTCTAAACCCATTCCTTCAATTCCACATTATATTTATTGAATTCATCTCATTCTTCTTACCTCCTTTCCAGTTGTTTTTTGTAGGTTTTTTAACATACTTTTAGAAATGTAGATTTATATATTCTGTCTTCTTTTGAATTTAGTTCAATCACCTTATGTTTTATTCCAGTTCCTGCACAGGCAAATAAAGAAGTTGAGTTAAAAATGTGCAATGAATGCTGTTGTCAAATAGTATTACCCCAACAATAACATTCTAGAGATATGTTCCCTTTCTTTTTCTTTTTTTTTTTTTTAATTTTAATGAACTTCAATTTGAAAGATACCCACATACATAAGATATTAAAGTTAGGTTTATTAATGGCTTGTTTTATTTGGGAGATATATATATAGATATATATATACATAAAGGATTTATTTAATGACACAGCCTTCAACTGTATAATTTGTGAGAAACTATAGACATGTACCACATAAAAATATGTCTTGGCAAGCTAATGATATCTGCTTGACTTTATTGCTTATTTTAAGAATATTTGTGTTTAGATATTGTGTGTGCATGCATGTATGTATAAAATTATTTAAATTCTATCCACGTGTTGCAATCTAGAATGAGTTGTACATTCTCCTGAAAGAAGTTATTGCACAGTTATTTAAGGGACTAGATTTGGTTAAAATAAGTAAGGTTTGGTCTAGAATATTTTTTTTTTCAGTTTGTCATAGAATATGCTGAGCTGAAAAGGATCCATGAGGATCATCAAAGTTCAGCTCCTGGCCAGCCCCAGTAATCACACGATGTGCCTGAGAGCATTGTCCAAACACCTCTTGAGCTCTGTCAGTCTTGGTGCTGTTCCCTGGGGAGCCTGTTCAGTGTCCAGCCACCCTCTGGGTGAAAAACCTTTTCATTTGAAAGCCTGAACTAATTAAATAGTTATAACAAAAAATTTCAAAAGTAGTAGTGGTTTGACCTGAGTTAAAGCTTTGTCACTATAGTGAAAAATCATGATCTTTTCTGATCAGCTTAAGATCAAAAGATTGTATCTGGCCAGTTAGCCAAAGCCACATTCTCCCAGCTTATTTCAGGTTACCAAGTGCAAAATTGCATTTTGTAAACCTGAGACTCAAACAAACTCCAGCGATGCTCTCTCTCCCTTGCTCCTCTCTCTCTTCCTACCCTGTTATCCTCACAGGGTCCCAGTTCCCCACAAGATTTATTCTTTTGACCCGTTACCTCTAGGATTTTTCAGAGAGAGGACAGTGATGCTATCTGTGCCCTGTCTGTGCCCTTATTATGCCAATCAACCAGAATTCCCTTGGAGGCCTGTAAAGGCTGTGGTGGTAGAGGGCAGAAGTTGAATGTGATACATAGAAGAAACAACAGATAAAAGTTTAATATTCCTTAAAATGCCTTTAAGTACTGCAACCCTTAAAAGCACAGGTCTGCAAGTACTCCATTAGAAATGGAGTAGGAGCTGTAAATCAGCTTGAAACAGCCATGTGGTTAATGCTGCTGTAGTCTTTAAAGAAGGTCGGTGTGACCAGCTCATGGTTTGGCCTCAGAAGGTCTTTCTTAAGTGGAAGGTGGCTGCCAAGTATGGCAATGGTTATTTTTATGACACAAGCTTATGAATAACACAGGTGTTTAGCAATTATTTAAATAGCTGATTTTCTTAACATAGATAAACATTGGGCTCCTATTTGCCTCACTAGATCAGCAAATATTTACTCTATTAATCATTAATGAGCAGATTTGAAATGACTTGTGGAATTCACAATGCTGATGGTAAACACCTGGTCAGAGACCTCTTCCAGAGGTAGGTATTGATCATGTTTATAATTATGATCCCTCTTGTCAAACCAAGATGGGGCCACAGTGTACTGGGAGCCACACAAATCTGTGTACAGGTAAATATTTGGTGCCCTGCAGTGCTTGTCACCTGAATGCAGACAGAGGATGGGAGAGGGACTGGCTTAAACCTTGCACTGTAGTGTTCAGGCCAGGGGTTGTCAAAAAGTAAATCGGTAACAGTAAATATGTCAGCTTGGTTCAGAGCTGCCTCTTCCTTAGTTCCTTTGGGTAGAACTTTATTTACCTTTTTGTGTTCTTATGGGTTTACATTGTCAGGTAAATTTGCCATTTTATGCAGCCTCTTGTGTTCATGCAGGTGATGTAGATTATGTGGTAGTAGAACTACTTCCCTTATTTCTGAATTTCTGTCAGTGCAGCCATTCTCAGGTATGATGGTCGAAGGTTTTTTCCCCAGATTGCTTTCAGTTTATTCTCTTCAAGAGGTCTCTCATCACTCCCAGCTCTGAGCACTTCAAGCCACACTCATTGCTCAGAGATTCTCTCTCAGGAAGACCTCATGTTCTGCATCATCTGTCGGTACAATTTCATAGATCAATAAAGATAATGTTGGTTTGGTTTGGGTTTGTACCAAATAGCTGGATTTTATAAATGCTAAAGTGTATTTTCCTGTTATACATGTACAAACAGCCCAACAAAATTCTCCCTGGATACTGCATGCTGAAGTATTTCTAATGCTCGAGTCAATCAGTAATAAAGCCTAGTCAAAAGTTTGTTTACTCAATTTGATTCTATCAGCCATTTTAATTGTGTTAAATATCTTTAATGATGAGAGATCATTAAAGCCATAAAGTTAGGTGGCAGATATCTTTTGTTCACGGTCTCATAAGTATATGCATTAAAATAAGTTACTTGAGTCTTTTGGGAAGAAGTCCAAATTGTAATGTTTTAGCATTTATGTCACCTCCGGTAGTACTTATTCTACTTAGATGATGATAGTGCCCATTAAAATGAGAGCACAGCACACAGGAAAAGAAAATATTCTCTACCATTTACTGTTTTGAATGAAGAGGAGAGTAATAAAAATTATACTGAAATTTGGCCTGTTTTTAATTGCCGTGGAGTGCACAGCAATTGATAGATAAAGTGCTAATTATTTTTAATGTAATTACATTTAATTATCATAATTGCTACTCATATCTCCTGTCCTAATAGAGAGATGTTAAGGGCCTTATTCACAGGACTGTTATGTTCCCATCGTGCAGGGGAAAAATGAATAGGGAATGAACTGCGGATTTTGAGACAAACTGTTCTAGTGATTGCTCCTTTTGGGGACTACAATTTGCAATGGATGCCCATCACAGTGTGACACTGAGAGGCAGCTTTTCAGAGCTCTAGCCGTGGCTTTTCCTCTTGGCTTGCACAAATGAAAATCCAAAAACTGGGAGCAGACACCAGATATTCCTGTTTCTGGTCTCAAATTTTATCTGAAAAAGTAATCCCTCCCCCCCAAGACCTTCAGAAAAGAATCAGCAATTACACTCGTGATTGCAATTACGGCAGTGATTACACACGAACTCTGCTGATTGACTTGTAACATTCACAAAGATTTTTGCGAAATCAGTATCAGGGATCTTGCAGTTAAGAAATACTGTTCAATATTTCTGATGTTAGAGCAGATGTTCTACATTTTGTCATGAAACCTATCAAACTGAGATGTATATCAATGATGCTCATGCTCCATGTTGCAAATACTATATAAGGAACTTTGTTTTCTTTTTGAAAAGCACTAACAACTCAATATTCAGAAGTAGTCGCTGGATTTTTGCTTGCTTTTAGACATAAATAAATTATTTCCTCTCATAAACTTAAAACTAATGGAAGGTCATGTTGCTTGTTGTGCCTGAAATTCAGCACTGGATCATTATTCACAGTCTTTTGGACTTTGATCTTCCTGATAGCTAAATAATAGGTACGGTATTCTTCAGAAGGGAACAAAATCTTTTAGGGATAGACTGAAAACTATAAAATCAAGTGGATAATGACATATAACACTAAAAATTCAAAAAGCTTTAAAATAAATCCAATAAAAAGAAAAAAGATTGTGCATAGCAGAGTGACAGATAGAAATAAGCTGTGCAAAAGCAAGACAGCACATACACAGCTGCCTTTTGTTGTGGACAGAAGTGGTGCTTGTGCTCCACTGTGCTTCTGATCTATCTGAAATGTAGGAAAGTGTGCAAGGATGTTAATCTCCTTTTCAACTCTTTCTTCCATTAAGTGAACCAACTAACTTCCTGCTTTGCTGTTACTTCATCAGTAAACTAGAATGGGTGAGATTTATTTCATTTGCTCAGCCCTCATATTGACTAAACTATTGTGGACTTAAGAAACATCAAAAAAGAACAGTTGTGTTTTAAACCCAGAGCACCAAATCTGTGCAAGGGGAACATGGCCAGTGTGCAATGAGGGAACTGGCCACAACTGATACAGAAAGTGTCATTTTGTATTTGCTGGCTTGTTGATGAGATGTATAGCAGTGTGATGCTAGATGTTGTTTCTGGATTTATAATTGTGCTTGAAATATTTTACTGAACTTCCAAACTGTTCAAACTGAGTTTATGTGCAGTACCGAAATCTAATTTATGTTTGCGTGCGTAAAATTGTGTATATCACTCAATAGTAACTTACATTCTTCAATTCAGGCACTGTGAGATTATGCTTCTTTGTAAGGCATAATTGCTACATATTGCATACCTGTAGCTATAATTGCTCTCTATGGCTTTATGTTTATCTGTCATTGTTATACAGTGTAATTCCTGAAGTGTTCAAACCAGGGTATTTTAGGAACCTAATTTTATTTTAGTAGGATTCATTTTTTGTGACAAAGTGCTTAAAGGCTGACAAGGTATTTCTTGCATAGTCTTGAGATCCTTAAAAGGGAAAGAACTGAGAAAAAGATTGAGAATGGGAGCAGAATATAATGTGAAAATGGGTGACATGGCTGTGAACAAAAGTAAAAGGGTTGCAGGACACACTGTGTTTTCAAGGAAGGGAATTCTGAGATGCAGGACTCCCAAAAGGTAGTACACAAGTTGCAGAAATGCTTATGAGGGTTTTAATGTCTATTTATTTAGGTGTTATACCAGTGTTATAAAAATTGATACTTAATTTCTTCTTAGCGTTCTCTTTATAACAAACTGGAAGGTGCACAAGCTCTGAGTTTCTGATTATAGCATCACAGGGAACTGTGATTGTGTAACTCAGTAAGTTACACAAACACAGGTATCAAATTATGTTTTACCAAAGGTTTTCATTTTATCCTGAAGCTTTTATTCACCAATCTTTTTTTATTTTTCCTTCATTTTCCAGTAGGCAGCCTTTGGCTGGACAAGGAGAGACTGTTCAGTCTTGGATTGTGTTTGAGTTTTCTGCCACCAAAACAGGCTCTTGAGACTCACTGTGAACTTTCAACTGACTGAATGTTCATCATTGTATGATTTTTTAAGTACCTTTTCTGTTCAGCAGTGTCTCTACCAGTTCAAATTACTGGCAATTCAGTTAAATTTCTTTTTCCTGATTCTACAAGGGACCTGAGAGTTTCTGGTGGTATAACAGAAATCAAAGTTGGGTTTAACCCTTTTGAAACACCTATGGATTTTTCTAATAACTTGTTTATTTTCTAACCTTTGAGCAGAACTATCTGCACGTTCTCATCATGGAGTTCCCTACATTATAGATATGTCTGTAATTGTCCTCTGCACAGTGTACTCTCATATCTGGTTAATCTTCCAATAGGTCTTCCAGCCCATCTTACCTCCATTCCTGTGTTCTGAGGTAGAATAAAATCTGCACTGATACCTAGGACTTGCAGTCCTGCCAAGGAGAGAAGTTGCTCAGACTTGTATTTTAGCAGTTACAGATGTTCCATCTCATGAAACTCGAGAGTGTAGGGTTGTTTGTAGGTTATATTTCAGCTGTGATTCTGCAAAGGTGTTTCTGCCAAAGGGAAATCTGTAACATGGAAGAGACAAAATAATTGGAACCTGAGAAGGTGGGGAACAGTTTTCTGAGCACTAGAGGTTTTATTTTCTGGGCATTCAGTAGTTATTGGCAGTGAGTACGTGTCTGAGATTGAAAATGTGATTCTGAATGTTCTTAGGCTGAAATTGGAAATATTTTCCTTTTTTTAATCAGAGTTAATCCTACATGTTTTCCTGTACAAGTACAGATCAAGATTAAGCTGGGAGAGGGCAATATTTAGTAGGCAAGGTTGCAATACTTGGAGCAGTGCTGATGCCTGGGCCAACTTGCCATAAATGCTGCAGCTGCAGTAGTGCAGGACTGTGCCAGGAATCTGCATCCTCTCCACCCACTGGGTTGCATTGAGAAAGGTAAGTGCGGTACAAACATGTTGATAGAGGACAGGCTGCTCTACCAGCACATCCAACAAAGTCTGGTCTGTGCTTTTCTGGCAGTACCATCACAAAATATTATTACATCTGAAATAAGGCAAGTTAGCGCATGTTTTTAGTATTCCTTGTATTTCACTGTTGTATTTCACTTCGTTTTAATTAAATTCTCACTGAAATGAGTTTTCCAAATTCTAATGAGCACTCCCTAATTCACACTTTTTTTTTTTTTTTTTTTTTAAGTGGCAGATTTAACATTTGGTCAAAAAAACCCTCATAGATAAAAAGATAAAAGGCTAAAGTTTTAACAGAGATTAGATTTCTCTAAGTCTCTGGGAATAATTAGAGATCTAGTTGACCTATGAATATTTATAAATGTGTTAATTAAGGGATATGTGAGTGAATCCACCTTACTGAGTCACATAATCATTAACCCTGGCAACTCCCGTATGTTCACTGTATCGGTGTTAAGGACAACCCACAATCCAGCTGTATTTTACCAGACTAAGGAGGTCTTCCCAAGGTGTTTAAACCTCTGGGTTACCAAAGTTTGTAGCACAGGCTCAAGAATTCTGCGGTGCCAAAGAACCATGTCTGTGGCTTCAGTGTTTTCACCAATGTAGCTCTAGGGGTGATGACATGATGTTGACAATGCTTTGAAGAAACAAAGGGCTTTTCAAAATTGTATTTCTCAGTTATTTTATTTAGTGGACTTGATTCTGTAACTTTATGCTTATTTTTAAAAAATGTCCAAGTAGTGATAAATGAGTGTAAATAACGGAGAGGTGTACTGGGTCTGTTTCTCAATATTAATTAAAAAACAACCTGAGATTTTGTGCATTATTGTTCTGAAATTACTCTATTAGTACCTTCTAAGTATCTTAATGATCTAAGGCAGTTTTTCACAATGTAGCTCTTGGTACACCGAACCACTCCTTTGTGGGCAGACTGGGCTGTAGCATCCTTGTTTAGTCGCACATTTACAAAAGGGACACATTACCAAGAAAGGGAAATTAAGTCATTTCAGAAAATTTAAATATTGTTTCTTACTCTTAATCAATTTTTGAAAGAGTTTTTTCCCCTCTTTCTGGAGGAAAGACATTAGCTTCTGTATCTTCTCAAGAAAGCCAGAGCTAAAGGCACCCTCTGTGAACACTGACCAGTTCAGTCTGGTGCTCTCCACAACATTTCATGGTACAGAGTTTGCCCTATATAAAGCCAAGTCATGGGTGTTTGATTAAAGTATATGTTGTGTTAGGCTGACACAAGTCTCCTTGAACTGCATCCAATCTGTACCAGGGAGATATTGGGGGTTAAGAAACCCTCTCTGGTTTGTCTTAGTGGTTAATATACTGTTAAATGCACATTTAACACTGTTAAACGCCCCTCAGTCTGGGCTGAATACATCTAGCTTTTTCTGGCACAAGTTCTGTTTTTACTTTTGCTTTTTTGTTTTTGTGTGCTGTCCTTACTTCCTCCAAAACATCAAAAAGCTTTTTAATATCTGTAATTTCTTCCCTTTGAAAGTAATGTATTTTGTAATTAAGTCACTATTAACTCCTATGTGTGATAGATAAATAAATCAATAGATTCAGCTCATTAAGAGACTGACCACGGGATGCTTTCTCCAGACTTTAGGTGGGTTTTCTGGCTTTTTTTCTCCACTCTTCCTAGCTTTTCAGCCACCTTTCACAATGTGATCCTCAAGTCAGGATAGAGAGTTAGTAGTAAGACTCACCAGGGGTTGCATTAGCTTTTCTTATTCTGGCTCCTCAGTACTGTTAACTGTGACCTTGGATCTATTTTAGGGTCAGTGATTTGTATGACGTGTGTCCCACTCTTCTACCAAAGGACACACTGGGAGATATTTGCTGGGGAAAAGGAGAGTGGGGGAAGGAAGAGTTTTCAAAAACTGGTCCTGACATTTTTATTTTTTTCTGTACCAAGGCATAACACTTGATTGTGATATTTTTTGGCATTAATTGCAGTTTTAGTCTGATCTTAGAAGACAGCTGTGGCAACGGTGAAAGGTGATAACCGTTTTCTATTATTTAATAAAGGTTAGTAAAGTATATGTGAGTCTTCCCCATTGCACAACAATTCTGAATTAAAAGAAACTAACATCAGAATATAGCAATTTTTTCAATTTTTTTTTTTTTGTTCACATTAGATTCATTTTAAGAAAAGTTTTAACTGTAAAAGTATTCAGGACATCTTAGAACAGTGGTAATCTAGCCTCAGGCTATGTGGAAATAATGGACAGCAGAGGTTAAATAAGTCCTCTAATTACACCATCTTGCACATCATCAGTGGAAAGTTGCTTTCTGTGTGTGCAAATTCTGGATCTAAAATAGTTTAAACAGCACATGGCTGACTTCTGAGATGCCAGCATGAAAAAATAACATTGAATGTTGCCTCTCCAGACCTGGGACTTTGGCTCCAGTGTAATGACAGATGTGCTGACTCCAAACGAGGGGGTGTCCCAGCTGCTGCAGGTCAGGTTACAGCACCTGCCTTCCCTGCCAGATGCTCAACAGGGCTTTCAGAGGTTCCTCCAAACACCTGTGGCCTTTGCAGAGCAGCTGGACAGGGCTAATGAAGACACCGCGCTTATTTAAGCAACCTGCACTGTGTCTTGCCAGATTTGTGGGGTGCTCAGGTGGCTCCCAGGGGAAGGAGACGGGTGGGAATCCCAAAGGTTGAGGGCTGTGGTGGAGGGTTGTTGCTGTTGGTTGTTAGTCCTTACAAGGATTTTCTCTTTTCTTCCTGGACTGCAGCGTTTCCCCCCCCTCCATCTTTTCCAAGTCTCTCCAAAGAGCAGGGCCATCCATGGGCTGTTGTCCACAGGCTCCCCACAGGAGAAGGGGGTGGAGCAGGGCAGCTGGGGGTGGTGTAGGGTCTTCCCACAGCTCTGGTGGAGCTGGTTGGGAGGGGGGAATGCGGCAGTAAGGCTGAGACCCCTCTGAACGAGGGCCTGGATGGGGGAGCTGAAACAAGCAGTCAGTGGTTTGTGTGTCCTTTAGAGAACAGACCACACGGCCCTTCCAGTAAAGTACCAGATATAACTTATTTCTCTCGAGTATTTTCCTGAAACAACATATTTCTCAATTTTTTGCGTTTTTTTCCTTTACATTTGGCATTCCATAAATTGTGCCAACTTGAAATGAGGAGATTCATTTAAATTGAAGTTCCTTGATTAAACTACCCTTCATTCAGTGCTCACTGACATAGCGTTACCCCACCAGATTCCTGTTTTCCTGAGAAGATTTAGCTGAAGATAGATTTAAAGCAACAAAGACTTGCTCTGTCAAAGGAAAAAGATCTACTAGTACTTAAATTTTATTAGGTTTTATCAAAATTAGGTACAGCTGGACTTGGTGACTTACCTATATATTGGCAATCTAGGACTTTCCCTAGGCTGATGAAAAATATTGAAGTTCATAATCAACTGTTTTCTTTAAAGGGCGTAAACAACTTAAAAGGCTTTATACTGATGTTTAAATGTCAGGCTAATTATCCCACTGTGGCCATGCTCCCAAAGGAGAATGATTTTCTGCAAGGCAAAAACCCAAGCTTTTATTTCCATACTAATATTTCTTTCCATAAAATTTGTCTTATAATAAGCATTATTTTTTGGGTTAACAGATATTCTAATATGAATATTTCAAAAATAGAAGTTTCAAGTATATCTTTGGCTGTAACCACATCTTCTCTTGTTTAAATTTAAAACTTTTAAGTGTATTAGGTCTTTCTTAAGTTATACTCCTCTAACAATGTGGCCGTGGTGTGAAAATTAATTTCAAAATAGTTATATTTTTTAATTAATACCTTCATTTGTTTAAAAATGATAATTAATGGAAAATTACATACATAATAATGGTAGAACTCTGAGAATTTCCATTTTTTATTTACATTTATATTTATTTCCTAGATCACAGTTTATAGTGAGCTTTTTACATTTCAGAAAATATGCTTCTGAGTATAAACACCGTGATTCTAAGTTTACTTCCAATGAAAACAATTGAAACTTGTTTCAGGAAAAGCACATAATACACCCTTTATCTTTTCTCTGATGATCTGGTAGAAAATAAACACCTCAAACTGAGAGGAAGAGATCAACAAAAGGCAGATTAGTAGCTAATAACACTTAGTACTGGACAAATACTTTACTTGTTTTTAAATGTGTGGGATTTTTTGTTCTGTCATTATCATTAGAGCTAAACACATTTTAACAAAATAGCCTCCTTGGGTTTATCTCTGTTTATTTTAAAGGGATCATTGGAAAAACTGCATGCCAAACTAGACCAGGATTTGAACGTGGTTAGAATATTTAGAATATTTAGAATATTTAGAATATTTAGAATAATTAGAATTATTATTTTACTAATAATCAGGTAAAAATATAATGAACTGTGTACAGCTTGTTAAGACACAGCATATCAGTCAGAGGTTCCAGGCTGTATTCACTCAAAGCATAAGAATGCAACAAAGAAATAACAGTAAAATGAACAAAAATCAGCATTAAAACAGCAGGACTGTGCAAAGCAAATTCCTGTCCCAGCAGTGCAGCCCCTGCTCAGGTTGGGCTGACTCAGAACTTCCATTGTTCACCAAGTTCATGGTGGTGATGTTGGTTTAAACTTTGCTCTTAGCATGTCTTTTTCTTGTCTCATCTGTACACTCAAAACTTGATATATGATAAGTTTTGCTTCTGGGTTACTGGAATATTTTATAGCTAACCATGTAATAGAAAGATCAACAGTTTTTCACAAGGATCATGGATGGCAGGAAAGGGTGGAGGGGGAGCACTTTTTGGGAGGTACCCAGTGACCTGCTACACAGATTGCTGGTTGCTGAGTTCTTGATGTGTTAATGTACAGAAATTATTGCAGTGAATTGAAAGCCAAAGTCATCACGTATGATCATTAATTCAGAATAAACTTCAATATTGTTAATATTTGTTGAGATATAACACCACCATACTGCCTTCCCATTTGCCAGAATAACATATTTAATTTTGGGAATGTTTCTTAGAATAAACTTTATTCTACTAACCCTAAATTTAGGAGTTTCAGGTGAAGGCAATTTTCTGAACTAACAGGTCTTTTTAAAGCATTTTGCACTAACAGTAGGAATAGTGGCATTAAATTTGTTTTTGTAAAAGGTTGTGCTTATATTTCAGTTAGTGTAATGGGCAACTGAAAATAGTTTAGAATATTTTAAAACTACTGTAAACATACAATGTGTTTATTCCTTTATAAACTCCTCTCCTTTGTAATTCTGTTGCACAGCTGATGAAATAACATCTTTTCCCATATCAATGTCCTATATGTTTGTTTATGACAAGTTTTTATTCAGTTTCGTTGTTAATGAGTTGTCATTAAGGAATCCAAAGTCAAGACTGTGCCTTTAGCTCAGATTTAATTCAAATGTGCCTGTGAGAAACTGCAGCAAATGTATTTTCTCATTAGAATGAAGCTCTTTATGTTAGAGGTGTACAGACTGAATTGTCATTTACACTTACTAATAAAATTGCATTTACCAATAAATTTAATGATCGTGGGTAGTTTAGAAGCTGAAGTATTAAAATGATTTCTGAAATTCAGTCTATCTAAGATATGATATAAATATCTCTATATCTATATATTTAGATAGGTATAAAATATTATGTAAAATATTGTTCTGATTCTCTTAAATTTAGCCAGGATATTATTTCTCTAGGTTAAACCTAGTCTGATGGCCAAGCTTGTATCTGATTTTTTAAATGCACATTATTCTTAAGCATGGGATGGTAAATTTCTTCTGAACTCTAAATTTAGCCTTTCTAAGCCTATCATAGCTATTAGATTCATTTTTTTTCTTTTAATTTGCTTTTGACATAAGCAGCAAGAGGTGAGTAGAATGAGGGAGATCACCCACTTTCAGCATTTCTCATCACCTTGTAATAACATGGATTTCTCCTCTGGCTGCAAGCTGAGCTGCAGCTTGATTTAATAAACAGAGAAATGAAACCACTACAATTACTAAATTACTGACATGAAAAGAGTCACTCTGGTGACTCACAGAGGGCACTCACAGTGCCCTGCCAGCCAAATGAATCCCACAGTTCATTCCCAGCCTGGTTTTGTGCCACCTGCTCCCAGCCCTGCCCTTCCATTGCCCCACACAGGGTGTCCGTGCTGATGGAGTTGCAGATCCCTCAGCCTCCTGCTGGAGAGTGTGTAGGACTTGGAAAATAACAGCTTTGCCAGCATCTGCACTATTTTTCTCTTAAAAAAAAAAATAGTTTCTCAGGGAAAATATTTGAAATGCAAAGCTCAAGGTTGCATTGGACTGCACCAGCTGCTCCTTTTGTGTCACTTAGTAGCTTCTAAGCAGGGCTGCAGCAGCTGTAATTGGTGAACTTGAAGCTCCTGCAGTCTTAAATCAAGAACCTAAACTATTTCTTATCTTCTCTAGAGAGTAATAAAGTGGCTTAAAATTCTGTAGGTCGTTGGGATTTTCCCCTGAAGATTGTATCTCCTTTAGTGAAAAAGTAGCATTATATTACACCTGGGTAACTAATGTTATCTTAATTATAAATGCAAAAAACACACCAAACTTGTGTAAGTTGTACAAAACTTGATTTTTCAAGCTCAGCATTTTATTTTAAAGCGTAGGAGGTTTTTTCATTTAACAAAAAGGCATTTTCAGGAAATATACCCTTTTCTGTTAGTGAGATTTGCAAAAGATTAGTCTCTCAGTGGCAACTATAGTAGACAAACATTTATGTGTTTATTTATTAGATGAAACTCTTAGAGTATTAAAACTTTCCCCTTGAGTATCCCTGTTTCCTGTTTTAGCTGTGAGGGGGGGAAAAGTGGTTTAGGAGTCATTAAAAATTTCAAACTCCCTTGTTTTATTCACATAACTTTTTTTAATTTAATGTAAGAAGTAAGACCCTCAGGGGCAGAAATCAGCAGCTCTCCTTTTATGGGTAGATGTAAAATCAGTCTTTCCTGCCTTGTCACTTCTCTGAGTCAGACAAATCTTCCAACAATTTCTCAACCTATAGGCCATAAGACAGTAGTCAATGAAAGTACTGGAAAGAATGAAAAAAATAAAGTGGCAATTAAAACTAAAATTTACCCATTGGTTCTTCTGCAAGTAAGGAAATGGTAACAGTTGTAAACAAAGTTTAGCTCTATATCTGCTTTAGGTTGTTTCTGACAATTTTAATGCCTTAAAGTTTTTCTTAGCTATAATTGTTAATATTTAGGTGATCTGCTAAAAAACAATGTTCTTCCTTAGCAGATGCATAAAGTCACCAACTTACAGATCCTTACCACTCAGATCCTACATAACCTGGAATCATTTCGTGTAGGCTACATCCATTGTGTTTAATGTGATGTGTTTTTTCCTGGGAACAAGGAGAGGATTGGAGGAGCAGCATGGGGGAAGATTTCTGCATTCTGGAGTTCCTGGAGAAGAGGTTTTCATCCATTTTGTGCATCTGGCAGCCCGCTGGTATAAAAAGACAGATGGAGAGTATCCTGCACAGTATTCGTGCACATAAATCAAAACGCTGCTGTACTTTCTTCCTGTTTCTATTGCCTTTTAAATGGGAACTAAATGTCTGAGAAAAACTTGTGCTATAAAAGCAGAGATCAGAAAATATGAAGGTTTCTTTATTCAAGGAATTGCAGCTCTTGAGTCCCAGCTTTGTCTCTGTCTCCTGGGGACTGCCTTCGGAATGGGACTTCACGTATCTCCTGTAGCATATTAGTGACCACGCCATGGCTCTGCTTCCTGCAACAGCTCTATCACTGTCACATATTTTAAGATAACTCAGCCTTTTAAAGAATTATATAGAGTTATAACCTGTTTGTTAAATCCCTCTGCAGATTCTCTTGGGTGGAGTTTGTATGATGTTCAGTACGAATCCATGTGTTGGGATGGCAGTGACTTCATAACTTTCCTCATGCTGCTCCCATTCCTCTGGTGCTGAGGGGAGGGTTTGTTTCCTAAAATAAAACGGCAAACTGATTGCTGAGAGGACCTTAAATTCAAAATCTGGAAGGCAGGGAACAGATTGCATATCAAACAATGTTTTCTCTGTCAGTGAAAAATAGTAACAGAAGGATTTTCAGTTGGAGAAAATCATATGAGTAATATAAGTAGGATCTAAAATTGCCTGCTATTTAAAACAGAAAGAAAATTGCAAGTGCAGTTGGCAGAGCCCTCTCTGGCAGCACTATTTCAGTAAAAAGGCCCAAAGAGGCAGATGTATAATGGTATATATATATCATTATATATCAGCTGCAAAAGAGACCACTTTTTTTTGCTCTGCTTCTCTACATTTAAATTTCAGAAAAATCTTTATCATTAAAAACTAGTTCAAAAATATTCGGCAAGTGGGCCAGCATTCCCCATATGAATAATTTGTTCATTAAGAAAAGGTTTTAGATTTTGAAATTCTTGAAATGGAAAATACTGACATAACATGATTAGTAACTTGACTCATTCTAACTAATCCTTTTTGAAGGACAGTTTCCCTTTTGTCTTTTTTGAGTGATTGATTTAGGGACTATTTTTTGCCTACTTCTACAATTTAAAAGAGTAGCAACTTTATTATATACAGTATATTTTACTAGGGAAATCTATGATTCTGCTGTGCTCAGGAGACTTCTCAATACCCAACCAGTGATCTAAAAAGTCAGTTTTCCATGACTACCTTTGTGAATTACAGTATTTAACACATACAAATTAATACCAACAAACCAAGATGGGACTCATTGGAATAAGCCTTTTTCTGTGACTGTTTTCAGAAGTTTGATCTGTTCCCACCAACTCTCAAAGTACCAGGCTGTGGTGGTTTGGTCTAGGCCTTCCTTGGTGACCAGTTTGTAACCAAGGAAGGGTCCAGATTTACCCAGTATTCCCTATGATTTTTACATAAGCCAGGCTATAAGAAGAAAGGAGGAGAGGCCTTTGCTCTCTTTCCTTCCAGTGGCTTGGAGGTGCAGGTTCCCTGCTGTTGAGTCTGTCCTTGTTGGGGAGCGAGGCCTGGTAAGGCCTTGCCGACCTTGGGAGACGGAGGTTGCCGGCGATCGTTCCAGAGCGACTTTCTGTTGTCCCATGGAGAGTAGTGAGATATTTCCTTGCTAACTGTTTTAGTTACTAGATCTCGGGCCACTAATCGGGATATGTATATATATTTTATTTTGGTTTTGTTCCTTTTCCCTTCCCCCTTCCCTTTCCCTTGGGAAATTGTATATATTTTAATTGCATATAAGTGTAACATAGGTGTAAATATATTTATATATATCACTTTAGCTGTCTCTCTCTCGTTTCGGGTTTTCTTGGTTGTTTTTGTCCCTCTTCTCCCTGAGGTTTTGGGGGGGTGGGGAACTCTTGTGGTAGGGTTTGGAGACTTGGCAGGGAGCCAGCTTCAAACCATATCACAGGCCCTTGCTGCAAATTTATGATCCAAAAGAATCTGCAGTTGCTATCAAAGGACTGCCTTTGTATCTCTAGAATCAGATGATGTTGAGAGTAACAAAGCATCCTGACAGCACATAATTTCTGTTCCTGTGGACAATCTCCCTGAAGAGAAGCTGCTCCTGCTGACAACCTCTGTTCTAGTTTTCTAGTTTTTCTGTTCTAGAACTGCCCTGCTGTTCTAGTTTTCGGGCTGCTTCACTTCTCAGGGAATTACTCGTGGAACAAACACGGTGTTGGTTGTTGTGGATCCACCTTACATTAAAGCAGCTCAAAGCTGGGAGAGACGCTGGCTGGGACATCCTTCCCAACATCCCAGTGTCTTTGGCTGGTACCAGGCTCTGTGTGGGAAGGATCGTGTGTATGAACATCCTGAGGGGCCATCAGGGGAATATAACGGGGAATATAATTGATTTGGAGGCTGTGAGGGCCCCCTGGGTTTTGATGGTGCCCAGCTGGTGATTCACAGCAGTTTGGAAAATCGGGACTCACACGCTCTCAGATCCCATTAATTCAATAGGACTGAGGTTCTGATTAAAAATGCAATTATTCCAGTTTCTGAAGCTAAAATCATTTTCGGTCTCTGTGTGCTATGCCATGTATGTGCAACTGAGCCACAAATTATAAGGATAGGTATCCAAAAAAATCAAGGGAATTTACTATGACTTCAGCTTTTAGCCTAATAAACATTGTGTGCTATCAAAGTATCAATTTTTACGCCAAATAGATGGTGACAGGAAGGAAGCAACACACCAGGCATGTTATCATTTACTGATAAATTGCAAGGCGGAAAGATGGGCAGGCAGCTTTTGGGCATCTGGGTCTCTGTAATATTAATATTACTGCAATATTAGGCATTTAAAACATTTTCCCCAGGAAGAAAAATATTTTTTCCTTTATATGACTTTAAATATTAACGTTATTTTTATCTAATACTGTAATATTTACATCATAGGGCTTTATTTAAGAAATCAGTCATTTTGTTGCCGTTAGTGAAGCATCATATTGGCGGAAAGTCAGTATATGTGTTAAAAGGATTAAAAAAAGACTGACCTCTTACAAAGCTGAAGACTTTTCTGTCCAAATGATGCCTTTTCTGTCCTACTGTGCCTTAAAGTACCTCCTAGTAATTTTGATTTATTAGATTAGGAGTTGTTAACTGGAGATGTATTCATGCAAGGACAAAAATTCAGCTTGTGTTCCTTTTCTCTCACTATTTTCCTATACATTTTATTTGTTCATATTGCTCATTATAAGAGGTCTCTTACTTTAGTAGCCCTTCAGTGCATGAGCTTATGTAGCGGAAATAAAAGTAAATTTAATTGGAATATATGTTTGTTCAGTGAAATGTAATAAAACACTCCTGAAATTTCATTACTGTCTAGGAATGAATATCGCTTTAAATTCTGTCCTACTTCTTAAATACTAAAAAAAAAAAAAGACTGACAATGTTACCAATAATATTTTGAAACATTTACTGAAGTGCCCTGAGATGTGGAGCCGACATTTCTCCTGCACTCAGATCTTGTCACAGATACCCCTGGTGACAATTGCAACAGCTGTCCTGCTCACCAAGAAAAGCTCTGTTGTTTTACAGCCTTACCAGCTGAAAAAGAAATTCTTCTACTCTTTCAGTGACAGGTGTCTCGTCCTGCACTGCAGTTTCAGATCACTGAGATCCTCCTCCACTCACTCGGTGCAGCTGGGCTCTGGCAGCAGTCACACAGTTACCCTTAGTTAAGTGTCACTTAGTGCCAAGTGACACTCATCAGGCCATGGGGAGCAGCCCGTACATTCCCTGGAGTGATTTTTCACCCCTAGTAGAAAAATTCCATCCATTAGAAATCAAACCTTGTTTTATTGAGAAAGCAAGTACACAAAAATAAAATAGACAATTAATTCAGTTTTATCTCTGCTTATGAAGCACTTTCCTTATGACTGGCTGAGATTGAAGTTTTTTAGACAAAGCTCACATTTTCCGTTGTCATTAAGGGCAGCTTAAGGCTGGCTCTCATCATCTAAATCACTTTTTTCATTTTAGGTAAAAGGAAAATTGTTTAGGCTTAGAAAACCTCAAGTTACCCAGCAGATAGAAATTTTTAAGTAAGCTTCAATCCCTGGCAAGTCACCAGGAATGGGGAGTGATGGAGATCCGCATTTCCAGTCACACAACTTCTGAATCACAAGTGAGGCACTCAGGGAAGGCATATCCTAAAAGCTCACTGTCAGCCCTGTCCTTTTGGGAGTTCTCAGCATGATCACATGTACAAATGTGGTCTTGCACTGTTTCTTCTCTTGGATCAATGTTCTTAGAGGTTCCCTCCTTCCTGATGAAAGCCTGGATCTGCTGCTTCTTCAGAACTCAAGGTTAAAACAGAGTCTGTTCAAAGAGTGGGCAGATGTCTGGAAGGGCATCCCGCAGGGATCTGCACCTCACTTGCTCTGGCCGTGGCTGAGGAGACATGTCTTGGCTCTTTCCCCACCCCAAAAAAGGCTTCCCTGCTCTCTGCAGAAGATACAGAGGAGGAAACTCCTGGTCCAGGTCACAGCACCTCCGTGTATCACTGTTCAAAGCAGAAAGACGTGTTCTCAGATGCTTCTCTTTGTCTTCCTGTGATCCTTCCTCCTCACCACCAGTCCTTCCCACTGGTCCAGAAAGTCACGTCCCTCATCCATCTTTCTTTATTTGCTGCTTCTCCAAAGTCCCCAGAGGCTCAAGCTGAGGAGCAGGAGGTGTGGGAGCCCTGGGAGGAGGACAGCAGCAGAGCCCTGCCAAGTATCCAGGAGGAAAGACAGTAGATCCCCCTGTCCCTGCCAACTCTGGTAGTGCTTAAATCTCTGGAAAACCCCACCTCTCAGCCAAGAGGGCTGATTCATTTACAGCAGCTGTATAGGCAAGGCAGTGTGGGAGACCAGTTATTCCACAGTTGTGTGGCTGGATGGAAAAGTGGAAAATGGAAGAAAGTAGCTGTAGAGAGAAACTGGAACTGAACGCTGAGGCAGAAACAAATAACATTATGAGCTAATTGCCTGTAAAACTTCATCTTTTAAATATTATGTCAGTGTTTTGTTTAAACATGTATATGAAATTTTAAATATGCATACATAGCTAAAAGCCATAATATTCAAAACAATAAAGGAAAAAATAAATTATGTCTTTTTTTCTCTTATGCTGAATTTCAGCCCTGAGAGGATTTCACTATGAAATTATAAATCACTGGTACATTACTGTTATAAAATAAATATGAGTCATAATTTGAAATGCAGCTCCTGAAGGAAGTGGATGATCTTGGATTATTAAAATATTTTTGTGTTCACAAACAGAACAAACAGAACAATCTGTTATGGTATTGGCCAACTAATTTTTCAGGACTTAGCTTTTCCTATTTGTTTTAGCAGTAGCTTTGATGCACACAATTTGGCTTCCATCTCCTAAAGAGAGTGTTGTTTGATGAGCATGCATTATTCTCAAATGGGTTTTGAATACCTTTGTTTTCAAGAATAGATTTTCAATGCAACTGTTGTTTGCTGTTGTGTACCTTGAGCAGAGAAACTTTCATTTAGGTTCAGGATCCTATACTGTCTTCTAAGTACAAAATAAAGATTCTGCCCATTACTCTCAGTAATCAAAATATGATCAGTGAACTGATGGCTTAGTAAACTTGGTGATTAAAAACACCCTTAAGTGTATGTGGACAGGGTGGTCAAACCTGCCCTGACAGCTTTCCAGCCTCACCTGTGTAAGGCAGCCAGGGGACATCTAAACCTGTGGCCTAAGTTTTTTTATTTTCCCTGACTCCCAGCAGTTGTTTTTGAAAAAATTGTTTTGGATCCTTGAAAGCCAGGCCCTCAGAAGCTAAATTGTGTTTTAAGGGGAGATATCCACAACAGCAAACGTTTTGTCGGTGTTGATGGGTGTGAGTCCAAAAGAAGTGACCAACAAATACTAAAAATCAGAAGGATTCTAACAAAAACAGCCAAAGGAGAACTGGTACATCATTGGAGTGAAATTGAAGTTTTAAATGTTAGCTGACACAGCGTGAATTCAGCACACTGTACCTCAGTGACACTGGACAGATTGCAAAATTTTATACAAACGGCCCTTAAAAGTCAGCGTTTCCCCCAAAGAGAGAGAGAGATCCCTTTACTTCTCCCACAGAGGCAGTTTACAGAGTCTTTTTTCTCTAATCTTGAGGACCAGACTCCTCACATCACACTGTTAGATGTTAAGCCCCCTTGAAAAATCAACTAACAATGCAGAAACCTGACATCAAAAAACTATTTCTTAAGGGGGGGACAAATTGTATTTGAAATCTGAATGTTTCTATTTAATTTGTGTAAGCATATCTAAATAAAATATTTTATAAATATGAATTAATAACTATATATATTTACAGCAAATCTGATTTAATTTCTCTTTACCTGCTGTGCAACAAGAACCCATTTTAACTGAGTGTAGGTTACTTCTTTTTATGGTAAATACAAATAATTACTTATAGTATTTAGTACAGCAGCTTAGTACCACACTAAGCTGCTGTAAACCATTTTAAATTTATGAATTAATCAAAATGAAGAACTTCTTGCAAAGAATAAGCATAAAGAGAATATATAATTATAAAAATATTTTTATAGAGGATGAGAAAATTCTGTGTCATTAAAAATAGCAGGTTTTTTCCTATTAGATACAATTACCATTTTCATTTAGGATATTTGCAAAAGGAATAGACTGGTTCTTATATAGTAAGATGAGTTACTTTATGCAAATATTTGTAATACATTGTGCCTTGATATATGAATATATATTTAGTGTTATTCCAGAACACTCAACCATGGTTCAGGTGTCAGGACAAATTCTTCTCAAGCAGTTTTTGATCTTGCAATATGATTGTGTGTGTATGTCCACATAACACAGAACAGAAACAGGAATCTTTGGAAAGCAGGGCACCTCCTGTCCTGCTGATTGTTCTGAGTCAGTCAGGCCAGGCAGTGAGTGTGCTGATACAGAAAGTGAGGGAATTGTTACTATATACCAGAATACTTCCTAAAAGTGTAAAACTCCACATCATCTATTAGCAATAAAATTATAAAATCTTCTCAGGATACAAGGCTGTATATGTCTACATAAAAAAACAACAACAAAAACAAAACCCACCTTTGGTCAATAACTTTGACTGTAACTTTTATTCCCACTCCCTCTCCTTTTTTGGTTTCTTTTTAATACAAAATAGGAGCAATTAATGGGCTTTAGAATCACTTCTCAGTAATGGATGATTAAGGAAAATTTCGTTAATGCTAGCAGTATATTCTAACTAAAGTCTGCAAGTGAACCTAGTGTCAGGTTGGTTGTCTTCTGTAGTTGCAAGAGGATGCTAAACAACTGCATCAGATAAAAAACCCCAAAAGAATCTACAGTAGCAGTCTGTGGTATTTGCAGGTGCCCCTTTGCTGTGTCCTCTTTCCATGCTCAGCGTTTAAAAAGAGAACACTGAAGGACAATGAAATGATTGCCAAAGAAATAATACAAACCATTTTGAAATAATAAGCTTTTAAAAATTAATTAATTTCATTGCTGCATTTATATACTTATGGCCAGTGAGCCATCAAAAGTACCTTCACACTTCTAGTGAGCTTTATAGCGCTTGTTGTCATTGGTGTCAGGAATTAGCCAAAGTATTGGTCTGTATTGCACAGACCTCCAGTTTTCCTTCACCCTTAGGCCAACTGCCACAGCAGATCAGCAGTTTGAAACATCCATTTAATGTCTTTATTTGTGACTAGTAAATATATGTACATATATTTATATGTCTATGTATTTATCTGCTTATAAAAGAAATAAGATATGTATGAGCTCATGAGTGGAGGGACTATGAACACACAATTGCAGTTGGTGTCTTATGCCAGTAGGGCTGGATGAACCTTCCTACCTTCTTCTCCTGTGTCCTGTCCAGGATGGTTATTTTTTAAACCTATCAAATCCATGTCAGAAACAGAAGTGTATTGCTTTGGTGGAGAGGACCAACATCATTTTAGGTTTGGCCAGACACAGCAGCCAAGGGGAGGACAGCCATCAGTAGTGGTGGGCAGTAAGAGTGGGTTTGGCTGGGGTACAGGAGGATAAATTTAAAAAGTGGACAGAATGAGTGCTAGAAAAGCCACAGCTCACAGGAAGTGGTCTGAGGGAAGAAAATGTGGAAGTCCCAAGAAGAAGTTTTGATTTCGGAGTGTGAAACCTCTAAGCACCCACGCCTTCAAGGAGAAGGCACTTCTAGGAAAAGGGAGGGTGGAGAAACCTTGGGGTAGAATTTTTATGAAATGCAAACTTGGGGGTAGTGAAAAAATACCAGGGAACTCAGTGGCAGAAAATGCTCTAGGGTTTCAGCTGTGAGGTGAGGGACTGGAGAGTCAGTGGAGACAGCCCAGACCTGGCACGTCTGACCTGGCTTTCAGACAAGAACTCAGACAATACCACTGATACCTGGCACCTCTTAGAAAACAACAACAACAAGCAACATAATTGCTGTAGCCTTACCTAATGAGTCCTTATTTTGACAGAAGGTTACCACGTTTTTTCTGTTTTATATATGACTCATGCTTTTGGGGCATTTTCAGCTATGTGGAGGTCAGAAGGGAAGTGGGGATGCGGTGGGAACACTGTGCTACCTTTCCCCAGCTTCCAATGTGCTATTTTCAAATAACACAGTGTGCAAGAATGGGAGGTGGTGCTACTGTGGGATGAGCGTGCAGATAAAGTTAAAACTTCCTGCTAAAAATTTTCTCATTCCATAGAGTTGTCTTTGTAGCAGCATATGTGGAGGAGAGGAGGGCAGGCAATTTGGTTTTCCTTGTTGATGCTTGTCAAGTTCTAACCACAAAATCGTCCTTGTTTCCCTTCTGGTTCCTTTTTAAGTTCTTATTTAAATCTTTACTCTGTTCAGTTCCTTTTATGTTGTAAAATTCTTCACAAAGTTGAGTCTTCTCTTCCCTGCATCGTGTTCCCTTCCTCTCTTCCATAGTCTCTTCCAGGCTTCATTAATTCAGAGTTTCACCCATACAGTTGGCAAATTTGGCTCTATAGATCTTGCCATGGAGTTTTCATTATCTTTTTTTTTGCATCTTTTCTATACTTTCCTTCACAACTGGTTCATCTCTTCCTTTCTATAAGTAAGCACCACTTTTCTCTTTTTTTAAAAAGGTGTTGTTAGCTCTTTCCTGCTTCTCACATCCACAGGCTTCACAATGTCCTTCAACTTGATTTGCTGCCTTACTCAGTTATCAGGTTTCTTGTTGCCATATAGCACTAAACAATTGGTTTCCTTGTGCTTTCACCTCTCTCAAATTAAATTCCTTTCACCTCTCTCAAATTAAATTCTCTGTATCTACTCATATTTTATTACTTATTTTGCAATGGCCATTATAAGGTTAGTAAGCAACTAAATTTCTGGCCATAAAAAGATAAAACTCAAACTTTCTCCATTTAAATAATTGTAATGGATTTTTTTTTCCATTACGCTTTACAGTTTATCAGAACATGAAGATATTTTTTGGTTCTAACTGGGTAGAATCTTTCTAGTTCCTAAACCAGAACTCTAAACCTGAAGCATTGCAGTTGTTTAATGGGTGCTCTATTGCTCAAAAAGCTGTGCAAGAATGGGAATTCTTTATAATTACCATTACAAGCCACTGCAATGTGGTTTTCTAAAATAATAATGAATGATAACAAAATCCTACATTTTTATTTGCATAAATATTCCAAAGACTCATCGGTGTTTTTCATCCCTGCTTCATTAAATTGTCAAAATAGCAACATATTTCTTTTACAGCCTACAAAGCAATACTTTCAAAGCTTCAAGATGTTATTTTTCAAGATGCAGAAAATAAACCCCTCAAGTTGTCATTGACTAAATAACTTGAATCACAAAAATAGTGACAGCCTGGTTTTCACACTGATATGCAATTGTAACCTGCCATTTGTATTTGTAAATTTAAAAACAGAAAGCAAGACTCAACTCAGATATTTAGTCAGAACTCTTCACAGCCTTGTTTTAAAAAAGTTGTTCAGTATATACTTCAATGAGAAATAACATTTTCAGTGTTATCAACTGTAAGAAGAATATAAAATATCTGAAGCCAACTGACTGAAGCATTCCAGTCATTTTAGGATGCTGAGCTGTGTAAACTGCATCCAATGAAGTGTAAACCAAGAAGTGAAAATTAATTAAGCTGAAAGATCCCTATTTGAATGGAAGTTTTATATTACTTTGTTTATCAAGATGCAGAAATAAAATTAATTTGACCTTAAGAATAAAATAAATAGCCTACATGAGATCTATTTAGGCCTCTTAGAATACGATAAGACAGCTATGTTGGGTTGTGAAGTTGGATCCACTGGGGCAGTACAACCTTAACCTACTTGGTCTACTTTATTTCATTGCCTTTATTTTCTCAATTTTGTTGCATTTTCTTCTATGTTAATACTTAGCTGAAAAATAATGTTCATGACCCACAGAATGTTTTTCATAAAATGGTGTTGACTAATAAGTGCCAATTCCAGATAATGATTTAATCCTGATTCTGGACAGTGTCATTTCATAAATAACCATCACCTTCTGCAGCACCAGTTCATCCTTGAATTACCCTTGCATTGAGTATTAATTATATTTAAAAATAATAATAAAAAGGAAGTAACTTGAGTTTCAATCTATTTACTAGAATACATTTTGACTTTTTCTCAAGTTTGAACTGAATAACCAATGAATTCACTCTCAGTTTTCCCTCTTATTTTTATTAGTTTCTCTATAAACTTAATTTCAGTATTTTTATAAAACATAAAAAGTAAATATGAATGTAAAGAATCTTTTAAAGATATGTGATGCAACATTCAAGATATTTTCTTTTAGAATGACAGACAGAAAGGCAGTGCACATGCAACTAGATCATGAAGTTGATTCTGATGGTCATTTAGATCCAGGTCTTCACTGAGCACAAATCAGACTTCCTACTAAATATATGAGACTACTCCAATTGTTCTGCATATTTGTCCATGATATTTAACTTTGTTAGGAATATATTCACTCCTTCCAGTAAGGAATTCATAAATATATTACAATGTTACAACTGACAGTTTAGTAGAATAAAGTTTGAACATTTCTTCCCAATAATTATACCAGGGTTTGAATGCAAAATGGAATTCATGAATAAAAACATGCAAATGGGAAACCATCTGTGTCTGTTAACTGCTGAACACTTTGATTCACTTGGAGATTGATTGCTACCTCACTAAAATAGTCACATATTTCATTTCTCAAACTATTGGATAACATGATACAAAGTTTAGCAAATGACTTTCAGTCTGCGTTTTCTTTTATCCTTTCCCACAGTGGAAGCTCACTGCAGTCTCTGTAGGTGCTGCCACAAGAATATGAACTTTTCTTTTACAGTGGTCCTTTCCATAGCTATTGTGGCCCAGCAAGTGCAGCAGTTCCTGAACAGCAGCCACTGCTCTGGGGTTCTCACAGCCCTTTCTGTCATTTCTGCCTCCCTCTGCCCTCAGGTTTAAATCTCTGAACTCTGCTACCCTCAGCTGTGCATTCAACTTCCACTGGCTTTGGAAGACTCTGAGTTGAGTCACGTAAGGGTTGTTTAGACCCCTGCTAACTAGTATAAAAACACAACTGTTTCACCCTGTCTGAGTCCATCTCTTGGAAAATTCTCATTTATTATTGGATTCTGCCATCCAGGAGACAAAGGTTTAAGTGATTCCAGGTGAAGGAATGTGTCTTAGGTGAATGAAACTTCAATAACATCAATGGATTCTTGAGCTTCCTGTCTAACGGCTCTTTTCCTTTTTTTGCTTTTTTCTTTCTCACTTATTTGAAGATTTGATGCATCTTCCTTGGATTGCTCTCTGTTTGCCAGCCTCCCACCCCATGCTGACTGAATAAAAGGAAGAGTAGAAAAACAGTTTATGTGGTTTGAAACTATACAGTTCCTCAAGGCAGCTTTATTTTGAATTAACACTGAAGAAGGAGACCATTCCTCAGAAACTTAATTGTATGGAAAGAGAACGGGAACCCCAAAGATGATTGGACACAAGAACATGTCGACTGCTTGTGAAAGGGAAAGTTGAGCTTTATCACTAATCAATTCTGCTCTGGTTGCACAACTTTCAACCAAAATAAACTAAGAACAAACAAGAAAGTTCCCATCTACTTCTTGGGCTGTTCTCCAGCAGTTGAAAGAAACTTTAAGATGATGTCGCTATAATGAAAGGCAACGGGAAATAATGTGGAATTGTGTTTATTGGTAAACAGGTACCTCCTGAGCTATTACATTTGAACACTGAATAGATGCACCACGTTGTAACTCTGCAGTAAATCTTCTCTTAGGGACACTGTGGAAGTTTTCTAAAGGACAGGATGTTTTCTTAATTATATGAAGTATGAAATCAACTATCCCCTGTATTAACTGAGGTACAGTATAACAATACTGTAAAATGGAACATTAGATTTAAAATAAATAAGAGGAAGTACGTTCTAAACTTTATCAACTGGAACAATATACAGCAATTTTTTTAAGAGTATATAACAAACTTTTAGAAATCCATTCACGTGTTGTACAGAAAACCAATTTGTTTGAGTTGTTTTTAAATCAGGTTGTATAGATCTGTTAAATTCAGGCTTTTTAGCAGAGTTTTCATAACAATAAATAATTTTGTTGAGACACCTTATGGCTTTGACCAGTATTCTGAGATTGACATTCCGAGATGTGAATGTATTTGGGAATGAAAATTTCCTCCTTCAAATATTGTATGATGTGTGTAGATGCACACTGATTAGCTGTCCTTGAAAATACAGGCAGGAAAACTCCACATTATTTGTGCACCAACTCTTCAAGTTGTTTTGTTCATAAACCTTCAGTGTAAATACTTGCACTGTATTATTATAGTTCTTCAAGATTTTGAAGTTACAGATGAATATGAAGCATTGAAACGCTTAAATTTCAAATTCTGTGTTTCTTCTGACATCAGTGTTCAGCACCGCTTTGTTTCATTTTTTATCATCAAGAAATTAAAGTTTAGTTAGTAACATCTGCATTACAGTATTATTAGAATAAGATTAAAAATTCTATACCCTTGCATACATTCTTTTTCTCACAGGTTTTCTTTCAGGTGTATCAATTTGCAGCAGCTTAAAACGTGCAGTGTCATTTGAATTTCATCATATTTTAAAATAAAAAGCCTCCCAGTCAAAAATTAAATAAGTGAAAATCCCAAACCTCATTTATAACCTACAGACTAACTTTTTGATTAAAGTCAGATGATCTTGTCGTCAGGTTGTAAAAGATTTTACTGCTCTTTACAATTTATGTGACTGAAACTTTCCATATTAGTAGCAGCATATTTGTTTTGTGCTGAAGATTTCTGAGGGGTTTTTTAGTGCTCTATTGCTTTTCATGTTAAGCAAATTATATCCATTATATTCATCATTCATTTTCTACTTGCATAGCAAGGATTAAACTTCACTTTTTACGTGCAGGTAATAATTTATCTGACTTCTGAGTGTTCAGAGTTCCTCTTTCCTCCTGCTGAGGTAAATGTGTGATGCCTGAGTATCATTTATTTTCTCTTCTGATGGGTTGGCAACCTGGAACTCAGCTAAAATGCTTCAACAGTCAGACACAATGCAATAAACATATCCATCTGCATTTTAAGGGCTGTTACTAAATGAAATTGTTATTTAAAAAAAATCAAGTGCAATACTGACTTCTGGCATACTCTGCTTTGCACAGCATATGGAATGTAAAGAAAACAGTATGTACCACCATGAGGACTGAAGGCAAGAGAGTTCATCTTCAGAAGCAAAAACATATTGTGATTATTTATGGTCTTTCTTGACTTAACAGGCTCTTTTTCCTGTGCTATCAAGAATTAATTAGAGTTGATAATCCATAAGTGATGCTGTGTTTCGCAGAGAGGACAGTGCTCCTGAGCACAGAGCTCAGTGACACATTTTACCACAGGTGAAGGATCCATTTAGACCTCAGGGCTTTTCAGAAGAGTAGAAAACTTTTTGCCTTTCCCACAGACTCTTAACAGGTGGATCCCCTCCTGATACTCAGCTGAGAGCTTTAGGGAGGCTTCCCTTCCACATTCACATTTGAGTAGTTTTTTGGAAATCCAGAGTTGTGTGTCTGGTTGCAGTGAGTTCAGTGCTTCCCTATCAAGTGGGTTAAAAGTTTTTCTAAAAACTGCCCATCTTTAACAAATAGATGGAACAAAGAGTAACTTTAATAGTTGAGGGCCTCATCAAACTAAACGCTGAAGCTGTGAAATGTAAGGAGTGCATTATGCTTTCAGCACTGCAATCTCCTTAATAGACTTCAGTAAATGACCCTTATTCAGTCTCCACGAGCCCTGGTGACGTTCCTGTTCGCTGCTCCAGGCAGCTCAGGATAAAATCTATGGATTTTTTTTTTTATTTTTCTTTTTTTAATATATTAAATATTAATAAATTAATAACTAAGAGGAGTTATTTTGTATCTCGAGCCATTCTGTGAGGAACTGGGAAGAGTAACCTTTTTTTTTTTTTAAAAATCCAAAGGAATAAAAACCATCTGGTATAATTCACATTGTGAAAATCAATACTGTGAAGTTTGAGAGAGAGGGGGGAAAGTTCTTTGTACAGTAAATGTTACAATTAGTGTTTTTTCAGACTACAAATGACTAATAAAAAGATGTCAGGAATAAGAACTAAATACTTGGAAGGGTCTGTTAACGAAAAAAAAAAAACAATTTTTTTTGCAGGAGGAAATCTAAGCCTTAAATTTCTTCCATTTTTTCCAGTGGATGACTGTCTTAGCTTTCACGTAAATGTACCAGTGACAGTTCTCAGCTTTTTTTCATGAGAAATTGAAATCTTTAGTACACATTCATTGATTTTAGAAACACCTGTGAATTTTAGTGAAAAACTGTCTTTAGCTATAATAAGATTTAACTTATTTGATTTTTATGTCGCAGGGCATGTCTTCTCTTAGTAGCTGTGTCACAAAATTTCATTGAATAGGAAAATAGAAGTTGCCATGCTGATTCTGACAACTCCCAGCTGCTCCAACCTCCTTTTCTTTAATAAAGCCAGTATCAAACACTTCAGAGGCAAGCTGAAGATCTCCACAGATGTGGTATCAACAGCCATATGGGTGTCTAAAAATTGAATTGCTGTAAACTTATGAGCGTGAAATTATATATCTCAACATTTTTGTTATCAATTATTCTGAAAATTCTAGGTATAAAAATATTTTTTTTTGAAATATCACTAAATTCTCAGTTTTGGATCTCACAACAGTGAGCATCACCTACATACCACGTGATGTTTGGAAAAAATATATCTCAACTTTTATATTCAATTTGTGTCCAATATTCATTGACTGTGACTAGTTTACAAAATAGGAACAAACTAAATTTCCAAAATCTCTTGCCTCTTAGTGTTCCTTACCTCATTCATTTTTATCATATCTTTACTATGGTCTTCTGCATTTGACTTGAATACTGCACAAAATTTTGATTAAGGAACTGGAGCAATCCTGTGAGATAGATAGATATATATATGTATAGGCTCTCAGGGAACAAAGACTGACTTTGATAAGCTAATGCTGTGATATTAGTGAAGATTTCTTTTGATTCCAGTTAAAATCCAAGTTCAGTATATAATTTCTAATTAATCCAAGATATAAAGCATTTGATTTTTGCACTTTTGACACACCTCATTGTATATTTTTATAAGGAATAACAACAAATCCCATTGTTATTTTATATCTACATATGTATAGCACTTTAGTGCACTGTGGATGTAAAACCTACAGCCGTGGTTAACTGTGAAAAGCCAAATACAGATCAACAGGTTGTTACATTTTAGAAGTTAATCAGTTTGAATGAAAGATCCCTTAGCATCTGGAATTTATATTTTTAAATTAAAATAACTTACAAAAATATTATTGCTGGATTTGCAATTTCACAGCACATATCATGAAAAGTTATTGTATGTATCATTCAGAGAGAAAAATAACAAATCTGTATGAACCAGGTAGTTGGCATAGGGAGCAGATTATGGAATTTCTGGGGTGTAAAAACTGACATCAGAGTAAAATCGACAAAAGCACATCAGTTTAATTTTTAAAAGCTGATTTGATGTGCATAAATATCTTTCTGAAAGCCTTCAGGAAGTAGTTATTGAGTAACCAGATTTTCAGAGGTACAAATTGATACTTAACACAATTTCCAGAAGCACCAGGAGAAGCTGAACTTTCTGTGAAAACCTGCAGGTTTATATTTTCAGCACATGCAGCTGGTCCATTTGCCATGCTCAGAATTTTCAAGGCTAATTATTACAGCAACCTGTTCCTTCTTCCCATCTGTGTGTTTACCTCTGAGCACCTGAAAAGATCAAGACTGTGCAGGCACGCTCCTGGGCAGACTATTTACAAAAAAAAACCCATGTGTCTGTTACAGGTAGCAAATCGCATTATTGAGATAATTACAAGATGTTTATGAAGCACTTTGGAGATGTTGTAGTTGAGATGACAAGGTCATTTGGCTGAAGCCACCTGCAGAAAGGAGACTCTGAAGCCAGTTGCCCTGGAGCTCAGCATTAGACATAACGGCCAGAGCAGCTTTTCCAGTGTTTTATAGCAAGAGGCAGGTTACAGAAAAGTATTTTTCCTGATAACATGCTTTAAGAATGCACACACACAAATTAAGGTTCGAGTGCTTAATAAATTAGTGTGAATAAACGTCGCATGAACCTGAGCATTTTTAATCAAGACTCAAATTCAGAGGGAAAAGAAGGCTTCAGAAAAATCTCTCCTGAACACATCTTTGATATCACCAGGCTTCTCTGCAGTTTTGTACACCATGGGTTGTTATGGTAGAATTTGCAGCTGTACAAATTAATCAACACAGAGCCTGTATTGGCATGAACTTTAAAATAAGTCTCAGCCTTATGGATTTGGGAATAATGAAAAAAAAAAGCCAGTTGTAAATATCTTCTCTTATTCCTTGATCTTCTTCATTAATTTCATTAACTCCTGCAAACAGCTAAAAAGGTACAGAGTTTATTATAGTTACAGTATCATCACAACTAGTCTTTTAAATGAGTAAAAGTGAGGAAATGGTTTTCAAAAAAATTAAGATCTCTATCTTAAGCATTCTCTTGCATCTAAAACTTATACTAAACCCAAAATCTTCTATGTAAAGTTTAAATCTAACACCTTTTCATGCTCCTTGCTTCTTTTGTCTGGCTTGCCCAGCCAGTGGGTTCACTTAGGGGCTAAGCCAAAGCTAATACAAAATCAATTAAGGACTCCCTTTGACTTCAGCAGGCTTTCGATCAGTCTGAGGTGTGCTGTGTTATCAACCCAATGCTTAAAGACCAGAGGACTAATTTTGGAAAGGTTTTATAGCTGAAGAGAGGTAATTCCTGCACTGCACGCATCTGACTGTGGGTATTCCTGCTGCTCCATGGGCTGCACCAGGGATGGTTCCAGGGGCCCTGCAGAGCTTCCCTGCAGAGCAAACATCCCTGTGGCTTGCTGGATTCTTTGGGTGTCTGAAGATGTTGCTGGCTGTAAATGGTTCAAGCAACTGGCAAAGGTCTGGCGATCTTTTTTCCCATTACTTTCTGGATGTGTTTGGGTGTTGTCATAGGGGTGGGAGTGGAAAGCTTAGAAAAATGTATTAGAAAAGGCCCTGCCGTTGATTCACGAGATGCAGAAAGGACTCCCTTGCTTTCTAAACCCCTTCTCAGAGAGGAGTCTGGGTGCAGCTGAATCCAGTTTTAGCCTGGGATTATGTCAGTGGTTTAAATTTAAGGAATTACAGAGGTGTGATTAACCACTTTTGTCCCGTAGGTTTTAATGATTGGCAAAATGAGAATATTTATATAAAACGAATCATTTATTATTACAAATGATCAGACAAAAGATCTTAATCAGAATTATTTACTACACAATATAAAGGCTAAAGCTGCTAGTACTATAAACCATCTTTGAGATCTGGAGCACTTCTGCTCCTTTTCAAAGTACAGCATGGCAGCCACTCCTTCCTTTGGCCTTACAAACATCCACTCTGATAGAAGAATGAGCATATTGGAAAACTAACCTGCTGACTGTGAAAAGCAAGGTGGATATAATGAACTGCACTGCTTCCTGCTGTTCAGAAACAGAATTAGGAATGATCCCTGCTATAGTTTCTGGCATGTGATAAGAAGATATATTAACCTAGCATCTGCAGGGTTTTAATTCTCATAGCCACTTATACTGTAGTATAAGACAGGATAGTGCACTATATCGAAGAAATTATTAAAGCAATTATATTAAAGCTAGCAAAAAGAAATAATTATTAAGGAGAGATTTGATGGAACTCACCCAGAGCAGTGCTCACGGGGAGATCTCTTTCTCTCAACTTCAAGGAGTGTCTTTGGAGGGTGTCCCCACCCAAGGGAGGGATCTCCACATGAACACCCTGAGGAGAGTTATGTTACAAGAACCTGACTGGACTTTTAAAGTGACTGACTGCTAGTCACAAATTTAGAGGCCAGCAATCAAATCCTGTTTCAAAAAGTAGGATGTGTATTTGAAGTCTGGAGAGTGTATGGGGTACAGCATATTTCCCCCCTTAATATGCACAGAGGAGACCAATAAACCCATTTGGTGTGCTGTTAGTTTTGTGTAACTAGAAATGTTATGTGTACAAAGTGTTCTGGATCCTTAGCTTTCTTACTTTGGCAGTCACAGTTTACTTGATGATATTTCAGACAGTATTTAAAATAAATGCAAAACCTCCCATTTATGTTGGCTTTCCTATTGATGAACATAGCTTGTTAAAAGTATTTTTGTCTGGTTGGCTGTGGAATTTGATTTCATCTGACTAAATGAGAGAAAATTTGGCTACATTTATACAAGAAAATTTGATTTTTTTTCTGCTTCCTGATTTTCTAATCTTTAGTTATATGTATTTTTATCATAATGCAGGCTCATGTTAATAGATAATGCCTATTTATTCTTCAATTTAAATTTCTATCCATATATGGGAGAAAAACTTTTATATTTAAAAATAAAGTTAACTAGTTAATGGAAGTTTAGATTACATAAGAAAAATATCACTGTGAAGCTCATTATCTAACCTTACAGGTATATAGAAGGCACAATAAGCAATCAGATTGTCTTACCATTAATAGTCAGTTGTTCTTGTAATCAGAAATACAAGCAGAATAAATAATTTTATATATTTATTCATTCTGTTAATTCCCAGTGAATCTCACCAGATTATAGTCCTATTGCTATTTTAAGTTTATTCCTTATTGATTTCTATGTACACCCTGGAGGAGGCTGATTTTAGGGGAAAGCAAAATTCAGAGGAGCAAAATGCCTGTCTGGCTGCTGGAGTTTCTGATGTCACCAAGACCTGGTGTCACCTTCTGTCTCAGCTCTTCTCCATTCTCTCTCCACCTTCTCTTTGAGAGAGGGAGAGCAGTAGGGGTTGCCCTTCTCTGCTGGATATTCTGCTGAAATGAAAGGGAGCAACTCAGTAATTTCCACCAGTTAAAACAGGAGGCTTTGGATTTCTAAATGGCATCACAATGTTTGTGGATAAGTTGGTGAACATTCCTTATTCCCTCTCCACTTCCCCTGCTGCCTTGATCTGCCACCATCCTGCTCTTGCAGCTGAGGCCTTGCTGCAGTCCTTGTCTCCCTTCATTCCCAAACCCAGTCTCTGTGCATCAGCTCCCAGGGTCTGTCTCCCGCCTCAGGTTGCACTGTTTGGTCCACGTGCACCTTCACACACTCCAGCAGCCTCCTCCTCTGCCTCCCTTCAGAGCTCCTTTCCTTGCACATAAGCCCTACATGCTTTGTTGCTGCATTCCTTTCTCACTGCTTCCCAACCATAGGCACTTTTCCCAAAATTGTTATTCGGCCACATTCTCCCCCATTTCCCTGTCTGTTGGTTTTTTTGGTTTTTTGTTTTTTTTCCTTTGAGTCCTGACTGTGCCCTCTCTACTTCAGCCTCACATTGGATCCCAGTTCCACAAATATCCTGGAAAGGATTTCCAAACTGCTTGCTCTTATTCCAGATATTTGTCACAAACATAGCCAGGTGCAGCCAGTACAAGCAGGGTCTGGCTTCAGGGTTGTACTCCAGGTCTTAATCATGTTGATGTGTTCTCTGGGGATGATACCTGTGATGCCTCGTGCACAGGAGCTGTGTAATTCAAAAAAAATTCAAGGTGCACTTCCCGGTGCCCTTGTGCCAGTCCAGCTGTGTGCCTGTCCAAAGCCATGGCCTGTGTCATCAGCCACATGCTCCTGTCCAGCTTCCCAACCATCTGTACTAGGAATTTAGCAATCACACAGTGAACAAGATCAGCTCTGTCGTGCTGACACAAAATGAACCTGTCAAACCCCCCAGTTTTCTCTTAACTCTTCTAATCCAACTCACTGTGTGCTGATAAGATGAATTGAATCTTCTGCAGGGGAGGAGTCTGCTCAAAGTGGCCAAGTTGAGAGGGGGAAAGAAGAGAAACACAGGATATCTGGGTTTGGGAGCAGTCCACCTTGCATATCCACTCTGCAAGCACTTGGAGTGGCTGAAAATGCCATCAGCCTTGCATATGATTGCTCTATATCCATATGCAACATCTTTTTCTTCCTGAAAATCCAGAATTTTCTAGCACTTTACTTGTACCATTAGAATAACTTGGCAAAACAAAACAAAAACAAAACAAAACAAACAAACAGTCCCCCCCAAAATACTCCAGCTTGTATTTTCAAGCCAGTTTTTTCCTTTTCCATTTTCAAGTGTTTTAGAAATAATTATTTGTTTTCTCATCAAACTGAACAATCCTTTCTCTGTCCTTTTCCAGTAGCCTAGGAAGAGCCATGATGCCTTTGTTCAAGGCATCTTGCAACACATGCTTTTAACTCTGTTTCTTCTCCACTTTCCTTTTTTTTTTCCTTTTTTCTTCATAATCAATTAAGTCAGCAACAGAGGTTCTTGCAATTTTTTATTCTATGAACTTTGTTTTTCATTTATTAGTTCAGTACCTTGGGCATGGAGATGGTACTCAGAAGAAAACAAATGATCTTTTCCATAATTGCTTTGCACACACACACAGAAAATGCTGAAGGGTCTTAGGGGAAGGATTTTTATCTAGGTAATCATAACCTGAAATTGAAGCCATAACACGGAAAAGAGACAGATAAGTAGGAATGAAATTAGTACTTATTCAGGGTAGTTCATCCTTATCATCATTCTGCACACTTCATTATGAGCTATAGATCTGAAAAATGCTTTTTCAAACTACATTTTCTAATGTACTAAAACACACTTTATCATCAGCTCCTCTTCTGACTTGTAAATAAGGATAAATGAAACAAGTAGTTCTGCCACCTTTTTTACCATGGGGATGAGAAAAAAATATACACTTCTCAATCCAGACTTACTGATGAATGGAGCAGAGTCCTCTCAGCTCTGCAGTTTTTCAGCTGTGTAATGGAAAGCACTGAGCATCAAAGAACATATATTTATTTAAGGAGGTTTGCAAGGGTGAGCAAAGAACCAAGTTTGGCTGCTGACGGGTTTCCTGCTGCAGGGTGTCAGCTTTGCAGACACACAGAGCACTGTGGAGTCTACCTGTAGTATGATAGAATTTGAAAATAGAATGCTACTGTGAGGGAAATCAGATACATTGTTCTCTCACTGTAAGTATTAGAGACACTGCAGTAAATTATTCTGGCCCTTAAACAATAGACATGTTCTTATAGTCACTAATTATTTGGATTATGAGTGATATCTGTGATTCTGTAATAGTCATTCGTCAGTGGGGTGAACAGAATGACTGGTTGGTCTTTATAATCTAGCAGGGTGAGAGTCATCATACCTGACTTTAGAGGTCCACATCTGAAGCAGCAGATTTTCGAGGCTTTATTTCTAGTCAGTAGAAGAAAATAAGTGATTTTAGTGCAAGGTCAACATGTTGTGTTTTAGAGATTTTCTTTATGGTTATATGTGTATATTAATATTAATATATATATGTGTATGTTTATATTTATTAATATATTTATTAAGATTTTTTTAAAATATGTATATATATTGAATCACATGAAAGAACTTTCCCTCATTGCCTAGAAAAGGTGTTTAAAAGTGACTAAGACTAGTTCAAGTCAAGATGAAAGTGGCCAACATCAGAAGCTTATAAAAGCAAGAAGTGAAAGGCTTGCAGGGAACAAGCATAGGAAGAAAACATCTTCAGTGTGTTTTCCTGATACAGAACATGAATATGGGAAAGCTTTTATGACAGACATACCGATATACAACCCTTTATTAACAATGATCATACAAAAAGGTGCAGTTCTGTTGGTCTGAATTTTCTACTGTATGTTGAGAGAGGAAACCAAGTGAGCTCCTGGCTTTCTATACAGAAGTAATACTTAAAATGTGGAATCAGACCTGCAAAAATTTTGAACTTTTGAAATTCTTCAGAAGATCTAACCTATAAGAGAAGTTGTGCTGTTTGACACGTGTCTAATAGGTTCTGTTAGCTGTGAAGGATCTAAAGAGCCTTATTATTTGTCAAATTGTTAATCTCCTTAAAAAAAAACAAAAAAACCACACATAAAAATTATTCAGCTCTGGGTATCAATTATGTCCTTAGGCATAAAAGTGTTGGATGTCACTGATTTTCAAAAAGCTCTCAGCCTTCCTTTTTTTCTGTGTCATTTGGCTGGTTTAGCGTAATTGCTACAGACTAAGCAGAGCAGACATTTTCCTGTAGCTTGCTTTGTTTTGCTAATCCTTTATAAGGACTAAAGTCATTAGTTTTATTGGAAAACAAAGCAAAAGTTACCAACGTGTCCTGAAAGGACTTCCCAATGTGGGCTGCTGCCAGGTCTCCAGCCTGTGCTCCCTCACTCACTGAGAACAGAATTTAAACTCTTGAGGTATCCTCAGGTGTCAAGTCAGGTGTCAAGACTTAGTCTTGCTAAGCCTTAGATTTAATTAAGTGAAAGTTCTTATCAGTTTCTCTGAAAAGCAAACAAACAAGCAAAGAGATTGAAAAGCAAATACAAAGAAAAGAAGGGTATTCTGGGTTGGGTGGTTTGGGGTTTTCCTTTCTTTTTCCACAGTAAGTTTTTATTCTCGCTAAGGAATTTAGAAGGGAGGTGTGAAATTTTTCATTAAGAAGTCTGGGCTGGGGAGGTCTTTTGAGAGCTTTTTAGAGCTAGAATTTGCCACCTTTGCTTTTCCAATGCGGATACTCCTATCTAGTTTTTCAGTTCTGAATGCTTCTAAAGGCAGTTTCAGGACTAAGATGAGAATACTTTCTCCGTTGTGCTCTAGATTTAGTTGTTCCATTGAGATACAATTTAACAATTCTTTTTTCTTTATTCTGTAGTGATATTTAACAAGGTTGTATGTAGCTAGAAGCAATTCTGTTTTCTTTTCAGCAGACCTCTTTGCTTTTTCGCCCTCCACTCAACGTTGTGTACAGCACTGATGAAAGCCTTCAAATTTAAGAAGGGATTTGGTTGGGGAACTCTCAGTAACTGCAAGGGGAAAGTATGTAATTTCTTGGTAGGGAAAATGAGCCTACATAGAAGATTCTGTAAGTTCTTCACTTCAGTTTGTAGGTGGCTGCCAATATGTTTGTACTGTAATGACTTGAGACCTGCTCTTGTGTGATTCTGCACTGTTCTTTCCATCGAGATGGAATAGTTTCTACTTTCCAGAATAGTTTCACCTTGCTTTTCTTTCTGAAGCAGAACAAAAGCAACTATTGCCCAGCTATGCAACTTTCTTCTGCAATACTTTCATTTATTAGAAAAATACAAGCTTTGGAAAAGTTTATGTTTAAATATTCCAGACCATGAGTCTTCTACATTCTTCTCACCAAATAAAACATAACAAAGCTAAATAAAACTGTTTCTGTGATAAGACCCTAAGAAAATAAAAAGTGGAAGGGGAACAGAATGTCAGCCTGTAATAAACCTTTGTATTTTATCAGCTTTAACATATTGTGCTGAACACAAGTCAGTAGTTTTTTTCACTGGGATTAATATACTAAAGGAACTTTTCTCTCAGCAGTAAACATTCATAATTCTGTTTATTAATGATAGGGAGTTATGTATAGAGACTTTTAGACTAGAAGTATGAAGTAAGTATGAGGAGAGAAGTTGCTACAACCCAAAGCCATGCAGAGAAAATGACAAATCCTATCAACTGCATTGATCCTAAGGGCTAAGGGCTTTTCTTATGGCTGTAATTTCAGTCTGTTAAGTACAGAAAGTGGTAGCAAAGGTACTGAAAATGTTTCTTGTCAACAGATTTACTGGAGACAGCAATGATTATTTGGAAAAACAAAGGAAAAAATGTACTGTCAGTCATTCTAAATCGCTCATGGTGAGAAATTTCCTTTGATTTGTTTTCTTGTGTTTTAGGATTTCAAGATTGAGATTTGCTGTCATGAAATAGGGAGACAATTTTTCTTTGATCTGGGTCAGGAACATGTTTTTGCTGCTGCAGGGTTTGTGTTTTTCTCAACAGGAAAAGAACTCACAGCAGTTAATATAGCACCTCCTTCGAAATCTGTAACCGCAAGCTCAGTCCCATTTATGGAAAGTTGAATGACAACTAAAAATATTCTACAGTGAAGGTGATCAAGACCACCTAAAACCTAATTTTTTCTCAGTATCTAGACTTTAATTTGTTGACTTTAGTGATCTACAAATCAGTTTTGTTCCTACTTCCAATGGAAACATGTATGTGATTAATATTGCAGGCAAGAGATCAGAGTATTTATTTTCTAAGCACTTACCTAATGTGAAAATCCTCCAATATCAAGGCAAAAAAAAAAGAACTTGGTATACCAAAAAAGCTGTGCTGGAATAAAACCCTCACTTATGGATTAGCTGAAAAACTTATCTGATGCTAACTTGGAAGGCATAAGCACCTCATTTCTTGGACTAAATCTATCCCTGATGTTGCTATTTTAATGACACTATGCAGTAATACACATTTATAAGCTCATGAGAAGCCTTTAGGGGCATAAAAAATCCAGTTTCCCAAGATCAGGGATCCCTGGTTTTCCCCCTTGGAAGAGGAAAGCATAAGGCTGTTTCCTCCAGTATTAACATTTTGCCTCAGGGCAAGTGGCAACATAATCCCTATCATTTTTACCTCCTATTGCTCCACTGGGAAAACAAAATGCAACCAGGCATGTGTTTGTGGCTCTACCTTTCATTTGTGCTTCCTGTTGTGCCTGTGCTAAAACAGGACAGCAGCAGGTGGCATAAATAAAGGAGAAACGTGGCAGAAAACTATAGGCAGCCTCTGAGACTTCCAATTTAACCATGTTTTGGAGTGCCATCATCTCTAGGAGAAAGGAACAGTTGTTTTTTGTCTGAACTCTGCTTTCAGTGCAGCAAGGATCGACTCCCCACCCCTTATCAGGAAGCAAATATAAAAGTAATGTTTTCATTGCTCCTGAGAACATCATTTCATGATCAAATGGTGTTTGTGACTGTGTTTTCCACTGCTGTCAAGCTTTGAAACTGCTTTAAAATGAAATTCAAACTCACTGTGAGTGAATGGGAAAGGAAGGACTTCTCCACTATCTCTGTATTTGAAATACTGTTCTTCCACTTGTTACCCATGGAAAGGCTTCACTGGTTCCCACAAAAGAAGAGGATGATTTTAGCTTCAGGTCTTATGGTAGTTGATTAAAATAGATTCCTGTTAAGGAAAGAGAATTCCTTTTATCATCAAACCAGAGGAGCTGAGGATGCACCATGCCCAACAACCTGATAAAATGTACATTTTCTGTGTCAGAGAATAGTTTGGCATTGCTTTTCTTTCCATCGCAGAACAAAAGCATTTATTGTCCAGCTATCCTAGGAGAGCTGCAAAACATTAATTTAAGAGGACAATAAAAATAAAAGTTTGATCTTTTTTTTCTTTTATGGATACATATTAAATTTGTGACATTTCATGACTGCATACTAACAGGGGAAAAAATGTATTTTAATCAAATTACTTGTAATTTTATGGAACACTTTAAATAATTTTAAATTAGTATCTCTCATTTTTGCTTACCTCATACTTGTCTTTTATACTTAGTTGATTTTCTGACTCAGAGTTTTTCATGTCTTGTTAACTTTGATGTTTTATTTAGAACATCTCATGTATCATAACAGAATATATTTCAATACATAGGTCAACAATTTAGACACAAGATTTCAATTTGTTTTGAAAAATGTGGCTTAAAGCATCTAGGGTTTTTCTAGAGCTTTCATTGCCAACAGTATTGCTTCCCATGTTTATTTATAACTCTGAAAGGTACTGATATAAATTTTAATTGCATCCCTGAATTTGCTTTGCAGTGTAAATAAAGAGGAGCTTTCAGGACAGTGAATCTGTCTTTGGGTGGCAACTGGTACCTGTGCTTTACCAGTGGTAATAATTTGACTTGTAGGAATAAGTGTAAAATTTGCTGAAAAAAGTGAAGCCACTGAAATTAAATCTAAATAAGTGACAAAAAAAGAAAAAAAATGCGTTGCAACCACAAATGCACCCACATAAATCTCAAGTCTATTGAGTGCTTCAGTTACTTCAGTAAGTTGATAACAGAAGACAATATATAACACTTAGAGGAGTAAAACTGAAGTGACAGCTATTGCTCTGACAAAATATGGCCACAAATAATTACAGTGAAGAATGAAGCTGTTGTAGTCTCTTGAAACTTCATGGGCATTAGGAAAACTGGGTAATAAAAAATTTTCTGCTTTGTGTCCTACAGAAGATTGCTCTTGTTCAATGAGTAGAGAATTAGTCACTTAAATGTGGAGCATAAACAGACTGATGTTGATGATTTTCAACAAGATTAGACAAAGAAACTCAACCATAGAAAATCATATGTTCCTTAACTCAATGTACAGAGCAGAAAATTAACAGATTGGATAAGGAGATTTCTCTGGCCTCTCTTTTGCTCAGAGTGAAACAAATTATTGAAAAACTTCACTCTGAGATTCTTCAACTTGGCATGTGTGATATACTTCACAGTACTTACGAGTAATGCCACGTATCAAGGAGTTTCTGAGCATCCAAACAGATGAGGAGAGAGATTTTGAACTGCTTCTGTTGCCAGGACAAATGGTAGGATGGGACCAAAATATTCGTAGTCAAAACTGTTTCAAAAAGTACAAGTTTTCAAGAAAACAAACAAACTGATTTCTGTTAGTCTGTGTTTTGCAGTGTTTGTTTAGGTAACAAATTATACACGTGATAATGTGTCACTTTAAACGGTGGAAGAGACTGACTTTTTACCATTCAGAGTGAATGGGAAAGGTGTGAAAAAAGTGCAGCAGTGATAAACCATTGAAGGTACCTGGGAGCGTTAGTATAAGTCAGAGGGACATCTGGAAATCAGATGGAATAGGAAGTTGAAAACATAATTATAACATAAAGATGAAAAAGAATAATGCTAGGTTTTTATTTTGCTGGTCTTAAGTGACAAGATTTACTCTTTAGACTCCAAAATCCCTGAGCATCAATGGCAATGAAGCATCATCCATAGAATTGGAAAATGGAGCCTGGGAGCACTAGATATAGACATAGACTAGCCCATGGGAGCAGAGGGGATGCACTCAAAGGTGCTGTGGGAGCTGGGAAATGTCCTTGTGAAGCTGCTGACACCTTTAAAGGTCATAGTCCTCCATGAAGGTTCCTGACAACTGGAAGAAAGGAAATGGCATCAAAGGAGGCAAGGTCAAGAGGATTCACTCCAATGTTGCTTCAATCACCATGAAGATTGTGGAGCAAATCCTCCTGGAAACCATACCTAGACACATGAGGACGAGAAGCTGATTGGTACAACCACCATGAATTTATCAGGGGCAACCTGATTGATGGGTGCCTACAACGATATGTGATGCTGAGCAGACAAGTTGGAGAGCAGGGGATGCTCTTTGACTTCAGCAAGGCCTTTTCTGTGGTCTGCCCTGTGATGGTATCCCTACACACTAGATGGGTGGAAAACTGCCTTGGCTGCTGGGCATAGAGATCAGCAATTCCAAGTCCTGAGTTGGTTCTCAGTGACTCACCTCAACTGTTGATACTAAAACCAAGACCATTCAGGATTTGAATTAACCACGGCAATTTGTATTAACCCATGGCAGATGGGGTGAAGTGTGTATTCAGAACCTTGTGACCAGAAGAGAAGAGGCAATAGGCTCAAGTTGCAACATGGGAAATTTGTTCAGAAATAGGTAAATCATTTCCCCGATTGCTTTGAGAGGGGTGAAGTTCTGCAGCAGGTGCCTGGAAGGGTTGAGGAATCTCCATGACTGCAGATATTTAAAATTTGTCCAAAGGAGCCCTGGGCAACTAATCTGCCTAAGAATTGCTTGGGAGTAGGACAGAGGCTCTACAGATTCCTTTCAATTTGAATTATTTTGGGATTCTATGAGTTAAGAATTTTTTTTTATTATTATTATTTCAAGTATTGACAGATAATAATGAATTGAATCCTCCTCCTCAAATGACAAAATTAAAAATATACTGTTAAAGCTGAACACACTTAGACTCTTCATGACAATATAAAAGGGCAGAGAGCAAGACAGATTCTTATGCTCCTTTGACAATTTTGATATATCAAATTTTATTTCAGATAATGAGTTTCTGGAGAATGTGGAACTAATAAAGTTTTAACAGTGTTCAGCTCCGGAGTTGGGATGTCTGAGCTTAAGTTCTTCTTCTCCTCTGTCCACATAACTAATCATCTTTGAGATCTGGGGCACATCTGCTCCTTTTCAAAGTACAGTAGAGCAACCACTCTCTCCTCTGGCCTTACAAACATCAACTCTGATAGAAGAATGAGCATATTGGAAAACTAACCTGCTGACTGTGAAAAGCAAGGTGGATATAATGAACTGCACTGCTTCCTGCTGTTCAGAAACAGAATTAGGAATGATCCCTGCTATGATTTCTGGCATATAATAAGAAGGTATATTGACTTAGTGTTTGGGGATTTTTAATTCTCATAGTAAAAAAAAGATATAATTTACAGACTTTTCTCAGTATCTAATACAGATCTATTTTATTATAGGAAAGATATGCATTGTTTACTTCAGATTTCTTATTGAGAATAAGGTTACAATCGCTTTTGTAGAGTATTTTAAAACAGATCTAAACATGGTTCTGTTGATCTTCCTACAAGGTCTGGTTCTCTAACAGCGTTTGATTCTGTCAGATATAAGTGGCAAGATCCAGTTGACTAAACATAATGTCTAGTGCTGTTTTAAACATTCTGCAGGATTCTCTCTGTTTTCCAGCTACTTGCCCAAAAGGGCACAGGTATCTCACAACTCCTCTGTTGTATTTGCTAATGCTGTGCACACACCTGCACACAGGAAAACAATTCCCAATGGAGCAGCACCAAGCAGGTTTATCTTATCAGATGGATCAGTTAATGTGACTGTGTTGCTTGACTTCCTTCAAGGCCACTGTCCTGTACAGGTGTTATAAGATAGTGGAGTTTTGTTTCTTGGTTGTGGCCTTTCCCAGTTTCTGATGTTGTCCCTCCTTCCAACCAGGGTATCTGAAGCAAGCCAGAAGGAAAACCACTGTGTGTAGATCCAAAAGCCTCAGTCATCTTTCTCCAAAGTTGCTTCTTTTCTTCTTGCTGCTGCTTGCTGGTTGTCACTGCTGAGGGTCCGCCAGACCCTTATTTAATTTCTGAGCCCTAATAATTCAATTGTGCTTGAATCCACCGAGAGGATTACTCTGCCCCCATCTGCCACCTTCCTTAGCACCACTCTGTAGGAGTGGCATCTCTTTTTACATACATGGTGCTGTGTGTATACATGAGTCTCATTCCTCAGTCTTGGAGAAAATGGATGAGTATTATGTCAGTCAGGGCAAATAAAACTCTACTTCCTTTGTCTCTCGGAACTCTGAGTTTTGTATTTGTCAGACTTGTGCATTAGCTTTTCATTTGCATCTCTATACATCCTTGACTTTTTTTTTTGGTGGTACAAACTCATTTATTATTTGATGTATAATAGTGTCCAATAAGAAGTTTCTTCTTCTCTTGTGTGTATCTTAATCACAATAAGTATATTTCCCTCCTACTAGACACAAATCCATGTTAGGAATTAAAACTATCAACCTCTGCTATACTTTCATAGAAGGTGTCAGCAAGAGGACAAGGATTTTCAAATGTTACTTTATTTTTATTTTAAAAGCCTACTATTCCATATGCATTAATTATATAACTTTAAATTACAAAGCAGCCATAATTTTTATTATACAAAATGTTTGTTTATTCTCAACATTGTGCTTGCTTCTTTGGGAAGTGACATTTTCGCTCTAGCTGGGGCAGAATTCCACAAATTCCCTGAATCAGTCAGGGTTTCTGTGAGAAGGTGGAGAACTATTAGAGGAGTTTGTCTGTGTACAAGAGAGAGAGATTGTACAAGGTAATTTGTTTCTTTGGAATACTCCATTACATATCCCCGCACAGAAGAGATTAGTAGGGTTTTCCCTGGTTCTCCAGGGTGGAACTGATCATTGCATTCTCTTCAAGGGGAAAAAACAACATTAACCAGTCCATCTTATTTTGCTTTATACTCTTTTTTACTCTTCTTTCCCCCATCACCTTAAACATCATAATTTCTTCAACAATTAAATATCTTTAAATGGAAAGCCTAAAAAAACTCCATTGTTTTGTTCTGTGTAAGGCAGGTTCTGGGCTTGAGAACAGGTGATTATCTGTAGACTTCCTTAGGTATGTGGGCATTTGCATATTTGTATAGAAAGGTTGGACTTATTGCAGTTATTTTTTTGTTCTAGAGAAGATTTACTACTTGTGACAGCACTTGAGAGTGTGAAGTATCTGCCTACTTTATTTTAAAAATTTAATTGTACTGAAGTGGTTGAAAATCAATTTAAAAGTGTGGGTTGAAAATGAGGAATGTTCCTTCAATATTTTCGTGATAAGTAGGGAATAATTCAATTCAGTACAATCACACTTGAAATATAAACCCATTCAAAACCTATTATTGTAATTGCATCAACTAATTCAACAGAACTAGTCAGATTGATTCTGAAGAGTATATATTGAAGTTGCTAATTTCTGCTGGAAGAAAATTTGTTGACCACTTCTACTGCAAACCGTGTATTAAATTTAAATATCTGAAGTTTTAATTCTTTGTTATGCTTCAGCTTTTGTTTCTAGACTTTTTTTTTCATGATACTGAGAATATAACAGGTGAAGGAATGATCCTATTTTAATCCTCTAGGATAATAGGAGGACTCAATTTTCACATTGGGATGAAAATTAAAAGATATAACATTATTTAGAAGGTAAGATAATGTTATATCTCTGTCAAATACAAAATGTAGCAGAGTGATAAATGGCTTTTTTGAACAAATAAGGGAGTCTTGTTGTGCTCTCATATTAATAACCTGTGCTGAGTCAGGTTTAGTGTTCAAAGAGGCATAGAAGTTTATATTAATACAGCACCTACTATTTAACTTCCCGATTACAGTGTTTACCTTCTTGTTGATGGCTCTGGGATTCACCAAGTCTGAAGGCAACTAAATAAAACACAGCTTGTGTCTGATATAACCACATCAGTGGAATTTACTGAATGTTTCATGGTTGTTCACTGTTGGAGTGCTGATACCACTCTGCGTTGCTGTGGCAGACGTACAAAAGGCTCAGTCTTGCATCAAGTTTGTGTCATTCGAGATCCTTTAGAGATATCCAGAAAGAAGAGCTCCTGCACTGCAGAGCTTGAGATCTAAATCTCTGGGCTTGGAAATATTTAGAATTTGGCCTGACTATCAATTTTAACTGTCTTCACATTAAGGTAGATTTTCACTCAAAAGGACAATATATTTTGAATTAAATCCAGATTGGGAAGGGAAATTGACTCTAAATCCAGTTGAAAGATGCTTCGAATGTGTTACATTTCCAACCTGTAGCTGTCCTAATAAAAGAAAAAAAACCAAACAAACCAACAAATAAATGGAGGTAGAAAAATAACAGATAGCTCTTAAATATTTTTAATTAGTTCAAAATAATTTCAGGTATTTTACCAACCTTCTTATCACTACTGATCCTATGAATAAACTATCTACTTTTTGTTTTATTTCTCCTTATTTTACTTGATTCATGCAGATTTATTTGTGTGTGCACCTCTAGAAGAAATACTGTAACAGCAAGAGCTGCACTTTCTATAGTTCTGGCAATCAGTATCTGAGCTGGCTGTCTGTGAAGAATAGACTCATCACTCTCTTCCTGGATGTGCTGATAACCAGTTCCATAGTGTAACCAAACACATTTCTAGTTTCATAGAATGAAGGATATTTACATTTTTATTGCACAGGCTGTATACCATTCATAGCTTTGACCTTGGGTTATTTCTGTTGAGACTGAAACTTCATGGCCAGTGAATATCTGTACGTATTTCCTCAAGACTCACATTAATACTTACCTAGATTTTCTGGGCTTTGTCATTTTCCATAATTTCACACGTCATGTACCTCTACAAACATATTAAGTTTTCCTTGAATTTGACTTGTCTAGTGTGCTCTTTACCCATGTTCATGTTTTCAGTAATAGACTAAACCTTTATGGAATGGAAAATATGAAAAGTTCACTTATCAAGGTGCTCTTGTCTCAGTGGCAATGTATTAATTCTTTGTTGCCCTGTGTTTTCATTAAATAGTGTTCTCAGCTGCTGGCATGGCATGAGAATGTTTTACCTCAAACTGTTCACTTGGCCACCCAAGAGACTGCCCTTTGAATTTTGGCACTATTAGCATGCCACTCATGTGGCATGAGAAGATATTAATTTTTTAAAATATCTTATAGACCTTGTATAACAATACTGCACGGTTATTATATATTATATGGAGAGTATTAACATTAGATATAATAAGAACGAACCAAGTCCTAAAGCTGTAGTTGGACCATGAGTAAAGCAAACAATTTTTTGTGGATGGAAGATGTCTAGGGTCTGATCTCTGATCTAGGGACTCTTTATCAGTAATTAAAAAACATAAACTATTTGTATGTATTAAATTCTCTGCTCATATGGCTGGAATGGTGGATGTTTGGAATATGCTTTTCAGCTACTGCAACTACAGATTTTTGGGGAATACTTTAAGCAGCCAAAGCCTGGCAGTGTCAAGGCTTCTGTTCACCTTTTCCTTGGGAAGCCCATGACAAAGCTTGAGTCCATCACGTGTTGCTGGATTTTCCTCCTTTTCTCATTCTGTTTTGTCGAGGTTTACTAATGCCACTATGCTTTTGTTTTCAAGTGTTGATGCAGCTCACAGACAACATCTCTCAGTGTTGCAGAAGGCTAAACTGAGCAATCACTAATGTTGTAGATGACTGATGTTCAATTTTCCGAATGGGAGACTTCTTCCCTCAACAGTAATATTGACTTTTTCCCATATACTTTGCTTACTTTAATTTTATGCTGGTAATATGGAACCTCAGTCTGGTGCAGTCCACACAGCAAATTCAAACTCTTTCCAGCTGCTCTAAGTTGTGATAAGGTACCTCTGTCCTCAGTTAGCCTGTGGGGACTGAAGTTGTTGAAAACCTGGGATCCCCAAGTTCTTCAGGACAGCTTGTAGGAAAACAGGCAGGTTGTTACAGATTTGTTACAACTTCTTTTCTTTTTCTTTTCTTGTTTTTTTTTTCTTGGCTGAGAGCAAAAGCTGGGAGCTGCACAGTGAAGGACTGTTGTGGCATGGAGGCATCTCAGGGAGAAACTAATCCTTAGTTAGAACTTGTCCTAATTTTCTTTGTAATAAGAGTAGAAGCTATTCTCCTAATTTTACTCTTCACAGTAAATAGCAGATTAAATACAGAATGGCTTTAAGCACTAGTATTAGTAGATGGAAGACAAAGGGAGTAGATCTGTTATTTTAAGGCTATACATTTTTCAATATGAGACCTTTTTTCGAACAGGTCACATTTCTGTTTAGAGTCATGTTTTAATCAATGTGCCACACTGGAAATCTTGAATATTTTAAATCATGTGTGATTTTCTCATTTGACAGTGTTACCAGCTTAGTCTTGCAGCACAGCTTATCAAAATCCTGTCTCCTCAGCGCTGTGAATGTGTTCACATTCTAAAACTTCATTTTTTATTAAATTACCAAATCAATAGCTAAAAGGATCAATGGATTTGGTAGCAGCTGGCTTAATCTCAGCAGAAATGGATTGCTGCCAACCTCCATGTTGCTGTTTAAATTGATGCAGCCAAATATCTTTTGCTCAAAAAGTCAATTGTGGTGAAAGAAATGCATTTTGTTTAAAAATTGTCTATAAAATTGGTGGTCTTTTGTGCTTGTGTGCACATGAACACACACCCATCCCTTCTTTTTTTAAGAGGCGCTAGGAGAGAGAAATTGCTTTACTGAAGACACCATCTTGTGGGTCATTTTTTCAAAGTTGGCACTGCTGTTTATAAAAATGAAAATGCTCCTTTTTTCCATTTATGTGTAGTTGGTTTTCTGCTCTGCATCTCTAAGCATTTGATATTACTTTGTATTTTCTCAGTCATTCAGTGTATACATACAATACAGATGATTTTCTTCTTTTGTAGCTGAATGTCAACTGAAAGATAGCTCAGTACATAGCAGGTATTTTCCAATCCTTATCACACGCCATTAGACACTAATGTACTATAATAATGATCTTGATAATTGCTCTCTCACCCCACAGCACACCTGCAACTCAGTTCATACATTTTAGACGTTTCTCTTTTATATAAATCAAATGTCCTTATCAGTATTACATAAAGGAAATTCTATTAATGGTGAATGGTGAGCATGTAAAGTACCATAGGCCAAACTGTGATTTAAAGGGGTATGAAACATTAAAAATTCCATCTGTTTCTCCACTGTCCAGGTATTTTGATCATTTCCTTGATTTCAAATCCAATATTGGGATCTCTTCATAAAGGCTTCTATATCTTGCTGAGCATTATAAGGCAAACTGGTAGCTTGACCCCAACTCAGATAACTATAGAGAATAAAACACAGTTGTTGAGCTAACCCTGGAAGCACAACAGGCAGCTGCCTGGCACAAAGCTAGTTCCTCAAGGGTTGCCCGAAGGCTGTTGGATTTCTCCCTGCCCAGACCTGGATTTCTTTTCCTGTTCTTCCTCATGCTCTCTAATTTTGGCAGTATGAAGTTAAACAAGCTCAGAGCTTGGACTGTGCCAGAGTCAGGCCCCTGAGAGGAGAGTAAGACATTATGCTCTTTATTTTTGCTGCTGCCGTGGATCAGCAGTTACCACACTTTTACCTGACAAGCACATCTACCTCCTCAAATCCTCTTCCTTTGAAGAGCTGAGAGGCATTAAGTGGACTTCATTTTGATTTGAAGGGTGACATTTTGAACCTCACTTCAGAACACCCTTGCTTGAAGATTCATCTCACAGCTCACACAGAGCAGCATGAGCACAGAAAACCTCTGTTCCACCTGGTGACAAGCCAGCAGATGTCAGAGACTTACTGTGGAGCAAGTCAGGTTGATGGAGGATAGGCAGGTTTCTAATGAAAATATCCTGAAACCCCTGGAAATCTCCCAGTCTCATGAAAGACTACCTTTCTGTGACAGTCTTAGGACTTTTTGTGGTAGATCTCAGAGATCTCAGAAGTATCACTAAGAGCTCCACTGCTCTGGGAGTTTTGACTCACTTCTAATCATCTCCTTTCGTGACAGTGTGCTGTACAACAAAGGTTCTCTTCTCTTTTCTGTTTCACCTCGACACCTTCAATTTTTTTGGACAAGTTGTCATGGTAGCATACTACCTGAGGCCAGGCTGGATCATGGCCACTGATATTACAGGAAAGCCTGACTCAATTTATACCTACACTACCAGCCTAGCCCCTCTTCCCATCCCTTTTCAGCCACCACTCTCCAGAAAAGCTCTGCTCTTATGGCTTTAGATGTTTTCATTAAGTTTGGGGGGGGTTGGTATCAAATGAAAGAGATTTTACTATGACTACTTCCTAAGGAATGGGAATGCAGGATTGACACTTGTTTTCAGAGAGCTGAATGTGCAGGTTTAAGATAGTAATTGCAATGCCATCGTTTCAGAAGTGGCCCAGCTTGCACGTAGTCACATTATGATTCCAGCTTTTTCATAGGAAGAGTTCAAATATGCATTAGTCTATTAACATTTTCAGAACATATTCCCACACCTTTCACCAAGACTTTTGTAGATGAAATGGGCTAGATCTCTTCCCATGCATTGACTGCTAACTAGCTTGCATGCAGCTCCATGGAAAGCATGTAGGGCTCCATTTAATCTGCTTTCACTCTCCAATTCCCTCTTAGTATTTTGATCTTAGACTACAGACCTGAAAATTCAACAGAATTTGGGGTAGGGATGCCCGCAGCGTGAATGTACATATGAACAACACATCCTGAGGTGCCTGCAGTGACTAATGGGTTGTATTCCCTTCACTATAAGCCAGCTGTGTTCTGGGGACAGGCAGGGCATGGTGTGTTTCCTTCACCTCCTTGTTGGAATTGTCATTACTAGCACCTAGCAATTCCTTTCTGTCACCCCAATCCATCACAATATTTCAGTGGGATGGAGAGTGGCAGGCAATAAAATGTCTCCTGGAATATAAATCAGCTCCTAATTTGTTTTTCTCTAAGCCATTATTTCTTGTGCTAGGTCTTCTCCCGGGTGTTTTAGGCCTGTCAATCAGTTGTTGCAGACACTTGTTTTGCTTTTCCAGGTTGTGCTATCTCAGGACCTGGCAGTAACAAAGTGAAACACCCAGCAGCTGTAATGCCATGTCAAACCCAAGCAAAATGCAAAGCTTGTCACAAACAAAATCCAAACACAAACTTCATTACCAGAAGGACAAAATGTTCCACACCAGGATCTAGTTCAGTTCCCTGGATGTTGATGAAAGAGTGGTCTGAGCTTCCCGATCACTGACTGATGGAATAAGAATGTCTATGCTCTCCATGGCATAGCAGAGTGTTTTGGGATAGTAACAAGAACTTCTGTGCTCCAGTGCTCTCTGTGTCTGCATTACAGATATTTGCCTCATAGATGCGCTTTCTGGGCTCCTTTTGCTGGGAGTTACATTTACTGTTTGCTCATGTCCTGAAGGCTGACAGAACAAACTCCCTGGCTGATTGATTTCCAGGTAATCAGCTTGTCCAAGAGGGATGGATTAGTTCTGCCTCATTTGTGAGTGGGTCTCAGAAGATACTTTTCTTAACATGAGAGCACTCAGCAAGCCACCAATGCCCATGCACTGAATTCAGTCATAGGGAATTCTGTGATACCACTGGTTGTCTAATTATCAAATTGAATTGGACAGAACTGGAATGTAGCACTTAAAGAGTAAAAAAAGAAAAACCCTACTAGCTTGCATAATAATAAACAAAATAAAAATACTGGTATCTGATATACAGTGAAGAAAAATTACCTAGTTGCTAATTTACAATACTAAATTTAAGTTGGTGGTTTTCCTAGCAGTGCCCAGTTAATATTCTGTGGAATTGCTTACAGGAAGTGTCCAGGTCTCTGTCTGTACTGACAATACCAAATCATCTCTCTCCTTCTACTGCTTCCACTGTCCTTTATTACAGAAGGCTCCATCAACTGGACCCTCCTTTCTGACCATGAATACCTTAACCACTGGATGCATCTTCTGCAAGTTCAAAATAAATTAACAATCATTAACTAGACTAGTGAAAACAGATTCTACTCATTGTTAGCAGGTTTCAAACTGGTTGCAAAACTAAGGTTTAGAGTTTGTTAAGGGTTAGGGTGAATGTATTATTATATATTTATTATTATTTATACTTACTGTTTGATATATAGTGTATCACCATCTGAACAGGCCTCGAGCAGTTCCACAGCTGGGCATTCTAATGTACATAGAGTGGTCCTATAAATTGTCTCATACAGAGGAAATGCTGGCAGTGTCCAGGTGTTTTTTCTCCAGTTAGAGGTATTAACAGATTCCATTTCTTTCTATTCTGGGTAAAGTTAGTCTGCAGTCAGTTAAAGGCTGCATTTTTCCTGTAACACCTTCTTGCCTTTGAAGCCCAAGAGAAACCGCCAGTCACGTGTTCAGGTCAGTTCTATTTTTGTGTGCTTTGCTTGAACTTAATGTGGCAAAGTAGCAGAGAGAAAAAATACTCTATGTCCTTTGGATTATTTTAGTGGACTGAGATGAGTGAAGGTAAGCCACGGCACATTAAACCTGATGAAAAAATGTTCAATTTTTTATAGCATATTAAATCCTGGCCACTGCACTACTAACATTGAAACTGAGGGTACCCATGCCAGATTTGCCCTGCCACTAGGAGGAGGGTATTATCTGCTGGCAGCATTGGTTTCATTCCATGTTTCTGGTTAGTGCATAAAAGGCCTGCCCAGTAGAATGGCAGTTTGGCAGTTTAGCTAAAATCACTTGCTTTGGCAGTGAGTTGTTGGGTATTAAGTAATAGAGGATATATTGCATAAAATACAATACTTAATAAAACAAAACCCAGCCCTAGCTTATAAAAAAATTAGTCCAAATAATAATTAGAAAGCAACAGCCCACTCCTTTGATCATTAGTTCTCCGTCATTGCTTTGAATGTGTGGGCACCATATTTTTTATTTAAACAACGTGCCAACAGCAGGCTGTGCTAAAATGCATAACTGGCAGTTGCAACAGCTTGTCTGGCAGGTTATGCATAAATCTCAGTAATTCCAGCTGCTTTCTTACTCCACTGTGTATCAAACACCTCACCTTTGCTTCTGTATGTTTTATACAAAAGATGAGAGACAGATGATAGATACTGTTAGTAATTGTTGAAAGATGACAAACAGACAGCCCTGCCTCGGGGATTGTCTTGTGGGGATTGCTCTTGCTAGAATTCTGCATTATCTGTGTGGAGATTTAACACCAAAAAAAAACCCAAAAAAGTATCTCCATTTTTTTACAGTTTAGGGGTGTTTTTAGAACTCTGGGCAAACTGGAATATGTAGACTCAAGGAGACCTAAAGGGATTAGTGTTGTTAATTGTATGAAGAGAGTTCCTTCTTTTTGTCTGTTTTTGAAAAGTCAAGTTATCTTTTTAATTCTAGCGCTTTGTTACTGGTTACAAGAATGGATAATACAAGAATCTCGAGGATTTCCCATGTTTGCCTCAGCAGTGGTGTGGTGTTTCCCCAGCTTCCTCCTGGGCTCCTTGACAGTTATTGAAGTGGGTGGGAAAGGCATCTTTTCATGTCTGTCACCTCTCTCAGGTGTATTATTAGCTGGCTAAGTCACATTGGACTGAACAGTGCTCTCATCTTCATGGCGACAGTACTGTACCACATCAAAGTGAGCTCTTAGAAATTCAGATGAGGTCTCTTCCATCTTTCTGGAGATGAGTTGTGACTGCTATTCATCAGGATTCAGGGACAATATGTGTGCCTTTCCCCAATGTCCTGAAGTGTCCATGCACCTGATGAGCATCAGCATCAAGGACGGGGATGTTGCTGCAGCTCTAGTGCAATGTCAGCACAGCCTTAAACTCCAGTTTTTCACTGCCAACAGAGGAGTCTTTCCCCTGCCTTGCTGCAACACTGAGAGCTGTTAGAAAATCTCTTCTGAAAGCTCCTGCAGAAAGATTTTCTTTCTGAATTAAGAATTGAGTTTAAATTTCCTCCTGGCTTTGACTTTGACCAGATGAGTTTGAAGTGGTTTTGATTACTGAGCTCTTGTGGGCTTCTCGTGAAAACATGTAACTCCCATTTTCAACTAAACCCTTGGGAAAATACAGCTCTGGCTTCAGCCTGCAGGGCTGGGATGGTGAAAGCAGTGCCAGCAACACAACTGAGAGCACAAGAGAGAACACAAATGTTGCTGAGGTGGCTTTTCTAGTGTGACCAGGATGAACTTTTGGTATTTACATTAATGTTTACAATTAATTTTTGCTTAACCTCCTGCTCAGCCCTTCAGTGGAAATGCTGACGTTGCAATCTGGAAGCTGATATGGCAAGGTTTGATTAGATTATAGGGAAAGGAAATTTTTCATCTTCCCACACCTCTTGCCAATTAAGATTAAGGGTCTCATAGTTGATTCAAATCTCATTATTCCACAGACTTTGTTAAGATTGCATGTACTTTAGTTTTACAGTAAAAAGGAGCCTATAAAGGAGCAGCTGTAACATTATGAATTAAATTTTAAAGGCTTAATTGTGATAATGAAGGAAATACTAGAAGTTTTAGGAAGGCTGATGCTTCATGTACCACTGAACAGAGGTTGCTTCCAGTTTTATATTTCAGCAATATTGTAACATATATAACTCATGGACATCGTCTTTCTGTTGAATTTTCCTCTTCTTATGTTTTTTAATTGCAGTCTTGAGTCCTTTTTCTGTTAAAAAAAAAAGAGGCTCTGAGATCATTGTTTTTTCCAAGTATTAACAAGTGACTGGGAATATAACTGAGAGGCCTCTGTGTGTGATGTTTGTATGTCTTGAATGCTTTGCTGTTCTGTTTGAAAGAGACTTATGAGGATCCATTCTGCAAGTACAGTATTTATAATATAGGATGGAAAAAAAGTGGGAGGAGGATAGAAAGCTTGTAATTAATTATAAATTATAGATCTGTAGCCTGAGCTGTTATTAAGCATAACATGAGAGATGATGTATATGTTTTCCTAGACCAATACTACCTCTAAATGAAATTATCTGTAACTCCAGTCCTGTGCCTTGTTTAATTGGACTGCCAGTCAAGCTCTTCTTTATCAGCTGTGATAGATTTGAAATGTATACATGAAAATTTATAACTGAGATGAGACATACTAATTTCATATCTATTTCCATTTTTGACCTAAATTGCTTCCTCCGTTGAACCCTAAAACATTTATCATTGTAAGAATTACAAATTTAAAAGATTGTTATTTACGGTCCTTAGGTAATACAAGATAATGTTTTTAGTTTAAATAATGTTTACATTTCGTAACAAAACAAGGTCTTGATCCACATAAATGGCATTAAGCATCATCTCCCTTTTGTCCTTTGCTTTCTCTGAGTTATCAAATTAAACTTATTTCAGAAAATGTATCCAAATTGTGAGGAGCAGAAACAGTCCCTGTCTGTAGTATGTGTGGCATGATGAAGATTCCAATCTCTACCAGGGCATCAGATACTGCAAAATGCAAATTCAGCCTGTGATGCAGTGGGATCAAAATCTGTTCTATTTTATACTTCCCAGGAAACAAAGCACTATCCTCTTTTGACTCCCCTATCACCATACTGAGATGCACATGTTTTCACTGAGTAATCACATAACTTACTTCTTTTTCTTTTTTTTTTTTTTCTTAATAAAATTATAGAGAACAGCTGGTGTTTTATGGGACCTTTTCAAATTGGGAACTCAGGGTCCTAGACTTAAACAGCACTGATAATAATTCATAGTACATAGAATACTGCTACAAGACAGGCAGAAAATGTACAAGGTGATATTTTGAAACAAAGCAATGGGAGAACATAGAGTCAAAGAATCATTAAGGCTGGAAAAGACCTCCAAGACCTTCAGCTCCGACCTTTGGCTGAGCACCACCATGTCAACTAACCATAGCACTAAGTGCCACATCCAGTCATTTTTTGAACGCTTCCAGGGAATGTGACTCTGGCACTTCCCTGGGCAGCCCATTCCAATGATTAACCACCCTTTTGGTGAAGAAATTGTACCTGATGTCCAACCTGAAGAGAGCTTCCAAAGGAGGGCAACGAGGATGGGGAAGGGCCTTGATTTGAAGCCGTGTGAGGACACTGAGGGCACTTGGTGTGTTCAGCTGGAGGAGACTGAGGGGAGACCTCACTGCTGTTCAGCTTCCTGGGGAGGGGCAGAGAAGGGGCAGGGAAGCTCTGCTCTGTGGGGGACCCAGGGAAGGGCCTGAAGCTGTGTCAGGGGAGGCTTAGGTCGGATATTAAAGTTTCTTCCCCCAAGGGATGGTTGGGCACTGACCAGGCTCCCCAGGGCAGTGGGCACAGCACCAAGGCTGACAGAGCTCAAGGAGCATTTGGATGATCCCCTGGGGCACAGGGTGTGACTCTTGGGGATGGGCCTGGGCAGGGCTGAGGGTTGGACTTGATGATTCTCATGGGTCCCTTCCAACTTGGCATATTCCGTGATTCTGAACCTCCCCTGGCACAGCTTGAGGCCGTTTCCTCTCATCCTGTCACTTGTTACCTGGGAGAAGAGACCAAACCCCACCTGGCTGCAAAATCCTTTCAGGTAGTTGTAAAGAGTGATAAGATCACCTCAAGCCTCCTTTTCTCCAGGCTAAACAACTCCAGCTCCCTGAGCTGCTTATGACTATACAACTTACTCTCTAGACAAATTCCCAAATACAATTAATGTATTTTTGTGCATTCATTACAAAATTTCAGTACAGAATATGTGTGGTATATTATGCCCCAATACTCATAAAAACAGAATGAGTCGATAAGAAAAGTCGATAAGAAAAGCCTTTCCTGCAGAAGGAAAGGCCAGGAAAAACAGTTTGGGAGGTGAGTAAGATCATGATGGTAGAGAAGAAAAATTTCCAGTTCTTAGAATGAAACCAGCAAGGAAGCAAATAAACCAAATGATCCATGTGTCACTCTAATATATATGATATTTGAAATAGATCTGGAAATTGTTAAGCAAAACTAAAAAAATCTATTATGCAGGAAAACAGATGATCGTAATGATAGTTACCAATGACTGTACAGTGAAATTAAAATAACTAAGTTATAACTAAAATACTCTCTAAATGCTCTGCCAAGAGGGTGACAAATACTTTTCTATTTTTCTAAAACTAAACATGCAGATGTGAGATTTTATATTGTAGGGGAAAAGTAGATGACAAGTATAGTTATGTTATTGTAGATGATTTTAACAGAGCTGGCTATTTGTCTCTCCAGCTTTCTATTAAAAAATTATTCTATAAAGTAAGAAGTGTATAGTGTAAAAAAATATATGCCCAATGGTACAGTCCATTGTTATTATTTTGATAAATGCAGATTACTGAGTTTTACAGTTCAAAATACTGAAAGGTGGCAGCAGTGTCTCATTTGCTGTCAGAATTGTAGACCCTGACCTTTGTCTCCAGTCATTTTGTTCACAGTATGATAAACATGAATGTGAGTGGAAAAAAAAGGTGAAAATTGACCATATACAAGCAATCTGCCACCCCCAGTTGTGAAATAAATGTGATGGTAACTGTTGTAAGACTAAGACACAACCAGAGTCCACAGTTCAGTGAGTGACTCTCTTGCTTTCTGTCATGTGGCTACACAGATATTTATGAACTCAACCCCCAGCTGTTCTGCATGCTTCTTAATTAGTGTCTAGAAGCTGCAATGGAGTTAAACTTTACTAGAATTGAATTCGCAATCTGTTGAGAAATGGGGATGCAGCATCAGTAGTCGTCGTTTTTGTAGACTATGTAATCCTAACTTTGAATTTATTTTTCTTTTGGGCGTTATTACACGTCTGATCATCTGTTAAATATTTAAAGTTATATATATAAAATTTGTTGCGTTTTTAGAAATGTCTGGTTACCCTGAAATGTTACCAACAACACATACACCTATTAAAAAATTTAAATAATCATTTAAATAGGTACAGCCCTACCTGGCCTATGACTTGTGAAGGCCTTACACTAGGATAATCAGCTGTGTGACCTTGTCTCTGCTAGAAGATCTTGAATAAGTCCCATTTACCTCTCTAAGTTTAAGGTTTTGGCTTGGCTTTTTTGAGGATGGAGATAATGATATTTTCTTCCTTTAGAAAGTACTTAATGCTGTAGCGTGCATCAAGTATAGCTGAAAACTAGAAATAAGCCTCTGATATTTCTTCAGCAAACCTAGGAAGCACTCAGATTTTATGCAGAATTTATATGTTTTCATAGTAGTACTTACCTGTGTTCTTAAGCTCAAATTTCTCTATCAATACCAGAAGTGTTATTGGAAGGAGCATTTTTCATATCAACTTGGTTATTCGAGAATTCATATTAAATTCATGGTTCATCTCTGTGAGATTCCTATTAAATATCAGTGTGTTCAGTAGAAATACTTAACTCTGATACTTGTCATCAATCATGTGAAACATTCCAGACACGAGGATTGAAGATATATCCCACAGAGCTTTGGTGAAACACAAATTAGAAACCCTCTTCTGCTAAAGGGCACCTTCATGATTTCTACTTTATTAAAATGGGGGTGCATTTGCATCATCAAAGGATTTATTCCTGTCTTATAATAGAGGAATATTTGAGACAGTATTCAGAGCTTTCCTTTGGTTCACCAAGGCATTGCCTATATATTGAAATTCACATAAATCCAAATGCTGCAGTGGGGGTGGATTTGGAGAAGTTGGCAGTATTTGGTTATGAAATAATAAAAAATTCAAGAATGCTTTGGTCAAGACTACTGAAAATTTTTCTGCTGACTTCCATTTAATTTTATATATGTGTGTGTATATATACATATACATATATATATATATAAAAAATAAAGCAGAAATGCATGCACCCCCTGTACAGATCATTCTACTACAAATGAGCAATTTTTCTGCTGACTTCCCTCCATTTAATTTTTTATACATATACATATAAAACAGGAATAACAAGGCAGAAACCTGTGCACCCCCTGTACAGACCATTCCAGTGTGTCATTGAGCTGACAAAGATTGATGGAACAAAAGTTGATATTCATTTTATTGTTGCTATTCATCTGTCTACACTGTCTGCACTACACTCTGCCATTGCATATAATATTACTATTAATTTCAAATTTTACTTTATCATTTATACAAACATAAAGTATTAAAGCATGGTAGTTTTGGGGTTTTATTAAATTACTATTTCTAACAAAACAGTTTTGTCTTGTTTTCTTACCAGTCATTCACTGATAGGACAAGTCATTGGTTGTAATTAAGGAATAATGTTCTGAAAGATGGACAGTAATATTTGATAACACAAAAATAAAGACCTTTTGTGTTGAAATCACTGGCAGCCTGAGCAGTGAAGTTTCTGAGACCAGAATCTATCTATAAAAATATGTATTTTACAGGCAGACACCACAACCTACAGTTCTTTTAGTCTAAAATATCGTCTGCTTGTACTAGATATGGCCATAAACTGGATATTTGAATGGATGGAGAAATTATAGTAGTATTATAATAATATATGCTTTGTTATTTATACTATAATATAATTGCAGTATAAATATATAAATTAAAATAGTATCATGGAGGAACTGCAAAATGGTGAGCTTTGTTTAAATCGTGATGTATTAACAACCACTTTGTAATCAGTATTTGAATGCTAAGCATGTTACTGAGGTGAATCAGAGAATCACAGAATCATCAAGGTTGAATTTGACTTTATTGAGAAATAACACATTGTGTTACTCTGTGTCTTACAGTAATGGTAGAATAGAATAAAATTATATAGTATTTAGCACAGTAATGTAGGAATACAAAGATGGGTTTGAAACAATTTTTAACAGTCAAGAAGATTATTTTCCTGTAAGCTTGGGAACATAATACAAAAGAAAATAGTGTTTGGTTCTCACAGAAGAGTGAGAACTTCGTTTTCCTCGTTACTGAATAGGGTAAATCAGAACTAGGTTTAGTTTGGGAGTCACTAGTCATGTTTGGTGTGTTTGAAAATCAGGCTTGTGAGTTTTTCTACAAACACATCTAAAAGCATTCTGTTTCAAAGGCCAAATGCCTGATTTTGTGAGAACATGTCAGTATTTTTTGCCCCAGGAATTTCACACCTATACAATTACCTATCTGGTTTGGGGCATTTATATGTTCCCCATAATTACAGTAATTTTGTCTGTGTGCCCAAATTCCTGACTTGTATATGAAAGTAAATAATTAACTAAATAAATAATACATACAACTCTATAGTTGAATGTACGATCTTGGGAATCATAATGAAAAATGTAAGCATAATTCTAATCTTCTCTTTTTAAATATTGGATTATTTAAAGTATTTATTAAAGTGGGTTATATTGTATTCTCCTTGCTATTATTTCTTGCTAATTATAATGGTGTAAGAGAGACAGTTACCCAGAGAAGAAAAATAAACAGAATTGTAAAGCTTTAGCAGTTGGTCTTGTGAAAGAAGTGAACCTAAAAAATCTTAGATTGAGATCTTTAATCATTAAAAACTACAGGGTTATAGTGAGGCCAAAACGAGAAACTATATCCTTGTAAATAGTAACTGCACTTTTCTTCAGATTTTTATTGTTAATAACTGCCTGTAAGAATATTACATTCCTTCAAGATGTGCCTTCTCTGGAAAGCTGCTCTGCACTTCTGTAATAAAGTAGTAAGTCATGTCAGAGGGAGCTTTAGTAGGCTTTCAGTGTACACCTCGAGTGTGTTTGGAAGCATGAAGCCAAGTGCCATTAATTATTTGGGAATTGTTCTGGTAACTTCCTATTCTTACACAGAAAATCAGTCTGACATAATGCCAGCCAAAAAAAAATGTCACTGCAACAACCAGCAGGCTGGGAGCTTTGGCCTTTTTCAAAAATTAAAAATCTGACAGCTTCAGAAAAACTGCTCCCAAAAAACTCCACCTGTGAAACAAATTAAATAATTGCTCTCATAGGAATTAATCAACCCAGGCTAGCAGGTTAATTTGTTATGGATAGACAGGTGCATCTGCAGATTCAAATGGTCTGTTCTTCTACATGAAAAAGAAAAATATATAATTATCTACTTAACTACTTACGGAGTTGAAAACAGAAAGGTTTCACATACTGGGAGGGGCAAGATGGAAGGAAAAATTGGGAGAGGGATAAGACAGAAACATAAGTTTATAGCATCAGTAGAAGGGACAGAGAGGAAGAATCACAGGTGTGTAATAACATTTGATAAAGTGTATAATATGATTGACAAACTGCTCTCTATAGATCAGCAATTTTTGTACATATATCTGGTAAGAAAGCACTTTATATATTGTACATATATCTGGTAGGAGGCACTTTGAATCTTTCTAATAGTAGGAGGCAATATTCTAGCATTCAGTTATTATGTTTAGACCAAGAGATGATGATTTCATAACTGTTATCACTACTCTAAGAGAGCTCTTTTTTAATATTCCAGTAGAAAAAAAATCTTTTTGGAAATCAGCACTATATTGGCCACTACCTGTATGTATTTATGATACTGGGGAAAAACCTTACAAACACTATAACAGATACTTACTTCAACTAGACAACAAAGCTAACCATGCAATTCTGAAATGGGAGATCCATAATTTTACAATTATTATCATAAAAGGTGGAAAAAAGGAAGAAAAAGAAGAGGCCATATCTTGAATGGCCTTGACTATTTATTCAGTCCCTGTGGCAGCTCCAGCATGGCAGAGCAATCCTCTGCTCATGACAGAGAGAAAAGGCACCTCCTTATAGAAATACAGAAATGCTGATTTCACATTAATGTTTTAGAGTAAGGTAATGTGCAACAGGAATTAGCCATAAAGTGGATGCAGGATATTTTTTCCTCTTGCAGAAAGAAATATTTGGTGTGGTCTAATGCCTGTTCACAGTGCCTTCTGATGAGTTAATCTTCAGTTATACAGGAGCATATATATTATATATATATGTGTGTATATATGTTTACTTATATATATAAAAACATAAATGATTCTGTGAAAAGAGAAGCCTTCATGGCCTTTCAAGTTGGACACTAATTCCCCTTGAAATGATAGAGGGAAATTGCAGCAAACACAGGTTCCTTCTGCAGTTATAATAAATTATATTTCTTATTGCTGCATTCACTACAGTGTTGAGAAACTTATCACACTCCTGCCTTATCCCTTCCCCTCAAAAACTCCTTCCAGCTACAACTGTAGCCTAATCACTATTTCAACTTTCCTTTATGGAAATAATTTGATATGCTGAATAGCCCCAGCAATGTTAACTAAGCTACTCCCTATGTGTGTTATGATATGATGTCCTTGGTCTAGCAGCTTTTCTTGATTCCCACATCGCTTTAGTCTGAAGGCTACAGCAGCAAGTTTCCTTCTTTAACCTCTGGAAAAGTAAAGAACCATACAGAGCAATTTCAAAACTGCAAGGAGGGATGTGCCTCCCCAGCCTGCAGCAGGTAGAGTAGACAGTGCACACATTCTTCCCTTTGGCCTTGCCTTGTGCATTTACAGTGAACTAAACATGTTAAATAGAACTTTAATGAAAGTTTGCCTGGAGTTTCAAGCTTTCTCTCCACTACTCTGAGGTGTGCCAGTAAGCTTTTCTGACTAGTGCTGGCTACTGAAATGTGCTCCTCCTTTTTTGGTCCTTTGTGTTGCCAGTTCCCAAACAAGAAAGGACATCTGAGTAGATAAATACTTCATCCACCCTAGAGATACCCTGCAGGGGAGATGCTGAGGTGTTGGCTACTGCAGCTGATTATCTAGTGTTCCAGTTTTCAGGATTTGCACAGGAACAGAATGTTCCTTTGCATTGCCCTTGTCCCAGGTTACTTTTTAGTGGACAGTGCTGAAGGAATTAAGAAAGCATTTTCTTAAAAATAAAGCTTTACAATAATGAAACAATAATTAAAAAAAAAAAAAAAAAAAGAAAAAGAAAGAAAAAGCATTATTAATATTTTAAAATAAAGTGTAATATTAATGTCCAGCTACTGGGGACAGGTTTTGGGACTAAAGTAGTAACTTCTTCTGTTTATTCCAGCGCTGCATTGTCCTGAAGTGTTCCCAGGGTTACATTTCTCCTTTTCCAGTTAAAGGTGATTACTGGAGATGCTGGAGATGGTAGCTTGGAGCTGCCATGGTCTTTTCTTTCCATTAATTTCCTGTAGACCTTCCTGATCCCAGGAGTATGCACTAGTATATTGCAGGAAATTACTTCTCCTCTTTTTCACTGCTGTCACATTCCTTGATTACCATTTCTATTGTGTGCCTTAATTAGCCTGGCTCATTTCTTTTGTTCACTATCTTCCTTTAAAAATTAGGCAGTGTAGAAAATCCTGTTTATATCATCTCCTTTAACGATTTATGAAATCTCTCCAATTGTGGATTTTCTATGGGGTCTGTCCATAAAATATCAACAGAAATAAAGACTAATTTGGCTGTGGAGCAGTGCATTTGAGTATGTCCACCTCAAACAGTTTATTAGATTTCAGAGATTCCCACAACACTGTCAGCAGCACAAGTCAGTGAAAAATAGTTGCTTGCCTCTCCCAGGAGGTGCATCCTGTTGCTTTTTGTCTCTCTTCTTCCATCACTAAAAAAGTACCCATTTTCTGTCGATTTTATGAGATGTTTTGACTTCTTGTTCTTCCTGATTCTACAAATATAATGTAGTGTATTTTTCATCATAGTAACAGCTGCCTATTTTTGGCATTATTGGTGCTTTGCACATCACAGACACCACTTCAAGACAGTGTGCCAGGTGAGGACCTTCCAGCATCAGTGCCCCTGCCAGAAGTTGCCAACAGGTATCAGCAGCAGCTACAGAAACTGGGGGCTGGATTCTGCCTTTACCCCCTTAACCCCAATTAACAAGAGGTCTTTAGGGCCATGTACAGGAAATACTTTTATATTTAGGGACTCAGGTTTTCATTTCATGGAGCAAATAGTGAAATTTGGTGGCCCAGCTTGAAAATGTTGAACCAAAGTTTGCAAATGTCACCTGTGGGGTTTTTAATGGTGATCCCTTTTGATGATGCCAGGAATGAAGGGCAGCAGTGGTGTGGTAGTGCAGTCTCTGTGCAGTTAAAAACTGGAATTTTGCCATTCTGTTAGCATCTGGTTTTTACCCAGGCAGCCTTTTTATTGACAGAGATGCCAAAAACAAGTATGATCCTCTTTGCTGTGTTTAACCACATTAAATCGTGTGTTAAATCACTGACACACCTTTACTCGTCAGAAGATAATAACTAATTTCTCCCAGACTTATCTAAGCGACACAAAAGCTGATTTTATTTTCATTTTAGCCTGGGTTGTTTTTTCACTGGCATGTATGAAAGGACCTAACAAAATGAAACTGTACAACCTTTTCTGAAAAAAAATAACTCTTTTGACTCATCAGCACAGTTTATGAAACATGTTTAAGGACTAATTTTAAAAGGTTGCAGATGCTTTGTGTTCAGCACTGTAGTCTGTGTTGTGAATAGCTTTTTTTTTTTTTAATACAGTCTTCATCTGTAGTTTCAGTTCTTGATATTTCCAATCAAATGAACCTATTTTTACCTGCTTTTAATTTTGCTAATTTTGTATTCATTCGTGCTGGAACATTCTTACCTGCCATCTACCTGTCGTAGTAGTAAATTTAATTTACTATGTTAGTTTGGGGAAAAAATAATTCAGCCCCAAAATATTTCATCTAGTTCTAAGAATTAAGTGCAAACAATTTTATCGGTATTGAAAACATTTTCCATCTCTTTCTTTTAGTAGTACCTATGCATTTTGAATCATATTTTTGAATTCTAGTCAACATATGAAAGTATTTAGGATGGGGTTTTATGTTGGTTTATTGGGGGGGGGGAGGTGAGTCCTTAGTCAAGTTAGTTTTAAAAAGTTAGTAATATAGAATATAAACCTATGGGAAAAATCCATAAATAGGGGACAAACACAATGGGTACAACCTGTGAAAGTGATTAACAAAAGAAAGGAGCACAAGGTACTTGTATTATTCCTGTACTGTCACTTGGCTCTGTCTTGCTTGTAGATTAAGGGGAAACCAGAATACAGATTGACAATCTTCCTCCTAGACCTTTGAGAATCCTTCTATTACTGGGCTTTGAAAGTCTCCAGCAGCAATATGAAAAGCTGCTTGAGTCACTGAGTAATTATTGCTCTATATGGGAAAAGGACACTTTAATTAGATGTATATTTTCACACCACAAAAGCTATTTGAGTCACCACGGTGGCAAACAAGGTGTTTCCCTTTGTTGTTATCAGAAGCCTTTAGTTGCCAACTTAAAAGCTGTTGAGAAGCAGCTGACAAAGCACCTTTAGAAGTGCAGAACAGTGTTCATCTGTGCTGTGTGGGACAGACCCAGCTCTTTGATGTGCTATTGAGTTGTAACCAGTGTGACAGGCAGCAGTAAAATTAATATCATTGACTGTCTGTCTTGTGTGTATGTATTTTTTTGGATAAACCTCATATTCTTTAAAAACATGCTGTGTGACCTGAATAATTGCTCGATAATTGCATTGAAACTAGTGTTTTATACAAAAAAATGCAGAGATGTGAACTGAAAATACTGTTTGATATGTGCCAATTATCTCCATTGTCATTTCTTCTAATTGTTTTCATAAACAACCTCAATAGAATATTGAAATATGGGAAGACAGAAAATAAGTCACTGGGGGGGAAAAGGAATTAACACAAAGAGGAAGAACATTTAATTTCATTTACCTATCTTCATTATGTAGTTATATTTGAAGAAGCAGCCTTATACCTTACCCTTTTTATCTCCTCACCCTTGTTCCTCTCCAAAGTCAAGGGTATGAGTAATGCTTCTATCTGTTCTCCAAATCAAAGAACAGGAATATTAAAGAGCAGAGATACTGGTAAGAGAAGAGATTGACTGGAGCATACAAACACAGTTTCATTTAAGTGCATATCAAAACACCCAGAAATAAAATCCATCAAATTTATAACAAACAGAAAAGGAAAATCAGTCCATTGTCCTCCAAAAGTGGGATCATTCTGTCACTGTTTCCTAGGGGTGTCACTTGTCCCCTCCTCACCATCTGCAGGAACTATGTCAAGCAAGAGCCTTGCTTTCTCGATACAGGATGTCTTTTATTATTGTGGTTTCAACAAACCATTGTTAACATTGTGTCTAATCTGTGGTGGCTGGGGTTCTTCATGATGCCTCATGTTTCTGGCAATTCATCCTGCATAGTCTCACTATCGGTTTGAACATGACCAAAGTGAATCCCCTCTTACATTCCATTTATGACCTGAATAAAACAAGAATCGTGTGGGAAAGAAGAGACCTGAGATTATTTATCCAGATAGTACTCACAATAAAAGGTTGTTTTCTGACCTTTATTAGGATATTCTGTAATATCCTAATCTCGATTTGAGATTGTATTCTGCCTTTTGTAATATACAATGTGCATATTTTGTTATATTTTGTTACATTCTGTCCTCTTGTTCTTTTCTAGATACTTCTTTGTTCTTTTCTAGACACTTTTACTCAAATATAAATTGGTTAAAGTAGTATCGTAGTTCCTTGTTTCTGCACAGTGGTAGAAGACAACAGGCCTTATTAGATTGTCCTTTCCATATACTGATCAGATATCAGAGGGGCGAGAGAACTTTAAAATTAAAATCATTATATATTGTCAGAATATAGCAAATATGAAAGATATCAGTCTCATAGTGCATTGGTGAGATTCAGTAAGCAATTTTCAAAGAATATATGAGGTGGAAAAGCATAACAAATGATGCAATTCAGGTGGATTAAAACACCTCTCCCACAGCTACTGATGGTTGCCATTCATTGTAAATGACAACAGAGTCTTCTCTGTTTTAATTTGATTGATGAGTTCTCAGCAAGCTATAAAAAATCCATTTTCATGAGAAATGTCTTCCCACACACAGACCAACAGTGTCAGACACACCTAAAATTGCTCCTGGATTTCCTTTGGACTCCCTCCACTTCAACTGACTCTGTAGTGGTCAATTTGGATGTGAAACAGCTGAAAACTGGAATCAGCTTCTTTCTTTCACAATGAAATGCTCCCACAGAGCAGTGAAAATGCTACTTTTTTTTCTTTTTTTTTTAAACAACAAGGTTTATGACCACAAAGATGATTTGCATTTTCTGGATTTTGTGTCTCTACATTGTACACCCCAAGGTTTGGGAAGAACTTAATGGCTGTAACAGCCTCAAGCAGTAAAGACTCTTCTACAAGAGAGGCCAGGGCAGCATTTTGTAGCAATCAACTTATTTACTGGACTGGGCACTTCGAAAGATCCTTGAAAATGAACAAACAAAACTCAATGCCATATATTCAACTTTAAATAAGGAAAATTAATTACAAAAGTTCTACGGTTTGAAAACCTCGTAGTCGAATCCTGACAAAGCTGCAGCAAAGCACGTTCGTGGACGTGTTATCTTTTATGAAGCCAATTAAATTATCAGTGCTTCTCTGCATGATCTCTTGTATGTCATTGGAGAAAACTTTAGTGTCTTCCAATTGTTCACTCAGATACCCTGCTAATTACTTAGCCATTAAGACAATATATTATCTTCCCCCAGGCTTTACAAAAGTCAAATTCCATACTGTTCCTATAATTAGTAGCTCACAAAGTCACTTCTGTTAGATAACATTAGGGGAAATAAGATGCCTGGCAGTGATTTGGAAGGTAGGGAAAAATACTGTGTGGTAACACAGATAAAAACAAACTTTAGGGTTTTTTGAGTAGTCATCATTAGAAACTTTTTCAGATGACAGCTTTTCATAGTTTAAATTTTAGTTTACATTAAGATATGCACAAAGAATTTGTGAAAATGACAGATGAAAAACTATTTGCTGAGTGAAGAAAATGTTGTGAGAAATACTTTGAAAATACTGATTCATCAGCCCATGCAAAAGTAAACTTTCTGCACACAAAAACACATGGAACAAACTTTTAACTGGCAATACATTTACATAGGAAAAAATTTTGCATGGAAAAGATGGTTATTTTTCCTTCTTCAAATACAAAAATGCAACCCATTTATAACTAAAAGGTTTTGACTTTTTCCTTTGCCCACGAGGCAGTTTGTGCACTAAATAATTTTGTGTTGCTGAAACTGCCACAGAAGAATAAACAATGGAAATACGAGGAAGGTGGGCAAAGTCAGAGGAACTTGGTTATCAGGTATGTAAGTAAACCTGTTGATAATCCCTTTATAGAGCCATATCTGAATCCTTATTGTGACTTTAGGACTCTGAAGTTGAATACAACTAGTGCTTGTGTATGGTTTGATATCACAACCTGCAGTCACACACAGTGACTTAGATGCAGTAATGCAATCTCGTAGCAGAACGTGTACAAACGTACAAAATGTCACAAATAAATGGGAAATTACAATGCTTGTACCACTCTTTATGCAATTTTCCTGTTCTGATTGGAATTGCTGTAAGATACAGTTGGCTTACAGTGGTTTTATACAGCCTTAAGTTCCACAAAGACACATAAAGGCTGAGGGAACAGAGAAAGTCTTTTTCTTTTCTTCAGAGGGACATGTATTTCAGTTAAGGCATTTGCTAAATGAGTTTTTGAAAACCTGTGTAACAGCTCTGGTCTCCGCAAATTTTCTATGGAAAATGGTAAATTTAGCAATTATTTTGGTTAACTGTGCCACTGAAACAGAATAATTGTTATCAGAGTCTAAGCTGAGGTACAGCACAGCAGCTGAAGTGCTGTATGTCAGAATTGTGCTGCATATTCATTGATTTTGACCGAGTAACAGTTTATTTTCTTTCACTGAGTTATCCAGAGAGGTGAGTTATCCCAAGGTTGTGATCATTTGGGGGCTTTCATGTTGTCTTATTGTATCTTTTTTATGAAGGGCTGGTTTTTATTTGCAGGTACCCAATAATCCTGATTGTGTGATTCTACCTTTGAATGGGGAGTGGGTTGCTAATAGCTTTGAAAACATCTGTTGAAAAGCTTCTCTGATATCTCCCCCTGCCACAGAATTTGTAGTACATACTTGGCTTAAAGCATAAGTGTACTTGAGTTGACTTCAAAAGAAATAAAATTATCTATTTTTTAATCCACTATTTTCCCCCCACCTTCTCTATGTGTATATATGTGCCTTCTTTAAAGAGACTTACCATGTCAAAAACATAATTGCTTTAAATACAATAGAGAATATAATTTCATAGTAAAACATTTGCTTTTTTAAATTGGAATTGAGTCTTATCCTTGAGTTTTATTTTGTAATGGTGAAAGGCTTGAAATATAGGCAAAATACTGCCCTTGAAAAAGAATGCTGTTTCTTTTGATCCAAAGTGACATGTCATTTGGGGGACAGAAAGGAAGAAAGATTTCAGAATGGGAAGATGTGAATTTTAGAAGTAATAGAGATTTTAAAGAGCACTCATTTTGCTTTGACTGCAACTGTAGCCTGGAATTGCCAACTCTTTAGTCACAAACTTCTTTGTATTGTACATCATGTCTGAAAGGTAGTTATTAAGAGCAAGAATTTAATATTCACCAGGGCAGATTTGGGTATGAGAAAATAGGAAGGGAGAGAGAACAAGCCTAACATTATTCCTTTTTTTCTGCTTTACCTCCTCTCTTCCTTTCTTCCACCAAAACTGAAGAGGAATCGGTGCCTACAGCCTGTATCTGCAGTGCTGCCTCCTTCCATGCACCAAACCTGCTGTCTTTCCAATCAGTGGAAAATTACCACTCACTATAATCACAGTTGTATCAGACCAGTAGCCTACTTTCAAGGGGAAAATCCCTGCTGTTCTCACCCCTCTTATCTTTAACACCAGAAATACTTCCTTTTTTTGTTTTCTTTTTTTTTGAGTCAGTGACAGCAGGGCAGGATTCCTCCCTAATGTCTATTCAGCAAAGTCAGAACAACACAGTGGGAGAACTGCTGAAATTTTTGGGTCAAAATTAAGCTCTTAAAATGGCATTTCAAAAATTGGCTCTTGGGTTCTGAGAGGAAATCAAGAGCTATCTTCTTCAGTGTCATCTCACCTCATTCAGCTACGAGGGAAACTGCTTTTATTAAAGAGAGGCCTTTGGAATCAGAAGAAAAACTAATCAGTGTATATGTAATCTATGAGTTAATACTTTTTAACTACTCCATTAATATGAACTTACGCTGCATCCATCAAATGCATATTTTGGGGCACTTATTAAAAACATCTAATTTTAAATTTTTTCTGTGTCTTATTACCAAAGAAGGAAATACTGCCTCGTTCCTCTAGAGATGCAAAGAAAATAGCCTTGAATATGTTAAACTGAGAAAAAGCCACATGGATCTTTGAAATTGTATTTACAGCAATAGTTTCCATTGTACTGCTGGAGGAGTCAGAAGGAATAGGAGTCTGTGCAGTCTGTACATGTTGGAGTTGCTCTTTCATTTGTTCTGTTCTCACATCGGAAAGCCCCAAGACAGTAACTGCAATACATGCTGGCAGTGTGTAGATGTGGGAGCTGGCAGGAGAAAGAAAGAAATCTCTGTTTAAATGTGTGTGATGAAGTCTGAGGATGGTTTTAAAACAATATTTCAAAAGGCACACCTGGCAGGTTTGTGATAAGATTTATTTGAATGACTCATTTCTGTTTTAAAGGCCAGCAAAGAAGGGACATGAGGTTCTGCTCTCCTTATGTAGGCGTGTCATCCTTGTCCCCTCAAGGTGTTGTGAGGGTAAATATACAAAGTGTTGCAAGTGTCTGTTACTTGAATAAGGAAGGCATATAAATAGTTCTGTCAGATAAGAAGTTATCTCACTCTTCCTTGTTACCACATGGAACCTACATAAAACATAGGTAATGCTCTTTTGTTAAGTGATATTAGTGAAGTTGTCTGGGTACAATTTCAAGCAACAGTGAGGACTGTCTGTAAGTTGTGAAGCAGTCTCTTTTAATGATTCCCCATTATATACCAAGAACAGATTTAACTTTTTAAGTCAATACACCAAAATAAAAACCATGAAGATTTGTATGAACAAAATAACATATATATGGAAATTGGCAAGGAAGGAAGGAGCTTTATAATTGCATGGAGCAGATTTTACTAAAGACCAAAACTTGCTTCTATTAATGAAATTTATTTTCTTATTTTGCAGCTTGCAGGCCTGGATTCTATAAAGCTTTTGCTGGAAATGTGAAGTGTTCCAAATGTCCTCCACATAGTTTGACCCATGTAGAAGCAACTTCTGTCTGTCAGTGTGAAAAAGGTTATTTCAGAGCTGAAAAGGACCCACCAACCATGGCATGTACCAGTAAGTCTGATCAGTACCAGTGTCTGCAATTCTCTTCTCCCATTGCCTCATTTATTTCATTTTTTATTTTAAAAACCAACAAGTTTGTACATTTTGTGAAGAATTCCATTCAAGTTAACCAAAAGAGATTTTTTTTTTTAATCAAAATTCAAACAGCATTTTTCTGTTTAGTCTAGAGAACCTTTAAAATAGCCACGTTTCTTAGTTTGATGACTTTTTTCCCGGTAACTCTGAGATATAAAACAAGGAGGGTAATTGCTGTCATATAGATAATAATGTGGTGTTTTAACTACCAATAGGTATCTTAAATGCTTGAAAATATGTTAGTGCAAAAGCTTTCAAAAAACTGGAGTCATGTAAAGAAAAAAACTGCTATGACATGCTCTGCTGTCTCAGATTTAAATGAAGAGTATAAGAACAATATTGATATTTTATTCAACACAATTGAGTAAAAACTAAACTTTCTAGAAAAGACAAGAAGATTTTTTTTTTTAAAAAGGAAAAAGATGTATCTAATCAGAAGGTATATAATTAAAACTATTGCATATCATCTTTTTTAATCTTCTTATGCAACTGTGATAATGAAAATTTTTGATAAATATTAAAATACATAATTTTGTGTTTCTTGACTAACCCGTCATAAAACTGTCATCAAGATAAAACTGCTGCCTAGCAATCTACGGGCAGAAATCCTGAGAAGAGATTTTTATTACTTTGATCAGCATTCTTAGGTCTAGAAACAAAAAGCATAAGCTTTCTTTTTACTTAATAAAATATTTCTCATAGGTTTCCATTCATGGTTCATTACTCACTGGCATTCATTTAGTGGTCATTAGCAACTATATCTGTTTAATCTCAAAACTGAGAACAAACAGCAGCATTTAAAAATCTGTGGGTGAAATACTATATTTACACGTAATAGGCAATTAAAATTGCCTGTTTAGCAAAGGAATTTTAAGATTGAAAAATTCCCTAGGATGCCCCGTTTTCTGTATAGCACTTTGTCAGCTCTTTTTGTGGAGGATTTGATCTCAGTACATTTTGTGCCACGGTTAAGAAAATTCTAAAAAAAAAAATAACATGTTAAATGAATGAAGTATTTCAACAGAATTTTAAGTACAAAAAGTTTAAAATGTAAAACCACAAAAAAAGGTACTGTTGTAAAAACCATCAGTGTGTAGCTATAACTTTGCTATGTTTACACTGAGTGAAAAAATAACTGAGCTGAGAGAATTGTACTACTCCCTGTGCTCAGGATAGTCTTTCCAAAGGACACTGTACTGGGCAAGTTGGGAATATACCAGGTAATTTGGATCTGATGTACAAAGTTAGAGGCATTCTGCAATCCTGAGGCCATTACACAGACCAAGACATTGTCCAGCCACTAAATGGGGGGGGTGGTCATTAAAATTGCATTTCTCAGATTGAAGGCACTAAGCAGAAAATTGTCTTATCCAACAGTAGGGTTTTTAGAGGGGAAATAAAAAACCACACTCCACCTAAGGAATTTAGGGCTTAGACAGACACCCCAATCACCTTCACAGAACCTGCTCTCAGCTCAGTCTGGAACAAGGAACACAGGCCTACAATTTTACATAAAATATGTGAGGGAATAAACAATGTTTTCCAGACTTCCCCCAGGGAAAATGGTGATTACAAATAATCCCACTCAAATCAATGCCTCAAGAACAGGCCATTAAAAACTTACTTACAGAACTAACACATCCCAGGCATTCTTGACAGTCTCATGCTTAGAAAGACAGTTTCACTCATCCATTATGCAGATGAAGTTCCATATTATTTATAAGTCATTGGTTTTTCATCTCTGAAAGACAGTTCTTTGAAAAAATTACTCATACGTAGTATTAGGATTCCATAATTATCTTTCAGAGCACAATTTTAAGGCCTGATACCCACCAGTATTGATAAGGTCGGGAGGAGCACGAGAGCCCTGTGGCATCAGGGAGCAGGTTCTACAACACCCTGGTGCTTTCTCAACAAAAGTTGAGTCAGAGAGATGTTTTGGCTGGAAACTCTCAGGGAAAACTTGCTGCTAGCCCTCTCCAAATATCAGCCAAAGCAGCTGAGAGTGTGGAGGCAGAGATGAACCACAGCAGAGGTTGAGCAGTGCCCCATCTCACCTCATCTTGGGAGATAGAAGAAATAAAGGAGACAGTGAACCACACTCTAATTTCTGCCTTGCTCTTGCTTCAGTGCCACCAGGCATTGTCTCCCACTCGGCCCAGACTCCAAGGTGTCAGTTCTCCACTGACTGTCACAGCAGATGTATTTGTCTTATACCTACAACGATGATTATTTCACTAATTGTCAGCTGAGCAAATGACACTGGCAGACTGTGTTCTTGTCTTCTTGCTCATCATCAGTAATGAAGAGTCTGCAGGCCAAATTATTCCCTAAGTGATAGCTTTAGCCCCACTGCTTTCAAATTATGCTCTCAGTTATTAAAGTTATGTTTCTGTCATAAACACAACCTCACTGCTTTTGGTGGATCTGTGCAGATGCGGCTAATCTAAATTTAATAAACAAAGGTACAGGTATGAGTGGAATTTAGAGTGTTCCTTCCAAACTGCCATGCTTCGCTGTAATAAAAGGAGTTGAAAGTTAGAAAAAAAATGAAGATATTTGACTACATAGAGAGAAAAGGCTGTGCAGTAAGAAAAGGCCCTATCTGCATACCCCCTTTTGGGGCAGATCTGCATTTTTGGTATTCGTTTTCAAATTGGTATCTTCACATATGAGATGTGGCATAAGAAATAGACATTTTTCTTGGGACTTTTAAAATGAGAGTTATTTTTAAATTAAACACAGAGTGAATAGTCGATTCCACTCACAAATGTCTTTATATTCAAACATTTTGACTGACTCTATTGATGCCTGTTTTATTTGCTTCCCCATGTCCTGCAAAGCAATATGCCTAAGATAGGTAGATACTTTGTTCTCTCTCTCTTTTCATTCCAGTATAGGGTTGGGCACTATTCCTTACTCCAGAACTTTTCCTCAGTACTGGGAAACTTGCATATGCAGCATTATGGGAAAACAAACAAACAAACAAAAAAACCCAAAAACAAAACCAAACCTTGATTTCAGAGACTATGAAGTTAAGAGTTTAGCTTCCAGCATCCACTTTTTACAAGATGAGCTTCAAACCCACTGTGAAAGTGCATAGTGTCTGCTTTTCCAAAATTGTACAGTTCCCATTTTTACTTCCTGTAGCTGCATTTTGTGAAAGAAGAGTGTGCACTTTGCAAAAAACAGTAATACAAATCTATTTTCAATAAGAGAAATGAAAATTACATTAGAATATATTGTTAATCCCTTTCTCTGAGGCTCTTTTCATTTGATTGACATTTCTTTATCAATCTCTTGCTGCTACTCTTTCTTCTTATTGTATTTCTTTGCCATATGAAAGTACTCTATCAGTGATCTCTCTGCATACACAGTGAGCAACAAATAGCATCATATCTAATCCCCTGTCTGATTACTCTGTACATAAAGTCTAACATTTCCCACCATAAAGTAATTGGATTAATTGATCCGTCTTTTCAAGGTCAGGCAGACTTATATTGGTTGTCTGAGTCTGAATGCATCTCTTTTCATGTTATGCTTAAACAACTTGAACCCAACAAACTTGTGCTCTGTTCAATAACCTCTGCCACAAACTGTATCCTCTACTTTTAAGAGTCAACACAGTATTTCAGCAGCAAAATCAAGCAACATACTTGAAGTCTTTGACTCTACTGCCTCTGCTCTTATATATATAGATATTATATATGTTTATACATTTGTTTGCAATCCATCATTATACTCAGACTTGGAGTCTTGGTTTGCAGCCACTGGCTTCATTTTCCTGCTGGTCTCATAGGAAAAGTATAAGTGATTCTGGAAAAGGAAAAATGTAGTTCTACATCAAGTGACACAACTCATTTATACCACATGTATATATGTATGTCAAAAAGCAATTATGAACTCAAGGGGCACAGCCAGGTGCTGATTCCAAGTATATTCTAAGGGAATGCTTAATTTTTGCTCTTCTGCTGTAAATTCAGTTGTCAAAAAACACGAACTTCTAAGAGTCCAATAATGGACAGTTTTTCACTTAAAATGCAACAGGTTTTTTCTGGACACTCGCCACTCATTAGTGTATAAAATAACACATCGCCCTCACTAGACTTCTGCAGAGCTGGGTTTGCTCCTCTTTCATTCCAAAACCAGCAAAATTCACTTTGCCTTCGCAGAGGAAGAGAATAAACTCTGCTCTGTTGCTTTCAGAGCAGGCCTGGTTCTCCCTAAGACATTGATGTCAGTCTCCTCCACAGAGAGTGTAGAAATACTTCTTACATTGTAATTTGTAAATGAAGCAAAAGACATTGCTCACACTCTGGCTGAGTTCCACCTTAGCAGACGAGCTGCATGTTTTTTTAATGCTCATCCATCTGAACTGTATTTTATTCTTTTGCATAAAATCCAGAGTCATGAATTCTGCTGTGAGAAAAGGCTCCCTTGTTTTCACCAATATACTTGTTTTCCTTAAAAATCAATATGAGGAAATCCCTGAGTGCTTTGCACACAGATGTCTGCAGAAGGGTTATTGCTGCCAGGTTTTTCCAATGTGTCAAATAATCTTTGTATAATTTATAAATGATAACAAAGCAATCAGGCCACATTCATAAAAGCCCAGTGACACATAATTTAGTTGAATCTGAGGATTAGAATGAATTGTCTCTCTTTGTTCCAAGTTCTAAATCTCAGTAAATGATTCACTGCATGTCATTACAGCTTAATATTTGCATGAAATCACAGTTTAACTGGCATAATTTAACAGCAATTAAAAAGCTATTTAATCGTCATGCAAATTGGCATGAGGGGCCTTGAGTAGGAAGTGTGTTTGAGGCTTTTTTCTGCATTTGCAAGCAGACAGTCACATACTTTCAGACACCTCTAACATAATTGATGGTGGTTTTCCTTTTCACTGAAATGTGAATGTACAATAGTATGTGTTTCCTCTTACAATTGAGGATTGAGTCCCAAGTCATGACTCTAAAAACTTTCACTCTCTAGTACAAATAAAAATATTTTTTTAAAATGTATTTTATTTACTGTATTGGTCCATCTACAGATGTCATCTACATATAGTGCAACAAAAATCTGATAGGAAATGAAAATTCAAAAAGACAGACAAAACTTGGCTGTTGCTCAGATTCACATTAACTCTAAGCTTGTTTTAAAACCTTAACTCCAATCCTTCAAGCAATTACACACATGCTTAGTTTTAAGTGCTTGAATATTACCAATTATTTCAAGGGGATTACTGATCCACTCAAAGTTATGCAGATATGTAAGCGTGATTAAGCAATTACACACATGCTTAGTTTTAAGTGCTTGAATATTACCAATTATTTCAAGGGGATTACTGATCCACTCAAAGTTATGCAGATATGTAAGCGTGATTAAGGCTCATCCTCCATATTCCTAAAACTCCTCATTGGTTTTAACAGTGGGAATTTGTTAAGACCAGTCATTATTTAATTCTCACAGCATGGCTTTAGAGGAAACATAATTATTCTGAATAATTAGTCATCTGAACATAAATAATTAGAACTGAAGCTGAAGTCATCTGTGCTGGTTTTAGCTTGTTCCAGTCTCAGGACTCTTTTCCAGAGTAGCCAGAACCATCAACCTCACAGTGGTTTTATGGGAGTTTAGTAATTTCTGAATCTGAGACACTCTAAGCTTGTAGGAGCTTTTGAACCACAGAGCCTTTTCAAGGCTATCTCTTACCTCTGTTTTCCACACCACTAGATAATGAAGTATCAATATAATGAGCCTTTGTTAACAAGTTGCATTTACAAGTACTTACCTATTAAAGTATTTCATATGCTTCAGTTTACACTTATCACAAGGTCACAAAGACCAGGAAGGAAAAATAAAGGAGGAGCATTGATATTTTTGTTTTCCTCCCTAAAGCAAAGGTTTGACCATCTTTTAGGCACAAGGTCTTGTCTTCATGCTACAAATTGTAGAGCTGGAATTTACAAAAGTGTTGATTAATATTTTTGGTTTGTTTGTTTAGAAAGCATATTATATTTTAATCGTCTGACTCTCTCATCTTTACTGTGCCACTCAATTTGTTGAGTGAAATTCACTTGCGTAAGAATTAGCTGATGTCATTTGCAAATGTTTCTTGTACTCTTTCAGTCTGCTTGAGACCCTGAAGTAATGAAGAGCTCACTCAAAGTTTGACCAGTGTCTCAATCAAAACTTTATGTTTAAGTCCTGTTGGTATAAATGATCAAAAACTGCAAAGAAAGCTGAAACTTTTCAAAGCTCTGATAAGCCAAGCAATGCATGTGCCCTGTGATTTTGTTGAGAGCTGAGAATATATGTTTATTCAACTCATTCAGCTCAAAAAACCCAGAGGTCGGCAGTTGAGTTTTCCACAGTCCTTTCACACATATCAAAATCTAGAGTATAAGGCCTTGAGTTTTTCCAAATCTGTGTTTCTTACATAATTTTTATGGGTACATTTTGGGATTATCTCTCTGTGAAGAACTTCTTCCTGGTGTCCAACCCAAACCTCTCTTGGCACAGCTTGAGGCCATTTCCTCTCATCCTGTCACTTGTTACCTGGGAGAAGAGGCCAAACCCCACCTGGCTACAACCTGCTTTCAGGGAGTTGTAGAGGGCAGTAAGATCACCCCCAAGCCTCCTCTTCTCCAGGATAAACACCCCCAGCTCGCTCAGCCTCTCCTCATCAGCCTTGTGCTCCAGACCCTTCCTTAGCTCCATTGCCCTTCTCTGGACATGCTCCAGCACCTCAATGTCTTTCCTGGAGTGAGGGCCCAGAACTGGACACAGCACTTGAGATGTGGCCTCACCAGTGCCGAGTACAGGGGGACAATCACTATTTAAATATGTAAAGCCCCGGGTATTTTTTATGTGATCCTACACAGTAAGTTAGCAAACAGCTTAAAACATGTTGGACATACCTGGACTGTTGTGGAATCCATGGGAAATGGGTCACTTGTGGTTCATCTGACAGTACACAGGCAGCTTTACCACCTGCTTGTTAGATGAGAGATTTCCTGTACTCTGCCTGCTGCAACTAGCTTTGTATTTCTCCCTACAGTCTTCAAAAATTACTTTTTCTCCTGCTTTTTGGTCATCCTTTTAGACCTTTAACTTGCAAGGTTGATGTCTTCACTGTTATACTGGTGCTGACGAGGTACCAGGTGGGAAGGAAAAAAAACTTGTGAACTGTCTCTTGTGCCTAATAGTCTTGGCCTGTTGCCACCTAACTCTTGTTAATGAACAGTAGCAAAGAAATCCCTGGGGATAAGCAGTGAAGGGTAAAAAAAAATCTGGCACTGCAGAACTAATACAAACAGTTTTACCTCTTGTAGTTATTCCAAAGCAGTTATTTATTTATTACTTAATTTGTCTCATATAAAACATCAAATATTTTAAGTCTCAGAAAAGCCTACATTACTAGATATAAAATAAGGATATAAATTTTGTGGTTAAAGCTGTAGCCCAGTATACCACATCATCAAGAGATATTTAATGCAAATTTGTGTTATCAAGTGTAGTTTTGACATTCCCAATTCATTTTTGCATTGCCTTAAATGATTTCTGAATTAATTCTAATTTACTTAGATTATTCAGCTTCTTGTGATCTCACCCATTTATTATGTCTGCTTAATTTTCAAGGATTGTATTCAGATAACTCTTATTTTTTACTTTGAATTTGTTATAGAAGCATAACTCTTATGTCTTTTATTTGCAAATAATTGCCTGAAAATGATTTTTTTTTTTGTTTAACTTTTTTCTCCAAAGAGGCCTCACGAGTTTCCCCCTCCTTCTCTGCAGGGCCACCTTCTGCTCCGAGGAATGTGGTTTTTAACATTAACGAAACAGCTCTGATGTTGGAGTGGAGCCCCCCGAGCGATACTGGAGGAAGAAAGGATCTCACTTACAGTGTCATCTGTAAGAAATGTGGCTCGGACGCCAGCCAGTGTGAGATCTGTGGGGGAGGCATCCGCTTCATCCCCAGGCACACGGGGCTCACCAACTCCTCGGTGACGGTGCTCGACTTCGTGGCGCACGTGAACTACACCTTCGAAATCGAAGCCACCAACGGGGTCTCGGAGCTGAGCTTCTCTCCCAAGCAGTTCACAGCCATCACGGTGACCACAGACCAAGATGGTAAGTCCCAGCATGTCTGTTCCTGTGCCCCTGACACCTACGGAGAGGTTTTTGTTTCTTAGAAGTCTGGCTCAGCAAGTTAGGATGTTTTGCAGGTTGCTAAATGTTTTCAAGTGCTTTCTGTGAGGACTTTCAGCCCCTGCTGATGAAGGCATTAAATGCTTTTGGCAGTTGGCCCTTGACCCCATTACACAGGACACAAAACCATAGCTTTCTGTTTAAGTACAATCTTTAGCTACCTGAGAGTAATTGTATCTATCAGTGGTTCATCAGAACTGGAGTCTGGTGCTTTTGAGATTTCAGTTTTGCAAGAGTAAAACACCAGAGGTTATCCATTACAATTGCACAATTCAAAGGAAAAGTGGAAGTGAACTCACTACCTTTAGTATCTGTGTTTCACAGTACTAATACAGCATTTCTCGCTGTAAAGGTATTTCAACATCTGTATGAGCCATTTCCTACTAGATTTTTTTGATCCTTTAATTTTAAACTTTCCATTATTATTTTGAGCTTTTTCTTCCGTCTATTTCAGTTTGAATTCATGTCCAAGGTGAATCTTCACCAGAAACATGGGAAACTAGAAGAGCTCTCTGTTTTTGTTTATTTCTGCAATTTTTTCTTGTTCCGTCTTTAGAAGTGCTTACTGTGCCAGGAAACGGCATCACAGGTTACCAGCAATGTAAACTATAAAGCAGTGTCCTCTTCTGGCTTTTGTCACTGTAGACAAGACAAGAAGGTTATTGCAAAATTATCCCTTGCTGACATTTGTTCCAGAAATGTTTTTCCCCTACTGTGCAGTGACATTGCAACTGCAGCTGACGTGTTTAATGTAGAGCAGGAACTGAACTGGCAAAACTACCGCTTTGAGCAAAAAACACGTGATAATATCATTCTATTTAGTAAAAGTGCTAATGTTTCAGAGGATCCTGTTATGTTCCACTTGTAGGAAGGCTCGAGGTTTTTTCACTGATCAGCCTAGCAAAAATCTGCTTACCTGTGTATCTGGGATGAGTAGTTTTGTTGATGAGTAGGTAATGACTTGTTTGCCTTTGGGCATACAAAAAATTAACAGCTTGCTGTGATCATGATGATGATGATGACAATGGTGGTAATATGAATAATATTCATGAAAATGGATTAGAAAAAGCACAAAAACTACTCACCGTTCAGGTGATGATGGTAACAGCAGAGCTAATCATTTAAGATACCTAATGATATACAGGCCTTGCAGTGAGAATTTCCTTAAGCACTTAAGCTGTGTATCACCTTCATATCCCTTTTCCTTTCTCAGTAAAGGAAAAATGGTGTTAGAAAGTACCCCTAAGTGTACTTACTTTTGGATATTTTGCTAAATGGCATTAAATGCAAGTCACCAAGCATGCACAGGTGGAGGTCACCAGAGATATGGTTTATTTTTAAGCTGGGTAACAGCTGTGTGAACACAGCTCGTGATGTGCATTAAACTGGTGGCCTTTTAAAAAACAGTATCTTTTGCTGTTGTCTGTCCCTGCTTTAAGGACAGAGATTTTTATTGCAGTTTACTCAAAACAGGGAAAATGTTCTGATAATTTGTAGCACACTGGCAGTAAACTCTGGAGTATAGAGTGCTTGTATTCCCTATAATAATTCTTACATTACTAAAATTGCTATGCAAGGGCTTCAGAGAATTTAAGACCAGATTTTCAGAATTCTTTGTCAGTTTATTTGGATATAAAAAGACAGCATAGCAGGAGTCATCTATAAAATGTAGTTATAAAGATAAAAGCATTTTTGTAGGATTACCAGCTGTTCAGTTGTATAAAACCATAAACATGGTAACTATATATTTAGAGGTAAAAGAAAAAAATATAATGTTGGATGAAGTGTGGAAGAAAGTTAATGGAGTTTTTGTTGATGGAAATTAATCAACATTTTTTGTGAGTTACTTTTAGTCATGAATAAGAAGTGATATGGAGAAAGCTGCGGTATCTCACCTCAGAAATGTAACCTGTAGAATTACAGCTTCAGAACATTGCAGAGATTTTACTTATAAACTCACTGTTACAATCTTCCCTTATAATCTTAATTATACTGAAATGGATAGTACTTATTGCACAGTGCTGCAGGTTTCTGCATACATTCATAGAAAGCACAGATCCAAGATTAAGCATATCACATAACAACAAATCAAAAATGTATACATTTGTACAAGGACTGGATCACTAGAATTGGTTTAAAACAATTTTTTTTTACTTTTGATGTGTCTAATATCTAGATCTATAATTAATCATTCCTACACAACATATTTATGCCATGTTCAGCTACCTTTTTATATGTAATCTTTTCATACATACACTTTTAATGTTTTTGGTATATGCTTTGCATGAAGTGCTAAACCTCCTTATAAATATATAAATTGTTTTCTTCCACTGTCATATCTTTATTAAGAATATAGAACCATATCTGCAGCTGTTGTAAATCCAGACCATTCTGTTAGCTGCAGTAATTTACAGTGGCTGAAGACCTAGCATTTTATTTTCTTTGAGCATATTGGATTTACTTCCCTCTAGTGGCCTTTTCTTTTTGACAGTTTATGTGAAATTAGCAGATTCTTCTTTAAACATGCAAAATTATTAGCTTGTTCTTCAGGGGGGTTTCTCTCTTATTGGATTCAGCACTTAGCTGAATAAATAACTCAGTGAAGAGTACTGTGGACATCCAGAGAAAGTGAGGAATTGTATCCTGTCACATAAGTGAATAGAGTAGTCTGAGAGCATCAAAGAGGGAAGAATACATGCTGACAGGAGAAGTGAACTAATTCAAAAGTGATTAAAGCTCATCTTTATGCACAGAGTTCTACCACAACTAATATTAAAATTTTAACTGCCTCTTCATGCAATCACAAGGATCAACAAAATTAAATACACTGCTCAGCTTTAACAGTGACAAGAAGCAGACTAAAGGAAAGTAACACTTAAAAAAAAAAAGCAGCTCAAACCTCTCTGCAATTTGGTGAATAAAGCATTATCAGACCTGATCAAATACTGAAAAAAATTACTCATAATAATGCGAGTAAGTCAGGTAAAATGAACTTGGCAATACTCATGACTTTTTTCTTTAATTTTATACAAGTACTCACAAATTGGATATCCGTGATTTTGGATTTTTCCCCTTGGCTTCGTAAGGAAACAGAATTTCTGTGGTCACATTGTCTGTCAGGCACCAGAAAGAACTGTGAACCCAGAAGCCAACGTGGGTTTGATACCAGTGAAAAAGAGTCAACAGAATTGTGAAAACTGATCACTTGGAGTCACCAAGGTGTTGGTTGGGTCTGCAAGTTGAAAAGAATCGTGAAGCTTCCTTTCTGGACTAGAGACCCCAACTAACTTACCACTTGGCCTGTCTGCTGACTAGTCAGTAAAGAAAGAATATATTTCAATCTTTACAATCACAGCATGTGTTGTGTCCTGTCCAGCAAGCAAGGATGGTGTAAGGGGGTGTGTTAGGGAGTGTAGATGTTGCAGATGGGGAGATGAGGGAAGTGTGGCTTTTTTTCAAAATGATTTGAGATACCAAAATAATCCCTACTTTAAATGCAGATAAATGGACAGATAAGTATACAAGAGATCCTTCTCAGGAAAGCACTTAAGCAAAGTTCCTGTTCAAGGAAGAACATTAGCACATATTAAGCGCTTTCCCAAATCACTGCTAAAGTAGTTTGTAAACAACTGAAAGATAAAACATGTTTTCACAAAAAGCCTCGTCAAAAAAATGTTTCACATACTATTGTTCAGAGAAGTGCCTGGATGCCTTTTCTTTATGGGAGAGAGAAAGTTTTATGCAGCAGTAAATATGCTGAGTACAAAGTAATTGTACTCAATCGACTTTAAATGATTGTGTGAAGAAGCAGAGAATTACATGCTGAATTGTAATTTATGTTTCTCTTATGACTAATGGAAGGAAGAGACACCTCACTATATAACTTTCTGAGCATGCCACAGAGTCTGCATTGCCTAAAGAAAATTCAGACGTACTTGAGTTTTTTCATACATAATTAAAGTAGTAAATAATGAATAATTAAGCAAACAGAACTTAAAAAGTAGTTCCTATTTCCAAATAACAGTCCATATTCACATTTACTCAAGGTGCACTCACATGTTCTATTCCTTGAGAACAGGGAGGAAGAGTACACTATAGAAATACTCCTTCTGCCTTTGCATCCTGGAAAGCTCTTCTCCTTTCTCAGTTCTGCAGTTTGTGGGTGACTCTGGTCTCTGTGACACCAAAGACCTGCTACCAGTCGACAAAATCTGAGGCACAAGAGAGCACAATCTGTGGGCACACACCCTGTCACTATATTAAAGCCCTGGCTCATTTTTTCTGTCTGTCTAGTGTTGGCAATAGAGATTTTCTGGCAGACTCTGAAACTGCAATTCTATCAGGATTCATTTGTCTAATACATCTTATTTTACATGAGCCATTGGCAGATACATCCAAGGTGATGTTTCCTAATCCAATGGTAAAATCTTGCCAGTGTTTGAAAGGGATTGCCTTTCATCTAATTCCTTTTCCCAAATAAGTTATTCCTGGTGCAGGTGACTCCTCAGACATATTTGTAGTCCAGTGCAGGTGGTCTCTAGAAAGAGCAACCATTTGTCACTCCTAATCTTAGAGCTGTGTGAACAGAGGAATTCATGGCAGGGTTTCAATGTCTCTTCCAGGAATAAACGTGACCATATCACCATGACTTAATGGCATATAGCATTATAATCACAATGCAGATGGGGGAAGTGGTTAAGAGGTTCATCTGACTGTCATTCTGACTCTTGGTTGCACCACCAGGACAGTTTATCAGGATTAATCCTTCTGATTGATGACAGGATAGTTTCAGGATCCTCGTTGGAGTGACAGGGGAGTTGGCTGTTTACTCATCCTAAGTTGCTTCCCATAGCAGTATCTCGCTTTCACCCTAACCAAAAGTCAATTTTCCTTTTTTTCCCCATCTCACTTTCACCCTAACCAAAAGACAACTTTCCTTTTCTTCCCCGAGTCTCAAATCTCTACAGACGTGATTGTCCTCTGTAACTTTAAAGTAGAGAAGTCTTCTCTTTTCATAATGACATGATGAAGCCCTTTGAACCATCTTTTAAATGGTTTATGTTAAGCTATTTCTAATCACTGATTATTGGAATAGCAGATTGCATAAAGGCCTGTTGTGAAACAGTCACAAAACAACCTCCATCAAACATTGCCGGAGCTCAAGCCACATGAAAGAAAGAACATGAAATTTTCATAGATGACAATAAATAAGAAATTTATGGCATTTGTTTACTTCACAACTACAACTGAATTGAAGTTCTACCAGACACTGTACTGTTATCAGCACTGCTTGTTCTATTTGTGCGAAAAATTTGAAGAGAAATATCAACCTGTTGCTAACTGGCTAAGGACAGTCTGTAAATGTCTATAACTGAATGTGATGTGAAGACAGGAAAGAGGGATTACTATTTTTAAAAAAAGTTTGAGATGTGCACTCTCTAAGTCACGTCTGAACAACACATTTAAACAATACATTTTAAAAGGGAATTCAGCATTATGCAGTTATCCACAGATTTTTCATCTACTGGTCTCCTCTGCACACTTACACAACTTTTTATGGATGTTTCTTTATAATACACCTGATTACTATACAGTAATAATAGGCGGGAAATTACTTTTAACTCAATTTTTAGTTATATCCTGAAGGGGTTTTTTATGCTTGTAAATTTTTTTAATAAATATGGGGTTTTTTCTGCTGGAAAATATTGATGGTCAGCCATTTCTTTAATGCAGCAAAAGTCAACCTCGTTCCATTTACTTTCGTCTCCCATACACACAGTATTAGCCATAAGCGAGTCAGATATGTAAGGTAAGTTTCTCTAAGTTACACAATATGAGTAGGAGAAAATTAAATTCTGAGAAGAGGTTAATGAATACTGTATTTTCCCCACAATTTACTTACCAATGTGGTCTTTCAGTTTTTGTAATATTTTCTTTCCTTGCAGAGCACACTATTGATCATAGCCATTGGCAGTTTGTCTGTGACGTGTGTGTTCAGCCAGTTTCTGATTTAAGCTGTAGCCATTAAAATGCAATGTCCAAGTGCTGTGACAATTTTATATTTAATAATAATAGTTTGTTTCAATTTATGGAGAAACTTGTAAAATAATCATTACAAATAAATTGGTAGGCACACAACACTGAGATAAGAAATATGTCTTTATTTTGTTGATTCCTATTTGTAGTCAGTAGCTGCGAGGGGCATTCAACACGTGATAAAACCACTAAGAATGAGATGTGTATTCATGGACTCTGGTGCTTTCAAACTAGAATGTAAAATAACCTTATGGTGCTATCTCCACAGCACTCTGCTAAGAACTATGTTAGGATAATTAAGGACACCTCAGTTGTCTGGGACCTCTTACAGTGAATGATAGATAGCGAGAAGAATCACTGTTGAATATTCCAGTCAGGGTAGAGTACAAGATAATTCAGATATAATCTGGTGAATTAGAAACTTCTGCCACAAATGTTGATCAACCAGCTTGGGACAATCTTCAGTGTTACGTTAAGAACCTTCTGTTTTCAAAGTTTACTTAAACATTTTTGAAAGATATTTCATTTAAAAAAAAAACAAATCCAACCAAATCAAGCAAAGAACGTTGACAACAACAAACCTATGGCATTGCCATTATGTGACAAGGGAAATGAAGACTTCTATGGCATTCTTGGCAAAGAAGTGATTTTGGTCAAGGGTAGTTAAGAAAGACATTGATCACAACTAGTTAATCTGGAAGAAATTGGGGGTTTAGATGCCATGGCTTTCAAGCGAATCTTTATGAGAGTGTGTTCAGAATAAAGGACATGAGAAATTACAAACCAATTCTGATAATGTTTGCTTTGGGGTCTTTAAAGCAATTATCTTGGTAGCAGGTTGCTCTGATTCATTTGCTTCTTAAAAGTAGTTTCTTCGTTACACTCAACAACTCCTTCCACTTCTGTGACTCTTCCACGTGCGTTTGCCTTGGGCTCACAGTTTGGAATTAGCTTTAATTTATTTACAATAGTGGCATTAAGTTGCTCACACTGGAATAAGGTTGAGAGCAGACTCAAATTTACATTGTTTCTTAAGTTTAAGAAGTTTATCTATTTTACATCTCTGTTAGCTTCAAGTTAATATTTCTAATAACCTGCTTTTACCTTTTTCTTCCCAAACAATGGGAGGTGTCTGTTTACTGCCTTCAACCTGTGTTACCTATTTAAATGTTTCCCTACTGCGTTAAAATTTATACTGTCTCCTGTGAACAAAAAATAAAGATTGCTCCTCTGAAAAGATTATAGTAGCCAGGATATGCACAGTTAATATTAGTGAGACTTCATATTTGAGCCTGAATCCAAGTCTGATAGGGGTGAGACAGGGGGTGTCAAACAGTGTCAAGACTGGGTGGTGCAAAGAAGGAAAAAAAAGGCACTCTTAATATGCTAAGTCTTATTTCCATTTAACATGCAATCTCTGGTTTTCATTGAGGAGTTATTTTTGCATATTAAATATACATAGTTTTCTTTATTTATCTTCTTTTAAGGTTTCCCTTAAAACCTTCAGTTAAGCAGGAATATTATCAGAAATTCAGGACGTGGCTACAGGTTCTAAAGTGGACTTTTTCAATAAAATCATTTGAAATCAGTTTCGTTTTGTGACCCTCTGGAGCAAGTGCAACTAATTCTGTGAAGGATCAGCTGTTCAGAGGATTTTGCCTCTGTTGTTTGCACTTGCTAAAGTGACATACATTGATCAGATACAAGTGTTTTATTTTGCTGTCTACATGTAGAGTCCTGATAGCCAAAAGGAGAAGGAAGACGACACAGAGAACCTGTCCCAAGGCAAATCAGAGTGATGAAAGTCATTTGAATAAAGTGATTTCTAATATAGAAAAATAAACTAAAACAAAAATTGATAAATTTCTAAAACACGTGAATTCAGCAAATTAAACTTATTTCATCGTCATATTTTCTCCTTGAAATAACAATAACATCTTGTACATTAAACCACACAGTATTTTAAAAGTGAAGTCTTAAAGCAAATATTTACAAAGAATCTCTAATCACAAATTGTATCTAATGTCCCAAAGCTGTTTCCCTACTAGTCAGTGAGAGATGTCCCACAGGACAAAAATACAAGGTAGGCCTAGGTAAGTTTATTTTTCCTGAACATTCCTGTTGTCTCCTCTACTTTTGCCTTCATCCACAGTACTTAAAAATCTAGTCACAACTTTTATGCTGAAGTCAATGGCAAACCCTACTAATTGCAAATGTTAATTAAATCTCATTCTTCTTTGAATTAACTTACATTTGCAAGAATTTTATTTCTTTTTCTGTCTGAATATGAAGTTATATTTTTAAAATTGTGTTTTCCAGATTATTTTAAATACCTTCTGCAACAGCTTCTAAAACATATCTTTATCTATAATTGTGTTGAAGTGTTTAGAGATTAATGAGCAATATCTGACTTATAAATTCTAACTTGTTATACACCTCAAACAGCTGATGTATGTTCCTGTAAACTACTGACAAGTTGTTCATCCAGTTTCCAATACTGCCTTTTACAGTTTAGAAATAAATTATCATTACATTATATTAACTCAAATTTGTCTGGAAAACAAATTGTCTGATTCCAGTGACTGGTTCATACTTACGTAATATTAAACTCCAGGTTCCATTTTCTCCTGAATTAGATTGTTCTCCTAATATTATCTAACAATTCTTTCTTCTACCCTGTAATTCAAGATCAATGAGGAATGAAAAAAAAATTACAGGGTAATGGAGTAATGGGATTCAGGAAATTCAGTTTATAATTCAAGGATGATGGGCTATAGTCTATCAACAATAGAGAAAATACACATTTGTCTTTTCCCTCAACTCATACATTTTTCTGTCAAGCTAGAAATATCATTTACTAATTAGACATAAGGTGAATTTCTGGTATCTCATTGCCATATATTCATAGATATGATTCATTCTATAGGGAAAAATATTTTAACTGATATTTAGCATCCCTCTTTGCCATTTTACAGAAAGTATTGATTTCAGTTTATAAATAATGCAACACTGACTAGAATATGAAATCTTCAGAGAGAGGAAATGGAGAAAATCACATTTTTTTAGTGTGGTGTTAAATACTATTTATCTTTTAAAATGCTTGCTCATAATTGGAAGTGAATTTTATATGGTCAAAGAAGCAAATTGACAATGTAGAAGTTTAAAACCTGCACCAAACACACCATTGAGGCATTAACATGGACTGTGATGTTTTTATGTCACATTCCAAAGTAGGTGTCCGTGTAATTCTCTACAGATTTGAGGACACTTTGCAGGGTATCTTTATCTGGTTTGCGTGTTCTCTAATATCACATTTACTTCAGTATCTTCTCCTTTTATAATTTTTGCTTTTCTGTTGACACAGCTGGTTCCTAAAGATGCCTTGACATTTCTAAGTAAGAGTCCGAGATTTCAGCAGCAAGAGTAGTGAACAATTCCAAAAGGCATGAAAAATCAGTTCAGATGTTATTTTTCCCTATTCATATCTCTAGCATCATTCTGGATAAACTTGCTAGATAACGTTTACATTCTCATAAACATAACAACTCTAAGCTCTTCTAAGCAGCACTGTGAATAATTTTTTTCATTCTAGGATGATGGTTATGTTGTCAAGCCCTAAAAATGTTGCTTTCTCGTGCAGTTTTAGGGAGAATAAGGCTAATATCTTCAAAAATAATTCCAGTGGGTGGAATATGTGTCAGTTTTTACGAGCAAGTCACTATTACTGTCTCAGTTGATGGAGGATTAACATTAATTAAAATATCAAACTGGAATTCCTTGTATAATTAAAAATACTTAAAGGATAAAAATGCGTAATATTTACTATATATATGTACATACGTAGCGTATATTATAAAAAATCTTTCAATATATATAATATTAAATGTTATTAAAATAATAATGATTTGCCACTGATTTTCTAGTCTAACTAATACTAAATACAAGTTAATGTGCTAACATCTTTCTACTTGCTATAAGAAAATACCATTTTACTTTATTGAAATATTTTGATAATTTTTTAATATCTTCATATTTGCCAGATTTATACATGAGCTACATTTCTATGTAACACTAAAATTACATTTTTACTGCAACTATCTGAGACTTTCAAAAAAGTTCGTAGATGAGATGCACTCCATTCCTTACTCTCTATATTAGTTTATATTTAAACTGTCTTTAAATACTGAAACTTTCTGGGTCAGCATTTGCAGTGACAGATGGGCATTTTAAGTACCTGATATAGGTACAACCTATTATTTAAACACAGGGAGTTACACGAGCACTTCTCACTCCTAAGGATGAAACACCTGAAACTATGAGCTTTATACTTTTAACCCTATTACTAAATGGCCACAGTGTTGATCATTTTTTCCCCTAAAGCTTACAAAAATCAGCTTATAAATACTGGGTTTGGGGGTATTTTTGGTTCTTTTTTCGACTTAGAAATTCCTGCTTTTCTATTGAGTTTGTTTAGATACCTTTACAATAATTAAAGATTAAAGATGCAATAATGGTGAATGTCATTACAGTATACTGTTTGGACTTTAAAGCATTACAACTTCCATACTTCTGAGTTTCAGTAATACATGATAATCCTTGTAAAAATTGCTATATTTGCAATGGGAAACAAGAATAGCACAGATTTGTTTGCAGCAATACAAATAGTCCAGATTCTAATAATAGCGATTATTTTATTTCTGGTGAATTTCACAGCCATTTCTATGCAAAACAATGTATTCATTTCTTTGAGAAACTGTTTTTATGTAGCTATAAAACATCAAATATTAAATTCATACACTGAAATTGCTACCAAAATCTTCTTTAGAAAAAATAGGGTTCCAAATTAAATCACTGGGAAGTTTTTTCAAGAAACCTTAATTCAGACTCTTGTTTTATGTTTTTACTATCCAGTCTAATGCCCTAAACATTTTTGTTCAAGTCTCCATGATAACAGGAAAATGTTATTCTACATTATCCTCATCTGTCAGTGTAGATTATCCATTTAGCCCTTGTTTAGTCTGATTTCTCAAAGCCATATTTTATATTTCTGCTGCATTCATATGCTGTAGTATTTGGTTGATTTTTCAAGCATTAAGTTAGTGACCCTTGAAGGCTAGTAGGTAGAATTACTCACATTTCAGATGGTAAGAATAAGTCTATGCATGTAAAACTATGTAGGGCATAACATCCATGAGGGCTCCCTCGGGATGCAGGTATCCTGCTTTTCAGACCTGGGAAAATTCAGAGCACTCTGTAGATTCCACTGGCAGTGAAATCATCATTTACACACACAAAAAAAATGAAAAAGCCAAGAAGAAAAATGTCCACTAGTAGCTCGGTAATTTAGTGGATTTATTTTGAAAATTCGTATTTTCTTTTTACCAGGAAAAATGTAGATGACCAATCCTCTAATTAGCAATGCTTTGCTACATAGGGTTTTTCTCTTGAAGCTTAATTCCTCTGTGGGAGATTTCCTTACAAAGTACAGCAGCTCCTTTTGGCTGCTCCACTGAATGATGAATTGGGAAGGCAACAAACTCAGAGTAGTAAGGTAGGGGTAGATAATCCTGTCAATTCAAGGAGCTAAAGACAGACTCATGAGAGAGAGAGAATTGCCCTGAAATCATCTTTGGCTATTTTACAGCTAAAATGTGGCAAAAGCTTCAGTGTTTGAATTACACTAATGATCTCAAACCCAAAAATATTGATTCACCAGAAGATTATTAATGATTTAAAGAATTGTAACAGCGTCTTTCAAGATGGAAAATTGTGGACAAGGAAAAGCTAGTTAGAAAATTAAAAAAAAAAAATTCCCCCCAAATATCCAAATTAACTCTTTTTTTTAACATTTTAAAATTGTTTCCTGGAACAAGATTGATACTTTGTTACTTATTCTGTAATATAGAGTAATATGGAATAATATGTGAACTTCAGTTTCTCTCCTTCACTCTCTGTTTTTCTGACATGGGTGGGTGAGTGTTTTTATGACACCACTCTACATAGACATGTATGGATGTCTCTATTCAGTCTTTATTTCTGAAAACAATTATTTATTTTAGTGCATCTGTTAGCATGTAATAATAGCATAAAAATATGTACCTATCTATTTAACTTTTTAAAGGGACATAAAAGATTTCCAATTCAAATTAACTGCTTACTGTGATATATAGGACCAAATGATCACTTTCAAAGAGATTCAGAAACATAACTGACCTTTATTTTCACAGTAAAATTTATATGAAGTGTGTTCTCTTTTATTAATTTCTCTTAAGCCTTTGCTATTAGCTTCTAACAGTGAAATGTCATAGTATCAGTTGTCTTAGCAGAGAAAATATACACAATCAACAATGGAACAGTCCAGGGACAGACATTTGGATAATAGTGCATATTTCTTTAGGTTGATGCACTCACTTCACTTGCTTTGAAATATTTCCTGAGAACACAACAGCAATAGTCCACTTCTGTCCAGCAAGCAGTGGCTTACTGCTGCAATAAAAAGTTATTCTGAGTGTTTAAGTGGCAAAGGAACTGTTTGAAACATTAAATTCTTTCTGTCAGGTAGTTGGGACTTAGCTGGAGCACACTCAGTTATAAAACAGGCTTTCATTGATCTGAGCGGTTGAATTCTTAACTTTGATTTTGAAATCCATAGATGCCAGTCATAGCTTTAAGAAGGAAAATCATTGGCATAGGAGTTTAAATTAAAAGTGATAAATTGAGACTGCAAGTGACCACTGCCTCAGCCAGACACAAACGCCCTGACTGTAGCTCTAAACATCGCTGCATGCTTCATTTTAAATTAAGCGTGACAAATCAGGCAGGAATTTAATTGCTAGCTTGGAATAAAAACGATGATGCTGATTGGAAAAGTCATCATAAAACAATTTTTTTTGGCTTTGCAGCCATCCCATCTGACATACCAAAACCAAATAAATACTAACAAAAATTAGTCTGATTGTGAAAATGGGCATTTGCTGTGGATATATCCGTGGCAGTAGCTGTGTGTATGTGAAGGTGACTTTCCTTTGAGAACACATTTGCAAGCTTAAAAATGTAAGAGCAAATTGAAAGATGCATGAGACATTCTCCTACCTCGGTTGTAGGTTGTTGGGGGTTAGATCCATATATCTCTATCACTGCTGACTAGATATTAGAGTTGCTATCAACTGCTCTAGTAGCAGCAAGTGCCAGGATGAACAATTACTTATTAAGAGACTGTGACCTTAAAAACTGAGCAAAGTTGTAAATCTTAAGTAGTCTCTCATTTGTTTTACTCCACATCCACTATGCACAAATATAAAAGTAGACACAATATTCAGGGATTCACTGGACAACAGTTTCCCTTTTCTACAGTTCCAGATTTAATCCTAGTTTCAGTATCAGTGGGACTATTTCCCAAGTAATCAGTTTTTTGTTCTTTCTAGCAATGCATTATCTCCTTATTAGTACCATGAAAAGGATAGTACATAAATCAGTGAAATATTTATCTGTTTGCCTCAGGTGAAAAAACATTTTAAAGAAAAACTACAAATGCTGTATCAATGCAAACCAATCTACCTCCTAAACCAAAGACATAAGTATTTGAAGTTGAAAATTTAAGAGCAAGAGTTAAAATTTAGTAAACTGTTAAAATAATTGTATTAGGCTGGTACCATGACAAGAGAGGTCTTATTAGTTTGGAAACCTTTTCTTGCACAACTGAAACTCTCCTCGCACCAGAACAAATGTTGCAAGATACTAAATAGTGAAAACAGAAAAACTGATACACAAGAAATGAATGCTTAAAAGAGGCAGAGTACTGAAAGATGAAAAAACACAGCCCTGAATATAAGTCACATAGAAAGCTACAACTTCTGACTGGATTTTGGAGGGACAGCTTTCTGCTCTGTTTAAACTCTGATGTTTTGTAATAGCTGCCTATATACTGTAGGTACTTTCTGAACCCCAATTCTAGGGCTGGAACAAGGGAGGTTCACTTTGAAATGCAGCTCACAGAAACTCACCCAGCTGTGCAGGAGCTCACCAGAGACATACCTGGAATTATTGGTGCCAGTTTGTTGTCTCGTTCATCTGGCAACTATTTGAAATTTTCACTGTTGAGACTGAAGATAGACTTTGTGCTTTGTCACTAATAATGTAAAATTTTTAATGCTTTTTACAGCATTTCTGTTTAGAAGAAGCCTGGCTAGATATGGTTAGCGCGATCTTAAATTCAATATCACTTTTTTGAAATATATTTTTAGTAGAGATATTAAAGTTTTATAACTTTATTACTGAGATAAAATCTGCTAATAACTCATTATGTATTTTGGGAACCGTGGAAACTGTGTGTTCCCCATGGTGGCAGCACCTACTGGCTACGGGCATACGCCTGACTAGAGATTTACAATTACCTGAAAAAGAGCCTGGTCTAGTGACTGTCTGAATATAAAACAGAAAATATTGTGTTCAACAGTAGAAAATATTCTCACAAGCTCACTCATCTGAACGAGCTCAGTGTGCAGTCTCTCAGTCCCTTGGCAGTACAGCGGGTGGAAGGGTTTGATCTGCAGAGGAGTCACTGATGCATCACATGGACACAATCAGGAGTCTGGCACTGTAAAACCTCCTGTCCTGCACTTATCTCAGTCAACAATTAATTTACTTTAATCCCTTTAACTCGCATTGAGAATGTGAAAAGGGCAGTTTGTAGTCAGTATATATTGCAGTTCAAAAGTGTTTAATTGACGTTTAAAACAGTTGGTTTCGGGCATTTGCTGCTTGTATTACCTCTCCTGATATGCCTGAGTAGTTTTATATAAATCATTAAGTTTTGGACGAAATATGTTTAGGAATAGATTATTTTGACATACTCTGAAGTTATCACAGATTCTGCTGTGGCTTTTTCAGTGAAGTTCTGTATGTAACTACTTATTGGCTTACTTTTTAACAAAGAGATTTAACTACTCTGAATTCATTTAGAAATGAGGCATCAGTTTCATGTCATGTCTTTTTAAGATATAACACTGATGTCAAAATCATAATATTCTCTTTTTTGTTTGGTTTTTGGGGTTTTTTTTTTTGCTGGTAACTGGGGTCTCCTCTCAGTTTTAAAAACCATGAGGTTTCATAATAAAATTGGTTCTACTTAATTTATCTCTGGAAATTTTAATCATCTTTGTACCATCTCTTCATAAATAAAGGCATTTAATTTGAACTTTGTTATTTTAATAAGTTCTACTTTTCTTTTGTAGAATGTTTAAAAAACTACATTTTCTCAAATCCAGTGATATCACTGTCTGAATATAGGAAAGAAAGAGATAAAACTTGTATAAAGCCTTTATTCAAAGTCATACCTTGCTAATTTCAGCCTTTCACTTCTTAATAGATGAAATCTCTGTTTTCTATAAAAATACTCTCTTTAAAGACATTTGTAGTATAAGTAGCAGGACTGGTATAATTTCATTTCCTTCAAATTTGTGCTTAGAGCAATTTCCTATATTTCCTACTGGTTTGACTGGAATATTGGCAGTAATTGCTGCAACTAGTTTACAGTTAAACATTTATTTTTTTACCTGTCTTCATGCAGATATTGATTGTCACGAAAGTTATAGAAATAGATCTTTTGGACTTAGCTCTAAGTTTGTTTGCAATTTGTCAGTTTGCTTCAAAATTGTTTGTGAAGAACTAGTGAAAAGATGGGCAGGAGGGAAATTTTGTTTCATTTTAAAAAACAACATTTCATTTTACTTTTTGTTTTGTTTTGTTTGATTAAGACAGGCATTGACAAAACCAGAATAAATTCATTACAGTTTTTCACTCTTGTCAGGCCTGCATTTTGCTCTGCACAAACACACATATGGACATATGTATAAATATATATGCATGCCTGTATGCATATTTATGCAGAGATAGAGAGGAAGAACAAAGTTAAAAATAAGTTTGACACATTTCAAGTCATTTTGAATGCTATTACAGGCAGCACTTGGCCAGTACCAGCTTTGTTCTCTGAACTGTGGCTTAGTGCTGTTCCACATCTCCTCGCTGCACCTTGGCTATTTTTAAAGTCAAGCGTAGGAAATAGAGACATTTCTTTGGAGAATAAGCTCTTTGCTGTAGTACATTGCATCTCATCATGACAAGCTCAGAACAGCAGTATCACAAAATAAGCAGTGAGCCATGTTCTCCCTGAGCTGTCCAACAGAGCCACAGCAAGACAATAAGAGCAGGAGTTTGAGCCTAAAACTGGGTGAAGGGGCCGAGCTCCAGCTTTTGTTGCAGCTCTGCATTGGGGTGCATGGACAGCTGGCCCGGGGTGGCTGCTGGTGCTTGCTGCCAGCTGATGCTTTTCTGTGCATTCTCAGAAGCATCCCTGATGCCACCTCTCACTCCTTCCTGGGACAGAACATCTTCTGACATAGATTTTTGTCTCATGTTTGACAGGTACGGAGGAATCGTGAAAGCTTTTACGAATCGAGTTTTGCTTTTCAATCACTATTAAATCAGTGTCACAGTGAACCTACTGTCATGCCTCACAGTCCTGTAGGTGACAGAGCTGTCATGTTATGTCAAACCTCAGGGAAAATGGGAAGGGAGAGACCCTCCCTCGCACAGTCGCTGTTCTGCAAAGGGTTGTGTATTGATCTGGAATCCAAGATTTCTGCATACCCTCCGACCTTTATCGGTAAAAGCCTTATACTAATGTACTCTGGGCAGCAACTATTATTTTAGTCCAAAGTCACCTGAAAAAATGGACAAGGTCATTTCTGGAATAGCTGGATCTTCAGTATAACCTTTGTTTTGCCAAAATTAAGTTTTGTCTGATACTCATTCATGGCTTAATGTCTAAATTAACTTGGCTTGCACTAACTTAATTTAGGGCTCAGTTAATTAAGAATTGGTTAAAATGCAGTTGAAATAAGTCATTTGTAATCTAAAAAAACCCCAAAAATTTCATTATATTTGCTATCCTTTCAGAAAACTCTATTTAAAGGTGATTTATGCTAAACCAAGAGTATATTTCTCTTCCAGCGAGGATCTTAGTTTCTGCTCTCACAAACAAATACTTTCTTATGCTTGTCACCAGTTGAAAAACAAGGTAAAATCCCACAACTACATAGGTCCTGAATACAGTAAGTCCCCACGACTGGGCTAGTGCTTGAGAACATACTAATGCAAAGAGGGAAATCTTACCTTCTGTTCAACTGCAGATACACAGACCTCATGAAGCAGAGCTGGCAAGGCAGTCCCTTTGCCCACTACGAAATTCACGTCTTTGTTAAGTTATGAAGCTTTCTGCATATGCAAATTATGTGTGATTATACTGATTAAATTATTAGAGCCAAAATCCATCAGCTTCAAAATTATCAGAGCCCATTTTCTGTACTCTTTAATTACACAGGAGTCACTCGGTTGGGCACCTTGAAGCTCTGGAAACAATGCTGTGAGCATGGATGCAGCCAGAGAAGACAATAAATGACATCTTTATATTCCTAAACACAGAACAGAAATAGAAATACCCCAAACAGCAAAAAGCTTCATATATTTTGGTTTTTGCATATGTTACACAGTGGAGACTGTAACAGTTCTGACAGTCCTGACATTTTCCTGTTGATTTCTAGACCCATAATGTTCAGATCACTTGTGAGTAAGCTTTCCAATTTATGGTCCAATAGCAAAAGCCTCAGGAATCAGAATGCACCACGTCAGTTCCTATTTTGTTAATTATCTCTACTTCTACTACAAGTAATACTGTTATTTTAAGTATTATCATCCCTCCTATGGTCCTTATCAACAGTCAGGTGCCCACTTGTTAAAGGATAGAGAGGAATTCTTAGCTGGGTTATATCTTTTCCCATCAGGCTGCAATGCACCAATCTTATTTTTTATGGAATTCTTCAGTTTAGGTCAGGAATTCAACTTCCACTTCAAATCAAGGTTTAAAAAGAACATTTTTATTGTAGTAGCTAAATTCTAGTTTGGGAATGTGTCAAATAGGCATTTATTTAGCTATTTGCTGAGCTAATTACTTCTATCAGCCTATATACTTTAGAAGGATTACAGGGTATTTCACTTCAGAAAGAGACCTTTGCTTGCCTGGAAGACACAATTTGGTTGCTAGAACAGATTGTTACCATTTTCATATGTTCTGCATTAATGCTCACTAGCACTCGTTCAACTTTTATTTAAAATTTTAATTGCCAATGAAAGGGTAAAAAAAGCAATTGGGGATAAGAAAACTAATCCTGTACAAATTACTGCCTCTATAGTTCTTCAGAAGTACTTTGTTTTGTTTGGGCACAACATGCTCAACATATCCTAAATGTAAGACATATTTCTTGCTGCAAGAATCTTGTAAGAAGCAGCTTTTCCTGTTGGTTTTACTGTTCCAGCTGCTGTATACTGTATATAAATTTACACAGCAGTTTACTAGTTTCTGCTGAGCAAACTGAAAATGTATTATTTATCTGAAAATCTGCTATATTTTTTTACTAGTAAATTTGTCTGCAACAGTTCTCTTCCGAAGTCCCAGTCATGACTTTCGTATATAAGACAAACTTCATTCACTAAGTGGCAGTTCTTTGGTGGGAGGTGGTTGTGTGTGTGCCTTCTGAAGGATGCCTTCAAAGCTCTGGGATGAAATGAGGTGCTGGACAAACAATGGAATCTGCTGGTGCTGCTGGTGTCCACGCAAGGAGATGGAGGTTTTATCTCTCTTCTGCTCCCTCAAAACTGGTGAGAGCCTCCTCACCAGTCACCCTCTCACCAGTGTCTTCGTGGTTTTTGGTTTGCAGGAGTGGTGAGAAGTCCTTCCTTCTGGTCACAAAGCAGCAGCTCTTGGGCTCTCCTGCAGACAGTGTTCCTGTCCCTTTGCCACTGTGTTTGGAAGTGGGGCAAACAATATTTGGGTGTTAGTTTTCGAATGAACACTTTCTAGACCATCGAATGAGCTGTTCAGGCTACCCTTAAATGCAATAGTGTTGCCTTAAGTGCTTCTGTCTGTGACCTGAGCATGCACAAAAATCACAGAATGACAGAATGGTTTGGGTTGGAAAGGACCTTCAAGATCATCTAATCTCAACACCCCTGCCATGGACAGGGACACCTTCCGCTAGACCATGTTGTTCAGAGCCCCATCCAACCTGGCCTTGGACACTTACAGGGATGGGGCATCCACAGCTTCCCTGGGCAACCTGTGCCAGTGCCTCACCACCCTCAAAGTGAATAATTTCTTCCTAATAGCTCATCTGTTGCATGCTAGTGCAACATAAAATCCCCAGTGACAGGCTGTCATGTAACTGCTCTCTGCTTGGACCTCAGCAGAGTGTCTGAGTGATGCTGGGATATTGGGAATGTAATTTAGCCACAATGCTTTAGACTTCATGTTCACATCTGCAATGAGATATTTCAAAGATGTATTTGCTTCCAAGCTTAAATAATTCTAGAGATATTTGAAAAAATGTCAGATATTTGAAACATTTCCTGTCCTAAGAAATGTCTTTTCTGTTTTCAGTAAATATGATATTCAAGCCTGGAGTTCAATTACACAGTTTGCTGTTGAGTGTTTCTTGCAATTGGAGACCATATAAAAAATATGAAGATAACACATCTTTATTGTAAATTTTAAATTATCAGCTCTCTGGCTAATAAAGCACTGTGATTGTTTGGGCTTCATCACTTCCAGTGGAGTGTATTTAATTAAGGTCCTGTGTGCCTAAAGGGGAAAGCACTGAAGTTTGAGAGATGGAATGTATGACTGGAGACATGTACTTCTATTGACATTTGCAACATAACTGGTCAGAAATGAGCTCTGAAACATGATTGATTCAGACAAATGTGCTGGTAGAAGAAATTTTAGGTACAAGCTTTCTCCCTCTTATAGCAGCTCGGTTTTTCCATAAAGCAATGGAGGGCACAATCGATTTCCTTTAGGCTTTTTATGCTTACATATTGTTTTCTAAAGGGCTATAACAGATCCACGTTGCACACTTTGGAAAATCATCATAGAATCAGAGAATGGCTTGGGTTGGAAGGGGCCTTAAAGATCCTCTAGTTCCAAACCCCCTGCCATGGGTAGGGATAAAAAGCAGGGAGCTGTGAGCTGAGAAAAGCAGCAAACTTGGACAGTGAACTGTTTGAACCACAGAAGATTTTAGAAGTGTGTAGTTATAGGAAATAGGATATAGAAATCAGAAAATAGTCAAACTTTAAATAATAAACAATAAACCCCATCATTTTGAGAGGATATGCAAGTTCAGAATAGGTCTCAGCCCAAGTAAATATGGAAAGCCTTCAAAGTTTCTACCTGTGGAAACTACAATATTTTCATGGTTTTTCGTGATTTCCCAGCTCATCACAGCTTAAGTTTCCTGAGCAAAGTCGTGTGACTAATTGAATTTTCATCTCACTGGTCATAATGAATATTGAAAAAAATTGTACTAATTGAGTATTAAATAAAATTCTAAACCATTGATTTAACTTAAGCATGCATGTAGGAGACAAAGCTTTATTTTTTTTTCCAAATGCAGTCACTTTTTGAACTTTTTAACTTCGCCATGCTTCATACTAGTCGTTTATCTTTCTTGCCTGGCAAAACCACTTAGACAAGATAATTAGGTGTTAGAATATGATGGAGGGTCTGTTTAAAATTGCAGTTCTTTAAAATGGCAGGTCTGAGAAGCTGTGTGTTCTGTAGCCATGATTCTGTCAAATGTCAATACCAGGGACTCAGAATTCAATTTGATAAATAAATTGCTAGATGTATTTGCTGTTAAAATAAACTAATGCAACATTAGCCAAAGCTATAGCCTGTCATGGTGCTTTGTTTACAGCGATTTTGCATCATTCCCTAATAAAGGGTTCACATTTTTACCAATTATGAAATCTTTTAGTGTCAGTCATTAACTAAGCAAAAGATACAACATGATTGATTGATTCTCAAAGACTAAATTTGGAAATGGCTTTGGAAATACAGAAAAGGAAAACATAACTAAGAACATACAATAAAACTGTATGGTTCCAGTCACTGCTGAAGTCAGAGAGGTTTTTGCCTTTTGCTTGCCTTGAAGTTGGGTCACAGAATTTCTGTTTTTTTACAGTTTTCTGTGGCTTTAGGTCATGTCTATATTGAGAAATGAAGAAACCTTTATTTCATTCTGGAAATTTCTCCTGATAAATGTACTGTGTATATAGGATTTAAAAAAGCAAATATCTCATGACAGTAAATATGCTGTACAAAGATAATTGTATTTATAATCATGCCTCTTCTGACAGTTCCAAACTTCTTGACTTCAAGGACCTTCCTGATTGACAGTGGAGATAACTGGCTATGATGATAATAATCATGGTAACAATACAATAAAACTACAATGTAAAAACTACAGTGTAAAAACTACAACTATAATAATAGTTGTAACAATAATGATTATAATTTTTACCTTTTTTTCAATGTGGAAAATGTGCTATACCAGATCAAATCAATTATCTCCTTAATCCAGTGATTCATTTTTTCTGAAAATTTTCAATATCATAGAATTCAGAATAAAATTCAAGAACTCTTTGCTAGTTACAAGATCATCACCTGAAGTGATATGTCATGTATTTCACAGTATTTGTTAGATTTTATCCCTTTCAAATTATTTATTTGCTTTAAAAATCTTCTTCTTGTTTCTATATCCAGCCTGTTTGAGATGTAGTTGGTTAAGCATTTACCCTTAGCAAGTGACAATTTATGAGAGATGGAATTCAATTGCTATTATTTCATATGACCACATAAAACTGTTAAAAGTAAAAAAAAAAAAAAGAAATCCAACTCATCATTAACTTGATAATTATATGGAGGATTTTCACTGTCTCAGGGATTAAGTTCTGCAACTTGCTGCAGGAATATTTAGGAAGAAAGCAGCAACCAGTTACTCCTGTCTGTAGTAATTTCAGAGGGGTTTTAGATCCATTTGGAAGCTCATGACAGCTGTGTGGACACATAGCTGTTGTTAGAAAACACTACAAAATCCTCACTGCCCCAGAAACAAAACTTTAGACTTTCATTCTAGAAAGATAAATAGTCCTTTGTTCTATAAAGATCTTTGCGTTGCCCTCTATTATTTACAGTAGACCTTAAAAAACCAAGAGTCATAACATTTATGATTCTCAGAGGTTTAGCCAGGAATCTGCTCACTGTCATAAAAATTCCATATAAAACTTTAGGCCTTTGGAGACTGAAGGTGTTTGTGACTTCCAGAGCTGGAGACAGTTTGTTGGGAATGTCTTGCCTTTGTCTGGAAGAATTTGAACCCAGACAATTAAAGGGGTGTCTGTACGTGTAATGGAAACTTCTGCAGGGTGATACAGTGAAACAAAATTCTCCATAAAGCTGTAAGACCATTTTGCCTAGCCTTTTGCCTAAACAGCAGGGCTGTGCTTTTTGGTTGTTTTCTTGCTTATTTAGGCATTTATTATTTCTACTTTTCTAACTCCTTCACCACCTCTTTACCTACAATGCCTTATTCCTCTTCCTTTGATTATTTCTTTTTAATTTTGAACTTTTTAATTCTATTCTATTGGGACATATCTACATGATCTGCTGAAAAGGCTAGTTTTTGGTTGGTACTTTTTTAATTTATTTTGATGGTTCTTCTCTTTTTTTTTTTTTTTTTTTTTTTTGAGTGCTGATACACACCATAAAAGGAACACTGGCCTGAGATGCCAGTTCCTCACAGTGGGGAAGAAACAGCCCATGGTGGTAGGGTATTGCCATGGGTTAAGATTGGCCCCCCTTGAGAGTTCGGGGGGGCTCAGAGGTGATTTGGTGCCAGGGCAGTGTTCCCTGGAGAGCCAGTCACTGTCCATGTTGTTTGCCTCTGCTCAAAATCACATATCACAGCACTGGAAGCTGTTGGCAGTCTTAGTGTTTTGCTGTAGGTGTTGAAGGCCAGGGGGCAGCTGGGCAACTTCTCCCCCCCGGGGGGAGAGGGGAGCCCTGTGGCCCCACCAACTCTGCCTAGGCCAGAGTTAGAGGCAGCATTTGGAGTGTGTGCTGTGAAGGAAGAGATTTCACAGCACCTGAGGTAGGTCCTCTTCCCCTCCCCTGCAGCTGCGGGACGCTTGGGACAGTGTGTAACTGGAGCGAACTCTGCCTGCGGCCAAGGCTGGGGGGCTTTTCCCCCCACACTGCATTGAGGCTGCTGGGGGGGGGATTTTAAGGCTCAGCATTAAAGCAGAGCCAAGTGGACGGGCTGATAACAAATCAGCTCGGTGCTCGGGAAAGGAATCCCAGGCGGAACCGGAGAAAAGGCCCGGAGGATGTCTCTGCCGTGATCTAAACGGAGGACACCGAAAACCCGGAGGAGGAATCAACATTCCAGGACGCGTAGGTTGATAAGCTACACTACAGCAGCCTACGAACCGAGGTATGAGACTGAGAGAGATCATACAGCAGAAATGACACAGACCGAGAAGAAAGGACTCAAAGCTATCTTCTTGGACTTCGTGAGGAGGAAAAACTTCCACAAGCAGCTGGAGCTTGGTGAGGGGGGAGCGTTCGGGCCCAGAACACTCCCAGGAGAGAGAGACTGGTTACCCGGCAGCCTTGAAAAGCTCTTCCTGCACTAAAGTTAAAGGGAGGGACTCAAAAGGACTGACAGAAATGTAAATATATATATATATATAGTTGCTTTTAGTTTGTACAGTGTATTTATTTGTGTAAATAAATGTATATACTTCCCCCTTCCTCAATAGAAGCCTCTGGTCTGAAAGTTTCTCTCCGGTGTTGGGATAAATTGTGGGAAGGGGTGGGGGGAAGCCTGGAAATTGGATTTTGGATTTCTAATGTGGCTCAAACTGCCACAGGTACTTTGCAGTGACAAGACAAAGAGTGGAAAATCTCAAAATTACTTTATTTTACAAGTGATTTGTCAAGTCATAAGACAAGTAGTCTATCACTATTTGATTTTTCTGTGAATAGTTTCCAGAATAAGAAATTCTTCCCTTGCATAAGAATAATGCAAACATTTTTACTTCATCCTGTGATTTTAACTATTTAAATATATTCTGTACTGTTTTCTGCATTTTCATCTGTACTGTTTGCAGTTAGGAATTTTCTGATGATACTGTACCAAGACAATTTAAATGTCAACTTGATAAATGTGGCAATAATAGATTCACCAAGTGTTTTATACCATAGTTGTGAATATTTACTCTTACTCTTAGCATCCAATGGCTCAGAATGAGAATAAAAGTTCCTACACATGAGGCACAACAGCAGCAAATGAAGAGAGTCCTTGGTAAATAGCAGGTCACACCATTTAGAGTCTGAAAGATGAGACAAGCAAGTAATTAAAGAATTATAAAAAGGGGAAAGGGAAAGCCAACAAGTGAATTTGTATGAGCCACTGAGGCTGTTACCAACCCACCATTTACCCTGACTTTATTTTTGGGACATTTCATTGTGGAAAGATGGTGGGTAAGGTCTGTATTTCTTAGCTCAAAAGGACAAATGATGGAGAAGAACAGCAGAATAATTGAATCTAATTGACAATCTAACTATTTTAGCTTTGCTTTGTGTCCTTTGAGTAAAAAAATGAAAACAAAATAGAAACAACGTCCTTGGGATAAAGAACTTACAAAGTTTGGTTAGTAAATCATACTGTTTGTATAACTGTTAAATAATGACATCATTACATCAACATATTTGTTGGAAAATATTTGGTATTGTAGCTTCCTAACAGAAAGACTTCTTATAGTAGACTTTATAAGTATGGAAAGAGCTAGAAGTCACAAAAAAAGGTGCAATTTCTAAACTGGAATTAAATCCACAAAAGTTCAATTGAAATGCCTTAATGAAATTGAAGCTTTAAAATTAATTTCAGCTATGTAAAACAAAAAGTGTTGATAAGTGAGGTAACACCATCAGGAAGTCTGTAGAATAAACCTAAATTCACACATCAAAATCATTTCTAAACATCAGCAAAACTGGCAGCATTAATGCCTCAATAGTAAGTTGATAATTCTTAATACCTGGCTTGTTATTGCCACCCAGTAAACAAATTACAGGAATATAACAGGGAATATAACAGCTTAATTCAAAAATAAGCCATAATTAGAATATAACCAAATTCAAAAGACTAACAAAAATGTGAGGGAAGTCAGGAAAATGAAAAAGACTGCCTGAAGTTTTCTCTACATTATTTATTTATGAGGGCTCAAGGGAGCCCTGTCTGCCCGTGCAAAACTCCTTTGCCTGCCAGGGCCCTGAGCCTGCTCAGGCAGCATCCTATGGACAATATCAATCTGACAGAGGAGAAACTTTGTGCTAGGCAGAAAGTGAAACTGGTTTTCAGAGATCTGAGATGTCTTGGGCCAAACACAATTTCCCAGGACTTCTTGTGCTTCCCTGGCATAGGCTCTGTGCTGTGGGGGGAAGGTGCATTGGTGTGAGGAGCACGGTAATCCATCCCAAAGGCAATAATTCCGATGAGGAAGAACAGAAGAGGTTCTGACAGTTTTGTTGCTCTTATTTTAAATGCTCTATCCTGTAGTGTTTTCTGGGTAACTGTCACTGCAGAGATATTATCCCAAATGTGGACAGAAAAGGATATGCTGACATATGATTTAAAACTTTTGAGTGCTCATTAGGAAGTAGGTGTTTCACTCCATGTATTACTCTTTTAACATGGAAGTTATCTCTCTCTTATATAGGTAGCTGGCTTCCTTTAGGCCACAGGAACCTCACTCATGATTTATTGGTGTTTCCTTACAGGTTCCATACGTACAAACCATTAGCTGGCTTTTATTTTTGCACTTTGTTGGAATGTGAAGAATGTATTCCTCAACAAAGCCCATTTTGCTGGCCTTTACTCTTCTTTATAAAGAAAAAATCATAAAGAATCATATTGATTATCCAATTTGTATGCACATTGAGCAGAAGTAAAAAAAGTAATGGCAGCAGCGAGGCAGATAAAAAAGAACTCAAAGGAGAAAAACCGATCTCTGGAAAACGAAGTTTCCTGTTCCAACGGAACAAAAACACTCGTTAACTATAAAATATCTGTAAGAATAAATGTGCTACATTTCAGCATTCCTTATTTTATTTGTACTACCTTAGAGCATTCCTTATGTTATTTAATGGCTTTTTTTATGGTAAATTTCATTCCTGACGTTGGATTTTCTTTTTTTTCCATTGTTTTTTTAAACTTTGTGCTGTGAAGATCCTTGTTTAGTGAAACTCCAAAGGGTTTATTTGACAGGTTGAGGTTTCTCTGTGGTGCTGCCTTTAGCACTACACTGGAGTGAAAATGTCACTAGATGGTTTCCTTCTTGTGACCAAACTGTTCTTGCAGTCGCCACCTCACCTTAATTCCTCAGTGAGCCTCCCAGGGATGTGGCACAGAAAGAGGACGAGTGACAACAGCAAGGCTTTTGTCATCATTTCTGTCTCCATATGAGGTAAATACCAGAGCAAATGGAAAATATAGAAAATATAGAAAACTCAGCTCCAGCAGGCCAGAGTGGTTGTTGGGCTGCAGTTGACTGTTCTTGATGTCAGTCACTGTGTTATCAGGGCTGGCAGTGGTTTATCCCATGGATATCAGTGTTAGCTGTCCTGTGACTGACAGCAGATGAGAGGAAAAGTTGCTGTTGAACATCAAACTGACAAACTCTCACGCACAGAAGCTCCCAAGACGAGTATCTGTAACACTGACAAGGGCTACAGAAGACTCTCAGAGGTTCTGCCACTGAAATGCCTGATATTGCAGAATGCATGCTAAAAGTGCTTGATTTTTATTCTTTATTTAATTTTGAAATAATATTTCAAAGCTCATGCACAACTTTTTAAGTATCATAAATATCAATATATTTCTTCTCCATGTATGCTTACAGGTGATTACAAGAAAGAAAGAAGTAGACTGTTTTGTTCTCTCTATAAACAACTACCTATTCTATAAATGCCTAAATATTATGCTTCAACTGCTGTATTTGTTGTGAAACAAAAAATAGCTCTTAAAAGGGGATCAGCATATAAGCATCAGTGAGTAAAGACAGAGAAATACAGAATCAATAACTACAATTCATAGCAGAAGTAATATTTTTCCCAATCCAGAATTAGATGATAGAATTATATGTAAAAAAATAATGGATAAAAGACAAGATAGGTCTATCTGTGGAAATATTTGAATTGGTTTTAGTGCACTGTCCATCAGATTTATGGGGACAAGATTGTTAGGTAGAAAGAATTAAAAAAGGAAATCATAAATTCAGAAGAATGTATTTACTCAGCTGTATTACAGGAAAAAAGTGTCAATCCCCTTGTCTCCTTTGACATTAAAGTTAGAAAATTGACGTATGAATATGAAAATCACAGTAGGTAAAACCACCCAAACCGAAAATATATGAGAAACGCAATGCAAGCTTGAAAAGCTGATTTCTAAATAATTTTCTCTCCAGGCAAATTAAATCATTTTTACTATCACTTTCAAGGGAAGACTCGATTTTCTGCTACTTATGAAAATATGCAGCTTTTCTTAGTGCACATTTTCTAAGTCCTGTACTCCTTTTAAATCTGATATGTCAGACTCAGACTCCGTGGTTCTGTCCTTGTGCGTGATTTGGACACGCACAGCTATTGTGACCTGTTCCATGCCCTACCTGCAGGAATTTCTGTGAGAAAATATCCTGTGAGGTAGTGTAGGAATTGGAGGGAGAGAGTTTGGCTGTCTCATGAATAAGAATCTCTTTTTCCAGAATAACTTCCCTAACAATATTCTTCTCATGGCTTCATACCATGAGAAAATAAGTAGGCAGGTAGTAGGAAGGACAGCATGGACTTAGCAGAGATGCTTTTGCTCTCCTTGTTTAGGGATGAGGATTCTGTAAGAAAGAGGACATTTGGCTCAGGGTAAGAGGTAAATTAAAATGTACTCAGTAATCTGTGGCAAAATTAAGATAAATTTGTAGCAATTGGGAGCTCTGCTAGAGCAGAAGTTCATAATCTGCTTCACAGTTGCCCAGTGTAGCACTGTGGAAAAGCACCAACAACCTTTTATATGCTATTTTTATCTGTTTGGATACCAAGCTACTGTGTTCTTACCATATTTTCTTTGCTAGTTAACATCCTACAGCATGAAAGGCTTAGAGGAAAATATTGCTTTATTGCTTTTTCTTAAGCATTATTCTGTGTAAAGTAGCAAATACTATTTGCATTTTCTTTCCGTTTATAAGGAAGTCTCTTGGTAACAAATGGAACCTTCAATACAATAAAATTTACGTGAAACAAGCTGTCATTGGAGAGCTATGTGGTTGGAATGATGCCAGTCAATAATAGATTGCACATCTCTGGTTAATTTATTAGCCACCTGTTCCAGAATCCATTACAAGAGCACATTAAGATGCTATCAGGTTGGGGTAGTGTTAGGAGCTCCAGGCCTTTGAGGATGTTTTTCATGTAAAAAGTTATGCTAGTAGAAAACTGAAATGAGCAGTAGTACATAATCCCCTCCATAGAGGAAAAAGGGGAATATTCTATAAGTTGCAATTTCTGCTTCCATCCTCTTCGAGAAATAACAGGGTTTTATGGGAACTTTTTCTCAATTAAAATGGAAGCTAAGAAAGAAAACTTAATAATGCAGACAGAGATTGGAAATGTTTGTGCAGCTGACACGAGGGAATACCACAAAATTATGAGGTATTGTGGGCTAATTTGTTTACTGCCTTTCAGGAGAGAGAAAGAGCCATTTTCCATATTCATAATTCAGTAATTCAGAGCTTAATTTTTCATAACCTGGCTCCTCAGAGTGTATCAATGTCACATGCACAGTTATAAAGCAGAGTTACAAAATCAGAAGCTAAGAAAGTAGTAAAATGGAGAAGTACATTGGGAGATTGCCAGAGGAACAGTGATTTTAAAGAATATGCATGAATAGAAAAAGATGTGTCCCTTCTGTGTGCTCATTCAGCACCACCATGTACTGTCCATACACAAATGAGACAACCAGAAAACACAGGTTTGCTCTCAATACTGAGAAGTAATACTATTACACTTAACAATGGGGATCTCATGAGAAAGATCCTAAAGCAAATCAAAGTTAATGCAGCAAGGCCCTGGTAGGAACTATCCCATAACTATTTTCAGAAAATAAAGGAGATAGAGAACAGCAGCAGTGAGAATAACATACATCCTCAAATTAAATGCATTTTGAATAATACTAACAGAAAATATTTATGTGAACTGAGCAGCTCTCAGTGATCAGAAGCTTGGATATGTACCTCAGTTGTAAGAAACAGCACATAGTAACTTTAGCATTGATTCAGCACTGATTACAGTAGTAACTACTGAGCAATCAGAAAGACATTTCTTCAGTATCTGAATTTGTTATAGAGGTATCTTATTCGGATTCTTACTGCCCTCATATGACAAGATAATAGCCGGAGGGGTATTGCTGTAGAGAGAGGAGAAAAGCTGATGGTAAAAAACCCTAATTCAGCATCTTATCAAAAGGATTTTCAGAAAAAAACCCACGTGTGACTGATCAGAATTACCACAATTGATTGTTTAATCTTAGATGAGACAGCAAAAGTTTTTGTGACCTGTCAGCCTTCTAAGTGGTAGCCACAATTAAGAAGTTTTTAACTGTATGAATTAAAAAGTTTTTAACTTAGTGCTGAAGGAAGAACACAAATTTAAGACAGGAATATGTATTCTTGAAACAGCCTTACTGCTAGCACTTATTTCTGAGTATAAGATGGAGTTGCTAAAAATGTCATTTTGGGTAGTTTAATCCATCTCTAATGTTGTTGCTGGATATTCTCAATTGATGGGGAGTGATTCAGGGTCTGTACTTACCACTACGCTTGGTTTCAGCCAGAAGGAAAAGTAGCAATAAAACACATGAAAATTAGGGTGTGATCCTTTGCTACTTTTTATCTTCTGTAGACGTGTATGGTTTTGAAAAGAGAAAGGAAAATACTGTTATTCTGAGCTGATATCTTTTAGCTCTCATACTGCATGAATGAAAGTACTTACAGAAGATACATTGCAACACTGAATAAGACTCAATATCTCCTCAAGGAACAGCCTCACTAATAAGCCATTCTTAAAAATAAATATTACAGATACCTGATAAAGGCTCTGTGAAGTCCTACATATTTCTCCAAGCCGTCCATGCTTCCATTCAAACAAACTAATGCTGAGAAGTGCAAAGTAAATAGATTTTTTTAGGAGTGGCAGCATGGAGCAGGATCCTGGGTGGATCATGGTGTTACAGTTCAGAGCATCCTCAGCTCGTGTAACCAAAGCAGAATGTTTGTTAGCAACAAACTTTTATTAAGGTCCTCAGAAGTGACATCTTGGTTGACTCTGTTGTAGGGTTTATAACTTGAATGACCAACACAGGTGGCACCTCTCTGTCAGATATAAATATGGTCTGGCTGATTACTTTCATTCCTTTTCTCCCTTTTGTTGCAGTATGGTGGAAACAGAACAACTCCTCTGGGAATCTCCTTTTTATCAAGGTGCTTCCTCCTGGAAGCCCTGTGACCACGCCGTTCCCTGGCTGGGCAGACACACTGAGCAGGCACAGGGGATCTGAGCCTGAACAGCTTCTGTGGTTGCTTTGAGCTGCACTGGGGACCAAACATCCCAACCCCAGACTGCCTCAGCGTCATTAAGCCCATCTTTTCCTTCTAGTGTATATGCTGTCTAATGTTTGACTTAGGGAGGAGAAAAAATTCACTAAGACCAAGCAATTTTAAAAATTGCTCAAAATTCAATGCGTGTATTTTCATGTTCTTTGCAATTTTTGTGCTATTTTATTCCATAATTTTAAGCCATTATTAAAGTGGCACCTGTCTTGCAAATGATTGTTCATTTTTGACATAGTAAGTACTTACATTGAACATGTAAGTACTAAAAGCAGAACAAAAGATTAAAAGATCACTACTGGGTTATTTTTATGAAAACATCCCATAATTTCTACTGGATTCAAAATTAAACTAAATTAATTTTAAAGTGGTAATACTGTACTGTTCCTTCTGCTGAACTCTCACTAAAATCAGTGGAGAAAAGCCTAGCTCAAAAAAATCATGTTCCTATCAGATCAAAAAATTTGTATTTCAGATTCTGAAAAGAATTAAGTTCTATCTCACTGTTCATTATAAAATGTGCTACTGTCATCACCATCAAGCAATATGTAGGCCTGGACAAATATAAGTCTGGACAAATTCAGGGGGGTTTGAAAAATTATATCCGACCTTAATATCTGTGAGCATTGGATAGAAAGGGAATAATTTGAAGATGGCTTATGAGAAAAGTGCATTTTATGACTTTTAAAAAGCAGTTATAAGTAGAAGGCTTTTTAAGCAAGTCCTATCCTTTAAGGTGGATGGACTCTTAAACTGTAAAATTTCCACCATAGCTGTTAGGAAGAGTAACTTTCTCATTGTGAACAGAAAGAATTGTAATGTTTGTGTCTCTTCAACAGACAGGTCTGCTCTGAACAATTATTCAAAATTGTTTGAGGCTAGAAAGTGGCAAATGAAAATATAGTTACTAAGAAACTTTCTAGTAGTGAGAACCTTGGGGAAGTCTGGCATAGAAAAGGCAGCTAGAAGAGACATTTAAAATGAAGAAAAGGTTGAATAGCAAAGAAACCCCTGTTTAGAGGGAGGATGAAGAACTGCATGAACAAGACATTTTGCTGAAGACTTCCAGTGCACTGGACCCGGCAGACTTTGACAAGAAAGGTAAAGGCTTTCACAGAACTGTAGATCTGTTGGTAAGTGTCTGGTGCCTCTAGTCAGATTTGATATGAATAGTTTTTCGTATTCCATTTAAATTGCATAGAAATTAACTCTACCTGTGAAAAAATATTCTGGTTACTTCCATGAAGACAAGCTTCCCCCTCCCACTGTTCCTGGTCAGGAGTACGTTTCCTCTGAGGACAGTGGTTGTTAGTCCAGCCTCATGAGCAAGTTTGCATTTCAGCTGTGTGTCCAAAGAGGTGAGAGGAGGTTTAAAGAGAAGTGAAACACTCTGAATTCACTTAGTGGATAAAAATCTCACTGCAGAATAGGAAGTACCGGTGTTCACCACCCAGAGTGGAGCCTCAGTTCTAGAGACACCGGTTTGTTAAGTGCCTTTATGGACATCACATAAAATGGGTGAAAATACAACTGAATAACACTGAAATACAGCAGCAGTGTAACAGAGTTAACAGAGTACAGTCTAGTGACTAAAAATGGAGGCTATTACCGCAAACCTGACTTTTTTCTGGGACCACAAGGCTCCTCAGAGCTCCCCTGACTCAGCAGCTGAAGGGCAGTGAGGGATCATTACCACACTGACATCTCATTGTAGAGCAAAATGAGGAGACTGTAGTCTCAGAGTGCTTGGATAGATCTCATCTTGCTCTCCTTTCCCTTTCTCTCCGTGTAGCTGGTGATCGTTGCATCCCTTCAAAAACATAGGAAACACGGATTCTAAAAGACTGTGAGATCCACAGAAAAATATTGACAATTGGCACAGGATGTAGAATTAGACCTGTGAAACCCTTCTCTTGCTGTTCAGGACATCACAGGACAAGCTCTATTTCCCAGGGGAATCTATGAGCACACAGGAGGTTGCTGTGCTTCGCAGACCTTGGGCTGGCTGAAGAAATCCAAAATATAATCTAGGCTGACGTTATCTTCTCAGAGCAATCTTTAGCCAGTAGGTTTTCTTCTCCACCTCTGAAATTTTTGTAATGTTATCATTATGCAAGATGAATGCGTGTGCATCACGAATGGAACATGACAGATTGATGTGTGGTGGGAAAAAAATGAAATTTTTGTGGAGGTGTAAATGGTGAAAAAGAAGGAGGAAGATGAGGGGAGATGGTAAGGGATTTACTGTAGGCTGAGAATAATGAGGAAGAAGGGGGATGCATTTTGTTGGTGAGAGGTTTCATGTGCACTTTGCACTAGCCAGTAGGCTTAGGTCTGTCATTACAGCCACCACTGGGAAAACCTCTTGCATTTGATTTTCCAGTATTATGAAGATGTGCCTGAAACATGTAAATTTTACAAAACTGGTGAGGGAAGATATATAAACTTATCCATATTTATAATTTTATTTTAGTTGCTTTTATATGAATGCATTTCCTACTTGAAGTTTTGCTAGAGTAATCTTTTAATTATATGAATTAAAAGCCTCACACAGTGGGATGCTGATAATATTATATAATCATTAGTCCAGAAGTCAGAACTCTTTGAATATTAAATGTTATATTTCCATTAAATTTCATACACATGTTCATTTAGACTCAGCTCAAGGAAATCTGTGATTCAAAACAATTGTTACTTTAAATGCTTACTATGGCCCCGTGTCTATGTGTTACAAATTTCCACGGTCCTCTTTACCAAGTAAGTGCAGAGGTTCTGCTCCTGTAATAGAAAAATAACAGTAATAACCTCTACCTTTATAAGTACTGAAAGCAGCATACTCTCTCCTTCTGTTTAGGCTCAAATTATCCTACATTTCAGGTCTGACTGTTTATAATCTTTGCAGAAAAGCTAAGGCTGGGAAAATTTCCCTTTGTTTGCCAAGACCCCAGCTGGTGTCTCTCCTGTGCTGAAATCCTTTTGATGTATCATCTGGCCAACTAAATAATCAGCGCTGGGCAACAGCTCCTTGTTGTTCCCAAATCTGGTGAAGTGTCAGGGCATGATCAGAGTTAAGGGGATGCATGCTGTCTTTTGAGCTGGCAAAGCAATGAGAAGTGCAGAACATTTGAAAGAATCTGCCAGTTAATGTGCAGTAAACAAGCTCTTGCAAAACGCTGTCACGGATAATGATGTACTTCAGAGAGCTCAGAGAGTTGGCATTGCAAGAAACTCTTCAAGTTGACAAATCCTTCTCAGGTGAAGCAACAAATGAGCAGTTCACAGGAAGGAAAGAAGTGACAGGACAAAAAGCAACTCCCTGCAAGGCTTAAGGAGCAGCTTCCTTCCTCTCCTCCCTCACAAGATGCAAGTTACATAAATATTCAAAATAAACATCTGCCTTGAAGGTTGTACCCAACACTGACTATAATTTAAAATAATTAAAAAAAAAGAGAACACAGCTAGTAGGGAGTAAAGGGCCCACACAACACAGCTGGCACCTTTTACTTAAAACTGAGCAAATGTTTGCCTTCTTGAAGTATCCTTTTCCCTAAGCTTTGCTTTTGACCTCTGTGAAAGCAGCAGGTTACAAAGCCCCTGAAAGCAAATGGTCCAGGGAGATCCATGGCATTTATCCCGTCCCTTGCTATGAGGGTTATTCAGTTACAAGCTTCTTCAGATTTCCTTGTGAGAGACTCAGGAAGGTTCAGGAGAGAAGCAAGATGTGTCCTCATACTCCTGAAGGGAAGAACATGTAATAGCTTGTCTGCATCTAGAAATTATCTAAATGGGTATTGCACAAGAAATTATTCCACAGTAGCTGTCTTTATACACACATTATTGTGAAATATTTACTGCATTTTCTGACTAATTTTTCAAAGAAAAAGTAATTTTTCTGAGATAGAACAACCCCACAGGTAGTTAAACAGCTAATTCTTTAATAATTCCTCTTGGGAGGTGACTTAGCTAGACAGCTTCTTATCAATATTACAAGTGAAGAAAAACGTTTCACTTTTAGCACTAGTTGTGAAAAGGACACACTAAGTTATACTGACCCAGTAAAGGGCAGTATCAGTATTCATAATCACTTAGTGATCCCACACTGCATGAGATTTAATTTCTGTAACAATCCAAGGAAATAAATACGTTTTGTGATCAGTGTCACCGAGTTACTCAGAATAAAATATAAATGAAAGCCACACATGTGAACTATTTGTGGATGTTCAGTGAACAGATCATAGGCATCCTATTTGATTATGTAATTAATTCTGTCTTTTCCTTCCCAGCGCCAGTTTCTGGATGGGAGGAAAGAAAGGCAGTGGTACCTTGCTTCAGAATTGCACACCAGCCAGTTTTGTTCTGTTTTACATGGGCAATACTGATGTAATTAATTGAGCTGCAGCTTGTAATGGAGATAGAATTTTCCTCTCCCTGTGTTTACTTTCCAGTTAACCTATACTTCTCATTTATTAGTATTTTAGTTCAAAATCCATGTCCCTGCTTCTTTTCTATTCATATTAATGAAATAGATTTCTTGCAAGCAAAATTCTTTCAAGTTTAATCGTATTGCCGTTTGAACTTACTTCTCTTTTGTGAACTAAAATGCGAGGCTTTAAAAACACATTTGGGAAATGAGTGGGGGCCAAATGAGTCATCAGAACTCATTCTGGCTCTCATTTAGTACTCTGTTCTCCTCGGGATGCAGTATAATGATGCTTAAATTATTATCTGCATTTGCTAAGTTAAGATAGGCTGTTCTGTAGGATGAAAAATAAATGCAGATTTAAAATACCTGAAGGGAGGATGCAAAGAAGACTGAGCCAGGCTCTTTTCAGTGGTGCCCAGGGACAGGACAAGAGTTGATGGGCACACACTGAAACACAGGAGGTGCTGTCTGAACATTACAGAGCACTTTTGTCCCTGTGAGTCTGACCAAGGTCTGGCACAGGTTGCCCAGACAAGTAGAATCTCCACCCTTGGAGATACAAACAGGGAGTCAGCTGAGGATGCAGAGGGTTTCTCTGGGCACCTGAGTTCCCTGCTGACAAAATGTTTAGCTTGCAGGAATAATTCCTAATATGCGGCAGGTGTGAGGTTTATTTATTAGTTTTCATAAGGCAGCAGCTTGCCATGTAACCAGAGTTTGCTTTTCTCACTGTCACTGGTTAATTTTCACCCTCTGTAGCAGGAGCTGATTTGCAGTTTCCCTTTGAGCCTTAAAAGTCAGCACTATCATCAGACCCAGGCAAAGTCAGGAAATTGTTGAACAGAAGCTCCTCCCCAGGAGAGAAAAAATGTAAATCCACAGCTTGAAAGTACTTGGAATCTCCTCCAGAACAAATCTTCTGTTTTCATAGGCTCAGGTTTTTTTATCAGGTGAAACTGTACCGTGTAAATCCAAAAACATATTTACAATAGGAAAAAAAGTAGACTTTTTGGATTTTCCTCCTTGTCATATCAATTTATGGTCTCTATCTGCTTCAAGGATGTAAAGGAGCATAAATTCTGATAGGATTTATTCTGATTTGTTTCCCATTTCATTTTCAGTTCATATGTAAACAGGTTTGTTTCCTGTAATCCTTTACAAGGAAGTATTCAAGCTGAATTAAGATTAAATTCCAACTAAAAGAGCCTTGTCCTTGCACTAACTTTGATGGAGAGTATTCTTTTAGGCAATGAAAAAGTGATGCTGCTCTCTTTGGAAAAAAAAAAATGAATTAGCATTTCATATTTCTTCAGCATAGTAGCTGAATAATTGCTGATATCTCTATTCAGATTAAAACTGGGTTAGCTGGTGATGCCAGGAGAAAAAAAGTAATTTAATTCATACTTGACTGTTTGACCCAGCTCAGTGTGCCTATATCTGCCATAAAAGATATCTACCATAAAAGACAGCTAATGATCTTTGAAAATTTGGACATATTCACAGTACTGCAGCAACTAAAGTGAGCAGTGTTTCATCTGTATGCTCCAGTAGGAATGCAGAGTGGCACAACAAGCAAAGGCCAGGCCAGTCCACAAAGAAAGATTTGTGTGGTGCCAATCCCAGAGCATGTCTGATACCATTAAAAGTTATTACTTCGTGTGAAGTTATTCATGCCATTTTAAAAGGTGCTGTGGGTTATGGACCAGCCTGTGTGAAGATAAAAATTTTCTACTTTATAAAAGATGAGGACTACTGGGCTGCAGCTTTAGTGTGTCACGAGCAGATGAGCAATTCTATGTTACTTGACCTTGAATAATATGTTTTTATAGGCAAGAGACAGAACTGGGGCTGACATGAGCTCCTGTTTTTGCAGTCTGCATGAAAATCTGCCCATATTTAACCTGCATAAATATACAGGTACCTCTGAGTGCCCCAGCACTTACAAAAAGCTGTTTATTTAGGGGACAGCATGAGCTCCGAAGAAAAAAAAACCACCTGTAAACCACACTTTGAGACACAGACTTCAATTATTTAGTTTTAAAATTATCAGAGTCTGTTTCTAGACCTGTGGATCCAAAAAGAAGATTTTGTGCTGTGTTTTCTGCCCAGCTCCCCAGAGAAGGCACACACAGCGAGTGCGGCGTGGTTGGCACGGCCCCTGTTATCCACTGATCAGTCTTCATTCACTTCTGAATTTTTGTGTTGCAAACTGTGCTTGTCTCAGGTTTACAGATCAATAGAAAAACCAAGGCACAGAGGCATGAGACAAGTGAGATTTCACTTGCAGTGACACCACAAACCTCAAGAAACCTGTTTAAAATCTGACCCTGCAACAGGCTCCCTTCCCCCTCTCCAGCAACTAAGGCTTCACTGAAAGCTTTTAGTGTAGCAGGTAATATTAAGACTATAAAGTACATATTAAAAAGTATTTAAAACAGTTAACAACTGAGTCTGAATATTTTCTATAATATATATGCATTTTAGGACTTCAGTAATAAAAAAAATAAAATAAAAAAAAGCCCACTTTGCATTAACCTAGAAACAGAGAACAGAAAGTAGTCACATATAGGTGTGCAACAGGGATTGAACTGCTACTTTAGTGTTGCCTTAAAGAAATAAAACCTGATAAATAGGGCTGCAATAACACCCATATTTCTTTTTACTTGAGTAATAAAGTGGGCGAAGATATCAGATTAACTACAGGAAGGAACTTCTGTAAAGGAATTTTACTGTGAAAGGCTCTGGCCAAACCCACTATTCCTGTTCAGGATTTTTATTCTACTGAACAAATTTATTCCTGACAAACTCCAATACTGATGTCAGTGGGTAGCCTGACAAAGCAAAAGCATTGGTGTACTTTGAAAGGCTTATGACATTCATTATAATGTGGCTTGTTTATTTTTTTCCTCTGTCACGGGCAACACAAATAAGGCAAATAGGGTGGATTTTGCTGGTGATGAATGGCCTTTACTTTTATAAACATTTCAGTGCTGTTTTAGTAATCAGTAGCAGAGTTATTGTTTTATATATTGCTTCACTGTTAAAGCCGTTCCCAAGACAATTTCTCAAGTAGTTCTGATTAAGCAAAAGTCAAAATACTCTTTGCTGCCATGCCCACAGAATGACACTTACTGAAGGCACAGAGCAAAAATAATGAGCAAAATGGCAAGAGCTAAATTGCCTGAGACAGAAGTCTAAACTGATAGAGTTTTTACTTGAACAGAATTTCTAGTTTATACCTTTAAATGCTTCAGGAGGTAGATATGGGGGCTTTTTTTGGTTATTTAAGTGCAGGATGATTGTCTTCAAGCATTACCTCGACTTTCAGATGTTTATTTTGATATGCTGTTAGTCAATACTGCAATCATGACATTTTATGCTGGAAGCTGGTATGTCAATAAGCCCCTTATTCTCTACAGGCAGTGCAGTGGCATTTGCTAACATTTTGTGTAAGATTTTCATTGAGCTGTTGCAGAGTGAATGTCACTAACTGAAGCAAATTTTAAATTAAAAAAAGAAAGGAAAATCCCCATGTTTTTACTACCATGATGTGTAATTTGAGATATCTCTGATTTCTGTGGACCATTTTCTTGATGCAATCTTCTCATTCAAAAGGTGCTCTTAATTAAATGCATATCAAATGCCATGCAAAGGTGAGATACATGTAGGGCCATATCCTCTTTGACTTGCAAAACATTTTCTTCTATCTCTGGGACTTGTACTATCTGAAGAATACGTTTTGCTATCTTGAATTATGCAGTCTTAATCTTTGTTTAATACTTGAAGCAAAAGAAATGTTTAAGTGCTTTTTTAATCTAGGTCCTATTCTGACATGCCATCAAAATAGCGGGGTTTATCCTTTTCATCCTGTAGTTTTCAACTGATAAAAAAACTTCTATCTTCAGATGCCTTCAAGCCTCTTTTTTCAAACCAACCAGTGCACCTTCTCCACACCCTCCCCCTCAGCTGGACCCACTGCTGTGTGCTTTCTCTGCTTGTTGTCTTCTGCTAATTTTCTCTTTGTCTGGAGTTTCCCCGCTTTTCCTCTTTCATCTCAGCATGTGGTGTGTCAGCATTTCATGCTTTTTAGCCCAAAAGCTCCTTTCACACACAGTAGCTAAATCATCAGAGAATAATACGTGCCGTGGCTGAATTTCTGTTTGGGCGTCTTTTATTAGATCAGTGCTTCTGAATGCTGTGGCTGTGTCTGTGTCTGTTCTAACAAAGGAAGGGGGTTATTAAGGCGTGCAAGTGAGTATGTAAAAGCAGGGTATTCTGTTGTAATTCCCAATATCCAGTGTTCCTAGTTTAAGTCCACCAGTTTTGTCAAGAATGAATTAAGCACGAAATAAGGCTCTGGTGTTGAGCTGGCGTTTTCAGAAGCTAAGAAGAATGAGTGATATGTGGTTTAGTATGGCATAAACTCATGGGTTATGATTTTTTTTCTGCTGCATTGTGCAATGGACACTTACAGTGCACCCTACCACAATCTAGATTTTACTATGCCAAGGGCATAGTGAAAAAACATACACACATTTCAAATAATGTGAGTTTTAAGTCATTGCCTTTTTTTTTTTGCTAAATGTAGAAAGACTAATTCACCTCACAAAGAGAATTTCAACACTATATTATGGTATTACATTTACAGGTTCCTGTGGTGGGAACATGGCTTTTTAGAGCCACAGCAAATATGATCTGGGACCATGTTGGTTCAAGATAAGAAATTGAATTGTTTGCCATCCTCTGAATATGATTTGTCCCATTCAGTAACTGAGGTGGTGGAATTATGGATTCATGTAGGTAATCAGGAATGGTATCATGATTTAAATGCATAGCCTTTAATTGGTTGATGGCCAGCCATAATTTTAAACTGTTCTAAATTTTGAATGCTTTACTCTGCAATCTCACCTTTGAAACATAATTTAATGTGTGATTACCCATGATAGCAATACATGTATAACATTACCAATGTTTTATGTTTTATCATAACTCTTAAAATAATATAATAATAGAATAATTTAGGTCAGATTAGGTATCTATGGATCATCTGATTCAAGCCCAAATCAAAACATGTCTAATAAGGTCAGGTTGCTCAGGTTGTTTTACATTTGAGTTTTGAGTATCTCCAAGAATTCTCCACATTCTCTCTGGACAACCCATTGCACTATTTGACCATTTAAATGATGGAAAAAATATTTCTTTATATCTAATGAAAATGGAATGTGCTGCAACCATCATTTCTTGTTCATTCACTGTTCACCTCCAAGAAGAATCTGGCTTCATCTCTAAACCATCCTATTTGGTACTTACAGTCAGCAATAACATCTCTCCTGAGCCATCCCAGTGTTCAGGAGCTCTTTCCCCTCCACTGTATCAAGCACTCCCACAGATTTGGTGCTGACCACAAATTTTCTAAGAGTTTATTCCATCCGTTGTCTAAATTGTTAATGAAGACATCAAGTCAAATTGTCCCCAGTCAGGTGGCATCTTAGGTGTGTTAGCTATCTTTTTTTCTTTTTTCTTTTCTTTTCCCCCGTTTTTTTTCCCCCTTCTTTTTTAATTAAAGCCTCTAGAACTGGTTTTACTCAGCTCCAAATTTTGCTTTCCATTGAAGATGGTAACTGATGATTACTGAGTTGCTCATAGCCAGCACATTTGGAGATAAAAGTTAGTGCAAAAAACTTACCTTTATCAGTGACCACAGATTACACCAAAGCCCAGCAGTGCTGCATAAAAGATTTGCATTTGTTTTTTACAGAACTGCAGGATCCTTAGTCAGCCTCTTTTTCCAGAGAGGTGATTTGTGATTTCTTGACTGAGAGGTTTAGCAGGGCTTAATTCACTTATTCAACTGGGCTGTCGTGCACCTGGCAAATTTTAAGACTGAATTAAACATGGTTGAATGGAAGCTCTGAAGAGAAATGGGCCTTTAGATCAGTTAATTTTCTTACTGAGACTAAGATTTCTGATAATCCGAATTGTTTAAATACTCTTCTTTCTACTGAGAAATAGAATAAATGAGTCATGGTCAAAGAGCCCAGCTCCAGATCACATGGAAGGACTACACCTCATAGTTTGAATTGCTTAGCTGTTGTGAAACTTGTTTTCTGTGTGTACAGTGATGGAAAACTTTGGCTCATTAAACATGAGTCTGTAGTTTAATTTCATTCACAATCAATTAATCATTTACCTGTGCATTTATTAGATTAACATAATTTAGCATACACTGCTTTAGTGTTGATATATTATTATTATAACTGGCTATGATGTAGATTTTAGAAAGTTTTTTCAGGTTTTTGTGTGGTTTGGTCCTGCAGCAGAACCTCTAGTTCTGAAAACAATAAACCAGTGAAGCCCCATGTGCTGTAGTTTTGAGTCTCAGACACTCCCATGTGAACTGTCTGGTGTTCCAAAAGGCCTGAGAGCAGCCTTTGATTCAGTGGAGGAGGTTAAGAAAAGCTCTCTACTCTGCTGAAATACTTAATACTCATGAAAACTTGACGCATTGAAGACTCCTATGCTATCTTTGAAAATATTCAAAACTTGGCTGGGGAAAGCCCTGAAAAACTGATCTATTTGGGCCCTGTTTTGAACAAAAGTTGGAGCAGATGCCTTCCAATGTCCTTTCTGTCCCAAATTACTCCCAGTTTCCATGTCCAGCTTGATTGGGACTGATCATCAGGTTAGAAGTTTCTGAGGAGATGCTGATAAGCATATACATGGCAGAACATGGAGGTCTTTTTTTCTAAAACCCTAAGCTAACAATAAACAGTACTTTAAATTTAGATGGAAGTAGGAAGCCTCTGCAACATATATTTTTATAATAAAACAAAAAACCCCACCCTATTTGGATGAACTTTTTTGCTTGCATTTCAGTTTTGTCTCATGTAAATAGCACTTGCAATTTGATTTTGCAGTCCAGTGATGAAATGTTAAAATATGCAATAGAATGTATGGACTGATAAACAGAAATTTTTTCACCAACATCTGATGCATGCTTATACTACAGGAGTAAAAGGATCCCAAAACATACTAGTCCATAAGCAAAAAAGGAACAAATAGTTTTTTGCAGCAAGAATTCTGAAGTTTTTCTGCTTTCAAACTCATGTGTAAATGAGTTTAAATGGGGAAGTTAAGATTTCTAAATGAGTCAGATGCAAACCTAAAAACAATCTTGTAAGTTACAGTGAGCTCCATACCTGAAAATTGTTCATACTGTAAGTACAGGAGCTCTGTATCCTTTATAAGGCTGTACAGGAGAGTAACTTGTAACTGAGGCTGTTGAAAACATCACTTTTCCAGGATTGCTCGTGAGTTTGGCATGGGGCCATGGAATTGTTTTGACACTTTGAGTTTTCACACATCCCTCTCTCATGGCTTGTCCCCGGGTACAATTAACTAACTAGTTTTCATTTGGGAACAAAGTAAATAATTACTAGCAGAGAGATGTTGTCTCATTTTAATGGTTTGAGGTTTTTTCTCCTATACGGATCAGAAAAATAAACACCAGTAGAACTTTACCCACATTTCTGTTGGGCAACAATTTGGGGTTTTTTTTCCCAGGAGGGATCTCTGCTACATGGAACAGGAATGTTAAGGACAAGGCTGAGACCTCTTTCCTTGACTTCGTTTAACACCAGCTTGGAGAACGTATACTGTGTTCTTTATAGCATTCTTATCAGGATTTGGTGGATAAAGAGGGTTTCCTGTCTTTGACAGGAAAAAAAATCATGCAAGCAAGCATAAGGTGATTTTAAGGGATTCTTCTGAGCTCTCTGGAAGAAAGCAACATTCCCTCTCCTTGGTCACTTTGTGATTTCTAGGCATCAGTTAATTTTCAAGACTGAATTCCCTCTAAACAATAAAAAGCATGGACCTAAATTATGTATTTTCTTTTGCATCGCACTGTCTTCATAGGTTTTTATCATATGGATGTCATAGATCACAGTCACATTACTGAATTTAAGCTTTTTTTGAATAAAGCAGCTCATATTTACTTTTCTGTATATGGACTAATGGCAGAAAGAGAAACTGGGGGGGTTCTCCAGCTTCTTCAAAGGCATGTTTTTGAAGGTATTGCCTTGGCAGAAAATGAGACTTTGAAAAACCTATGTAACCATCATTTAAAAAAAAAAAACAGGTATTATCCTATTTGCCTTTATTGATCACATTCAGTTGAGTAAGATTGCTACCAGAATTGGAGAAACAACAATCATCAGTCATGCTCTGAAATGCTCTTGTCCGTTTAGTAATTACAGAGAGAACTGACACAGGCTGGTGTAGTTCAACACCACAGTTACATTAGTTCTACGGTGGGTGGTTGAGTGAAAAATCTCTTTTCAAAGGCTAGCTGATTCTTTTTTCTAACTGTAAAAAAGTCTTAAAATGAAAAAGTGCTTTTTACATAATGTACTCATATCCTTCAAAGTAAGGCTTTCCCCTCACTTTCTCTTTAAACAGCAGTAGAAGATAATAAATATTGTAGGAAATATTATAGGAAAACTTAAAAGGAACACTTCACAGACAGCTTTCTTTTACTAGCACTAACTGTATTTTATAGATTGAGTCTCCATTTTTTTCTCCATCTTAAAGCTCTAAAACAGCTCAGGCTGTAAAAAATATGATTTTATACAGTCCTAGAAGGACTAGAGAGGTTTAGATGTGGTATTATGGATTAATGCCATTAATCTTTAGAGACTAGTCTCTAAGATCAGTCATTATAAATCTAGTTTCTAATATCAGCTCAAACCCCTTTGCTCTGAAATGTCTTTTTTTTCTCTCTGTGTAACTAAACATTCTTCCCCACTGATGAGACAAAAAAAATTTTAGAAAAGAAGCAAAATCTTCTCTCTTCTCAGTCGCCTCTTAAAGAATCACCCAGGAGCAATCCAGTTTCACCATACTTTTGTTTTGCCTTGATGTGTAAGTAGTGCTGCATTAAAAACAGTTCTGCTGATATTCGATGTCTAGGCTATATTTTAACTGAGAAGCTTTTAAACCTAAATAACACCAGTGATTATAGGTAATAGAAAAATCATTATATTCCCTAGAACAACAAGGGGTTTCCCACTTGATGATTTTCCTTCACTGCTTATTATTCATTACCTATCAGTATTCAGCAAGTTCCTGTGGCTGGTCCGTGGGCAATCCCAGCTTCTGAGCCCTCTTCCCCAGTGTGTTGGCAATCACATCATCACCCTGGTTGTATTTGGACCTATAAAACTGCACTAGGGTGGGGTGAAAGCTGCCTCTGTACGTGCAGAGCACCAAATGTAAAAGGCACGAGCTCATGTCACCTCACTATAAATATGGCTGAGACCCAGACTAGTCAAAAATAATGAAAAGTTCCATTTTAGAAATGAATTCAGAAAAAAAAATAGTGTTTAATATATGAAGGAAAGTTAAATGCCCTAGATCTACTTCTTAACCATGCACACTGAAATACAATATGGGGAATATTCATATTATCTGCTTTTGGGTATCTCTATTATGACAGCCAGCTTCAGTGCCCACTTTCAGCTACCCACACACCCTGGGAATGGGGGGCATGCACTTCTTCAGAACATGCCAAGGTTAGGTAGTGGGAGAACCCCTGTAGTACTGCCCAGTATTCTTATGCCACAACTATGGGTTTCATGGGAAAATACTAGGATTTGTCAAAAAAGGCTTGGCAGCTGGGTCAGGACACGTTTCAAAAGCAATGATGATTTCTAAGCCTTTTTTTTCCTCTTCTGATTAAAATTTCAGTTACCTGGTAGGAAAAATATACCAAATTCAAAGGAAAATTCATGTAACGTGAAATGCTGAGGATAATGTTGGTGAACTAATCTCGAGAATACAGAAGAAAGTTTTTTGGAAATGTGCCATTTTATTATGCCTCTGCTCCAGTCTCTAAAAACAAGATGTGTAATAATTTTGTTGCTAAGAAGGAGTTCAACCTTGAAAATTAACCTCCAGTGTCTTTCAGGTATTGCACACTTCGAAAATACTGCAGTTAAAAAGACATGGGTGGGCTGGCACTGGCAGTGCAGTATGACTGACCTCACACTGCTTCATCTGCACAGTTATTGATTTTTCCTTTTCTCTTCATTTTGACATTTCACATGATTCAATCCAAGATTCATCATTTTGGAAATGTCAAGTTTAAGGTAGGGGGGTTTTTTATTGTTTGAAAAGAGTAATCTTTGAAAGAGTTTGCTACTTATCTTTTTTCAGACAGTCAGCCAAGCACTTCAACACTGAATCAACTCAGAGTTGAGTGTATTTTTTTTATTTCATAGTGTGTTCCAATGTGCCTTTTTACTGAGCAGCTAATTGTATCAAAGTCAAAGATAGCAGCACTGTTTTGGATAGATTTCTAGCATCTCAGCACATTTCATGAGAAAAAGCTCTCTGGGGATAAAAACCTTTATGCAACATCACACCCTGTGATAGGAAAGCAATAGAAAGCAATCATGGAACATACTGATGCAGGATATATTACAGAAATAACAGATAGCATTTCTTGACATTTATTCAGCACCTAATAATTAGAGTTGCATGGGGCACAAAGAGCAGTGGGAACCTGAATGGAAAGTGACTGTGTGAGCTGCACAGACAAATGTAAGCAGCACCAGGAACTTGGACTTGATGATACATAGCTGGTGCAACTCCTGGTTCCGCTTCATTCCTGTTTGCTCCCCAGATACAACACTTGACTGAAAGCCAAAGGGTTTCCAAAACACAGTGCAGCCTTGAATGTCCTTCTAATGGGTGTGCATCACACATTTGAAGTGCTGAATGGCTGCTGAAAATAAAACTTATATTTGTTCACTGCCTCAGAGTCCCATCAAACCCTCAGAGCTGCACACCAAACTGTGTGACTGACCAGGGCAGGTCGTGTGCCAGACAGCAGGGAGGAGCTGGACCACCAGGAGATCACAGAGGGTCTCTCCAGGTTTAGGATTTCATTCTGACACAGGACTGGAATCAGAAGATGTTTGGTTCCCAGGACAACCCAAGCGAATTGCCTGTTGCTCTCTCACTTTCTCCCATTGCTGCGGGTCCATGTTATCCAGCAGCCCTTGTGGTCGCCCTGCTCCACTGTCAGGCAGGAGACCATGTGGCAGCTGCTTTCTTGCCTTCTGAAAAGGCCTCAGAGCTCAGGGCTGATCATTTCTCTGGAAACCCATTTGTGCCTTGGTGCTGCTCCAGTTGCAGCAGGCCCTGGCTGATCTCTGGCCCATGGAAATTTTCTCTCTCTACAGATCTGATCCAGAAAGTGCTTTTCATTTCCAGACCATACCACTCACTTTCTGATCTCTTTTTACTGACTTTTCTCCATCTGCCAGAATTAATTTGTTTAATCTGCTCTCTCCTTACATCACAGTTCCCTGTAGTACACACCACGTGTTTGTCCTACTCTACTTGGAGATGAGACTGGCTACTGTGTGTTACCTTCAGCCTTTACTGAAATTCTCATCCCTCACTGTCCTTCCCAGTGTGTTACTCCCTAATGGGTGACATTATCTTGACATTACTTGAAAACTTTCCCTTCAGGGTTTGTGAGGGAGGAGAGATATGTCTCACACAGAGCAATCCTGAGTTTTAAATGTCTTGGTGGAATGTATGTAGGCAATATGATAAACAGGGTATGGGAAATGTCTTTTGCAACAGTGTGGTTTACTTGTGCTGTGGGGTTGTTGAAATTAAGGTGATGATTTTTGCAAGCAGAAGCTGTCGAAAGAACCAAGATAAAACATTTTGAAAGAAGGTAATATCTCAGTGGAATGAAGGTTGATTAATTAATTTTTGAAAAGCTTCTCTGTTCTTTGTCTGTTATGTATTTAGCATTACCTAGGTATGGGAGTAGCTGCATAAAGCTTTATCCTATTCCTATGTCCTCACCATCTTATTATTCAATACACTTGCTAGGATCCAATCTTCTTCAGTGCTGGTAGTTCAAAATTTCTTCTATTAACTCCTACTAACATTCTTATGACATTATAGAGATGCCCCTAAGCAAATAAGAATTCGATATTCTGTAAAAGAAGTTAATCTAAATTTGAAATACAAGACTTTATGAACTGCTGGTTCCAGTAGACCCAACATTCAGCCCTTTGCTGAGATTATTCCATTTCTGACCTTGAGGTTTCACCAGTGTAGAGAGTGATGTGTTTCTCCAGTCTTTGTAAAAAGACCTTTCATTATACTCAGAGTTGCATCAGGTTTTGTTAAGCTGCATAGATGTTTATTTGATGATTGTCCATATAGAAATATCTGTGCTAATGTTCCATTAATTGATGGCATCCTCTAACTTCTAAGTACTCTGTGGGTTAAAGTGGAAACAAAGTTATGGCTGGCTGAATAACCTGCATACAACTTCAAAGCAAAAAAAATTTGAACAATTCAGTAGCTGGTGGTACCATTGCGTTAGCAAAGGTTTTTCGGTAAAAACCCAGAAAATCCTTTCCCATCCCACTCCTATAACTAGATGGCAGGTAAGTCCATTCAAAGTTAGACCCAGAACACGATTTATTTTTTCATAAAGTATTGATGTATTCATGAGGTGGAACTGACATGGCAAAGTGGAAATTTGAGGGCATTATGAAAACTAATCAGTAACCAGCAAAAATAATATCTCATTTATTCACTGTGGTAGAGTTTTCCCTTTATAAAAATTTTGTGGCTCTATTTCTTTTGTAAGATTACAGGTAGCAGAATTTGAGGCTGAACTCATAGTAAGGTGGAAAACCAGGGCAGTACAAGAACCAGTATTTCTAGTTCTCACTGATCAATCAGCACAGTTTGACTCCAATGCCAGTGGACCATTTCAAAAAGTGTTTTGCCTTCATCCATAGCATTCCACCTAATCTTGCGGAACATGTCCCTGGGTAGGAAATAGATACCTTTAAAGGTCCCCCAACCCAAACCATTCTGTGGTTCTATGATTTATGGCAGAACTGCTACTTTACTAGTAGCACTTAGGGTGTCTGTCTATTAAAATTAAATTAAATTACAGTACTGATATCTAACATACTTTTTGTGAAGTACATGGGGAGCACTCTCTGAAAAACAAAACAAAACAAAGCAGAAGTTTTTATGTCTTACTAAACGATTTTAAGTCTTCCATGGACAGGAACCCTAACAATGTTCATATATTCCAAATATTTCTCATTCGAATGGTTTCTTCTTGCAGTTATTTACTTCACTACTATTTCTAGCCACTTCTTGAACAGACTGCTTCTTACAAACCAAAAGACATAGTGGTGCTGTGAGAGACACAGGAATGGACGTTTTTCAAATGGTAGATAGGTTGGGGAGGGGGAAAGGAAGCACTTTGGCACTCTGAAATTAGTATTTTTCAGAAAAGCATTACTATTAGAAATTGTATTTTTCAGCTACAAAAACTAGGTGTTGCAAGTCAGAGATAAACAATGACAAAGAATGTGGGTAGAAAAACAAAACAAGGCTGAATTTGTCCGGCACTGAGGAGCTCTTATCAATTTTGGCAGCCACTCGGTCCGTGCATTGTGTGACATTTCAAAAAACAATAAAACCCCCAGTGAGTGTATCTGCTGACTGATTGATACCCCTAAAGGGTACCCACGGCACTTGAATTTAGTAAAGGTGGGTCAGCCCAGTGATGTACACAGCACACCAAGAAAAATAGTTTGTTAAATCAACACGTTATCTCAGCACTTTAGATTGTAGGAAACAGTCCTTATCGTGAGATTTATAGGTGTTCACTCATAAATAAATGTATTTTATGCCAAATCTTGAAGAAACAGGAAGACAAGAAAATGAGCAAGAGACGTTTACTCTGCTCTGCGTAATTACTGCAACCATTCAGTATAAGTGTTATCAGTTACATCATTAAATGTACCCAGTAAATCATTTTCTTACACGTTCTCTTTTGCATTTTTAGGTAAAAAAACTTGTATTTTTTCAAATTTTCCAGGACAATTAATGACCATGTTTGTAAGCTATGTGAAGATATTTCAAAGTAGAGCTACTTGAATCAATTATCTTGAATTATCCCTGACAAAATGGCTGATATTTTCTGCTGATAGTTTGGAAACAGCAACATTGCTACTGATCTCCAGTTCAACTTTATCTTTTTCATTCCATGGCATTTAGTAGATTATCAGTTTTGAGGCTGTAGATGGAAGTTGATATGAATAGGAGTCGTAGTTTTTCTATATGTAAATATGGTATTTATTCTGTTCCTTTATCAGTATCTTTACACCCAATTCTAGCACAAAAATACACAATGAAGGGCCATAATGTACCTATTTTCTGAGATTTTTCTAGACCAGTACAGTTAAATATAGCTAATATTTTTATTAAACATATTTGTATTTACAGTTCATTAAATATTAATAACTATTTCAAATTATAAAAATTAATGTTTAGTTAAAATGTATTCATTATTAAATGAGTTAAATGTATTACTAAATATAAATCTTAACTCAAGTCCTGGAATTTCAGATTTGGGGTTTTTTTTTCCTTTCAGATTTCCTGGGATTTCACATTTGTCTTCTTTAACTCTTTTCACATTTACTGTTCAACATGATGTTCACTCTTCTTCAGAGAAATAGGAAAAACTTTTTCACATTCTTGTTTGAAGAATCGTTTCTATGGCTGTGAGCAGTTAAAATATTTCTTGCTGTTGTCTTGTACCCCGTCACAGCACACATTTGTTAAACAAAAAACTCTTGCTGTGCAGAGGAGAATTGTCTGAAATGCCTCTGAGAGGCTTTGCTTTACAAGTTTTCCCCAGAAAGAGGCCTCGGATTTGGAAAGGGAGCATGAGGCTGTCAGGAGAACATCCTCTGAAGGGATGGACAGGACATGGAAGCCCTTCCTCCCTGTAGGAATTCCATGAGCAGACTGCCATGGGTGCACGGCAGCCCCGCAGAGCCTGCAATTCCTCCTTGCTGGCATTTCTTCTGCTTGAGGCAGATATTCCTTCCATAGGAATTCTGACTTGCCATTAAATGAAATTGGAAGCAGTCTTGGAGCGAGCATTTCTTAATGAATGCCTGGTGAACTCCATCTCACCCAAACATACATCTCTCCTATGTAAGGAGGGCAATGCTTCCCTTCCAGCTCGCTGGGAAATCACTTGAGAAGTGTAAAGGTTGTGGTGGTGGCTCTCTGAGAGGCAACAGTCAATAAAGAAAAGATCAGGAACTATCTCCAATAAAATATTGCTGATTCCCAGAAGAATTAACAAAGTTGTGCTCCAGTTAACTGCCTTCATCTCATACTTGCCTCTGCTTGAATGCCAGGACAGACAAATAATAAGAAAATTCCAGCGCTGCCAAACCCTATAAACTGTTGAGCACATGATGGGGTTTTTTGACAAATTTTGTCAGATTGTAATTCAACAAGGAGCAATGAAAGCAAAAGATAAATGAAAATGGAACGCAAATGTGATTTAAAACTAAACAAGGCATCTGTCTTTCATCACTCTGACAAATGGGGCAGAAACAGAGATCTGGGAACATACAAATACATTGTGTGCAATTTCTAGCAATCACCTTTTCTGCAATGAGTGGAAGCAGCAGTAACATACTGCCCATATTCCATTAGACGTGGCAATTGAGTCATCATAACTTAAGGCAGCAGGTTCTAATTGGGAAATATTATTGGTAAGGAAAACAAAGATGGCCTTTGGGATGAACCTGAAAGATGAGGTGTCACAGAAAGAGCTCCATCCTGGCATATACTGCAGTTTCTCCTCAAGGGTGGTAATTTGAAGTAATGAGTAGTCCTTGCAGAATGACCTTGTACATCTGCTGTACAGCCTATTCAATCTGTAACTCGCTTTCCATCAACTGCACTTTTAGTAAAATTAAACGTGCCATCGTAAAGCCCTAAAAACGAACAGCACAGTCTCTGCATATGTTCACAGCTATTTAGCTTGGGACTGGGAGGGTGGCAGGAGTCCATCTTAAACCTTTTGTTCACGCCAAAGTGCAATTTGTTGATTGACAGATGCTTAGCTGACAGAGCTGGAGGAGAATGGCAGGGTTTGTTTAGCATGCTCATGAGCACACACAAAACGAGATTGGAATGGCTGCTTGAGCCAACTTGCTGCTAAGAGGCCACCTGGATGGTGGCATGAAGAACAAACTGTCCTTTCCCTCCCCACCACCCCATCCTAGGCAATTTAAAGTCCTTTACAAAACATGAACAAACATACACTGCCATTTTGACAACAGGGACGTGCCTGTTTTGTCAGAATAACAATAGTAAGGTAAGAATATTGTCAACAGTGGTTAGGGTTTTGCCTCCCAAAAATCCCATTAATCCCAATTTCCCTCTGAACAATCCCCATTTGCCTTCTCAAATCCCCAATTTTCCTCTCAGAAAATCCCATTTTTTTTCCCTGCCTCCCCGTTTTCCTCCCCAGATCCCCCATTTCCCTCCCAGAAAACCTCATTTCCCCCCAAAAAATACCCCATTTCCCCCCAAAGTCCACATTTTCCTTCCAAAAACCCACTCCCATTTTTTTCACTAGCCCCCCATTCCACCTAAAACTGTAACTGAGTAACTGAGAATTTCTGCTCACCGCAGTGTACAGTGAAGAACTGTATTAAAACAATTCCTTTAAAATATCTTGCCCTTTGCTGTGTTTTAATGTAGTTTGATAAACTTGAAACTGTTAATTTACAGGATGGATTTTTGCCGTTGTCGTTCTTGTTCTTGATATTTGCTCGCACCATAAAACCAAAATTTTTGTGTCCATATAATTTTCTTCATCGTGGTGGGAGAACAGGAAGATTTTAAGTACTAAAAAAAGGATCTGTTACAAACCATCTTCCAGAAGAATAGTCCCAATCCGTTCTACTGAAAGGCAGTTTCACTACAGTGTGCAGAGGGCCAATATCCAGCTGATCCTGGTGACAGCAATGTTTCTGAAACTGAGTTAGTTTCTAAAATGATTCCAACAGTAACCAGCACTGCTTATGCATTATTTAGGATACAGATGGTCTCAGACAATTTCAAGCAATTTTATTAATTTTGTTACATATTCCAAACGCTGGGATAGCCTGCTAGAATTGACGGGGAAACACAATTTATGTCCTCACTTACAAAATCACCTCTTACTTTCCCTTCTGTTTTTCATCCTTCGTCTCTGATGTTCAAGCCTTTGAGAAAGGGACCTTTTCCTCCTACCTGTACTTTTCTTGCTAGATCATAAATAATGTATCATAATCGAGCACTTTGAAGTACTTTTATTGGCTGCTGGTGTCATCTTCAGTATTTATCTTGTCTATGCTTTACTTTGGTGTTTCCAAATGCAGTAAATCTAAGTCTTGGGCCTGATAAGACCTTAATCTTTATGATTTCATTGACTAAGAATTCAGGTGTACAATTCTACTTTTTCCTTATATCTTAAGAGTTTTTACCATGTTGTAAGTTGTGCAAGACTAGATTTGTTCTGCCTCCTTATTTTAGTTTCACTTTGAAAATTCCCCTCACTCCTCAAATGTCTCATTTGCACTGCCTGTGGTGAAGCCAACCCATGGAGTTGTGGGATTGATTCGCATTCAGCAACCTGGCTGACATCAGCCAGCCCTGACCGCAGTGGGGTGTGGATTCTGTACAATTTTGTACATCATTTGGATTGGAGGGTTTTTTAATTATTTCGAAAATGCACTCTGCCTGTGTCTCAAATATATACTCCCAAAAGGCCTGTGTGCTCCAGAATGAACCTATGTGTTCACTAACATCCAAATCTTTTGTCATTTCGACAGTTAAATATGTAAGTGAGAAAACTTACAGATGTAAATACAGTCCAACTGGTCAAAGTTTTTCCTTTGAAATTATCATTTTAACGATACAAAGTACATTTGCATTGGAAAGTTATTGCTTTCAGAAACAGAAAGGGGTTTTTTTTATCTTTCTTTTTTTAAATTCATCATTTATTCAGGAAAAAATGTTTCAAGGGGTAATGGGTATGAATTTCCACAAGTGTTAGGGATAGATATGCTTATAATAAAAAATTAACTTCTGTAAATGAAAGAAAAAGCTGAAAAAGAAAGTACTATCGTGCTGCAAAGAGAAGTAAAAATATATTCTTAACATGAACCACAAGAATGGTCTCTCTAAAAACCTGGAGAGGTTTATTTTTTTTTGTGAAAAGACTGTTTTTCATCTTGTGTTATTTTCTTATATGACTGTGGTTGCTTCACATCTCCTAAGTAATGCATACAGACTTTCACTAGAATGCAGTGTGCTTCAACTTCAAAATATGCATGTTCTCTGTCTAAAAACTTTTCAGTAAATCATAAAACTTGACTGAAGCCATCTGGCATATCTCTGTTTTCACACCGTTGTAAAACACAGTTTAAACTTCCAAAGAAGTTCGTGTTTTTCTCTATTTTATCTTGGATGATAGTAATGGAATCATGAATAGAAAATGTGGGAGCAGAAGGGATGTTTTGGTTTGGTTTTTTTACATGCTGAGGCATCTCTCCTTTCTAAAACCAGTCTGCAATAAATGTACACGTGGATGTGATGACAAAAAAAGGTGATGCAGCCACCCAGGAGCTGCCTGGTTTTGTGCATATTTAAGTCCACATGCCAGGCAGACTTAAAAACAAACCCTGTAGAGCTTTGTGGGCAGTTTAGACAAAAAGTCAGTTCCTAAGAGGGTGATCCACTGGAGTGGTGTGGGCAAAGCATATAAATGGTTGTGGGCAATGACAGCCATCATCATGAGTGACAGCCTGACGGGACACCCTTGTCCCTCAGCCTGCGGATGCTTTTCCACCTGCAGCTAAAGACACTGTGGGTGGCCTGCAGTGCACAGGCAGGGCAGGACTCAAGCTCATGGCTCTGATTCAGATGCCACACGCCTCAGCCCCTTTGCTGCCAGGACACAGATGAGGCAGCTTCAATCTCTACATATTTTCACTTTGATCAGTAGCCAAAATTCACTTGTTGTTTCTTGACCTGCAGAAGGGGACTAGATATTCCCTCTTTTATGTACTGCAGGATACAGACAATGAACATCCAAGGTTTTGTGAATTACATCCAGAAGAAATGTGCTGTGCAAACTTTATTAAGTAATAAATCTTTTCACGTGAGTTTTTTCATCCAGTCCCATTTTTACTGAATTAAATGGTTGCTGTTTTGATAGCGATGACACTTAGAGCTGAGTTCTTAAACCAAGAGATTCATGTTCAGGAGTACAGCTCATGCTTTAAAGAAATTAATATATCAGCCACTCTGAGGCTTATGAAAAAAGATCAATCTGGTGGCGTATGAATTTCAGCACCTACTTTGCATGATTATAAAAATGCACAGGCAATGCAGATGTCTCTTGGATAACCCACTCACGGATGGGCTGGTGTTTCAGCTTACCCCTTTTTTGGTACAACTAACTCCCTGTAGGCATTACATTGCAGTGCTTCCCTCCATAGGATCTTTTCCTTCTTTGCTGCTGCAGTAGTCTTATGTCTTGAAGTCTCTTTGTTCCTGCATTTCCCTTTACTCAATGCACATCCTGCAGCCTTCACTCATCCTCTATCCCAAAACACTGGTAACAAATAATTGAAAGTGTGCTACATTTTAAGTTTACTTCTGTATTTCACTCCTGTGACTTCATGCATGGTCAGCACTTTGCCAGTTTATGATAAACTGTCTCCCTCCTTACAAAACAGTTGCTGAATATGTGCAGGTGGACTCGATGATGAATGAATCTCGTGCATCTGAGATACACCAGTGGTGGCACAGACTGTGCAGATCCTCTATAAAGAAAAAGGACTACTAAGGAGCTACTAAGTACAAAAACATGCAGCAACCCTGCTCTCCTCTTACATTCATTTTCTGTTCCTATTGATTATAGAAAAGAGCAGCTGTATTAGATCACACCATTGATTCATCTGGCTTCATCTACTCTCTCTGTCTATAGCCAAAAACTGAAGATTAGAGCTGAGTCAGAACAGAAGTTTATAAGATGCATTTCCTGAGTACTCACCCAGTTTCTAGGTTGTACTTTTGGGATACCCTTGCCCAGTGGTAGTTCAACAATTTATTATTAAATACATGTTTAAAAAGGAATCTATGGCATCCCTTGGCAAGGAATTTAGCAGCTTAATTTCACTTTTTGTTAAGAATCACATCCTTTTGACTTCACTCAATATGTCCAGTTTTTATGCTGCAAGAAGCAACAATCACTCCTTACATTCCTCATATCATTCATGCTTCAATCTTCCATTGCATTCTCCTTTTCAGCTTGGAAAGCCCACATCTTTTCTGGAGTTACCTGTGTGTAAGCCATCCCACAACTTTGATGAACTACCTACTGTAGCTGTTTCCTGTTCTGACAGACAATTTTTGAGGCGAGAGGACCGAATTTACACACAGTATTCAAAATGTGTTTGAAATGTGGACATATGCCATGGCATTATGAAGATCTGTATGGTTCTCTTTTCCTTTGTAATCCCTAACTTTTCGTCTAATCTTTTTTATTACAGTTGAGCACAGAGCTGGCATTTTCATAGATTTATTTATTAGAACTCAAAAACCTGGCTCGTGGGTGGGAATGGTCAGGTCAGAGCTCATTTTGCTTATGAACTTAGGGTTTCTTTTTCCACGTGCATCACTCTCTTCTGAATTTCATCTGCCATTTTATTATCCAGTCAGTTGATCTCATGAAGTCCTTCCACAGTTCCTCACAGTTAGTTCTCCTTTTTCCTCGCCTGATAAGCTTACAAAACTTATCATGCACTCAGTGTCAACTGTGACTAAAGCACTGCAGCCTTGCCAGGCTGCCCATCAGCAGAGGTGGTGGCATGGGAGGCTGCAGGACTTGGCAGGTCTTTACATGGAAATATGTGTTATTCAGAGAGAAAAATTATTGTATTCACTCTTTAACTAACGAGAGAACAAGTTTATAAAGCTTTAAATTTGTGAATTGATTATTTGCAATGTGGATGTTTCAGACACTGAGAACAGTCTGTATGTGACCCTTGAAACAGAATTATGAGAGCTGAATATTTCAGTTACGTATTTATCATAACAACAATTGCATTTTACAAATTATTATTCTGAATTATAAACTGTCTAGAAATCATTCTTAAAGAGATAAAATTTCCTTAATTATTTCATCAACGTGTTTAAACACTGAAATATGTCAGCTATTTTCTTCCTTGCGAGTTCGAATTACTTGAGAGTGCTAATAAATGTCTCCTATCAGCTGTTTTGCATGACTTTTGTATTCAGGATTGTGATCTTAGAAAACATCATGGAATAGTGATTATTGTTATCTTGGAATCTGAAGCACCATACTAGTATTTCTACCTATTTTAAAAGGAAGTAAGCAACATCTTTGAACTTGGCATATAAATGTAGTAGCAAGATTATACCTGAATACCTGATGGGAGGTTCTGATGCAGATTGCATTATGAAGTGTTTAATGAATTGTTTTAAATATATTACACCAAAGTTTATAGGATACAGTAGGCTTACAGTGATTGTTTTCTTAAAAAAAACCAGTAAGGTGGTTTGTGAGTGTAGATTAAAGGTGAGACATTTTCACTGGCTGAGGAAAGAGAACTCAGTGTTTTATGGGCTTTTCCATCTTTGTATAATTTTATGAGCAAAATTCATTAGCTTTTATGTCAGTGCAGTTATTTGTATGTAGATATACTTGTGTGGGAGACATAGCTTAAAGATAAAATGCATGCATGAATATAGACATAGAGAGTATATTTTAAATATACGATTGCACACATCATAACTACATTCCTTTCCCTGTTCTATTGTGCAGCTCCACTGACCACAGTGCTTGAGGGACAAATTAGGACCACACAGTACAGGAGATGCTTCCAGCTGAAGAGGTGCATTAGCAGAGATTCAGGGTATGTTTGAGAAAGCACTCTGCGATTAACAGGCCCAAGCTGGGGGCAGAACAACATTTGTCTTGCTCGTTCCTATCTCTGCAAAAAAAACCCAAGATGAACCTTGTGCCTCAACTCTGTCTTTCCAGTCTAGGCACTGAGAAGAAATGCAGAGCGTGGACCAGACAGACTGAGGTCATAACACTTTTAAGACGTGCCATTTTATAAGCTTTAGAAGAAATGTAATTGCTACATTTCCTCTGTGAAATGGGCTTTTGTTGTTTTATCTAAGGTCTTGTTTCACTGTTTGAAAAGTCAATGTTGCAGGATTTTATTTTTTTTTTTGAGGACAGGAAATTCAGCTGTCTCTGGGCGAGCAGCACTGAAAGACAAATCCCACAGCCCCTGGGGAATGTTTGTGAGCCTGAGTTACTTGTGGAACACCAAAGAAGGTGTAGGGTGGTCAGTAACTTTAGACACCTAAGCTATGTGCTCTGCATCTCCATCTGGATGCCCTCTCTGTTCACACTATTTATACACGGTCCTAATACTCCTAATTTTAGGTGTTCCCGTGGAATTAGATGACTAAAGTAACTGAGAGTAGATGAATACCCTGGTGTAAATATAATGGGAACTGACCAGCAAGTGAGGATTGATAATAAACACTGATAAACTCAAAGTTATAGCAGTTAGAGGAGTTCATTCTCAGAGCAGCTCAATCCTCTCTTGTCTGCCAGAACCAATGAATTAATTATCAAAATTTCCTGTCTTCCTCAAGATTTTATGCATTCAGTCAAAGTGAAACTTTTTGGAAGGACATTTCAGGGGAAGATCAACTTGAATAACATAAGCAGTTGCAAACCTGATCACAATATATCTTGCCAACCATGTCATGACTAACTAAGTCAATACTACAACTAATTTGTGATCGTGATCATTAATGAAACATAGAAAATTCTGGTTTATTGCAAGGTTAGCATGATGGCTCAGCAAATCAACGTTATGGATGTGGGAACCTTTAAAATGATAACAAGTATATTTTAGAACAAAAAATTGCAGTACAAAAATAGTCCATTTTTTCATTAATTATTTTCCATATGTTTATTGGTACAGAATTATTCTGTGCAAACAGAATAATATTTTCTAGAAAAATATTATAAAGTTAATCTGTATTATTTTATTTTGTTAACATTTTTAAACTTTTCTTTTGATCACATTTTAATAACCCTCATTTTCTGAACAGTATATAATATATATATATATATATTTCTCTCTGAATAACACATATTTATATGTAAAGAAATAGAAGATCTACTAAATTTCAATTTGTCAGGACCCTTTCATAGCCATGCTAGATTAGTATCCTCCAGGTGGCATTCAAGGAATTCCTACATGTGTGGAGGAGATTTCTTTTCCTATATCAAAGATTTCCTTAGTAGTTGCTGTGTTTTCATGGGGGTTTTTTTGCCCAGTTTTCACCATATTTTGTACTGTTTGAGTACAGAGGGACTTGAGATGATTGCCTGTTGTAGAAATTGTAAGGTGAAGGTGACAGAAACAGAGATCATTGCCAATTATTGAGACATGGGTCTAAATTAGGGGGTCTTACTGTTTGGTTTTGTTTATTTGTATACCAAAGAACTTTAAATTTGCTGTTTGTACACACTGGTTTTCTTTCCAGACTCCCAACTGAATCACAAAACAAAGTGTGATATTGGACAGAGATAATTATTTTAAATATTTTAAAAGGATTCAAAAAAGGAAGATTTGAGACTGAATGTGGCACTCAGTGCCATGGCCTAGTAACCATGGTGGTAGTGGATCAAGGGTTGGACTTCATAAAAGAGGTTGAACAATATTTTGCTCATGAGATCATTATTTCGTGCTTTATTCCAATGTAACAATATTGTTTATAAGCAATAGTGCAATACTAGTGTCTGACCCTGGTGTTTAACATGAGCTGTCAAAATGAAAGTTGTCTACATTCTCAAGTTCTGCTTTTGTGCATGCTCTGGATCTCCTCTGCTTTTGACAATGTTAAAGGGGATTGGGCACAGAGCATAATTTAACTCTAAATCTTATTCTGAGGATCAGGCACTTCAAAGTGAGACCCCAAAGCACTCAGCTCCACATCACTAATGTACTGTGTGGACAGGAGCCATCAGTCCTTACAAGCACCTACTGAAGCTGCATAGCTGGGTGTTTTCTCTCTGTAAAATTTCTGCAGTGCAAGAGACTCTTTAGGGATAGATAAAAGCTTAACCCAGAATCAAGTTGTATGTATTCAGTAGCATGTTAGTTAATAAAGCATGTTTTCTCTGTTTCTTGCACCAATGTCTGTCAACTTCCTAAGTTTTTGGAGGCCACAGAATTTTGATGGTCCTCTTTAGAAAATGACCAGTGCAAAGTCTGCACCTGTCAGCAGGTTACCTAGACTTTGTTCCTTGGGCAAGAAGAGCTTGTGAAGGACAGCAGTGAACAGCTTTCCTCCTCAAACCTTCCTGCTTTTTTTTTTCTTCCTGTAGGAAACACCTTTGTTGTGTCGCTTTGGCATAGAGATAGGAGATGAGGAATAGACTTGGAAAAGAGCTAGAAGGGCAAAGTTCAGCACACAGAATGTTGAAGAACACAAAAACTGAGTAAGGTAGTGCCAAGGAAAAAAACTGAAACACCTAAGTGGCATAATGGAAGAGTTCTGAGAATTCAGAGGCTCCTGCTAGGAGGGCAGTCATAGGATAATTAATTTCTTGGAAATAAAAGACAGGATCCTTAAGCTAAGAGATGCATTGACCTGGAAGTGTGAATGTTCAGGTTTCTTTCTCACATAAATCTCTGTCAGAAGGTTGCCTACCCATGAGGATGGATATACCTAGTAACTATTAAACCACAAGCTTCAGGGCATGACCTAACTAGTAGCAAATAGTTGAAGAAGCTTCCCTTTTGAAAGGTTATTCCATAATTGCCCAGGCTTCCACAAACCTTCCTTGAAACATATTTTACTGCCTATAATCCAATCAATTTCTAGGTTGCTCATCTTTCTAGGTGTTTTAATTTTTATACAAGTCAGAAAGGTGAAAACTCTTTAGATCCCAGTGGTTTTTCAACTCTGCAGTTTTGTGTTTGTGAATTAAAGCAACTCAATCTTCTTGAAATAGGAAAACACAAAAAAGACATTTATCTTTCAAATGCATTTAATATTAGTGTGATATGTTTTCAGAATATGAGTACTGTAGTCCAGAAAGAGCCACTGACCTCTTCTGAACCTCAGGTCTTAGACAAAACAGAAATTAGAGGCTGGTGGCTCTTTGCTTTTAGGGTTGATTTTCCCCGATGCCTCCAAGTGTCATTGCTTCTATCCATCACCTTGAGAGCCTGTCCTCAGTCTCAGAGCTGTGCAAACATCCCCATGATCTAAGTAAAAGAAGACATAAATGATCATTGACTTCAGAGCCTGTACCTCTGTATTTTGTCTATGGTTTCCTGATGACTTGACCGTGCTACTTCAGTTCATAAATTCTCTCCTTCTGCTATTCAGAGAAAGCAGGAGGTAATTACTTCAACTTACCTTTAGAGTGCTATTATTTGCACATAAACAGAGTGCACCATCTTTCCTTGATCTCACCTCACGAGTGTCCTATTAACTGTTCTTTTCCAGTTCTTTGTATCTTTCCTTTGTATTTCCAGCACACTCAGAATTTCTCCAAAGAGTTAATGGGGTTGAGCCAATGCAGCTGTATCAGTTTCAGTACTCCAGCTAACTGGCTAATCCAGATATGTCCCTGGGACACTGTGTTGGATCATATAGATATACCCAACTGAAAAAAACAAAACAAAACAAAACAAAACAAAACAAAAAAAAAACCACACTATATTTAGGATGTTGACATCTCTAAAATTGCTCTTGCCTTGCTCTAGAGGTCACCTTTAAAAGAAGCTCCAGAGTTGATTTTATAATAAGTTTCTGAGCTAATGGCAGTGAAACATGTATTGAATGCTGTGGTTAAAACTAGGGGATACATTTGATTAACTGGCACAAGTTCAGCATCAAATCTTCCAGCTACAGAGGGATTTGACACCACTTGCCAAAACTTAGTTTTTTAATTATTTGATTCAAGTTAAATTCTACCCTACTGGAGTAGAAATTAAGCACCTAATATACATTTCACAGCAGCAGTGCTTTTCAGTGATTCATGTGCAGCAAGTACAAACCATTGACTTACTGGCCTTCTAGAAGTGTTTCTTGTCTGTATGCCAGAGTTTTAAAGGGTGTGCTTTTCTGTACATGTACACATTAAAGATTTAAAAGATACTTGACCCTATGTAAAACAGAGATAGACTAAACCTTCTGAATCTTTTTAGCATTTAGGTAGTATATAATATATTACGTAATTTTGTTTGTATCATCACTGGAGGAATTAATTTATGAAGGTACATTTATTTAGCATCACTAGGATTTATAAAATGCTTTGTCAAAATCAACATTTGTGTGGAAATTGTTCGAGGATGTACATTTTAAGTCAGAGTCCAGTGTTTTTCCATGCAGTTACACATATTCACTCAAAATGTTGAGTACAGTAGCTCTGGCATTCTCTGCACGTGCCAACAAATGCAGCTTTTACAGAAGGGTCACAGAAGATGTTCAAATAAAATATTCATAATTTTCTTGGTAAAAGAAAAACCCCTTTCAGACCTGTAAAGTACTGTTTGACAAAAAATTACTTACAATCTGATCTAGTCTCATATTTTGGTATAAACATGAGCAGGAAAGATTTGCTGAAATGAGTGTACATTTTAGGTTTGCCTTTGTTACATCACAGGACGAGTAGCAATTAATGGACTCAAAAGATTGCAGATTTCCTAGTGCTTTTTAACCTGCTTATTTCATTTTCAAGCTCCTGAATCAATTTAGCAGCAGGAAGTTCTGCAGAGCAATTTGGTTCCAGTTGACCCTGAAGGGGTTGTTGCTGAATGAGACTTAGTTACAGCTCTGTTTCCATAATGACACCTTGCTGCAATAAATGACACCTTCTTAACCTCAAGTTGTATTTCAAATAAATTCGTAGCAATTCCCAAGCTACATCAGGAGGCTGAAAACAAAGTTCTCCGGAGAAATGTATCCCCACAGGTTGTCCCCATATCACAGGGCACCTACCAATGCTGGCATGATATTTTTAACTTATGTTGGCTGGAACACATCTTTCTTCACGCTGATTAACATCATTATAGTAGCAATCTGAGTCTGCTGAGAAACTAATTTCTCCCTCCTCCTTCTCTTTTAGCATAGATTTCCTAAAAAAGGAAACCTTGTAAGCCACTCTGCCTTCTTTCCTAGAGGAATCCTGCATGTCAGGAACAGTACCCCAGGAGAGCACGCACAGCAACAGTCGGTGACTTGCCCAATGTCTGAGCCAGGAGGAACAGTGGACAGCACAACACGTAACATTTGAACTCGTGGAAGCAGCAAATCTGATGTTTAAGGACATAGTGTTCTGTTACTCCCACTGTAGGTGCCACATCGGGGTTTATAACTGTCATAAGAGGTCGTAGGAAGGGGAGTGACTTGCCTCTTACACCCTCCCCTGTCCCATCAAACAGCCTGTTACTTGATCCAGAAAAACATTCCTGACAGAAGCAAATGAAGTGAAGGGCTTTTTTTTCCCCCATTACTGTGTTCTTGCTGTGCCATTCAGCCCCATAGGTTATTGAAACCTGGTGTGAGATGATAATACCAATCCCACACAACCTTAGTGGTGTCTTTGGCAAACAAGGAGAGAGAAGATCTGGTTTTGGGAGAACTGTTCCCTCAGGAATCTCAGTGACCTGTTAGATCTTTAAGCCACTCATTGTCTCCTGCTGCTCCAACCATAAAAGGCAATGTAATGGAGCCAAGAATCTGCTTAGTCTGATCAAAATCCCGTTGGTTGTCAGAGGCTGTTGATTTGACATTATTTCCATTTATGTGACAGGCAACTCATTTTATTTTTGCCCACTATGCTTTTTTGAACTGAATTTATTCCTCTTCCTTCAGCAATACAGAGCATATGAAGTACCTCCTTAAAACATACATTTATGTAAAGCATTTATGTGATTTTTAAAGTGCTATTATTTGAAGCAACCTTGTAATTAAAATATTTTGAATTGTTCACTATGTAATAAATTATGTCAAGTATCTCACAATACTTTTTACCTCTGAGGGTTTTGCACTTCAGAGAGAGCAAAACATTCACACAGACTGAGTGGTAGCTGATATTTTATACAATTATTTTAAATATCTTCTACTAAAATCCACTTTCAAGAATCAGAAACTGAGTAGGTCCTGTAAGAAGTAAAGATCTAGGAGTGCTTCTGTCTCAATCTTGCAAAATGAAGCATGGTAGCACATTCTGTAAGTAAAAGAAAATCTGTAGTATTGCAAAATAGTGTGGATGAATAATTACTGTCTTCTTACATAGGATCAACAATAGATGAAAGAGAAATCAGGCAGCAAGGAAGAGAGAATTGCATTATGGAACATAGTAAGGAAAAGGTTATGTTGATGAATTTACATTTACCCTGGAGGAAATTTGGGGGTTGCATCTATCATGACCTTTAGCCCACAGCACTGTAGCAGAATCCACTCTTTGACAAGGTTATTGGGGTCAGTTGGCTTCCTTCCACCATTTCTGAGCAAGCAAAGAAAATCTGCAAGGGGAGAGAATTTAGGATGGAGGGAGACGTGATAATTATAACTTGCTGGAGGCCTATTTTCAGTAGATGAAGTGCTTCAAAAGAAGCACTACTATGCTGTCTTTTGAATGCAAACCTTTAGGGAACTAGTGTAAGAAAATGAAATTAAAACCATTTTTTTTTTCACTCTAAACTTGTTAATTTGCTGGCTCTAATGCCTTGTCAGGGAAACACCATGCTCAACTTTGAACTCCAAGGTTAGTACCACTAATAGTCTCCCCTCCAAGCATTGTAACTGTGAGTTACCACTGAAATGATTAAACAGATAAGAGACTCTATTATGTGAAGAATCAAATATCTTATCTGGTCATTGTGCTAATTGAAAGCAACCTTGTATGGTAAGAAAACAAATTCTTACTGAATTCAGCATAAACCCAAAGATGTTTCATCCATGTGGACACCTTTAATATACAGAAAGATGGGTTATGAACCGGGGTATTTTATAAAAGTTTAATTTCTGTTCATATTTCTGTGATTTTTCCACATAAACTTGTGCTTAGTTTTTAGTCTTTTATATTCACAAGCCCACACTTCTAACAAGACAGTGCCCATGTATTGCAAATAATGGAACTTACTGACATTCACATTGTTAGGATAGCTTAGTCAAAAGATTAAAGAAAATCTCTAGAGCACAAACAGAAAATAATATAAACATGGACCTCCTGGATCCCTATGACATTGCCTGCTCATTAAAGAGTCTGTCTTCCCTTATCCTACAAAGATAGCAACAGAAAGATGAACAAACAAACACAAAAGAAAGAAAGGATGGACTGATCTCTGCTGGTGGACTAATAATCATGTAATGGGAACAAAGAGTACTCTGGATGATGGGCAGCACAACCACACCCTTGCCAGCTGACCCATCAGATGTGTCAGGGGTGGCATTAGGAACAATCACTGATCAGGAAATGTTGCTTCATTACTTCCAGTTCTGTTACTGGAGTAAAATGTCTCCTCTGAGAAAGCATCTTTTTACTGCTTATTACCTTCCTAATAGACTTTCTAGAATCAGAAGTAAAATCAATATTTTTCTTGCTGTGCCCTGAAATAACATTCTTTTTCAAGTGTGGGATCGTTAATAAAATCTCAGTCTTCTTTTTATTTCTATGTATAATATAAAATCATACTCAGGATCCAATAGTATGGGAATTCTAATATAGTTACAGAACTTAGGCTGGTGTCATGGTTTGAGATAGCCCCAACATCCAATTCCCTAGCTCCATTCCCCCTCCCACATCTCAACCTAATGTGAGAGAGGTTTTTCCAGACAAAACACACCAGACTCCAAAGTGGGGGAAAGGGAAATATATTACAATGACTGTACAAATAAATACCATATCACATTATACACATGATCATAACTATCTCTACCATGACATATAGTATTTACAATGGATCAGATCTCTTCTCCCCTCCAAATAAAAGTCCAGGAGGGAAAGAAGGACAGATCCCTTCCAGTCTCTGAACAGCAGCATCTTCTGAGGCAGCAGGTTTCTTCTCATCTCATGCAGCAGCTGATAGCTGGCTTTCTGCCAGCGTCCACGAGGGAGGTATCCAAGCTCCCCCGGCCCCATCGCCTCACAACCGAGGGGTCTTCCGTGGGCTTCGTAACCCCAGACAAGGTCGTTTCACCACGTCATATCACGAAGACACAGGGGGGTCTTCGTGACGGTCTGGTATCTCTTGCAGGGCCTCTGTGCCCTGTCTCTCAGGCTGCCACCGTGGCAGCAGTGCGAGGGGGGGGGAAGCCAAGGTCAACTCCCCCTGCATTCCTCTCGGAGCTCTCTAGCTCCTTTCTACAGTGCATGTCGCACTTCAAGGCTCTTTCAAGTAAGAGTCCATCATCTTCCTCCTTCCAGGAGGTCTCAAAGGAGTTTTGGGGATCTGGTATCAGTCTTACCCCCAAGAACTCTGTAGCTCTCAGCTGCTGGCTCTCCTTTCCTCGACTCTCCTTCCAGGAGTCTCCTCTGCAGTGCTGCATGTTGCTTCTGCTGCTTCTTCAGTTCAGGTTCTTATCTCTGGCTCTCTGCCACCGTTTCTCTGGTCAGTGTCGGCTGCTGCTCTGTGCCCATGGAGAAAACATCTCCCGGCATAACTACAGGCACCTAGCCCAGCTTTATGCTGTTCCAGGTCCCTGCAGCCCCCAGCCAGGGGCTGGGAGGGGGCCAGAGGCCCCAAGGGGCTCAGAGCCCCTTCCTCGTGGCTCTACAACATGGCCACCTCTCCTACACAACCAAAACTACAACCTTTCTTTTCCGGTCTGGTTGTGGTATGTTTACATTTCTGCAGGAGCGCCCATTGGGCAGAACTTCAAAACTTCCAGGGGTTTCCACCCCTTGGGGTCTACCACTTCTCTTAGCCTCTGGGGAAAACAAGGTTCAAACCACTACAGCTGGTGAAACACTGTATAAATACAATAGTATTTTCTGGTATAGAAAAATTGCGAAGAGTGTTTTTACCATCCAGAAAACCACTTGAAAATCGGACCTTGGTACATCTCTATTCTGTTTCATTAACCTCCTAACATTTTTGTTCAATGGGTGTGGGATTATCAGATAACCATAACTTCTACAGTGTTAAGCAGAGTTTACTGTGTGGTTTAATTTGTGCCATTAACCTGTGATATAAACTTGAAAAAGTCCTTTCCTCCTACTGAACAAGAAAACAAGCTTTCTCTTGTTTTCTGACTAACAAACACAAACATGAAACCCAAGTCAACATAAATTAATCCTTACAGCATTAATATCTCTTCCACTCTCAACTGTCAGAAAACATGTGGTAAACCCCTAAATTTTGGTGAGTATGGTCTTTCCTGAACCTTGAAACAGGTAGAGGTCTGAAGGAAAGAATACCCTGTAATTATGCAATTCACATTATTATTGGTAATGGTAGAGGTATAGAAACATCTTTGGTTTCTCTTCACCAGAGAAATAAGATTTGAAAAGAGGTAACGAGGGGGGGAGTATTCCATGCACAGACAGATGTCAGGTGAGCTTTGGTTGTCACCTGCCATTGGGTCTGAAGCTTCTTCATCGTGAATGGGCATCATATAAAAGTTGTTCAGTCCTAGAAAAGGGAGACAAATGCTGGCAGTTCTTTACCTACTTTAACCAGTATGAAAAAAGAAATAAGACAGTTAGAAAATGCTCTAAAGAAAAAAAGCTTCAGAAGCCCTACAGATCATCTATTTTGAAATCAGACACTTAGAGATAATGGAAGCCGTCTTTAGAAAAAGAGAAAGTTTCTACAGAAAAGACTCTGTAATCCAGTCATCATTTAAAATACACATTTTCTGTCCTGTATATAGCATATGAGAAAAAAAGAATTCTGATAGAGAGAAGGCAAATACATTTAGAATAAAATACAATAAAATAGGAATAAAATAAAATAATAAAATAATAAAATAAGGAATGAACTTTCATTATTCAATAAAAATTTGAAAAGACCAAGAAACTTTTCAGACTGAATTCAAGAAATTTATAACAGTATAGAAGAAAACAGAGAGCAGATGGTGCAAAGAATCCTCAGTGCAAAACACAGATCAGGGCTGAGCTCAGAAACCACCCTTCAGCCTAGGACCAAAAGCAAGAAAATGCTGCCATTAAAGTGATTAAAAGCCATGCTGAGTTTCTAAGCATTTATTTTTTTTCAAATGGTTTCATTGGGAACCAAATTAGAGTTCTCCTGCAGCTACTGGATTTGAAACAACTAATTAAAAGAACGTCCCATTGATTCATCATAGGAACATTAGAGTAGTCTTTAGAAATGGGAAAATAGGATTTACCTATCTTACAATTGTCTGGTTAAAAAGAGCTTTAGCAATAAATGGATAGGATCTTTAGGGTCTAATTGACTTCTGCTCTAGTGAGCAACAGTTATAAGAGGCTGAAATTTCTCCATAGAAAGCAGTGCCTTTAGTAGAACTTCACAACAAAAGAAATAGAAACTGAGCTGGCTGCAGCTTTTAATTATTTGGTTTTATTCATCTCTTTCTTCCTGCAATAAATTTCTGGCTGGAATCCTGTATGACAAATGCAGGAGCATCTTTCTGCACAGGTAAGAAATGGTCAGTGGTGGTTCTTTTGTGTCTTTTTGTTAAAAAGTACACTTTTTTTTTTTTTTTACCACTACCCTAATACAAATACAAATGCTTCTCATAGTCTCAGCCTTATCTGCACACCTCTGCATTTTGGTTCAGAGGATTCAGTGCTGGCACAGTGCTACAGGTGTGATGTGAGCCTTCCTGTGGGGGGGGATTCGGTTTCAAGTGTAGGTCAAGCACAGCTGGTTTAGGAGAGATCTAAAATAATTTACTTGCCCTAATTTGCTACTGAGTTGTTTCCCAGAAAGCAGACTTGGGTTCTTTCTTATACTGAACTTTTGAGAGGACCTTCTGATGTGCCAGGACTGTGCTTTGACATGCAGTTCCTCAAATGGAAGAGTTACTGCCGTGAGCTCAGGCTGAAAGCATGCAGAAATTGCTGAATACATTTGGAAGTCAGAACACAAAGAAAAATCCCCGTCTTGAGTACATATGAAAAGCTTATAGAGGTTGGGTCATAATTTGAAGACACGTTATATCAGCGATCTGTACTTTAAAAGCCTAGGAGGACCAAGAATACCCTTTTATCTACAGCTTAACCTGATATTTTCTGTAATCCATCTTAATCACTTCACAAGGTTTGGGTTGTCCAACCAGGGAACCCCCAAATGCGGTGAGATGAAGCCACAATGTGCTGGGAAGGTGTTCCTGCTGAGGTCCATCACCCAGGAGCAGGCACACAGGGTGCACCACATGTATCTGGAAGGTTGCTACAGCTCCCTCAGCCCCACCTGTAAATCACAGCTCAATACCGCTGAATGACTCAAAATAGCAAGAAGTAAACAAATTTAAGAGAGCAACGCCCTCCTAGGCCCTTGATCAGTGTTTAGCAAATACAAATCCATGTTTGCTACCTCCTGATTTCCTTTAAACAGATCTTTCTTTGTATCTTGCTTGGAGTAGCTTCACCCTCAGTTTCAAGAGTAAAAATTTCATGTCAGCTGAGGGAGTAGTTATACATACCCAGGGATCACATTGTGGTCCAAATCCTATGAATTCTTTTCATTTATTTGTTTGTATTTTATTCTGTTCAGTTATTTACATTATGCTTTCTAAGGACTTCCTGAAAACTGGGTTAATCTTCTATTCAGCATGACAGGAAATCTTTTTTTTTTTTCTCTGATACCCTTGCATCAGACCTGTGGTTAAAATGGCATTAAGTACAAGGGTAGAACGGTTTCCTGTATAAGCTCTGTGTTGTCCACTTAGCACTTTGGTAGTTTTTTTTCATTTGGTATTACATGTTGAGTTGAGGTTTTTTTCACGTCAGAGAGGACTGGACTATTATCCCACAGAATAGTTATCCAAAGGGAGGAGAGACAGTGGATGGAAGTTTGTTTTCTCTCTCAGATAGTGTATTATCACAGAGAAAGATGTGCATGTCTGTGTGTAGAGTGTCCCTTTTTTCGAAGCCAAACAACCAGGTTTGTTTTCTTCAGCGTTTGTTTGCATTCTAGAATGTATTTACTGTTTTCATTTCTTAAACTTTCTGAAATATTTACAGGAAAGAAAACTGAAGCGTGAAATTTTGTGCTTAGAAGCAGATTCTTATTTCTAGGGAGACTCTTTCATTCAAAAGATAAAACCAGAAGTCATAAAAATGTGTTATTTTTAGGAGAGTGCTCCATGGAAACTTAGAAGTTAAGTAAGATTCATAACAGAGAGGAATGGGGGAGGGGGTGTAATAAACTGATATTTTTTAGTGGAAAGACAGATAGTGAAAGCTGTGAGCCAGTTATGGTAACTGGTTTGTTTAACTTACTTGTGTTTAAGACTGTTGAACAACATGACTGGTTTTCCTGCAATATTTGGGAAAGTTGCATGTCAATACTGTCAAAACAACATCAGCATCTGGAGATTATTAGACCTCCTTTGACATACCTGACCAGATTAATAAAATAAGCAAAGATTGTTTTCTAGAATGCAATTTTTCACCATTTTGAAGTTACTGCATAGATAACTCTGTATCTTCAGTCCTAAAAGGGCAGAAAAACTATATCTTAAAATTGGTTAAACTCGTAGTGAGATAATTTGGCTCTTGGGTGCATCCATTCCATGCGTGTTGGATCCCAGAAGCTGCTGGAGGCAGTTCCGACTCACTGTGCTGCTGCAGACCTGCAACAGCAATTATGGCAGGTGGGTTTGGGGGCAACTTTGCCCCCACAGTTTGCCCACAGCTCAGTCCCTGACAAGCTGGCTCTTCCATGCACACAGACACCTCACCAAAGGGCTGAATTCCCTGTTGCTGCCAGCCCAACTCACAGAAATACCCCAAAGAGTAAATTTGAATGTACGTTGTACACATTGGAATTATACCATTAAATGAAGATTAACCTGAATGTAGAATTTACTGTCTCTGAAATGTGGTTCTGCTCTGGACAAGATGCCCTCAGAGCCAGCAGTGCCACCTGGTTGTGCCCAGCCAGTGGTAGGGACCAGCACAGGCATTTCTTTCTGTATTTTTGCATACAGCCATTTTTCAGGAGCTGCTCTGCACTTCAACAAAGGAGTTACTAGTGTGTGCTTGAGACATTAATTCCAGGTTATATGGTTTCCCTGACAATTGCCATCTGTCATGCTTTGCTGTCTGGAGGTCACTCAAAGTCACCTCGGGTTGGTGTCCTCAGACAGTAGGTTGAAAGGATAAACCGTGTGCTTCGTCTTTAACCCTTAGTTATCCTTTTCCCTTTCAGCACCCACCTTGATAGGTATGGTAAGGAAGGACTGGGCTTCCCAAAACAGCATTGCCCTCTCCTGGCAAGAGCCGGACTTTCCCCATGGAGCAATTCTGGACTACGAGATCAAGTACTATGAGAAAGTAGGTCTCACTTACAGCATCACCCAAACTCAGATCCTAAAGATCAATGTGTTTTATATTTTTAATAGTATTTTTTAAAAACACTTTAAACTTTTCACTTGATCCCACACGCAATGCTATGTATGCTAAAGTAGACGTTTTATTTTGTACTGGATTTTTTTGTTGTTTTACTTCTAACTTGTTAATGACTGTCTTGTTTCACATCAGAATCAAGTAGAACAGCAAGCAGACCGTACACATACTTGTCAAATGGTAGCCACATTTATAAACGTGGGTAAATGGATCATATGCTTGAACATATTTTGATTTATGGACTCTAAAAATGTCACATTAGAATGACACTGAAGCAGCAGAATTAAGGAGAATGGGAACATGATTTCATTTGCTAAATAAAGCAATAATCTGTGCTTAAAGGACAGAAATACAGTCATGAAAGAAAGATTTGGGGATGTTAGGCTCTGTAAGTAACTGAGGATTTTCTTCCTTGATTGCACTTCTCTATTGCTGCAGCTTTAATGATGCAGAAAAAAAGGGTAAACTGGGAAAGAAATCCAAACAATTTCAATAGCAGTGTTAGAGGGAAAAGACAGATTGCTTAGAATATTTGGTAGCCAAAGCAAGGAAACCCTACTTTCCTACACTAGAGGAAGTCCTTCAGGTTTTAATCCATTACCATAGTAAGCCACAGCATGACTTGAAGTTCCTTTGTTTCATTTGTTGATATTGAACATGAGAAATTGTGAGATTTTATTCAGTTGAAGAGGAACAGTTCCAAAGACCCATAACCATTCGTATGGATGGTAAATTATAAAGCTTCTCTATATCTTTATTAAAATCCTTTATCAATAGATTATCTGCCAATACCTGCCATGGCTGAGTGACGAGGCAAACAGCTTTCCTTAGAGATCTAGATATTACTTAGCCTTGATCTTTGTGCAGCAAGACTACATACACAGGCTTTGTGGCCCTTTGTTATATACAGTTTAAACAACTCCTGTCTGTTTTTACAAAGCATTTTCTGTTTCCACCTTTTTAAAATATAGAAGGAGTATGTTCTAACTACTTCTCTTCCCTCTTAGGTGTGGGGAGATAAAATGCACTACTGGCATCTTCCAGTTCTTCTTCACCTTGGAGCTCTGTGTGTTAAATAGCATAGTTTGTGTCTTGTCGGGGGTAGACATAGCAAGTGAAGCTGTAATCTCTCAGGCTTCCCAGTAACCCTCAAAGAGGGGAATATTGGCATTCATGTTTTCAGCAGAAGTGACAAAATAGGGATGTTGTTGCACACCCACAAGAAATGTGATGAAAGTGAAATAATTGTCTGCTGGATTTAGTATGAATTTGCCACAAAGGCATCCCTGTAGTAGAGAGTAAAAAATGCTGCTAAAGTTGAAGAACATGTTAAATATGAAAAGGTCAGAAATTTTGTTAATGTCTTAGGGAGGTAAGAAAAATGCAGAAACCAGTAACCTTAGATACTAATAAACACACTAGGTAGAAAAATGGAACAACTTTTGCAGTCCTGTTTTTATCCCTTTTTACCTGTCATTTGTGTTTAATAAAGAAAAGAGGGTTTGTTCTGATATACAATGTAAGAAATTGAACATCTCCAGCAAATACAAACACTCAATCAATCCTCCAAATTCATCTGATAATATCAGTTTATTAACTTTGTGAAACTTTGAAGAATTATGCAGGATTCTAAAGTTTTACAAGTATTTACTGCTATTTCTTTTAAGATACCTTGTTGACATTTGAAAAATTGTCAATATATCACTGGGCAGTACATTAAGGGACCGTGTCTGCTTTTAATTATAACCAGTAGGAATTTTGTGGGTCATAAATGGAAGTCATATCTTGCCATGGGCTCCTGGAGTTTCCTGAAAGATATGTAAACTTCAGAAATCAAAGAGCTGTCAAATAAACTGTAAGCAGTCCCCAAAATGGGGCAGTTTCCAACAATGTCATAAGACAAATTGGAGATGGAGAATGCAGAACACAGAGATGCATCTTTCCATGCATATCCAGAACAATATTCAGTGAATTACTGTAGAACATTCAGGATCATAACCAAATATTGTTTGGCTTTCTGTCTGCCTGTAGAATGAAAATCCTGTGACTAACAAAATTCCATTGTGAGCTAGTTCTGTATGGACTGTACAGGTTTTTAGTTTCTTGTTTATGAATGCACTGGTACATTTTTATGTTGTTGTGTGACAAGAGGTCAGTTCATTCTGCAGCTTTTGGGTCACAAATGTGGTGAACATAAACTAGCCTAGGACATAATTAGAGAGCTGATTTGACCTGTGAGAGAACAAAAATCCCTAGACATTCAGCTCAAGGTGCTATGAGTTCTGTCACAGTAATAATAATAATAATTCTGAAACCTATACAGTTGGCAACATTTGTCACCTTAAATGATAGGTGAACCTTTACAGTTACACACAGAGACTCAGTTAAATGTTTGCCCTTTGAGATCTAAGATGTACTTATAAAAGCATTTCTTCATAGACCTTCTTTGGACTCTTCAGATAGTAAACATTGCAAATTATCTCTGTTGATACAGGATGTCTGCCCCATTCTGCACCCTGTTGTCTATACATTATACTTTATAATCCCTTGATATCATCCACAAACTGCCCACAATTTCTAAAAGAAAAAATCTCTCATGGGCAGTATTGTCTTTCCCATTAAAAATCAAACTCCATGCAACAATATAATCTCAGTTTCATTGCTAACAGCAGTAAACTTTTATGCTTCAAGACTGTCACTCAGACAGTGACCAAAGCTTGTACTCTTTGCAAGATTCCAGGGCATCATAATCTCTTTACCTGTCATCAAAAACATTGCATGTTTGAGACAGATGAAGGAGTGGGATAAGATATGGCCTTGTTAGAGGCTTGTAATGACACTGAGTCCTTCTGTAGGAATTCCCTCCTGGGAAAGGAAACACAGAACACAGTGGATATAAACCATACCAGCTGCACTTCAGGTTGTGCAGCTGAACTGGAAAACGCTTATTCCTCCCCTTTTCCCCCCAGCCCCATGAAGTTAATCATCAAAAATTAATGCTCCCTGAGAGCTGTATCAAGCATACCAGTATCAGCAACTGTATTGTTTGTTCTCTCATATGACCCAAATACACCAGCTGGATTATACTTTCTATTACACACAAAATAATATATAATTAGCTAAGGGAGCCTGTCTATAGAGAAGAGATTTTAATGGAATGTACCCTAGCAATATCCAAGTCATTGCAATATCTCTAAATAGAGAAAGTAGAGAATATCTTCTGAATCAAGATGTTGGGGGAGGTGGGGCTGGTTGATATTTCTTTGCTTCCTTGTCTTTTGATTAAATTTACACTAAAGCCAAATCCCTTTGGCAAAATACTTCATTTTGTTGGGAGACTCAATTTGCAGCTCATAGGCTATTTTCATATGAAAGATTTAACCCACCTCCATAGGACAATGAGTGGACAGGATATGTGGGATGTCAGATATTACTTTTTGTCCATTCCAGTATGATTTAGAGTTGAATTAATAAATAAAAATGAGAAAATAACCATGCAGTGGAGGCAAGGGGGAAATTAGTTTTCCAATGAGATTTGAAAAAGAGATGAAGAGCTGATGAGGCAGAGAGATAGAGCAAAGTACCAGATTTAAAGAATTAGAAAGCAGTATGACCTTGTTAACTTTTCTATCAGTCTAGAGCTGTATTTACTTAACTTACATGAGAAATGATGCTCCTTCTTAAAATCTAATATTAAAACAAAAACCCCTATTTCTTTGAATAATCATTAATGTGGGTTAAAATGAGCCCTCCTGAATTTGAGTAACTGAATTTAAGGTACATGACATGATGGGAATAATGCAAAGATTTAAGACTATCAGTGCATAATGTTTTGACTGGCAGAAATATTTTTACAAAAATTAATACGGAATATTATAAACAAGAAAGTAATTTTGTCTTTTAGAGCTGTTTGCCTGTAGTATCCTGTAGTTTAAAGCAAATCTACCTGTTCCAGAAATATGTACACAATATTATTTCAAAGCCTTAGCAGTGTAGATATATAATAGATTACACACTGCGCTTTGAAGGCAAAAAGATGTACAGAGCTATGAACTGATATTCTTGTCACTTTTTTTTCTTCATTTTTTGAGGAACAGATAATCTTGTGCTGTGCTCAGTCCTGGTAACACACCAGGCTCCCTGTCACACCAGTGTCCAAGCTGTTTTATTCTATCTTTTATTCCCATGTGACCTGGCAGTGTAAGGTGTGTGACTCATCCTGGTTTAGGACAGCAGATGTTCCTCTGTGTCTTCTCCAGCTAAGGAGATATTTCATTATGATCCTCTCAGGTTAATTAACCTAATCCTACATGAGCATTGTCTGGAATCCAACCTCAGTGAACAGGAGCCACACGTGTTCTTATTAGACAAGATATGGATATTTCTTTTAAGAAGCCACTTCCTGTAGATCAGACAATACTCTGAATTTCTGTGTGACATTTTGGAAATGAGAAGTAAAATTAGTCATTTCTCCTCTGTGCCTTTCTGTGAGGTCTATATGACACATTTGAGGTTCATTGACTCTCAGCCTCCTACTACTTAAATAGCCAAACCTCTCCAATCTTCCAGCTCTTTAATTACAATCTTGCATAATGTTTAAATGAGTCAGAAGAAACCTGTTTTTTTTCAGCCACAACTATGTTACAACTTCCCTATTTCCTTGAAGTACCAGTTATTACATTCTTGGTTCAGATTTTGCTTTTATGTTAGGTTTTTAAATCATGAAGAATAATATATGCCCTAGCTCCAATTGTCACGAGGCTGAAGGGGGCCTGCAGGCTGTGTGACATAACTCATGGGCAGATGTAGTTCATTTGGTGCTGTTGTGGCTGCATTGTTAGGATGTACTAGTTCTTCCTCCAGGCATGTTCTTTTATTGCTTGATAACCTTTCAAGCTTCCTGACTAAATTTGAAAGTCAACATCAGCGACAAGATTGGGAAACAGGAAAAGGCTTCCAACATTAGGGATAAGCATAGGAGCACTTCATGTGCCTAGCCAGTCAGTGAGTATATTCAGGATAAAATGCTGAATGATTAGCTGGGTAATTTCTAGCTAATAATTATTTTTTTTAAAGAACACTTTCCCGTTGTAGTATTTTTCAAATTATTCAAGTTGTTTGAGGCTTACATAATAATTTGCTCCCTACAAGTTTCTGGAATCAAGAAACACGGGATTCATGCAATGATACATTTTCATTACACTTTCAACACATTCTCATCAAAACAAGAGTATTGCATATTTGGGATACATAAGAGCTTTTGCATAGTAGTATTAAGCAGATCTTAGTGTTTGTTCATATCTGCAGGAACAGCTCAGCATGTCACAGTGGGGCTCCAGGGCTCCAAGGAGTGCCTCTGGCATTCTTGGCCATTCAGAGCTCCTGGGAAATGAACCATGTCTGGTGAATGTTTTTAAAAAATAATCACTACAAATGTACTTTGGGATATAATCATTAAAATGAAAATCTCCGAGCTTATTTTAGCATAGTAAGTGATGTTAAACAAGCCTCTCAGTTTTTCTGTTCTGCTGTTATTAACCTAGTTTCCCAGGAGAAAAACTGTAAAAGCCTTGGATTCTAAAAAAAGAAAAAAATAGGTCTCAGAACCATTGAAAATGAGGGTGAACAATTACAAGACTCTCTGACAAGATATAATTTTTGCCTGCAGGAAAGAAGCTAAGGACCTTGCAGCAGCCATTATTAATGACACTGATATAATTACTATTAGGAGAAAAAGAAATCTGGCATCTAAATATCAATTCCATGCAGCAAAGGGTTTATCATAGAAGTTCTGAGCTAGGCCTTCTCTGTTAGATGCCTGGTTTGGCTTTGTCTCCTAATCACTGTCATCAGTTATCTGGAGATAGCTTCTAAACTTTTGTATTTAATATTAAAGCAGCCTAAAGGGCTATGACTGTTGTTGTTACTGCTGAACCAAAAATTCTCAATGAGAAATATAATGCTGTTTTAGCAAGCCTTGTAGATTTGATTAAAAAAACCCCAGCCAACCCAATTTAAGTCTCTGCTGCTCTTGTGTTCTTGTCTGTACCTAATACTATTTTCTCCAAGGAAAATTACATGTACAATTCTTATTCCAGAAACTGCTAGAAGAGCTGCACAAATGTAATAAAAGTGTATTAATGGTTTTGGGTAAATGATTTTCAAATATTTTTAAGGGTGTAGGAAAAGCATAGGAGGTATGCAAACTGTCAGAAGACAACAAACACAGCTAGTTCCATACCTCAAATATAGCAAAGAAAGCTAAATTCACTGATTGCGGGGGTTAGTTACTAATAAAAAGAATTATTAAACACTTTGCTAGACTTTCAGCATTTGAACCTCAGGAAAAAATGTTTTAAAAATTGTTTACTGACACAGCAATAATAATAATAATAATGTTAACTGCAGGAATCAGATGTTAATCATAAGCATGTGTTTAGGTGGGGTCAAAAATCAGAAGCAGCTATTTTATAGTGCAGTGAGTTTCAGCTCTCTCCTGAGGACAAACTTTAGATGGTTTTGATGCACACGTTGTGAAAAAGAAATATTGTCTCTTCAGAGAGGATTGCATAAAAGGAAGTGGTATGGAGTTTAGCATGTTTAATCCTAACTTAACAAAATAATATACTCACAAAGCATTTTATTATTGTTGTTTCTATCAACCAGTTGCAGTGTGCTTACCTCTGAGTTTAGTTCCAGTAAGTTTTAGTTCAGTATGAGAACAGAGTTGAAGTTCCCTCAGGTACCTTAACACAAACTCAGGAGTCCAACTTTGGGTTTGACAGTTTGACAAATTTTTACAAAAAAGAATGGCCAGTTTGTAAACAATGACCTGAATATAACTAGTGTCCCTGTCAAAAGATGGCCATCTAAGTGAAAGTGGTTTCCTTATTTATAAATTAAATACAGTATCTAGGTCTCAGTTTCTCTAAAACCTGACAGAATGTTTCCTTTAGACCCTCTTAAAAAGAAGAACTAGATTTAAAGTTCTCTAAAAATCTTCACCTATGAGCCTAAACTATTTTAAAAACTGAAGCTTGCACAGCGTTTTCATAATACACAAATGACTTACTGTTCATAAATTGTTGTTTTGCAACCATAAAGGTGTATTCACAGATTAAACTAAGATGTACCTTGAGAGACATGGGTTTATATTTTTGTCTAAATGAAGGAATGTTCCAATATGAGATATCTTTTAATTTAAAGTTTCTTCCTGCAATCCTTGATGCATTCAAGAGATAATTGGGTAGATAAAGATAAAAAGATATGTATCATTTTGGAGGGTAAAACCAGAGAAAGTTCCCTTTTTCTCTCTCTCTCTTTTTCCAAGACTGCATTGCAACTGTACCCTAATCATAGAAAAGGACAGATTATTAGTTTTCCACTTTAAACATTTTTTTTCACATTAAATGAAGATGAAGCTGCTGACTACATAATATCAGCAACCTCTTTCTTATAAAGCACCAACGTCCCCAAAGCAGTCATTCTGGGAGAAGGGAATAAAATCCAGAGGGAAAGAGGAAGCTCATTTAAGGAGAACCATTCAATTTTAATGCATTAAAACATACTGCTTTCTTGTTTAATATTAGTATATATTTTACTGTGTATTAAATAAAAGCTGTGGGTTTGGTGTGGGGACATGGTGAAAATGAAATGAAAAACACACATTAGAGGAGCTTTTCATTCCAAGTAGCAACTCTGTTAACCAATTTGAACTCATAGAAAGGGTATCCCATCCAGTACTTCCCATGCAGTTTTGTTAGTTTTGTACCCTAATAAAATCACAAATGTTTATTTTAATGATTCAAAGAGACATAGTGTTAAAATTCTCCCTTTGTCTTTTACAGTGTTGTAATGTATTAGTATTAATAGTTTCAAAGTGCCCTTTCTTGATGTGCTTGGGATGGTTGAGTTAACAACCCATTATTATGTACTCCTTACCGAGCTGTTAATGGCTTTAGAGTCTTTTGCAGGAATTCACCTGCTGCTCATAAACACATTTATGTTGCTGTAGGAACTTCCCCAGGTTGATGCAGCTTGTATTTGCGGTGACCTTGTACAGACTATCTGTTTTTCTTGCATATACTGCAAGTACTCATATTATACTCACATAATTCTTTAGAGACTGAGGGAGCTCTTTTTAAAAAGGTATTGACACCAATCTGTAAATTTCATTAACATCTTTTCAGACTCGTTATTGTTGTTGTTGTTTTTACCACCTCCAAAAATAATATTTCTGCTAAGTTAGCTCCACTAGAAATGGGCTCTTCCCAAAAAACTTGAAGAAATCTTGCTTTGTCAGTGTAAAATCAGCATTTTTATTTACTCATTAGATTGTTTACTTTGTCCTTGAAATTCATGTTAAACTAATTGGAAAAAAAAAAGATTTCTGTTTTTGCTTTACATTCCATTAGCTCACTGAGGTGTTTGAAGAAAACATAAATTTAAATAAGATGCTGTATTTATTGTTGATGTAATGCCAGGTTCTGCAATATAAGTCATGACACCACAGGTGAATTCAGCCCTTTTGAGTTAACATTACAAGATAGATGTTTGCTGTCTGCCTGCACTGAGACACAAAAAGATGCACACACACACTCCAAATACACAAAAAATGTGATATTTCACTGACTTTTCAATAGTTCTTCTATATTTATATCTGAAGAGCCTTGCATAATGAAAAACACTGTGCAATCTCTATATAGAGATCAGCAGCTTCCATCTTACCTCTGATTTATTATTGGCATTGGAGTGATTAAAGCCAAACATTAGTGTCAGACTTTCTTTTTCAGAGCCAAAATACTTCCTTCAAAACTGACTTTTTGTTGGGTGGTTAAAATCTATATTAATATTGTCAACATTATTCTATACTTTTAAATCCTGATTTTCTTTGAAAAGGAAAGTGTTTGTCCCAAAGAACTGTATACACAGTTAGCATATGAAAGACTTGTTATCATGTAACATGCATGTAGTCTGAAATGAATCCTAATGACTGCAGTCATTTCTTTATTCCAAAACCAGAATAGCAATCTGAATCAATTCAGTCTATGAGAGTAGATATTTTGCTTAGGTAAATAAAAGAGATGGTTTTATTAATACCACTGTAATAGCTCTCTTATGTGTATCTATGAGCCAAGTAAACAACTTGGCAGTTTTTCTCTAAGTATGCCTTGTTTTCAAGCTGCTGTATATCAATAAGGATCTTTTCGGTGTTTGGCAGGTAGAAAATATTCTGTAGCAAATTAAAACCTTCCTCTGCTCTTCTAATATTAAAAAGTATTTATGCAGAAGATTCAAACTAGTCTTAAACTAATTTTAAAATAAGCCTGGTCACTCTACCTGTCCTGACATCCTAAAAGGCTGAAATGTATTTTAGAAAAGCCTTGGAAAGGGTGTTTCCACAAGAGGCTTTTTATACAGTGAGTGTTTTCAAAGCTGCATATATCACACATAGCAGTTAAAATTTTCCAGCAAGGTGTTACAAACCTGACAAAACCTCCAGCACTGAAAAGGAACCCTAGTCAAAATCCTGACATTTTTGTATTGGTAGAATCACTTGATTTTTGCAGCTTTGAAAATATGTTGTGCTTTTTTTTTTGGGGGGGTGGGCAGGGGAGGGAGGGGTTTTGTTTCGGGTTTGGGGGGGTTTTTTTGGAAGGGTTTTTTTGGGGGTGGGGAGGTGTTTTATTTTTGTCAAAATAGAGCACTGGCCACTCTGTACTGCAGCAAGTCACCATCACTGTAGAAGTCTTGTGAAGAATTGGACAATTACTCTTGCATTGAAGTTCCACTTCAATTGTAAGATGCATCTTTCCATCAAAAATGTCTTCATACTTCAGTATAAAGTAGGGTCACCACAATTTTGAGTTCTGCCAGGAAGGAATACAGCAGTTTGGTGTGTACAGCTGTGATGTTACCCATGCTGATCACGTCAGGTGAGAAGATTGCCTGCCATATGTCTCAGCAACTTTAGAGACCTTCAGGTGTTTGGACTGTGAGTTTTACACTGCAGGTTTTTTACATCAAATGAGTTGTCCCTTTTTGTTATCTTTCCTCCAGGGTCTGGCATTTTCAATTTAAAAACTTCATTATCCAGTGACCTACTTCCCATCTGTAGCTAGAAGTACTGTTCCTACGGTATACACAGATATTTTGGAATTGACTGAACATATCACTGATATTCATGATTATTCACTATTTCTTATAGACAAGAAACTAGAGTATATTCAATAAAATCATCAGGAAGCAGATTTTTTTTAAAAATCCCCACAGTATTTTTTAAACACAGTTTGTAATTAAACTTGTTGCCTAGGGATGTTTTGGAAGCCACAAGCAAAATTGGTTCAAAGAATATTAAGCAAATTCATGGACGAAAAGTCCATGAGCTGTAAAACATAATGAAGCAAATTCAGTTAATTTAGAAACCCACTAATCTGCGGATTGCTGGACTCTGGGGGAGTGTTAAAGGTGAGCTTGGGGACAAGGAACTTGTACTGCCTGTGTTGATCTCCTGTCTGCAGTGGCATCAGGATCTCATTCAGAAATTTGAACTATGAATATCATACACCAAATGAGTGACTTGGGAATCAGTCCACTGGCTGTGTATACAGACTTCCCTGGGCTTGTTTCACGGCAAAGAGAGTCACAGAAGGCTTCCAGTCCTCAAATTTTCAGGACTGCTCCTGTTTCCTGTTGCACTCTGTTTGCCAGCAGGTTTATTATATCATTATGAAGTAAACTTTCGTGTTAGGTGTCTCAGAAGAAGCTGTGCTTTACTGTCCAAGGGTGACAGCAAAGCTTTTGAATAATACTTGAGTTGATTTTTACCATTAGTAATCTAGTTCATGCTTGCAGTAGCTTCCTGCTACTTTCCAAGTGGAAAAGACAGTGAAGGGGAAAAGAAAATTGAAATGAGAACAAAAATAAGAATAACCTTTGAGGCAGCTGGAGAGGCTGGCATATATGCTCAATTTGGAAAGACTCCTGGAGATCCTGGTGCAGAAGTTTACACTGGTAAATATTTTTTAATTAGGAAACAAGCGTTATCAGAGCAGCTCATAACTGACAGAAAAATGGAATTTAATATCTGCACTTATCTGACAATTCAAGCCATATTTGCCAGCTCCCTTTATTATATGCTGAATGGCACCCTGTTCCATCACTAGCTTAAGGCATAGACTTGTGTTTATTCTTTTCAGTTTAATCTCTTTGTCAGTACAACAAGCAGTGTCCTATCTGATGCCTTCACACCTGGCAGTCCCATTTAGCCCACCACGTTAACCACAGCTCTTGCTCTGCCCACCCCTCACCTCCTTGTGCTGCTGAGAATTTTAACACTGTTTTAGAATCTCCCTGCCCTCGTTTCTCCTCATTTAATTTTCTGCTTTTCATGGTTCACCTCACATCAACTCATTTCTGCCTTTCCGAGTCTATAATCCAATTAAAATGAAGTTTGTCTGGGTTTTGACCTTTCTATATTTTCTTTATGATTGGTTATCTTATTATTGGTTCTGGTCCTTTCCTTGTCAACAGCTTCGCTTCATATAGGGAGAAAGTGATGAGCTGACTGACAGGCAGTCAAAACATAAAATATTGAATGGCCAAACAGGTAAAGCACACTTTAGTATTTCAGCTTCCCAAACTGTTACATCTCAGATTAATCACAAGGGAGGTCAAGAAGGGAAGGGAGAAGATTACAGCCTGAAGTGGCTGATACCTTTAAGTGCTGCAGGTTTCTTCTCTGAAGTAAATACTAGAGCCATTGGCAATTTTCTCTGTGGCTCTATTTTTTCATGTCAGAATTTTCAACTTAGTTCAGGCCACTCTTCAGATCTTTGTACTCACTTTTCTAAATTTACTTAAAGTTTTTTGTTCAGCTGGCAACCAAAGGTACAAGCTTTTTAGGAAGCAGGTTTATTTAAAAAATATGAATGGTACCTTTTACTATTAGTTCTATTATTGTAATTTTTCTTATCACTCTATATTACAAACAGAATTTATCTAATCCTGCTGATCAGATTGTAACCAGATACTAATTAATGTTAGAAGCACTTTTTTGAACATATGAGTCTTTTCTCTAATATTTTTCAAATATCACCACCAGAATTCCTGTTAATTTGACTGCAAGTCAAAATACTCCTCAAAGAGAAAATCAAGCACAAAATTAATGAATATAAAGAAGCTCTCAAAGATGGACTTTGGATTAATAAAATTAACTATAGGTGTAGTTAATTTTGATGATTTGAGTGTAATTACTCCTCATCTACTACAATCTATGTAAGATGAGAAACAAGTGTGATGAGGCAATAGGAATTCAGAACGCATATTATGAAAATATTTTATTGCAAAGAAAGAAAATACTTTTTGAGAATTAGTTGAGACAGGAATATAGGCAATATAAATAAGAGGCAATATCCATAAATTAGAGATGGGGGGGCTCTCTTTTTATGGAGATCATAGACAGTTGGTACAAACTCCACAGTTAGCTTTTATTTGTCTTTACTAGATTCTATTTGAACTGATCAATCACATATTTACTATACCTAGGAAATAACTACTGTTTTATTCTAATGTGTATCACAGCATTAAAGTTCAAGTGACTATGGAGTGCCATCATAGCTGATTCCATGGGAAAAGTAAGGAAAAATTTAAAGATTTCATTTCACAATGGACTAGAGCTTTGATTAATAAAAATTGCTATCTTCAGAATTGTGGTCATTCCTTCAAAAGAATGAACCTTCCTCTGTAGGTCACACTGTGTATATCCTTCAAACTGCTGTATCTAAGAAAGAGGGAAGATGTGACCAAGTGGTCTCATAAAAAAAATAATTATTATTGGTGCTTTTATTTAAACTTTTATAGTGTGAGAATCATGAAACTCCAAATCTTCTTTACTTTAATATGGTACTTATTCAGCTTTGACATTGTGCTATAGTGTACAGGATAAAGACCTCGTCCCTTGGTATATAGATTTAATCTCTATTAGTATTTCTTTCTGTTAAATAATAATGCTCTGAAGAGGCCAAGCAGGAGGATCATATGGCTTAAGTATAGAATTTTCATGTTGGAGGACAATAGATATAAACTGAAAAATTACCTCAGTGCCTGGCAACGTTATGGAGCAGATCATCCTAAGTGCAGTTCCACAACACCTGCAGGATGGACAAGGGATCAGACTCAGCCAGCACAGGTTTAGGAAGGGCAGGTCCTGTCTGACCAACCTGATCTCCTTTTATGAGCAGGTGACCCCCCTGGTGGAAGAGGGGAAGGCTGTGGATATGTCTACTTGGATTTCAGTAAAGCCTTTGACACTGTCTCCCACAGCATTCTCCTGGAAAAGCTGCAGCCCACGGCTTGGACAGGGGCACTCTGTGCTGGGTCAGGAACTGGCTGATGGCCGGGCCCAGAGAGTGGTGGGGAACGGGGCTGCATCCAGTTGGGATCCGGTCACTAGTGGTGTCCCCCAGGGATCAGCGTTGGGCCCAGTCCTGTTTAATATCTTTATTGATGATCTGGATGAGGGGATTGAGTCCACCATTAGCAAATTTGCAGATGACACCAAGCTGGGGGGAGTGTTGATCTGCTGGAAGGCAGGAGGGCTCTGCAGAGGGACCTGGACAGGCTGGAGAGTTGGGCTGGTTCCAACGGGATGAGATTCAACCAGGCCAAGTGCCGGGTCCTGCACTTTGGCCACAACAACCCCCTGCAGTGCTACAGGCTGGGGACAGAGTGGCTGGAGAGCAGCCAGGCAGGAAGGGACCTGGGAGTTTGGATTGACAGGAAGCTGAACAGGAGCCAGAGTGTGCCCAGGTGGCCAAGAAGGCCAATGGATCCTGGCCTGGATCAGGAACAGTGTGGCAGCAGGACCAGGGAGGTGATTCTTCCCCTGGACTCAGCGCTGGCGAGGCCACCCCTGGAGTGCTGTGTCCAGTTCTGGGCCCCTCAGTTCAGGAAGGATATTGAGGGGCTGGAGCAGGTCCAGAGAAGGGCAATGAGGCTGGGGAAGGGACTTGAGCACAAGTCCTATGAGGAGAGGCTGAGGGAGCTGGGGCTGTTCAGCCTGGAGAAGAGGAGGCTCAGGGGAGACCTCCTCACTCTCTACAACTCCCTGACAGGAGAGGGGAGCCAGGTGGGGGTTGGTCTCTTCTCCCAGGAACCAGCAGTAGGACAAGAGGACTCGATCCTAAGCTCTGCCAGGGGAGGTTTAGGTTGGGTATTGGGAAGAAATTCTTTACAGAGAGGGTGATCAGACACTGGAATGGGCTGCCCAGTAAAGTGGTGGATTCTCCATCCCTGGAGGTTTCTAAGATGAGACTGGATGTGGCATCAGTGCCATAGTCTGGGAACCATGGTGGTAGTGGACCAAGGGTTGGACTTGATGATCTCAGAGGTCCTTTCCAACCCGACTGATTCTGATTCTATTCTATGATTCTACGTATTTGCAAGCAGTTGATAGTAGACTCAGTCTCCCTAGATTCTTTCTGCACACCTACATTTGGAAGTTGTAGGTACACACTAAGCCTGTTTTCAGCCAGCAGAACCCTTTGGAGACTCTTTCCCTAGTGTCAGTTTAAGACTTTTCAGTTACTCAATGGACTGAATACCTTGACTGTCATTCAGAAAATTAGCCAGACTTGGAGTGTATTGCAAGAGAATGGCAATTTCTGGAGCTCCCATTATATATTCTAAAGGACAGAAAATTTGGGTTTCTTTTTCAGCTGCTAAAGTAAGGATTGATAGTGTTTTGATAAAAGCCATGTTTCTCTTTCCCACTCAAATATTAACAAATCTTGTACACCTGAAAGTACCTGGATTTTCTATCAGTGCTTTACTGGTAAGGTCAATCTTCTTAAGGTTATTTGAGCACTATAAGCAAAATTCTGCATTTCAGCTTTTATTTCTATTATTTTTTTGCACTAGAAATTTCAGTTATATATACTTTTTCTCATCTATAACATCAGAGTGTAATCTCTTTTTCTTGTCATGTGAGTCTCAAGTGATAAAACGTCATCACGTTTTGTTTAGTCTTTATCAATATTTTACATGTGTGCACAAAGTCTTCATTTCTGTGCTTTTTCCCACTGTAGTAAGGGGGGGAAGGTTCAACATGTTCACACAGGTGTGGCATGTGAAAACGTATCTGTTTGTTTGCAAGGGCTGATGTTATCAGAGGGAAACCCCTTTCTTTGGAGTACATGAGAAAAATGGTGAGAATAATCACAATAATAGAACATCTGGGTATTGAATGAATATGACATTAATAAAGTAGCTACTTTCACTGAGTGAAGAACTACAATTTAATCTCGTGGTGTTACAGAGTGGAAACATTTCATCACAGCGTATGTTGATGGGACAGATCCAGCTACTCTGGTGCATTGCAAAAGCAGAAAGCTTTTCATTAACTTTTATCCTCTGTTCCTGGTACTCAATTAAATTAGGCTGTCTAGTCTTAGTCCATTGGCACCATTGTAACTTCCATTCACTCAGTCTGTTCCTTGAGATATGAAAAAAATACCTTGACTATAAAGCCAAGTATAAAATTAGGAGAGATCCAGATTCAGATACTCACACAAAGGTGGCTGCAGGAAAGAGTTTCATTCTGAAAGGTGTTCCTGTTCATGACAGATCAACACTGTCTCTTATAATCAAAACTGAATCCATTGACAAGAAGAATCACCCAAACAATAAGAAAAATACAATTTCCTTAGAAATAGAGATAACATTTTCAAAGTTCATACTATAATCCTGTTGAACTTGGATATCTAGTCACAGACTCAGTATTACATTGTGTGATAACATTGGCATCACTTGCATTTGGATTATATTTATGTTTTAATTACAGATTTGCACCAAGATAAATTTGCAGTAGGCCATGGAAGAGATCTAATGAATTTCCTCATATCAGATTCTGTCTGGTAGTTCTATGAGTATATTATATTTAACTTCAACTTATGTTTAACCCCTCGGCCACTGTGTTCTCAGAACTGCTCCTTGTGAGCCCTGTGCCATCTTAAGATCACAAATGCTGCTCTGATACTACTGTAAAGGGTCAGAGCGTTTCTTGTACCCTCTCTTTTATATGAACACTGAGCCATATATAGTGGCCAACAGTTCTCTTACTCCTTATGTATCATGGGAAATACAGCCATATCAGTGAAACTTTTATTTTATTTTGCAGATTTTTAGTAGTCCTCTGTAGTTTTCAAGAAATACTGAATAAATATAGTCCCACTGATCCCGGTCCTGTCACTGTTCAGGTCGGAGATCTATCACAGACCATACTGTGGCTCCTTCTAGCACTCAAAGCTTCCTTTTGATGGAAAATAGGGTGTATAGTAATTGCGTTGATATATATCTACATTTTGCCACAACATAAAAGCGAGGTCTGGGAGAAGCAGGCACTAACATCCAGGAAGTAAATCTAAGTCCTTCAGTTTAAAATTCACTTTTTGAACCCAGAATCCCTGCTAAAGTAGGGCATGTGATCTGCAGCAAGAATAAAACAAAGCATCCCAGATTTCTCTGCAGACTAGAATTGTATTTTTTTTAGTTTGAAATTGCCTTTAGCCTTCCTGCAAAAGAACACGGCAGAAGGAGTGGCCAACCTTGAGAGCCACCCCCATCAACCTCAAATTGTATCTCTCTGTGGAAAGCTTTGGCTTTCCAGGTGGGCTGCAGATCTTGTCACTGTCAGGAGAATAGAACAATGGCAAAGCATCCACTCTTTGGAGAATTGTCTCGTGTATGAATCCAGCCCAAAAATTCTTTGTGCAAAACATTCCAGCCATATGAAGTCTCCAGCTATGAATCATTTTGTCTTAAATATGAGAAACTTGCTCCTCAGGTACACACTCCTGAAGCTTGTTCTTCTCAAACACCCCAAGGTGACAGGTTCTCTTGCTGCTGTTTGACATGGAATACCAAATCCTACCCCCTTTCCCATATGATAGTACTATTACTTTTAAGATTGTGTACTCCTAGACATTGTTTTCCTGTGGGATGGATGGCATAAGAGGCTGCAGAAAGGAGAAAGGGCATAAAGAAGGGACCCTTCAGGGCCTCCTGCTGGCACCCCCAGGGAGACAGTGAGGCAGAAACAAGCCAGACAACCCTCAGAGGTAACTAAAATACCTTCCACTGCCCAGAAGGGACAGGCAGAGGTGGCTGCCCCTCAGGAAGTTGCTGTTAGTCACAGAGGGACCCATTTTGTTGATTAAATGTTACCACCATGCCCTTGTCACACTAATTGCCTTTTACTAACAACAGATAATGAATTATACTGGATGACTGTCTGTCCACACCCCTGATTACAGAGCCCCTGTATCCCAAATGCTATGTTTCACACAAGCAGTAATTAGCCTATAATAATATACAACAGATATAGCTCAGATTGGTTTTTTTCAGAAGTCATTCTCAGTTCTTTGCTGCCACTGGCCTTGTTCTAACAGACTTCAAGGAGAAAATCTTGTCCTTGTACCTTGGGGAATCACCACCAATTTTTTGACAAAATTTCCATTTCCATCCTCCTCTTAAGGACCCTTTGTCTTTTTACAGTTCCATGAAATTTTTTCTGCAATCTCTCCAGCAGGTCAGAAAAAACAGTACGTTGTTAAATGCTTAGAACTTGATTTCAGGCAGTAAGATAGTCTAGGGGGGGGAAAAAAGCAACTATTACATGGTACAGTGAAATCCCTTAGCCACTGGTCTGTTCTGTAGCTTACAGTCTAACTAAAAATTTCCAGAGCACTCCAGAGTGTAAAGTCTCTGCACATCTGTGGGCCATGACAGGTCATTTTTTTTGTCTAATTCTTAGATTAACTTTGAGCTGGTAGATAACTTGTCTTAAAAGACTTAGTCACTTTGGGCAGGAATGTACACACTATGGTCAGCAGCTTCATTACTAAATAAGCTCAAACCTTGTGTTCTCCAAGTTTGCATACCCTTGCCAAGTTCCTTGTTAAGTTATATGTCCCCTCTATGCATGGAAGTGCCTGGAATTTGCACATATAACCAGGCTGTGGAATAGAAATTAGTTGTTCATGACACACTGAATGTTCGTGAAATGTCCATGAATTAGTATGGAAATTCCTCTCTATTTCCTTACAAATCTGAGTATTAACCTATTACACCTTTTTTTTGCTCACATACGTGATATTTTTCGAGTTGAAGTAGGCTTAATCATACACACAAAAAAAAATCTATCACTCTAACAAGTAGGCTTTCTGTCAGAAGAAAATAGATATTTTCTGAAATGCCTAAAAAAAGTATGTCTAAAATCCACTAATTTTTTCAAAGTGAACTTATAGGATTTCAAGGAATTGGGAGAAATCTGATAATCAAAGAAGTAGTTAATTTTAGTTAATAGTATCTTAATTATAGTCTCTATCCATAAGATTACATGTACACTGTACCTTATTTTTTCAATTTAAATACATGCTCCTCACAGCTTCAAAATTTGGTAAGAGCCTGTAGAACAAATCAACGCTTCCTTTTACTACAGTTTTTCAAATTATTTCCACTGCTTGAAGTGAACATTAAATGCAATTATTTTATATATTGGTCATTGTTGCCTTCCTTCTGCTCCTTCACTTAACAGAATCATTAAGTTGCTTTGTGTGTTTGTTTTTTTAATCTGGTTTTCCCAGCCATCGCCCTGTAGGCCTAGTGGGGGAATAGGGATATACCTTCTGCCCCGTGCTAATGTGATTTTTTTACACATGACTGAAGTCAACTCAGCATGTTTTATATAGAACTGTTTGTTTTATATACAAAGTTTGTATGTGAAAGTTTCTCACAAGAGGTTAAGAGTCCAACAGAATCCAACTGTAACCTATTCTTCTCCTGGTTATATCTCTTCTATGAACCAGATTGTTTCCTTCTTAGTGGGTTGGAATTACCCTTTGAATAACTTATACATACTCTAATACTGCTGCATGGTATAATAAATGTATATGGTGCCCTATGGGTGTCACAGTTGGATTGTTAAACATATGCCAAGGACATTTCTGCTCGTTTGTCAGTTTGGAGACAAATCCTGCTCCACTGAAGTAAAGCTGGCCTTAAGGCAGCACATAAAATATTACAGATTACTGATTTATCAAGTGACAGTAACTAATGACAGGGAACAAATGTTCTCCTTCCAAGTCAGTCAGTCTTCCCTTGTATAAAAACATCGTCAGCGACCTGTCTAACAAAGCAGCTCTTAGTTTTTGCCCAGCAATCGATGTGGCTGGTCTCTCTGTACTGCAGCAGCTGGTCTGCACTGGTAATTCCCAAGGATCTCTGCACACCATAATTCTCAGTGATCTCTGTGAGAGTCAGGAATTCTCAGCAGCTGCCCAGGATCAACTGCTAGGAGATTAACGGGGGACTTCGGAGAGAGTGTTCCTCCTTATAGAGCTTGAAAGTGAATTTCATGTCCAACTACACTACAGCTACCTGGAAAGAGAAATTTAGTTCAGCAGCAGTGAAGCAGTTGAGCTGTGCTAGAACTTTAGAGGCTTTAAAGAAAAAGTTAATTTTTATTTTCTTTTACCCACAGGTCTACCCACGGATAGCGCCGGCATTTTGGCACTACCTGCGGGTAGAAGTGAGTAGCGGGTATTTGAATACTCCCACGTCTTCACTTTACAGCTTACTAGTATTTCCTGACCTCCTAGTTTTGTCCATTGTGCAGAAATAATTAGCTACCATTCTAGTTGCCATTTTTTCTGTGAATGTAGTCTTGTACTAATTCCATATTGGTTTGACTACGGTGTAATTACTAACCCAAGTCACAGAGATGTGTCAATATGCAGGATTAAAGAAAAAAAACTGAAATGTGAAAGTCAAGGCCATATCATGCATTATGACTATAGTACAGAATCAAAGTATGCAAGTACATACCTGCACCTCCTTTTATAGACACATTTTACACTCATGAGAAGAATATGGAGCTTCAGTTCTGTTATATCATTTTTGCAAAGTTTGTTCAACTCAACTTGATATCATTTCTTCCCTCTTTTGTCCCTCAGGAGCATGAGCAGCTCAGCTATTCCTCCACAAGGTCCAAGGCTCCAAGTGTTATCATCACAGGTCTCAAGCCAGCCACCAAGTATATATTTCATATCAGAGTCAGGACGGCAGCAGGATACAGCGGCTATAGCCAGAAGTTTGAATTTGAAACTGGAGATGAAAGTAAGTTTCACTGAAGGGAAAAAAAAAATAAATACAATAGAAGTAGCATCTAATTCTAAAACAGTGAGACACTGGGAGTTTGAATGGCTGAACCCACACCATTTGCTTATCACAAAAGGACCACTGCTGTGTGACAAAAAACAAGTAGGCCTCAGACTCACACTTCTGGATTTATAAGAAAAAACAGAAATTTTAGCCCAACGCTGCAGCTGAAGGAATGTTCTCTTCCATAAAATTTCCTTATGGGTCCTTTCAACCTGAGGTATTCTAGGATTCTGTGATCATTTCTTTCCTTATAGCAGGCCTTCCTTTTGACATCTAGAAATACCCTTAGTCAGGCTTTACTAAATCCAGCAGCCTCATGCAAGATCACACAACAGTGATGGACTCTTTCCTCTGCAGTTTTTACTGCTCTCAGACTCTACAAATAAAAAAAAAATGAAAATTTTTATATGCATTTCCATCAACCAGTAATTTGCCAGTAAGAAGCAAGAAGCCTACATGGTCCTTCAGAATTTGCAAAAAGGCTTGATGTGTGATGTTCATGCGCTAGATAATTTTATATTTAAGTCATTTATCATCCTGCATATTCAAAGAAATCAAAAACAAGGTATTTACATGTATTTGAGGTAAAATTAGTGTAGTAGATACAACACTAAAACACTCATTAATTAAATTACTTTAATTAGCCAATTATGTATACCATGCTTTTCATTAGTGTTTTGGAATTCAAGTTGCTTAAGCTAAAATACACATTCGAAACTAAATAAGTGCTTCCAAAAGCACCCAGGGATTTGTGTTCCAATTTCACTTCTTCTTAACTTCTGTTTCAAAAATCAATCTGGGATAGATTTCCAAGTGCTTAATGCCTAATTGCACTTCTTAAAATTTTTTGGGTACTTAAGCCGATTGGTTTGAAAAGGAGCTGAGCCCTTGTGTGCTTTCAAGAATTTCAGTAGATCTTGATGCAACAAATATCTGGTGTTGGGCACCCAGGGATATAATTGATATAAAAATTTAGCAATATTTAAACTTCTATGAGTCTAGCTGTGTTTGTGAAAATGTCACTTGCTCATCTGAATCAGGAAGACTGTGGTTCCACTGGTGTTTCTCTCCTTGGTACTGCTGATAGAAATATCTCCTGGGAGTGGGAATCCGCTCACTCTATCCCAGCCCCATCTCTCCTTCTCAATTCACTAGTACAACTGGCTCTTGGGCTCAGTTGAAAGTTTTGTGATTTTTTAATATACATTCTTCTTAATTATTCTGAAAGATACCAAAAAATATTAGACCAGAGCAGACTACTGCAGCTCCCTCAATCTCTACCAATTAGGAACAAGTTACTTGGTTAAAATTAGAAACAAGTTACTTTTGCAATTAATTTTTGTGGACTTTCGGTTAGCCAGATTTTAATTAATTTAAAGCTAATATTTCCATTGAAAGACTGGAAAAATAGAATCTTTTAAAAGTCTGTGCTGTTGACAGAAAATTTATCAACCAACAATCTCATAATAAATCATCCTCAATTGGCATTAGCTTGTAACATCCTTTAGCTCTCTGCTAATTGTACATGTTACAGAAAAGAAGAATTCCAGGACGAGTTGTAGGTAAACATCCAAAGTTATTCCATTTACCCTGTTTGAATATTGACATAATTTGTGGGTAGATAATGAGAAAGAGAGCAATTCAAAATGAGCATTTAAGAAAACTTAAAATTAACAGACTAGTTATAAAAAATTATTGGCTCATCAACTATGAGATGCGTATATCAATGTCCTAAAACATTCTGTCCTTGGCAGGACAGTGCTGTCGTGCCTTCTCCCATTTACTGGGTGAAACACTATCTGTGTCAGTTCAGTTATATAGGATAAAATTAGATACATCATTAGTGGGAAAACTAAGACATTTTGGTGTGATTATTAATGGTGATGCATGAGGGAGAAAGAAGACCAACTCTGCAGCAGTAATGACAAAAGTTAGTTAATAATGCTGATGTGTTTTTTTGGGGAAACACCCTGGCTTATTGACCCCCAGGCTGAGACAGCCACTGCTTGGGGAGCATGTTGTTGTTGAACTCTTCTCTTTGATGCAAAGATAAACAAATGAAGCTTTCCAAAGAGTAAAATTTGTACTTTCTTTGTGATAGGAGATGCAGTTACCTGGAATAGTCAGAAAAATTCTCTTCAAGGAAGCAGGGATGCATGAGTGGATGCTGTCAGGCATTTCTTCCCCTGTTTAAAGCTAAGAGGCTGCTGGGATATGTAATACCTTTACAGAGCATAGTAACTACTGCTTTTGACCATTTTATTAGTCCCTCTGTTTCAGCACCTTATGGGCAAAACACTTGTAGTAAAGATGGCAGGGTTTAGTACACTCCAGACACACACAGGTACCACTGCTGTGGCTGTAAGTTGAGGTATAACCTCACTTTTATCTATCGGAAGTACCAACTATCTGAATCACCACAAAAAAAGCTCTGGTCCTTCCTAACATAGAAGAAAATGCATTCTGAGAATAAAACCCCATTTGTCCTAGGGCAAATATGCTTTTATCTGTAATTGTAGCCTTCTCTATTTTTTTTTCTCTCTCTCTTCTGACTTGCTCTTTATGGAAGACTTTTTTGTTGCTGTTGTTGGTTTTGTTGGATTTTTTTTAAATAAATGGTTCAATGCTTTTTTTTTTATTTTCTAGGGAGGTAGTTTTTACTGTAGTACCTCAGTGCCTAGAGGAATTTGTAAAATATTGAATAATTTACATCTGTTAGGCAGTGAAGTGTTTTCATGCTGTACCTCTCTGTGCAGGGCTTGTTCTAAAACAAGCGTATTTTCCATGTCAGCCTTTCCATCACTGGGAGAAAATAATCTGAAAGCAAAATGGTTGGCCTGTTCCAGAAGGGACCTAAGGGACAAACTAGCATTTTGCAATGAGAACTAGTGCTTGGGCTGAACAGAGTGATAACTGTAAACACATGATGATATTTAATCCAAAAGCAAGGTAGATTTTCATATGCTTTAAGTCAGTCATATTAACAATAAAAAAATAAACATTTCAGAAATGTTATGGGAATACCTGATTAGGTATTTTATAAAATTGAAGACTATGAAAAAACAATTGGCCTGAAAACCTGATCTTGATGAAGCTTTAACTTCCTTACCATAAGCACAGATGGTGACTTTCTTTTATTTCTAGATTTCCACTTTCTTCCCCCTTTTCTCACATCCAAAAAATCTACCTTTAGCTTTTCAACCTCAAAACATGCTGTTTTGGATTTGCCATTGGATTTGATTGAGACCCTTGAGCTCCATTCTTTCCAGAACTCCAAAGATCAAGAGAAGGGTCCAGAATCACTGATTCCAGTAAAGGTCCAATACTGGTTTAAGCACATGCTTTGATTCATGACTTGATACAGAAGCCATCCCTAGGATTTTTAGAAATACATTGAATTACCAATGAAAAATGGAGATTATGCTTTTGCTTTTTAGAATACTTGATGTTTTGACAGTAGTAAATTTAATTTCTTGTTGGAACAAACAAATCAGATGGCACATATGTCGTATTTAGAAACTGTCTTGTTGGATCTCTCTCCGTGTCTGCTTAGTCCTACTGTTCAATATCAGTCAGCACTGGATGTCTCATTTTAATCTTGAAGTATTTCCTTACTGTGTTTTATATTTTCAGTTATTCTTCACATTTGGGTTTGGTCTATCTGATTGCTCTACTGTACATATCCAGAAGCCCCAGAGACCTCACTTTTCTTTTCCTCTGCATTTCCTAAACAAGAGAGACATCCTTTTTCGAATCTCAAACTGCTTGCACAGGCTCTCCATTATTCCACTGGTCAGGAAGTGAATGCTGGGGGAAACACTTGAAAGAAAGCTTTTCAAGTGAACATGTACCAAAAAGTTTTACATCCTTATGCTAGTGACAGTACTGTCTTTTCATCCTAAACATCCTTTTTAAGATCACCTTTCCTTTGCCTTCTCCCTTTCCCACATTCCCCCTTTGACTGGAGCCCATCAGCTCATTGTAAATGTAAAGGTTACCCTAATGAGACACTGTGTTTTACTTATCTGTTGTTCTTAAGCACTGTTGTTTACAATGCCTTGTAGAGCCATCTGACAGACAGTTCCTGTCTATTAGAGCTCCAGTTCTCACCATCCACACTTATCTATCTTACAGCTGCTCACTATTATCTGTCTAGCTGTCTTTCTTGTCACTTCTTTATCTTTAAGTCTGCTGGAAGGTCTGCTGCCTGATAGATGTCAAGTTGAAATAACTAAAGGATGTAGCTAAGAGAGAGGAGTGAGCTGTCATTAGGCCTTCCAGGTCTTTTATACCAAATACACAAACTTTTAAAATATTGTGGAGAAATTTGCTCAAAGAAAAGAAAGAGCAGAGCTGAAAGATTCTCTCTGTCTGTCACCCTCTTGTACCATGACTAAAACGTCTGCACCATTTCTTCCAGTCTGCCCAGTGAGGAAATGGAGAAGCTTTAGGATATTTCCCTTCAGCCCAGTGAGGAGGGAAAGTGCAGCTCCTCCTCCACACATTGGGATGAAGAACCCAGAGAGGAGCCGAGACAGGGTGTGGATGTCAAGAGTAGCTTGTAGGCACAGAACTGACACCAGGCCGGATGCAGGAGGGATATCTGGGCATGTTGTCAAGCAAGGAAGCTGGAACCATGCAATTAGACGCTTTAAACGTCATTTCAGGCATATAACCCGAGTTGAGCATGAGGATTAAGGGAAGTGAAGAGTTTATCTGGTTAATAACGTGTTATATACATGCTGCAGTTTTAAAATGAAGTCATCACTATGACTAATCACATTAGTTGCAGGTACAATGTGTTTGAAGTATTTTGACACCCAAACATTACAGAATACTATTGAATCATCTGCTGGAATAAGTAACAAATTCTCCCTTTTCCTTGTCTTAGGTTACTCATTTTTTAAAGTACGTTTTCTATCAGAATGAATTTATTGGCTTATGTATTCCTGTTGCACCAGTGCTTCCTCACCCCCTTGTCTATCAACTTCAACAAATGGAGTATGGCCCCATACATGGTACGGCCACATTCACCCCTGTGCTCACAGAGCTACTGATCATCCAGCACTGGATGGATTTGGATGGTGCAGAGTTGGCAGATATGAGACTGTGCACTGGACAGCATAGAGACAACAAAATATTGATTTTAGCTGTATGAGTACTGACAGTGTTGTCTAAAAATGAGATTCTGGGAGAAAAATGCTGTGTGCTTCTGTGATTAAATGCAGTAGTCTAATATGTACACACAAAGACATGAAATAAGGTTGCAGGAACTTGCTTGACTTTGTAACCTATCATAATTGTTTTTTAAACTGAGTTTTTCTGTCTTGAATAATCAAACTAGTTCTGAGGAGAAACACAGGGTCATATGCCAATATGCACAGGAAAAATAAGGAAGAAAAAAACAGGAAATTACAAAAAAGATTCAAGAACATGCAGACCAGAAGCAATTAAAGTTCTTAGTATTTACAACTTGAACTTTACCTTAAGAGAAGGCTGGAGAAATGAGAAAAGAACAGAGAGACTGAGAGACACACTGAATTTAATCTAGAATGGAAAAATGCTGTAAGAAAAAAAAAGTGTTGAGTGTCCCTGATTACTGCCTTCTCACTGCCTAAATAGTGTTTTATGGAACCTTTTACCTGCGTGTGATAAGTCTGTGTATGTGCATACACATGTGCTTGTATGTGTGATGTTCACTGCACTGTGCCTTTATTGATTTTATTGAAAGATCACTTCAAGCAAAAATAAGTATTCCCATCATTTTGCCTTACCTGCCTCTCTGTCAGTTTTTAAGAAATCCACATTTTCCAATTATACTTGCTTGTCATTTGACTTTTTTATCTGACAAGTAAATTAAGGTCATCTGGAAGTTTCAGGTTTGAAAGCTCCTTATAGTTATTTGGCTACTTGAGAAAAAGAAATCCTAATGTATTGGACTCTGACATCTCTGCCAACACGGTAAAATACAAGCAAAAGAACCAGAATGGTCACTTGTTAAGTACTTAAGTCTCAGCTAAAATTCATACTGCTTAGAGGTGGAAAGAACTAAAGCCAGGCTAGAATTTCTCCCCTTCATTACTGTGACTTTGGTTCCTGATAGAAAACATGTATTATTAAATGGATAGATTGGATTCTGTTTTAGCTAGAACTCCAGGAAATAGCATCTCCATCCAGGAGAAATGATCCAGGGCACACGACTTTCTCCATCTCCATAGCTGCAGGGTGCTGCTTCGGACCACAGAGTCGGTCCCTACATTTGCACCAAGAAAGGCCCTGAGTTGTTACCTTGGTAATGAATGTCTGTTGAAGGAAACCGCAGCTAATTTATCTGAGCTCGTGGTTTGCTTTTCCTCTGCTGAATTCACTGGTTTTTCACCCATCTTTTTCCTATTAAAAACAAAAAAAGAGAGCAGCAGGCTGTTCCTCCACTTCCATTGTAGAGATGGGCAAGAAAGACTCCTCTGAAACCTTCTCCACTCACAGCTGCCAACCGTGCCTGGCTGTAACAATCTTTGCAACATTTAGCATGACTCCCACTAGTCTGAAAATATTCAGCTTTTTATTTGGAGAGCCTGTTATTATTTGCCTTGTTACTTGTGGGGCATGATATTTGTTATGTTGTATTTTTCCAACTAAATCTGACTCTGTGGAACATAATACAGCACACTGTAACTCCCATAACATCACCAGATATCATTCTGGAGATTAGCTATTCAGTGAGTATTTGCTACATCATTTATTGGAAAATGTGTATATTTAACTTGTCTACAGAAAGCTTATGACCACAGATACTGAGCGCCTTGTAATTTACTGCCTGTACATGATTCCATAAAATTATATGGAGAGAAACCTAATGGCAGAAATTTAACAAGTTGCTTTTTTGCTGAAAATTTTACATAAACTACTGTTGTTTTTATTTGCTTTACTACTATTACAAAGCCAGTTTACACTGCTAGTTTCTAAACTCACACAAATATTATTTAGAAGCCAAATGTTTTTCTTGGAAACAGCATTTTATGGGGCTTTGGATGCAATGTGTGCATTGTATTGGGCTTCATCAACTGCAAAGTGAGAGAATATAGCCTGCTGAGATTTCTAGGCAGCAACCTTGGTGACTTCCCTAAGCTGTAATCAACTGATGCCAAAAGAAAGCTGAAGATTTTGCTTCTTGAACAGTTTGCAAGCTTAAAATATCAAAGTTGCTTTCCTGACAAAAGTAAAAATTATTTTCTTTTCTTTTTTACTACTCTTGTCAGAGGTCATTGAATAGAATTATTTATTCTCCTTTCAAAACAATGTTTTATTTCCCATGGAAATAGAAAGTAAGAATTGAGTAAATGTCATGTGGTGAAAATGTTCAAGTGTAACTGAGTTCAACAAACAAAACTCTGAAGTCACAAGGCACGAGATAGAATAAAAAACAAGCCTAATTCTTTTTCTACTCGTGTAGTACTTGGACAGTGAGGACCAATCTCACTGTAAGTAGGTGCTTTGTCAATGTAAAAATTTAATATTATACACAATACATTAATAAAAAGAGCAAGTGTCTGGAGACCAGGTGATCTTTAACTCCTAAACATCCTACAAAAAGCAGAGAGAAAAACACGAGGCATAAGAAAATTAATTTTATTTTTTTTCAGCTACAGTGCTGACAATCCCCAAAGCATTTTGTGGGAAAACTCTATGCATTTTGTGTCAATAAAAATAAACACCAGACATGTTGAAGTGTCTGTGAAGCTCCACATTTTTCTTTTTCTACTTTGCTTCCTCCTGAAGCTGGTTTAGTATCTCTTACATACACAGCTCTGCTGATGACTTCATGGACCAGGTGGATGAAGTTCTGAATTAGATGCAGGATTAAGATAAATAAAGCTAAAGGCGAAAATGCAGTTTTGTGTCCAAAATCCTGTCATATTCAAACTTAAGTCAACTACAAGTTTCTGATAATGCCAACTCCTCATTTTAAAAGCCTGTAAACACCTTCTCCCCTTCCTCCTGCTTGGGACATGGATTATGGTTTCTCACTTCACAGACATTCTCATCTGATGACCTTGCTAAGCAAGGGGAAACTATTATAAACAATTTGTAACTTTTGACCACTGAAATGTTTTCACCCATCTTTCAAAACCCCTGGATGGTGGAGCATTAACCTCTTTTCTTTGTGCTTCTCTTTCAGCTTCTGATATGGCTGCGGAGCAGGGGCAGATTCTTGTCATTGCCACTGCTGCTGTTGGTGGATTCACTCTCCTGGTCATCCTCACTTTGTTCTTCCTGATCACTGGGAGGTAATTAAAGCTACAGCGTTCTCATTTAGGCAGGGTTGGAACCATCTAAAACTAAGAATTTAAGAATAATAGTTAAATCATTAAACCACATTTTCAGTGCTGAAATAAAGATTAAACAGTGGGGTGAATGCCTTCTTTGGGTCGTACTCACAGTTCTCTCGTGAGTGTTGTTTTCCATAAAGACTCAGTTTGGGCAGACAAGCAACTGTGTGAAACCAGGAAATAGCTTGGATATTTTAAAAATAAGTTTCTGGACCTCTTGCCTCCAGAGTGAAAATTTAAAAACACATTGTACCTGCTGCACCTTCAAGGCTCTGACATTACAAGAAAAAAAAAAAGAAAGAAAAAATTCCTACAATATATTCTATAAAATCTCATAACTGTAAATTGCAAAGCTTTGGAGGGTGCAACCCTAGGATTTTTGATGTCTTGGAATTGGAAATGTGGCTTGCTAAATACACTTGAATGGACCATTTTTTATTACTTTCACTATATTAAATTTGTAGGACAAGCCATACAAAATTATGCACCTATTTTATATGCACATTTCTGCATCTCTTAAGATAAAAAGCAGGAATTATATTAGAAATTAAACTTAGGAATACTATACTCTGAAACACTAGAATGATTCTTCTGCTTGTGGTATCACTGGCAAACAGAAAATAGTTTCCTAAAGGTCCTGTTTTATTGCTTTCTGGCTTTTTTTTTTTAAGATTGAAGATATCCCAATTAAATCTGTGTTGCAGCAGTACTGCTGCACTGGCAGGGGAATTCACCAGTCTGGACCATGGGGGTTTTTTTATAACTAGCCAACTCTTGTGCTTGCAATTCTTTCAATGCAGTGCTCTTTGTCCACCTTTCTTCAGTCGATGTGTTGATTAGGATCAAATAATGACATTATGCAAATTGGATGAGGAAGCATTTTGGTTTGAGTGGCCAGATGCCGTGCTGAATTGCACAGTGAAGGTTTTAAGGGAACTCACAAATTCTAACTGGACATGCTAAAAAAGACATGTGTAGGTAGGAACACCAGTCCTTGCTGGAGCTCAGATTCCCACAGGCACAACTCCTTCCAGGGTGCCTTTTTTCCTTTTTCACTGAGCCTTGGGTGTTTCCTGCGTGATTTCGGGACTTCACCTGCTTCCACCTGGAAGCAAAACAAAATTTAAAAGGACAAAGAGATTATGATCCCATCTCCTCTGCGAGACCTTGGAGTTTGTGTGCGCTCTGACCCCGCTCTATCCTTTTTCCCTTTCGCTCCTTCAGACACACAAAAAAAGATGCTGGAAGAGCCTCCATGTGAGTAGGATTCTCCATGGAGTTTCCTTCTTACCTGGCTTGGGGACAGAAAAAATCCAGAGTTAGGAAAGGATTCTGCACTCCCACTGTCCTGGTTTAGGACCTATGTTTACACTACCAGAAAAGATGTTACACTTAAATCTTCTGAATGTGATAATGGTCATCAGAGACAGGGCTGATATTAATGGACTGTGTGGCACTTTTAAATTTGTAATTATATTTCTGTTTTGTTGCTATAGCATTACCTCTAACTTGAAAAGAAAGTGATGTTCTATCAGTGTAGGCCAGAGGTTTTATTTGCAATACCTCAGCAAGCACAGTAGCTGCCATTATGTGAATTAATGTTCTTTCTGCTAAATAATAAAACCAATTAAGTCTAACTTTCTGTTGAACTTGATGAGAGCAGTTAACCTTGGAACATACTGTGACCTTAAATAATCTTAGAAGCTAAGTAAATATTCCTGCCATTACTACAGAAGCTGACAAACAGCAAGGTCTTTCAGAAGAGAGAGGAATTATTTAGACAAACTTCCAGAGAGAATAACTGTGTGGAATCCTAATGTGAAATTCTGAAGCATAACTCAAACACTTCCTTTAAAAAAAAAAAATCACTAAACTCAGGAATGAAAAAAAAATATGGAAATGGGTTTCTTTTGGTTTTTCCTCCTGTTTGCCAGCATTAAGGATATCGGAGATTCTCTTAGCTTTCTAATGCTTTACTCAAAGGGACCATTTCAATTATGTAAGATACGAATTCATTGTGAAGTGCTGCTTTAAATGCAGTGATAAGAGTGTATTCCACAGAAGACAGAGCAAGAAAATTTTGAATAAATACTCAATTTACTCTAGGACTGGAGGCAAATTTCACCATGAAAAATGCGACTGGTACCCTACAGATGTGCTCTGCTCCAGTGTTTAGAATTAACAATTTGATGAGCTGTCGAGTCTCCGGGCTGCTGATGAGTCTATTCACAGTGGAGAGGCTGGGTTAAATGAGCACCTGGCTCTGCACTTTGCTGAGTGATTACCCACCCAGAGCAAGCAGGAAGCACGACTGTCAGTCCTAGAGAGAAAAATAAAAGCAGCAGAGACTTGGAGGCACAGGACAGGGGATCTTGGCTTAATTCCAGGAAATGTGATGTTAAAGCTCAGTATGATTCAGTCTTATCATTACAGAAATTATTCCTCTCCAATTGTTCTGTAGCCAACATGAGCAGAGAATGAGGAGACTCCTCTGCTGGTGATCAACCACTGGCCACTGTAGTCACACTTTGGGGCCACACTTGAGAGGACTGGACAGGGTTAAAGTCTTTCTGTTTGACTGTTCCCTTGGGTAGACACTTGAAGTATAAGAACTCCTATTTAGTGTTCCTGGCACTTGGCACCCTCCAGAGCAGTTGTTCAGGTCCTAAAAATGGCTCTGTCATCCTTAGTGGTCACAGCGAGTGGTTTCCAATCTCTAGGCTTACACAGAATCTGAGAATCCATTGGTTTGCATTTCCCTCCACAAGGGTACAGAATTTTCTGCCCATTCGTCATTACCTGTGTAGCAGTGAATGAATTTGTGAGTGTTCCTACTGTGTTCCAGCAGTTTAAACTAACCATTGAAATGAGGTGGGGGTGTTCACCTGGTTCTCATATCATCATTGTTTGTGTAGATATACTGCCTTTAATTAATGTTTATTTAATTTTATAAGGCTGGTGATGTACATAGAGAGGACAGCCATTTTTTTTCCAAGCTGATTTTGGAACTGTATGTCTGTACACTAAATAACATGTCCATGGGCACTGCTGTTCTCCGCTGGGTTCAGTGCCTCAACAGCCCTTAGACCAAAAGGTTTCCCTCTAAATAATAATTCTTAGGCTGTTCAGTGGGTGAGAGCGAGCTTTAAGACCAAGATCAAATATTTTGCTTTATTCTTGACTGAGACAGTTGCTGCTACCATGTGACCCTCTAAATCAGCATTAACAGGTTGGCAGCATTCAGGCTGGGGGAGATTTCATTACCAGGAACCCAAAAACTTGCCATGTGGCAGTTTTCTCCAACATATTCTCCTTGCATTGTCAGATGTGGTTGCTGACAATTCACGAACTTCCACTGAGTTTTGGGTTGTTTGCCAAGGGTTTGCAATTTTATAGCAATCATAGAGGCATATGCTAAAACCTAATGTTTATCCTGTATGATATTTGCTATCTTAGAAGAAATAATAAATCCGTGCCTGGCTCACACTGCACAGAGCCACTCAGCAAAAAGAAAGAAAAAAAGTGATCCTGATGTGAAGAAAAATATTTCTTTTTTCATGAAATGTAGTGAAGTCATTATTATTCAATTAGGAAGAAAATGTGAGCTTTTTTCACCCACTGTATATGAAAGTTAATAGGATAAGGTTTAATTACCACCAACTTACATATGCAAACAGGAATGCAGGGAAGTGATAATTTATTAATGTATCAGAATTCTTTGAAGGAGTCAAACTTGAAATAAAGTTTTGAATGAAATTTAAACTCAAGTAGTCACTTTCATGCTAATAATTCAACTCTGATCTGTTTTTCTTTGTATGTAATCTATTTGTAGTTCTTCATATTTCCCTCTTTAGATTCATAACTAAATGTGTATTCCAAATGCAAAGATTCTGGTTTTCATAAAAGGGCAGATAAAACTTAATGTACATTTATTTTATCCATGGCAAGTATTTTATTTAAAACCTCACTTGTTTTCTTGAAAGATGCCAGTGGTACATAAAGGCCAAAATGAAATCTGAGGAGAAAAGAAGGGCTCATTTGCAAAATGGACATTGTAAGTAGTTCAACACTGTGTTACATAATATCTATATCATGTTTTAAATGAAGAATGTTCATTGTTTCCTGGATAGCTTTTTCCCCTGCTATTTTAATCTGGTCATTTGAGTAGTTCCTTACTGTCTGCATCATCAAAGGTGGGGGGGGTTATGTCCTCTTGAATAATTTCACTAAATTCACTCTAGTTATTATGGGGTTTTTTTCATCCAATTATTAATATTTAATCAGATTTTCATGTATATTTCTATGACGTCTCAGTTGTTCTTGACATTAAATTTCTGCCTCAAAGTTCCTCTCTTGGTGACTATGTGACTTATTTGTATCTAGTTCTCTTTGGATTTAGGGATCTACACTTCCAGCCACCCAAGAAATAAGAAGTGGAATGGGTTGTCTTCCCTCATGTTCCTGCTCACTGATCAGTACAGTGAAAGAAAATCCTGCCAGTCTCTCACGGGCAGTACATTAGTTTATATAGTTTAGTTTAGCTACCTAGTTTAAATTAGTTGCCTTACTAGTTTGGTTTTTTATTCCAAGGGTATTATACAAAGGGTATAAAATTTTATTTTTTCATCATTTTGATAGCACCCCTGGAAATACTGTGATCAACACAGAAGTTAAGTCACCAGAAGTAAAATCTTTCTACAGGTGACACCACTATATCTAGCCAAGTGCCTCTTTCTGTCAAGGAAAAGGGCACATTTACCCATAAAGTATACTTCCTAGAAATATTTGTTAGTCATTTGTTTCCAAGCATGGTCAGAAATGAAAGAGGACAAAAACCTTCCAGCAGGAGAGTTTGATTTATGCCTCTGAGTCTGTGACTGAATTTAAAAGAAAGCCTCACTCAGTGTCTTTCAGGCTGGGGTAAATGGTACCTGTATTTCATGTTGACACAAAGCTTCATCTCAGAGGCTTCTCAGTCATTTCAAGTTATCTCAGCATCACACTGGAGGGGGCAAATCTCTGCTCGTGTATGTGCTCCATAGAACCAAGGATAAAGCGGAATTATTGTGATTTACCCCAGCAGCCAAGACTGTACTGCCAAAAATATTCCCTCCTTTACACTAAACAGCACCTGCATAAATACATCCTTCATGCAGCAACCTTTGCCTGGCTGCTGGCTGCCTATGGATTTGGGATCAAGCATCTCAACCTGAAACAACACCTGGGACTGTGCAATCGCTCCCAGGACCAGCATGAGGGTGACCACTCCCAGACTGGCTGAAGCTCATCAGATAATGAACTGCTTTAGACTCGGCTATTAAGTGATAAGAGGAATGGCTGAGAAATGCTGAATTCTTTTTAAAGGGATTCTCTGGACCCAGCTGCAGTAGCCTCCTTTTATCCCGATAAGTTGATGCATTATTTACATCAACTTCTGTTAATGGATTGAAAGTTTTCCAGAACTTAATCATCACATGGCAGCAGCCTGAGAAGGATTTCCATCCAGACAGTCCAACAGAAACAACGATAAGTTCTTGAACATGCAATACTCAGGAACACAAGGGATATCAGGAGTGCCAGAAAATGATGGCTTGCCCGAGCCTTTCAAAGCCATCTGGCACTATCCCACTCTTGCCACGGCCATCTCCAAGGAAACAGGCAGGAATTATCAAAGCCTTGGAAATGGATTTAGATATTTTTGTTCTCATCTTGCACCTGGCTCTCTGGTTGTTCCAGCTGACCAGAGGAGGACAAAGCAGCACAGTCCTCCAGGACTCATCCTTAGAGGAAAGGATCTCAAAAATTTGACCTGTTTGGCAAAAGGAATGTTCAGCCACCCACTGCTAAATGAAAGGAGTTAATTAGGAACCGGTGTTTTCAAAGTAGAGGACAGGTTGCCTAAATTGCCCAAGGAGCAGCGAAGGGGAATATAAGCTGCCTTGGCTGCTAGTCTTGAGGCTCTGCTTTTCCCCATATCATTGAACCCTCACTTGGTGTCGCTTTAGACAGTCTTTCAAGTGACCAGCTCATATTTTCTCATGACTTGCTGCATTTTCCAAATTTACCAGCTGTACTTGAAGCATTCTTTAAGGATATAAGCTAAGTACTGAGGCTCCAAGGAGCCTCTTCAGACTAAAATATTAAATAGAATTCAGAAAGAAAATGCTTACAATTTAAAAAAAAGCAAAGCAAAGCCAAGCAAAGCCAAGCAAAGAAAAGAAAAAAGAAAAGAAAAAAGAAAAGAAAAAAGAAAAGAAAAAGAAAAGAAAAAAGAAAAGAAAAGAAAAGAAAAGAAAAGAAAAGAAAAGAAAAGAAAAGAAAAGAAAAGAAAAGAAAAGAAAAGAAAAGAAAAGAAAAGAAAAGAAAAAGAATGTAATTTAACATACCCAAAATCAAAATTGCATTTTCCTTACAATTTAACTAGGGCTGATATTTTGTCCTAGGAAAAAGTTTCCAAAAACTTTATTGTCCTCTTAATTTTCCTGCCTGAAATGCTGTTTCTCAGGAGATGCTTGTTTTCATCTGGGACAGAGACAAAACATTATAAGAATTCAGCACTCTCTTATCAAGTTAAATACCAAAGACTGAGTTTTCTTAAGGCCTTTGACATTTTCTTTCCATGGGACAGAATAAACTCTGGGACTCATGTAACTGGCAAACTTGACAGTAACTAGAGGTGTAAATAACCTTCAGAGAAACTAATACTGGTATTTTCTCCATTCTATATGATAACACTGATTATCAGTCATCATTGCAAACTGGAAGGATGTTTGTTGCAACAATGCACTGCAGCAATCCTGAAGAAGTATCCATGCTTTCAGTCACCCAGAACACCTCAGAAGATTTGAGCAGCGCCCAGCAGGACCTTTTTACACTTTCAGTCAGTACTTTGGAATGCTTTTTCTAGTGTTGGGTTGTCAGAGAATCGCTCTCTGTCTATGGAGTTGTAAGAACCAGCTCACTACTGTCTTAGAAGCCTTGCCTAAATAAGCCACTTGAAGGATAAGAGGAAATGTTTAAGCCTGTGCTCAATCTTTGATGGCCCAAATGGGGACAACTCATGCATTCTGCACTTGGTTCTGCAAAATCAGTAGCAAGCATTAGTAATTTGGGGTCATTATCCTCTTCTTTGGGTTCTGGAGCTTTAAACGTGGAAGATTTAATAAATTATTTCCAACCCTTTTAAACTAGACAGTTTAAAAATAAATAAATAAATACATCTTGTTGCAGTGCACAATGTCAAAGTTCTTGATTCCTGTTATTCTCTGGTTTTTTGCAGTGCGTTTCCCAGGACTCAAAACATACATTGATCCAGACACGTATGAAGACCCATCTCTTGCTGTCCATGAGTTTGCAAAGGAGATAGATCCTTCAAGAATTCGTATTGAAAGAGTTATTGGGGCAGGTAAAACTATACCCCCTTTAAAAAGAAACGTCCAGGCCTGGCAAGGCTGCTTTTCTTGAGTCCCCAGGATAACACAAGTGGTCAAGTATAGCAGAAAATGTGGGTGTGTTTCTCTGACAGTCCTCTCTAAAGTGTGGTGTATCTGAGGTATTGTATCCAGCTGATGCTCCAAATATGTTCATATTTAAATCAGGAGTTCTCTAAAGGGAGATTCTCCAACACAATATTTTATCCTAAATGTTTTTTAGGGCTTTATAATTTTTTTGGGTAGGGTTGGTTTTTTGCCCTGTTTGTTAGGGGTTTGGGTTTTTTTTTCCAGATGCACTCAAACCCTTGTGTCACTCAGCATTTGCCATAGTTTTTGTCATGTATTCTCAGTCACTGAGCGTGAAATTAGATCAGAATTTCTTTCTGTGGGAAGATAAGTTCAGAATGTAAAAGACTGAGGAAAAAGTTATCCTCAAATAAAAAACAGGAGGAGGATGAAGGGAGGGAAAGGAAAGGCTGGCTTGGGACAGGCTTTCCTGTGTGGAGAAGGATCATTAGCAGAGGGGAAAAAGGAAATTCTGATAAGGAGGTGGAGACAGTATGAAAGGTGATGGGGACTTGAAAAGCAGGATGAATGGAAAAATAGCTTCATGATCTCCTCCTATATCCCTGTTAGTTCAAGTGTGTGGTGGAGACAGAAAGGAATTACATCTGATCAATTGTTTTAGACTGTTCTCACCTATGGAGCATTTACCTTCAGTTGAGAACATCTCACTGGGGTTATAGGCCACTTCACAGCTGTTTGATAATGTTTCAGAAGTTCATTCATCCTGTACGTACATTGTTCTTTTTTCCCTGGGGGAGATAACGTGCCCCTTGTGTTCTCAGGGATCCTACTTTTGCTGATGTGCAATGTCTACTCCGTGCATTAAGTGTTATCCTCTTGTCTGAGGTTTGGTTTAACTGTCAGGTTTTACTGCGCAGAAAAATGATGTGCAAGTATTCCCACACATTCACTTCTGGAAAGTCTTTGTAGGGTTAAAGGCTCATGGCTGCCTTCTAGAGTTCACTATAGGTCCTGATGGTAGTGTCACCAGCTCAGTGGTGACAGAAAACACACCCTTGAGGGTAACACAACGAAAGTGAAATACTTGTAAAAAACAGTCTTGTAAAACCATTTCTTGTGTTCTGACTATGTGGGGCAGAAAACATTTCATTGTTGTCCAGGGCCTGAGATTGTTTGCTGTGTTTTACTCAGTTCATGGTTTACTGAGGACTTAGAGAGACAAGGCCAGAAAAGGGCCTTACAAACTTACCCAACTAGTGGATCTCAATGCACAGCTTATGACCAACATGCCATTCAGAAGGACCACAACGTTTCTTGCAGTTATAACAAATTAAAACAAAAAACAGACTGACAAGGAGAGTCTGGAGTTCCTGTGGTACTTTACATTCTCTGTGTTGTTACCCTATAATGGCTGAGGAGAATTAATCATTTCTCAGCCCCAACAGAAGGGGAAGGTAGGAGAACTGAGAGTCTGTGTCAGAAATTTTGATAAATGTAGGAACAGAATCCAGCTCTGAAATATAATTTCTTCCTGCGAAGGAGATTAACACTCCCTGTCTTCATATTACACAATATGGATATTTCTCTGTGTCCTCAAGATATTAAAAGTGACTAAATTTTGTAAATTGTTGTGTTAAAGGTGCTTACAGTACTGACTGCACAGATGTTCACCTCAATGTAAATTTATTTAGTACATTCCATGCTCCAGTGCCCATTTTTGAGCTACTGGGCTTTCTTTAACAATGCTGTTTTATTACTTACTTACTTTTACCTTATTTACTTTCTTAAGCTTTAATACCATGAAGAAAAAAAAAAGAAATCCTTCACAATATGACAGACTTAAAAAATCAGTTACATCTTCTAAAAGGGTTTCAGTGGAAAGAAAACCTCGTTTTAATTTGCTCATAGTGAACCCACCAAAAAACTCATGTTGGAGAGTATTGCCAGGAAAACTGCTGTCAGAAGACATAATGCACTGTGATCTTTCTTTTTTATCTCTGTTTCATATATCTTAGTCACTCTAGAAAGAAGTATTTTTCCCTTAAGATCCCTCATTTAATGATGCGTTACTACACTGACAAGAGCAGAAATAGCTTCAGTGTTGCTCAAAAGTGCTTTATGCACTAGAAAAGGTGATGTAAATAATATAACAGAAATGAAACCGTGTCTGCTAACAAACAGGGGAGAAAACTATTGACCTGAAAGTAAGAGGGACAGTTCTGTTTCCCAGTGCAGTCCATATCTCTGGAGTACTTCAGTCCACCTGATTGCTTAAGCCACATAATATGTAGTTCTGTGCACCTTTGAAATTATGATCTTGAGAGAGCTCCCAGAGGGCTGATTTCTGCAGAAAACATTCTATCTGATTTCTTTTATTTCTTCCTTTTCTTCAGACATACTATAGATGTTGATATGTTGGATTATAAAGCATTTTGAACTACATTAACACTAATGTAACTACTGATTTCCAAGCAGTTGAATACCATAGACAAGGATTGGGTTTATTGATTTTAGTTCAGATTAAAATTGTGTCCTTACTCTCAATTAATTCATGAAAATTCTTTGCTCAGCTTCTTTCTCCCTTTTCTTTTATGTGGGGGAGTGTATACTTTGACATTTTATTTTTATATTCTTTATTTTTCTAAAATTACTTGGGCAATTTGCCATCTTCAAAAATATTCACCTACTAGGACTTGCAAACTGCTTGAAATGAAATTTAAACCTATTTCTATGCAGGCAAGATACAGGTTAAATACCATAGCTGAGGCACAGAGACTACAAATTCTTACACAGTTCTTTAATAGCTACCAAGGGACATAACATATCAGCATAATTCACAACAGTCCTAAAACTTTCTCTATGAATTCTCCCTAATTCTATATTAAACATTTCAACTGGATATAAAATGCATTTCTTATCACAGGAGAATTACTTATAAAGATACTTAAATTTTCACCTAAGCGAAACCAAAAATCAACATCTTTTACAAAATGAAACATCAATATCTTTTAAGAAGATATTGATGCATTTCTTAAATTTGTTCTGTTTTAACAATTTATTTTGGTCAATGATTTTCATTTTTAATTTCTGTAATTTTAATTTTTCAAACAACAATTATTTGCATTCAAGAACTAAAAGTTTTCATTTTCAGTTTTTAAAAACTGATCCTATTAACCATGTTACACAGACAACTGGGTCTGATCCTTCAGTGTCAAGTCCTAGTAACATAAAGGTAGTATTATATGATATTAAAAAAAGAGGAAAATGTCTAAAATTCTTGCTTATACACTGACTGCTCCAAATAACGATGATTTTCCTTCAGATATTAAAAAAAGGTTCAGAGAAGGTAGCAAGAAATGGTCAAATTGAAAAAGTAGCAAAAACTTCAAGCAGAAACAGCAGATTGGAAAATAACCTTTAGTAGTAACAAAGATCAAGATAACACTTGGCCAGCAACAGTCAAAAATTTCATAGCCAAAATAAAAAGGTAATGTCTCTACATTTATTTGTAGATTTAATCAATGTTAGTATTGCAAATAAAATTGACGGAGAGATAGACAACAGGTTAGCAAAGGCATACAGTGCCTTCGGAAAACTTCACAAAAGAGTTTGGCGTAATAAAAACTTGAAGAAAAGTACAAAGATCAGTGTTTACAGAGCCATAGTGCTGTCTACTCTCTTATATGGATCCAAATCATGGGTCATCTACCGCCACCACCTGCGACTCCTAGAACGCTTCCATCAACGCTGCCTCCGTACAATCCTAAACATCCCCTGGTCAGATTATGTGACCAATACATCTGTTCTAGAACAAGCAGCAGCCACAAGTATAGAAGCCATGTTGCTGAGAACACAGCTGCGCTGGGCAGGGCACGTCTCCAGGATGAAGGACCAACCACCACCTCCCCAAGATCTTGCTTTATGGTGAACTTGCCATCGGCTGCCGCAAGAGGAGCCCCGAAGAAAAGATACAAGGACTCCCTGAAACAACATCTCAGCCTTGGCCATATTGATCACCATAACTGGTCTACTCTGGCCTCAAATCGGGAGGCCTGGAGAAACACCGTCTATAACGCAGCTGTCTCCTTTGAGAACACACGCAGGATCACCCTCGAGGAAAAAAGGCAACGCAGAAAGAACCGTGTATTGCAGAATACACCATCTAAAGAGTCTTTCTGCTGTGCCTTTTGCAATCGGATATGTCTATCTCGTATTGGCCTCATAAGTCACCAACGTGCCTGTAACAAATGTGGTTAGAGCCTTCCCAAATCTTCGTTCGCGAAGCCCAGCCATGATGATGATGATAATCAATGTTACTAATGCAAATTCATCTCATTAGGCAGGTAAGAATACAAAAAGCAAATCAGCAGCAGTTTAAGAATAGATACTGAGTTTGTGAGATTACTTCAAGAAGAAAATTGTGCAACCTCTGTTAAAATCCTTTTCCAGGTCCTCCTGGTTGACTTTTACTGAGCTGATGTTTTTGAAGGCAACCACAATGTTCTGTGGAGACAGTTAATTGAAAGTTTGATCTCAGTTCTCCCAGTCTCCCCCTCTGACATGCTTTTGGCATTCCAGCACATCTGCAAACACTCTGAATTACTGTCCTTTTTTCTGATGCTTTGGACAAAATAAGGCAAAGTGAACTGCATAACTTGCAAAGTCCTCTCTAGATTATTCGGGCTTTACCTACTCCAGGTGTAGACACAAAATATCGCCATTAAAGTAACAATATCTGCCCATAAATATAGATTCAAGATAGATGCACAGACAGATTTCTGCGCCTGAGCAGCTTCCCATCATTTCCTGTCTTACATCTAGTTCATCTGAGCCAAAAAAACTAGTTTTATAGACCTTTTGACTGAATGAAAAATTATCCAAGTTAATAGCTGTTAATGGTCTTTTTTGTTATTCTCTTAATATCTTCTCACTCTGTCCTCCTGTCTCAAACAGGAAGGTAAACACAGCAGGGGAAACAGTTTACAACCAAAATGGAATTTGCAGTTTGATAAAAAATTCATAATAACAAGCAGATTACAATCCAAAAAGCAAAACAGGACCTATTTGTGTTACCTGCTTAGCTTGTGATAACACCAACCAAATAAACATGTATTAATGAAGTTCACATTCTAGCAATAGTTACAATGATTATTGTTTAAATGGTGCAATTCCCTTTTATTTTATCTGCTCTTTATGACAAATTTTTAGTATTGTTTAATATTGTATTTCATATTCTTGGATTCAAAACTCTTGGCTGATTTTTTTTAATCACTAATATTAAATAGTCCATCAGATCTCATATTGGTTTATTCCAAAGATCACCATGTGCCTTTTTGCCAGTTCCCAAAATTTGCCATCAATTCATTACCATAGATTTTCTTCAGATGGTCCCTTTCAGCAACTCTCATATTGAGCTTGCTGCACCTACTGACATTTTATCATATTATTTGTTTTTACCTTGCCCATGACACTTTTTTCTGCCCCCTCACTTCTTGCTATTTGGTTTAAGGCTTCAGCACCTCTTCAAAGAAGGAATTCCCAGAGGTACTTTGTCAAGTCTGTTTTAACAGTTAAAATTAGCCTCTTATTTCCTTTGTTAGAATATTGAAACTCAAGGAAGAGACCAACTCCTCAATTTTTCCCAGAGAGTAGACTATATTCTTTTTATAATCTCAATCTCCTGCTAGTTCTCCCACAGGTGTAATGACTGAAATGGGAAAATGAGCCGAGCTGGATTTGGTGCTGTGACCTTTCAGTTGTATCAACAGCAACTGTCTGTGCTGCAAGACATTTGTTTTGATCCCATGTAGTAATATCAGACTGCACATCACACTTTTAAGGGGCTGACTATTCCTATTTCACTTTAAATAACACATATGCTCTGACTGAGTGAGAAAAGGGACGTGTGGTTTGCACAGGCTAAGTTTCTAGACTGCTCAATCAGCTTCTTTGTGTGTAACACACAGTAAGATGTATGAGGTTTAGATCATTAAACCAGGGATTATTTAAATTTTATTAAAACTAAACAGACATTGAACTCTATTTTTTCCTCTAGTTGTCATCAGCCTTTTCCCTGGAGCAAGGAAAGCTGTCGACTTCATTGACATCTGGCTCTCAGCTTCCACTTATTACACATGCAGTCATGAACCTTTACTGCTGCAGGGTCAACATTTATCTTGTTTATCATCAAACCTGAGCAATGAGACTTAGATTCTTAGATTTAAAAAATCCCTTTTGTTGAGCACATTCCCCCTTGACTTTAAAAACATTGAAAATGCTTTATCTGAAGAAAAGAGCAGAAAAGTTACTGTGGGATGAAATCTTGTCAAACTCTCCATGTAAATAACACAATGCTTTAAATCATGTCATTGATCTCCATCTAGTCTAAAACAGAATTAGAAGTTATTACACACACTTTAGGTTTCTAAATGTAGGAACTGTGTGTTCTGGGAGCTGATGATCACTTGCTGTCTGTTTGACATCATGTCACACAAAACCTGCTGTTAGTCTTTATGTTCAGCAGTTTATCAATCCTAATATCCAAGGGCAGCGAAATTCTTTTCCAACTTTACAAATCATGCATCCGAAAAAGGCAAAAGGAACAGGTCAGGGAGAAGACACAATATTCCTTATCCGGCTTTAGATGTTGAGATAATAAATCTTGGGATTGTAAGCCCTTCTCCTGCCTCTTTCAGTTTAATTTATTTAAAAACCCTTGGTGAACAGCCTTTTACAGTCCCTGAGGGATGAAATTCTGAAGTTGTAGTACTATTGTATAATCTTGTGTTAGCAAAACCATTTATTCTATAACCTATGCTTTCCAAATTATTCTCAAAAATGAGATTTTGCAGTTCTATAGATTTATTGATCACAAAATTTCTTTTAAAATCTGGATATTAAGGCTCTAGTATTTTTACTTTTCACTGTTTCATCAAGAGAAATTGGAAATTTTTCTCGTTTTAGGCATTTAATTTGGAAAAGAACAGTAAGATACAATAAGATCGTGGCTTTGGAGATGTGTTTTGGCTCTGCTGGGCATATCATAGAAAATTAATATACCGTGTTTCCTTCAAAGCATTCAGGTTTCATGACTTTCTTTTATGGTAGGACTTTACAGGTCCAAATTAGCCACTACTTTTTCAGCGGTCAGGCAAGAAAACTTTTAAGGAGAGCCTTCTAAAGGGGAAAAATTATATAGGAAAATCCTTCCACAACTTCCACTTTTGTCAAAAGATTCCCAGAACATTAGTCTAGTGACACGTGGTGTGACTCTTGGGGATGGTCTTGTGCAGGGCTAAGAGTTGGACTCCATGATCCTTGTGGGTCCCTTCCAGCTCAGCAGATTCTGTGATTCTGTGACATGTATTTTCACACATCTTCAGGGAAGCACATGCTTTAATTTGTTTTTGAAAATTAAGTAGAAATAAAACAAATTGGGGAAGGGGAGGAGAGGGGGGATTTGTGGAAAGAAGACCTGGGACACTTTTCTTTAATCTGTTTCAGAAGCTGATAATTTATTCAGAGAGTATGCTCAGCATCTGATAATTGTACTCTTGCACTTGTTGATACCTCTGTCTTTGAAGTGAAAGACAAGCTATGAAACTGTTCTTTTAATCCCTCCACTCTTCCTGGATCTTATTGACTAATAAAACTTTGTTTTCTTTTAGTGGAAATGACAGAACCTAATAAAATAAAAACTGTATGACAATATCCATTCTAATCCTGCAACATCAGATTTTCTGAAGTGAAGCTACTGCCTTTAAGGTCTCTCTCTTCTAGACTTGGTTTATACCTGAAGGCACACTATTACATGATGGAGGTTTCCTATTTTCTTTTCTTTTCTTCTGTCCTTAAAGTTTAAGGAAATACTAATTCAGACAACACTTGATGGAGGGGGTAACACTTTATTTCCTCCAGTTGGACCTATATATCTGTTCATTATTCATTCTTTGGTTTCTTGCAGTTCTGATTCCCAAATGACTGGGGTAGAAAATTTGGTTTGCTATGGAAGTTCCCTGCACTGGGTAGTGCTTTGAAATATTTTTGTGAACGTTGCTTTTCATTTGCTGAATTATGACCGATTGAAAAGTGACCTGCAGGCATGCAGAGTATATTTGGTAGGGGCTTTAAATAGTTTCTGAGTGACTTCAAGATCAAAGGAAAGTTGTGATTTCCATACAAATTCGATTAGTAAATGTGTGAAGGGAATGCAGGGACATGTGTTCCTCACAGGCCATAATGTACACAGGAGAACATCGGGGGGAAAAAGCTCTGACATTCCTCTCATTATGCAACTCAGTCCAGATTTGCTCAAACTCTTGGCCTTTGGGTGTCTGAACAGGGAAATGTATCATTAATTTCAAGTATGTGTGTAAGTCTATTTAAATAAATCATGTGCAAGTGCTTTTCTGGGACATCATAGCACAAAGTACTTTTTAAATACTTCCTACAGTTTGAGGATAGCCAAGTATTCTGATGGTCTCAGGGCTTTTCTTATCATATAGGTCTCAGTGCATTTCACCCCTAGAGATAAATATTGCTATAAATAGATATTTTAGATAGATATTTTGTCATCACTGGAATAAAAATCTCAAGTGTCCTTACATTCCTTCCTCGTGGCATTCTCAGTTATATATCACACACATATTGATATCAAAATTCAGTCTCAAAATCTGAGAGTGATACAAGTCCCCATGATCTTGCAGCGTGCCACAAAGGAAAGGTGATTATTTGTTGTGAAGCACTGTTGAATATTTTGGTTTTCGAGGATGTGATGAAACTCAGGAACTTGCCCACTTCTAAGAGATGTTTCTTGAATATTTTTGTGTACAGGCACTGTGAGTGATCTAACCTATATTTTATCTATTTAAGGTGAGTTTGGAGAAGTGTGCAGTGGACGTCTGAAGACACCAGGAAAAAGAGAGATCCCTGTTGCAATTAAAACTCTAAAAGGTGGCTATATGGACAGGCAGAGGAGAGATTTCCTGAGGGAGGCCAGTATCATGGGACAATTTGATCACCCAAATATAATTCGCCTCGAAGGAGTTGTTACAAAAAGTAAGTCACTAACATCTTTAGTTAAGACTTTGATGGTGGTTTTCCCATTCTATGTCACTTAGTATCAAAATTAAGCATCTATGTTCACATTCAATATGGATTACAGTTCTCAGAAATCTTCCAAATCGTGAAGTGACCGTTGATACTGCAAAGTTTGGGACCAGAGTAGGAAATGCACAGCCTATCTGTTTTCAATTAGAAATGTTTTAGTTTTTAACAACAATCATCCTCATTTGAGTGATGTCTTTACAGGTTCTTATGAAATAGACTGGAGAGGTTGCCTGTAGGCAAGTGGAGAAAACCATAAAAGTAACTGAGTTGACAATTAAGTCAAATTGTCTTGAAAAGTATCAGTTATACTCTTCTTTTTGCAGAAGTATTTATTATATATTTGGTGGAGACTTGCTGGTTTCGGTACCAGAAGAGATAAATTTCCTATTTTAAAGAAATACAATGTAAACACTTTGTAACTTATTGTGCACTTTACTAAAATTCCAGAATAATCTACAAAATGTCTTACTCTACGTAACAGTTGCAGCTGCCAAGAATATCCCTTGCCTCTGAAATCCAGCATTTTTAGTGGTGTTCTGGACTTTTCTGAAATGCTGAAATATCTAGTGCTCACTTAAGTATTAAGTAAAAAGACATTAACATGCATGTAATTTCTTTAATGCCACCTTTTTTCCAGTAATGAATTAAAAAACTGGAATTAAAAAAGCTATTTTCTTTTCAAAATTGATTCATCTCAACTAAGCCATGTTGCTTGCTAATTTGCAGTACTTATATTTTTCTTTTAAAGGGAAGTGTTATGTGTGTAAAACAATAATGTCCTCTTACCTTCACAGTAAATACAGTAAATATGTTATGAATATTTCCTGTTTTCACCTTGTTACAACATCAGAAGTTGTGTTTGGAAAACACAGAGTACTAGAACAAAGAGGGAAGTATAGCTCCTGAACTCGTGCTGTTGGAATGGAATTTCAACAGGTTTATGGAATGACCCGCCCATGTGCAAATCTGTCTCCCTGTGGTTCTAAATTAAGAAGAAGAGGATCTTTTTCTTTCTTCAAACAGTATTGCAAGGGTAAATTTATTATTATTTAGGTATGTTTGGTTACTAGACTAACAAAATCCATGGCCTTGCAGAAAAGATGCAGCTTTAGTCTCGCCATTGCTCTGCTCTGCTGACAGCAAACAAGAACACGACTTAACCCAGGCTGAGCAGCTCTGGGGACCTTTGTCAAGAGATGTAAATATGTAGGAACTTAACTGAATTTAGCTCCTTGCTTCATACTGAACAGTAGCGTAGCAGCAATTAGATTCCACCAGTCTTCCCCAACACCAGTATCACAGGTATGACCAGGATCCACGTGGTGGATCTAGGAGGGTGTTTCTCATTCCTGAAAATGCAAATGGCTGTGATTTATGAACATTGTTTGAATCCAGCTAAATGGCACACACAGAACACAGTATAATGTACTTGGCCATGGCATGATTGTTTAATCTTTGCCCCATTTATAAATTTTCTTTCCATAATGACTCATCATGAGCCTAGAGAGAAATCACGATTGCATTCAGAGAGCAGAATCAAACAGATAAATCAGTGCTCCAGCATTTGTTAATCTTCTACAGGAAAGGTGATTATAGACACCTGTAAGCCAAAAAGTCATCATTAGCAGCTCTGCTTTTCCCTAAGCTGTCAACAAACCTTATTATTGTTTTGTAATGTTTGTATAAAGGTAATATAAAAATAGTAGGTGCTACTGTTATAGTTACACTGTCCTAAAAAATTATGCATTTCTCAGATATAAAATAGTACTGAAAGTTTGAAAGAAAATATTTTTGGGTCAGGCAGGTTTATAACAAACAAACAAACAATCATAAAACCACAGTTATAGAATGAAAAAAAGACTACATGAATTATCAGCAAATTTCACCCCAAGGCATATAAAGTCCAAGTTGTATAAAGTGTGAAGGACAAAGTTGTGCAGCTCTGCTCTGCTGCAGGAAGAAGCCAGAAGGAAGGCTGAGCAATGGACACATCCACCCTGCTCTGCTTCCCTCCTTCCAGTTTATCCTTAGGATGGTGCCTTGCATTTACACAGCCCCACCTGTGCTGTTTAGAGAACAACATGACTTTAGCTGGGAGAAGAACAGTTGTCTTGCACTTCACTAAATCCTAAGTGTAGAAGTGCAGAATCCACCACGGGACAGAAATTTCCTGTAACTAAAACGTGTGCTATAAAAGTCAGACAGAACTTTG